>NC_136739.1:8255000-8963500 GCF_936440315.1 Barbus barbus | reverse complement strand
CTGTCTGTAAATGGCGCTCAAAATACAGTAGATTTTCTCATTGACTGCAATCACATAATTCATTGTGGTGACAGAGTGTGTAAATGTTGTAGTGTGTACTGTACATCGGGAGGATTTCTCCTTGATAAATCACTGTGCTGTGACATCAGTGCGAGACCTGGTGTATGTGTCTGTCTAGTGCCTCAAGCACTTGTGTGCACTTACGCGGAAAAATGGTACAAATGCTCTTGATGCTTGTCGGTATTCTGTGGGAAAAATTAGAGCTGAGAACAGGCCAAGCTGTTCCTCTCAAAAACCTTTAAAATGAACAACTTGCTTTTTGTATCATTCGTCGGTAACAAAATTCCTGCCATGATGTTGTGGATAATTGTCAGGGTGGTCTACACTGAAAAGAATTGGCGTAGGATCCACTCCAAAATTGCTAATAAATTTCACAAATACTTTGTAAATATTTTTATGCTTTGTAAATTGGTATGAATTCATAAGAACTCAGTTGATGGTGTGTTTTCATATGCTACACCTCGCCGAGGGTTATAGGTTTAAGAGTGGATCTTTATGTTAAGAGCCAGATTTACTAAACAGGGCGCGATCCCATAAAAGTGACGATGACAGTGGAAAGTTCTGCAGCTGATCTTCTTACAAAAACTTGCAAATTAAAGAACACAGATGCAGTTAGATCATTTTCATAATGATCAACGCAATCTACTAAGAACAGCGCAAATTAGCGTAGGGTCGCAAACAAGCAGAGCCAATAATAATCAGGCGCAAACAACACATGCACAAATTGGGTTAAGACATGGGCTGCAACCAGAATAGCATACTTCCCTAATATTTAAAACAGTATGTGAAAAAAGAAGTACTCATAAAAGTAGTACTTCCGACGTGATTCTGAAGTGTGCATACGATGGAAATTTGACTATCCCATGAGGCCATGGGAGAGGATTTATGAATGGCAGTGAGGCGACACAACTGACGATGGTCACATGGCAATGGCAACATGGCGAATATAGGTCTAGATTATATTCATACTACACACATTCATGCAATACAAAACGTACTCTTTTTGAGGTCGCAAAGTAATTACTTATTCAAAAACGTACCAACTCAAGAGAGTGTGTGATTTCAAACAAGGCCATGCTTTTTCGCATGGTAAATAATGGCACAAATACCAGTAAACTGACCACCGCAAAACTTAGTAAATCACCTTAAAATAATTTTTATTTTCACTTACACTTACAGACGGATAAATGTTGCGTTTGAATGCAATTTCAATTCTCTGTATGCATGTGCTATGCATGTGTCAGAATTGACAATGAAGCAGACTTTGACTATGACTTGACTTTGACTTTGTTTGTTTTTCTAAAAATCAAAACAAATTCATGTGAATTCACCACTAATTTGGCAAACTGGTAAATAGTTGTGTTTTCCAATGAGTGCAGGTACTGTGTTCACAAATGGTGCAGGATGCATTAAGTTTAAATCTCAGGGTTATTGGTTTGTTCAGCCTTATATTCACCTTTATGTATGAGTTGTTATTGTTTTTTTTCCCCAACAGTTGTTCATGTCTTGAATTACTGAACAGCGTTGTAGATCAAAACCAACTGACTGTTAATTTAGGTGGTCAGAAAGATGAGCACTCAATATTATAAAAGCGAAAGCCTGGATTACAGCGTGACAACATGCATTACATCACCTCCATGCACTTGTTAACCTTCTTTTTAAACTGCCTCTGGGAGATAAAAATTACATGATTGTTTTCCCACAACAAAGAGACGGCCGCTGGTTATTGCTGCATGTGGACAGAATGTTATCTTGCTAAGGACATATGTCACACGTACGACATCACAGAGCATCTCCCAGAGATATTTTGATGAAATATGAAATATGGTCAGCTTCCAGCAGCTCCAGAGGTGCCAGATGCTGAAATGTAAGATTTTGAGGTAAAGTACCACAAAACTCATTTCAGGGTGTGACTATATTCCAAGTCGTTTGAATCTACCACATTGGCTTTCTTCTTCATTGTTTGTCTTGATACCAACTCTGTGTAAACAAAATGGGATTTCTGCAATTCTACAGGAGTGTAAGTCTCTGTAACATAACAGTCGTCTTCAGTAGTCTGCGTAATTTCATAGAGCTGCATTTGATACGTAGTCGTGTGCAGGTGCCGGTGTCATTAGTGATTATAGAAGGTGTGCGTTTAGAGAAGCCAAGCACAACAACGGCGATCAGCCCATGTGAAAATGCACAGCTCTGGGGAGCTTTGGGCCACGGACGGGGCTTGAGCAAGAATAACAGAGCGGCACGGAAAGAGACTCATAATGTGTACCAGACTAAGGCAAATGAGATGGGAAGATTTCTACACTCACAGACAAACCCGAATTCTCCCGGCTGAAGTGGACCATCGGTTACCGTGAAGCTCTTTCCGAACATGAGGCACATCGAGGCTTCAGTTTTCAGCACTCAGATCCCCAAACTCCTCTCTAATAGTTTTTGGAGACTCAGAGTGAAAATAAATCCACTGTTTACACAGCCTTTTTTAAATCATTAGAGTACCAGAAAATATCTCGGCACATACTGCAGGGTATAAGGTTGAGCAACATTTCCTCGTACTTCAAAAGTCTCTGCAAGTGCCTGCAATTCCAGTCAAACTGCTGCCTGGCTCCAATCACTCGCTGATAGAACACTCTCTCTGTTTGGTTACAGCCATACAGCCAGCAGCGGTTAAACCCATGAAACAACCATGACTATCATAGCGAGACACAACGAATGACTGACACCCTCTTATGTCCAAAAAATGATCTAAAAAGTGTTCAGATTTGTCCAGATGCTTAAATGTTACATGATACACAGTGACATGGTTGATTTTCAATGGTCTAATAAACTCCACTCTGCTAAATCTCTCATCAGATTCACATTTACTGCTACCAAGGTTAGGGGTAGAGTTGCTGTGGGACTCGAAATAATCACTATGGGGAAATGCACTAATTAAGATTTTTTTTTATTTGAACATGTCTTATTTTGCATTATGCATTATTTGTCTTAGTGCCTGGTTCACTAAAGAATTCTGCAAATTAGGGAAATTATGAAATCTGCAAATTATAATGTATCTTGCACTGTGCAATTCTTGCTGGCTGTTTCTGAATGCTTAGTTGTGGAAGATACAGCAGATTGCTATAATCTGGCATACTTTACTAGGACTCAGCATCGTCCCACTACAGAGATCCAAAGACCAGAATCGCTTGCATCATTTGATCATCATTCCATCAATTACTGATACCATGGCTCTAACAAAATGTTCATCACAAACCAGCCTTAAAAATATCACAATAATATAATATCAAATCATCAGTTGCACCTGGCAAATAGATCTTTTCTGAGTCAGACACAATCTTTACACAGAAAGGAGGTGTGTTTGCACATAAAAAAAATTACAATTAATTTATTCAATATGCATGATGCAGTGGTAGACAAGCTCAGGTTTAAACTAGTGTCTGGTTAAACTGGATAGGTGTGGTTAGTGAGTAAGATTTTTGCACTGAAATAACATGCAAAAGTGTTGGGGTGAACAGTTTGACTTCCAGTTTAAACCTAGTGTTAAATGTAAGGCTTCAACAAACAATTATTTTGATACTAATAATCTAAGAATTATTAAAACTGTTAATTGACTAATTGATTATTATTTTTATCAATTACTCAGTAGGCTTTGGTTGCTTATTCAGATTTTGCAATTCATTAAAATATTGAGTTCTATGCAAATTCATATACATAAAAGCTGCTTCATAGTGTAGCATGTCTGGACCCGTCACTCGTCGCACAATAACCACACAACCACTCAGCAATGAGATCCAGTGACTTTTAATCAGAGAGAAATGAAGAGAGATCATCAGTGGATCGGCTTCTGTCACTCTGGTCACACTCAGAGGTATTCACGGAGAGAAGCGAGCAACCCACGCGCTCGTCAGCTTCACATATATCAGACTGACGATATCGCATGCACGCGCGCAAGGGGAAACGCAAGGAAGTGTTCCACTAATGACCCTCCCTCGGGAAACCAAACATCCAAAGAAAAGTTTGGCTGCATTAATACTTATAACTCGTGAATATTAACAGGAACAAAGTTTTGTGAAGATCATTAACTCACTCCTATTACAAAACACAATAGAATTAGAACATAATATAAACAGTAAATAAAAAATATAAATAATAATACAATATAAAAGAAAAAAAGAAAATAAGTCATATTAAATCAATGCATTTTTCACACCAGTTACATCAGCAGGAAATCAAATTGTAACTCGAACTGAGAGCAACACTGGTACTGTTTAAAACTGAAAATATTGTATAAAGCTCGATATAAATAGACATGACTAGACTTTTCTGGAGTGGCGATTGCAGATCTTGTGCAAACATATCCACATCACTATGATCAGATGCTTTCTTAACTGCTGTTTTCTCACTGCTGTCATGTTTGTTGCTTGTGTATTGTGTCATTGAATGTAATTGAGCTCATGTAAAAAAAAAATACTGAGATGTTTGCTAACAGTAAAGCATTTACTTTAACCTTCTTTTTACCCCTAACGGAAGAATGCAAAATAACTTTTTCCATTAGCATTAGCCTTTGCATGACAGCATTTTGTTTATTTTTTTGTAATTTTGTAAAACTTTATCAGACCCTGGTTCGGCTTCATTTGCATGTCTCATGAGAGTGTCTTCTTCTATTGAATTGCATCTGGAAGGGCTGAAGTACAATCTTACACACTGGCCAAACTACATCATTGCAGGACCTTATATAAGGTCATATGAGATCAAACGACTGTCCAACAACAACAACTTTTTTCAACAATTTTTTATTGTCATGTTGTTGATATTGTCGACTAATCTTTCCAACCCCAGTTCAATGTTGCATGTGAATCTTGCGAGACTTTTCACAGAACGAGGGTTCCATCAATACATGACCTAGTAACACAGAACTAAGCCCAATCATGACGTCTGACAATCATGCTCATAACCAGCAGTTTTCTACACTAATCCTATAATCAATTGAAATTACTTCTCCGGTTTGCCGTAAGGTCTGAATGTCTGCATAACCTTTCATATGAAACCATGAAAAGCAGCACGTTCACACATATTCTGGCAGATATTTGTGCCACAGCACAGTTTTATGTTGAACACTCAACGCATTTGGCAAACGTTCATCTCGATGCAAGAAAAAGCGTGTTCCCACTACCATATAATCAGGAGATAAAAAGAAGAGCCCTGGATGTTGAAACATGTCCCTGCTGACACTGGATAAAGCATTTCTATAATTACAAAACAAAGACAGAAATTGTTAATGGTTAAGTGGTGGAGGAACCATTTATACTCAGTGGAATCTGTTCAAGGAAAACAATGGCAAGTGAAAACAGTGAGCTGTAAATTCATAAAAGAAAAGTATCTGTTTTATGGGCTGGTTTTCCAGTTCTATTCACAGGCTTTGTTTATGACAAAGATAAAAAAGGAGCTGGATATGGTTAAGCATACAAGGAGCCATAAAATACAGCAATATCGCAATGAACTCTGGGAGCATTTAATCTTTTTAATATGCAACACAAGTAAAGACAAACCATATAGACTGGATGCTTTACATATTTTAAAGGCCATGTGTGAGTGGTGCAAGACTCTAGTGTATAGATATGAGTCCCTTCTTCAGTATGTCTATTTTTTATCAACCACCAGGAAAAAACTGTAACTCCTATCACTTAGAAAAGAAGTTGCTCACTGCACACCAAGTCGTATTTTGAACAAACTCCTAATACTGAGTATAAGCAATCCTAAAACGCATGCCTTAGCACATGGCACTGTGCTATATTTTGTGGATCGTGCAAGTGAAGGAGTTATAAATCACATATAAACCTGCTTTACTGAATTACACATGGTGGCCAGCAAACAAAACCAATACTACATTTCCCCTCCCGCTGGTCACAGTACATCAGCCAAAATTAAAGTCTCCATCCACCATCCAACAGCTATACACAGATATTTGATTCAACATATTACCTTAATGGAAGCTCCAAAAGGGATTTGTGGTTTATGAAGTGTTATTTACTGACAAACCCTACCATTACACAACAAATGAATGGAGAAACATATATCAGAAGAACTGATAAACCAAACTGTATTCCAATTACAATATATTTAACATGAGCATTGTAAGACTGATCTGCAGTGCTGGAAATGTGGTAAAGTACAGTGGTGAAAAATATGGTTTAGTAATTTGACCTGAAGCTGCATCTCAAAGCTGCTTGAATATCATAAAAAAGTGAATGCAGTCTGTTTAACAGGACAGTGGCGGCATAAATATATCACCAGAGGAATCACTTATGCAAGATTCATGGGACTGAATTATAACCACCACTCCGATGTATCAAATGCAGTGCCAGTAACACAGTTAGACTTTGCCAAATTATACAGTGGCTGCATGACAGATACTAATGCCAGCAGAAATGGTCATACCCCTGGTCGCTTTTCCAGTAAAAAGCTATTTTAGCAATTTAGCATGACAAGATGCTACATCTCTATTTTGGGTGATATTGTTGGCATACGCAGCTCGGTGGTAATCAAATCTCTTTGCCAATATGTCCACCCTCTCATATAAAGCTGATTCATTTTGATAAATCAGCTCATTCAGACAGTTTGTTAAAAATAACACATGCAATGTGTGTTTTCTTTTAATGCCATGTATACAAATTATAATATTTACTACAATAATAATACAAAATAATGGTTACACTTTAGTTTGGGGACCAAATTATTAACTATGGTTTTTGTCTCAATAAACTCCTAATTTGCTGCTTATTAATGGTTAGTAAGGTAGTTGTTAAGGTTCTTAGTTGTTAGAGATCTAAAATATGGTCATGCAGAATAAGGCATTAATATGTGCTTTACATGTATTAAGAAACAGCCAATATGCCAGTAATATAATTTGCATGCAACTTGATAATAGTGAGAACTGGTCCCTAAACTAAAGTGTTACCAAATACTGCCTACATTAAACAAACAGCCTGAACTTTGAATAATCAGCTTATAGTGTAGCTAACAACTGTTTGACAAGCTATAGTTGTAAAATAGCTTCCCCAACACTAATTGGGGCATTTTACAGAGAATTTATTGTTGCTACAGAGCTGGCTTAACTCAGCCGTGTAAAGACAACTTCAGTGGCTCACACACGAAACTCAGAGAAAGAAGTTTTCTTCCAGACTGCAAACATCCAAATGCACTTGTACAAGATAATATTGCTATTAGACTATTCAAATGAAGACCGTTTTCCTTTCACACAATGAAAATATATTGTTATTTGTGTGTTTTTTTGTCAGGGACCCCAGTGTCAAAAGGAAAGTAGGTAGCTTCACATATGAACTAATTTCTACATATAGACTGGCTTTTATCCTCAGGACTGCACATCTGCATGTGGATATATCCAAAGAAAAAAATCACTTCCTGACAGACATCCGCATTACACACATCTCCAGAATAATAGTTTTCACCTGCAGTCTGAGGCGAACATGAGACGCATAACACCGTGTAAAATATGAAAATCTCGAAGAGCCTTTCAGAGAGTTTCCAAAGGTAAGACTGACGCAGCCTGTCTCGCCTCACAAGGGCCATTGAGCATCTGTCTGAAAATGGCCTTGGAGCTGCCGTGACACCTTTATTCCCATGTCCAGCGGTAATGCCAAGCAAAGAGATCCACTTAACAATGAGAATAAGCGCTTGGTATTGTAACTCTATCCCCTCCGCCTCTTGCTCCCGCGGCAAATGGCACATCCACTAATCAGAGCTCTTCTCCAATAATGGGAAAGTCAATAGCTGCATACAATCAGTAAACAAATTCTGCTATTTTTAAAAAGAGCCTCCGTCTCCATTTTAGTGCCGGCAATTTAAATTATTCTACCGTGTAACACCTTAATTGTGTAAGACAAAGACGATGTCGAGAGCACAAAAGAAACATGAGAGGAGCGTAATTTCTGTGCTGCCACGCAGAGATGACATGTGATAAGCATTGAGTGTGGACCGCTCCGCCGATGCCAAATGACAGTTTGTAGTTAGTCGCCATAATAAGGCAGAGACAAACAGTTTGTCTTTAAGCTGTTGTGAATGTCAGCCTCTTAATGAAGATAAAGAAATGCAGTTAGGAGCATATCAAAGTCAGGCCGTGCTCAATTCTTGTCTTGGATTTCATTATTGGCAGTTAAACAACACGGTTTTCATTTGCAGCATTTAAACATTGAGGGTTGGATATTGATCTTTTTTTTCAAAGAGATGGTTTTAATCCACCGTTTCTTCTGGGAATTCTGTATTTATTATGCTGTTGTTAGTGGCTGGCTCTGACTTTCATTCAAAAGCCTATTAAACTCAAATTGCAGTTTAGTGGTTTTTAGCCCATGTCTGTTTACTTAGAGACTATTTGCATGTTAGTGCTCTCCTAAAATCTGACAAAAGAAACTTTTAGAAGATTTGTACAGAAATGTACAGTCAAAAGACCAAAAACATTGATGGGTCATCATCTCTTGTACAAGCAGATACCTCTTATTACCACCTTCCTCTGACTAGCAATCGCTATAGCAAATCATGAACCTTTTTCAATAGGACCCTATAGGACATACGTCAACGGTTTCAATTTACATCATCCCAGTCCTCTTATTTTAACTTTAACTTACTTTTTTTCAATTATTACATTCTTAATATCAGCAGTCAGCCTGAATCTGGTTTTGGTTTCGAGTTGAATGGATGACAGAAAGCAGTAACTAAACATGCACTACCTTTCAAACGTTTGGCATCACTAAGATTTTATTTGATTGATTGATTGATTAATTGAAATAAATTGATACTTTTATTACTCAAGGACACACTGAATTGATCTAAAGTGACAGTAAAGTCTTTTATATTGTTGAAAAAATATATATTTCAAATACATTATTTTGTTTTCTATTAAGGTTTCAACAAAAATCTTGAGCAACCCAACCGTTTTCAGCACTGATAATAATAATAATGTTTCTTTAGCAGCAAATAATCATATTAGAATGATTTCTGAAGGACCATGTGACATTGAAGACTGGAGTAATGATTCTAAAAATGCAGCTTGGCAACACAGGAATAAATTACTTTTTAAAATATATTCCAACAGAAAATAGTTATTTTAAATTGTAATAATATTTCACTATATTGCTGTTTTTACTGTATTTTTGCATGAACGTCTTGCATTAAAATACTTAATTAAAAAACATTAAAAAAATCTTACCAAACTTTTGAACAGTAGCGTGAGTAGTGTGTGAGGGTAGCTGTTTTCTGGTCTGACCAGTAATCAAATGATAGCTCCTTTACTTTTACCTTCAATCACTTTTAGTTAGCAGCTTGTGAAGGCAACTAAAGTACAAATGAGTAGCAGCTTGAATTTAACAACTTTATGAGTAGCTGCTCTGTTATCGTGCAAACTTCTTTCTGACCAAAAATATACACTCTGAATCATGTCGGCCCTTGTAATTTCGTGTTAAGCAACATGCCAACATGTGGGTGCACTTTTATATTTCTGCACACTCCTGGGATGAGTAACCTCCATGAAGAGGTAGCCATAAAACTATAGGGAGTCACTGCATTGCTCACGGATGCAGAGGTAAACGTGTGTGAGAAGAAACAGGTGCGGTCCCATCCCGACCTGGCCAGACAGACGCTCTCAGTCATGACTCAACACCGAACATAAAACTATTGCGTGACAGGAAGCCTTAACATACCGCACACACCTTCTTGACAGAAAAACATACATTATATACCGTGCATCCTACACACCCTGACAGAAACAATCAGAGAAAACTGAGACAAGAATTCTGATCGACAATATCACTCACTTCTGAGCCAGAAAATATATTCAGAAGTATAGTGTGGAGCCTACTGAATATTAAATTAAATTTTAGGGCTGTCAAAATGATTAATCGCAATATCCACAATAAAAGTTTGTGTTTAGATAATATATGTGTGTCATATATAATATGTCATATTTACAAAAATATATAAAACATAATACACATGTGTGTTTATAAATACATATAAATATACACAGTACACATACACAGGGCCGTCGCTAGTGGGTTGAAAGGTGGTGACGATTATAGGGGTCCACGGCTGAGGTGGGGCCCCTCGGCGATCTCAACCCGACTGGCTGAGGCCAGCCTATAAAGACACTCAGGACAGACGGGCCACTGCTGCGCATCGTCACGAAAGCTTATCATTTGCACGTGTTTTTAAGCCTTGCCAATTTAAACATCCAAAAGAGTTTAAAGCATTAAAACAAAAGACGCGGAAAAGCTCAAATGAGTCCTCGCAAGCCATGTTCGATGTGCACGCAGAAAGCATCAACAGACTCACTCGCAGACAGACCGAACCAAGCTCTCCTTCGTGTCCTCCTGCATCTGAACGAACAAATACAAATCGCAGTTTAAACATGCAAACAGAAAAAATATGTGAAAGAGCCCAATTCAGCACCAGCGCGTGGTGTCAGGGCGCACGCAGAGAGACATGTCTCAAAGCGCTTGAACACCGAATTTGCCTCTTCTTGCTCTTGTACCGACAAATACATAAAAAAATTATGTCAAAATACCCATCTCGGAGAGTTTCCTCGAAAAAACTGTTGGTTATGTCTTAAGTGAAAGTAATCAGTTGAGAAAGAAATTGGATGTGCATCATTATATCGGATGGCATGTCTCTTAAAGTGAGCGCGCCTAATTGTTGTCGGTGTCCTTAATGTTAATCAAAGAAAGTGAAAAAGGAATCACTGCTCTTGACTAATTTTTTGATATTTTTTTTAATAGTGGGTGCAGGACACTATAGTTAATTTATGTAAGTGAGTATAGCAAAATAAAGTAAACTGTGACATATTTTACCCAATAATTCTGCATAGAGAAATTATTCAGACACTTTGACCTGACCATGTTTTAAGAGTTTTTTCTTTAATTGCTAATGCAACCTTTTTACACCGCACACTGAACAAAATTAAGCATTGCTTGGTAATTGGTCAACAAAGTATTGATAATTGTGTAAATATTGTCATATTAACAATTGCCTGAATTTTTGGTTGATTGTAATCCATTATCAAAGTTATCTGACATTATCAAAATTAATTTGTTCTGATGCAGTTTAACTCTGAATTCTTGTCATATATTATTACCATTTTCAAAACTATAGCGAATAAACTGTGATCATGTGAGAAAGGCTGAAGGTGTCTGAGTAAATTTTGGTTTGACTGTATATTTAATTTTTACAGTGAAGACTATGCAGTGCTATTTTACATTTGATTATTCGGTTTCTGTACCTGGACTCCTACAAACTTGAAAAAACATTGTGTAAATAGCACAAATAAATAAATAGAACGAACATACAAATTAGGCAATTTCAAACAGGGCCCACTGGTACAACCTGCACCACGGCCCCGCAAACTCCAGCTACGGCCCTGCACATACATATATTATGCAAATACAAACTTCTTTTGTGGATGCAATTAATCACGATTAAACAATTTGACAACCCTAAATTAAATTAAATAAAAAATAAAATAAGATCAGATCAGATCAAAACAAATAAATATTTATTAAATAACATTTGTACTGCCCAGTTAAAAATGCAAAATATAAAACCAAGCAGCATTTATTTTAAATAAATTCCTCACTAATACATAAATGCATACATGAATTAATTAACAAAGTTTTGAATTATAAAAAAGGTTTTCTGTTAAAGTGTATTTAGACATGTTCTGTTTGTCAAATGTTAGTGTTTGTTGTTAATGATATGGATTGTCTAAATCCATTTTGGAGCCACTGTAAATATAATAAAATAAACAACTATAGGAAAGTGGCCCAGTGGGTGCTGGTACAAAAAAAATGAAGTTAGCAATGGCAGAATATAATTGTTTGATTAATCATTTTTATAGCATTGACAGGACTCCAAAATGTACACAGCCTGATATATTTATTTCTTAATCTTTTCCTTTCATTCTTGCACCTTAATTGACTGTGTCTGGTGCAGAAAGAAAGCTTTCAACAAATACAGACAGACATATGCACAGTGTGAGACAGACAAACCCCATACCTGGCAGGTGTGTGTGTGTGTGTGTGTGTGTGTGTGTGGGTGTGTGTGTGTGTGTGTGTGTGTGTGTGTTGTGAGGAGGGCAAATGGCAGCGTTGGTGGTGCCTGGATTCAGTGTTTTTATCTGGCTCAGTGATGCGGAAGAGGAAGCCTTGAGATGCTGCGCGCTGTTGTGTCGAGCTGACTTCCTGAAAATAGAGACACAACGCACACACTGACATGACGTCCATGACTGGATCAGAACTGTATAGACACTAAAGAACATTGTATCATTTCCAAAAGACAAAGGAAAATAACATATGAATCCGAACTGACGCTCTGCTATTATTCCAGCACAAAGCCTGATAACAAGGCCTTTAATCCCATAATAGATCTGTTGGATTTGGGATTCAGGGGTAAATTGTTTGTGCGGGTGGAGTGGTGGTGTGGGACCATGGCCCCATGTTGATGAGCGATTTCTGCGGCAGCTGAAGAGTCCTTCACTAGGGGAAGGGTGACCGCGAGGCCAGCTGTCTCCACCTCACCTGCTGCTGGGAATGTGAATGACTGCTTGGTCGAAACGCAAAAACCAGTAGGGCTGAAATTGCTTTAGATTGATGACATAGGGATCAAGGTCTTTCACTGCCCAGAATAACACATCCAATCTGACAGCAGAATATTATTCAAGGGCACTTTAAGAGTGACCTCTAAAGTGAAGTTACCTCTCTGTAAACAGCTAAATAAAACACTGCAAGGGCTGTCAAATCTGCTTGGACTTTCTAAAGGTGCAACTACCTTACATGTGCAATGACAATAAAGTTGAATCTAATCTAATCTAATCTAATCTAATCTAATCTAATCTAAAGATGAAGGCCAACAAATTATATGTGAGAGCCATGATATCATAATATACAGTCAGTCTATATATCTATATATATATATATATATATACATATACAGTCAAACCAGAAATTATTCAGACACCAGACATAATTTTTTATATTATTTTTGAGTGCAGAACACATTTATGTAAGTGAGGATTGCAAAATAAAGTAAACTGTGACATATTATACCCAAAAATTGTTCATACAGTGGACTAGCAACATAATTGATAAAAATCTGTTGAACTCTGAGTTCTTGTCATATTTTATTACCATTCTCAAAACTATAGCGAATAAACTGTGATAATGTGAGAAATGTTGAAGGTGTCTGAATAAATTTTGGTTTGACTATATATATAGCCTAAATATACTATAGGATCATGCCACTGAAGACTGGAGTAATGATGCTGAATGCTGAAAATCCAGCTTTGCATCATAGAAATAAATTATATTTTCAAATATATTCAAGTAGAAAACAGTTCTTATAAACTGTATTAATATTTTAAAATATTACTATTTTACTGTATTTTTTATCAAATAAATGTAGCCTTGGTGAGCATAAGAGACTGCTTGTGAAAAAAAAAACATGATACCCTTGCAAATAAAGTACTGTGTTTGTACCATGCTTCATTTATGGTATCAGATGGAAATGCCATGGATTTTCATATACTACTGAAACAGTACTTAAAAAGTCCTTAAAGAAAATTAAAAGACAGAATTGCCTTTGCCAAGATAGCCTACATCTTTATGGCAATACATGACGCTGTGATGTAGCAACACCATCTTAGCATCCTCATTTACCATGATATTTAAATCGTAACACCACAGTATCAAGACAGTGTAAGCTGTTTAATTACATCTTTCTATTTGTAACAAGTTCATAGCAAACCGCTCTCGTCTCACGAGATCTCAGACGAGTCCAAACTCAATTGGACAGAGCCGTCAGTCACACGGTCACTACAGAGATGAGCAGTGGTGGACCGCAGCACTTCTCCGCACAACCCATCCCTCTGCGCCAGAAATTACAGGCGACAGCCTCGTCGTGTAGAGTTTGAGCCGCGGCAGCGCCGTGAACCGAGGGATTTTCACTAGTCACCTGTTGGCGCGTGTGTTTATCTGAGCTGGATCCTGACAGAACCAGTAGCCTCTCTTGATTGCGACTGCAATGACAGACACGTTTCGACTCTGAAACGCGACCTAACGTGCTAAATGCATTGCTTGGGGATTTTCTTTCTTTCTTGTTATGTTTTGGTATATATATATGTATATAACCTATATATCGAATTAAAATACATACATAAAATGACATGGAAAAAATAGCAAGATAGTATCCCGCAAATAAATATCCCAAGACTGCATTAACATTAACAAACACCTAGAGAGAGAGAGAAAAAAATCATATGGCAAACATATGCAAATTTCCAAGAAACAGTCGTGCATTAATTTGCGCAGTGTCACTGTTGCTCTATTGTGACAGGCGGAGAATAGCAGATAACATTCACTGGCCACTTAAGAACAAACACGACATCCCTCGCCATGACCTGCGCGCGATCCTCCACAGGCTCTTTGTCTGTGAGCAAATTATGAAATCATAATGTGCACGGATAAGATCACCATGTTTGGATACTGAAATGGCCACAGAAGGCTGTAACCCTAGTGATCTGCTCCTCCTGTTTTAAGATGAAATAATGCTGGATGATGAGAGAGAGAGAGAGAGAGAGATGTGACTAAAACTGTGGGCCCCTAAAATGCACCTGACACTTGACTTCATCTGAAACTATATGCGGTTTATAAACAATGACCAATTTGACAAGTGTTAGTTTAATACGCGACTGTTTTTTATTATTGGTTTAATTGCGTAGTGTCAACAGCTATATTAATAGCTCTCATGGAAGCGAATGTCACGGCGAACACTTGTTATACCGGTGACCTGTGCGCCTTCACATCTGCCTAAAAACAATGGCCACGTATCCAACAGAGATGTGTTGTGTGAATAAATTAGCGAATTTATTATATGAATGAATCTGCAAACCGAAAACCCACCCATGATTTCATCTGTGTCTTCGTTTGTCTAAATCTAACTGAAATAATTGAGGAAAAAATGTTCTGCTTGGAAGCACAAAGGCGTTTCTCTTCACTGCGCTTTGTTTTGCGCCACCAGCGTAAAGACTTTCACAAACCCCCCGTCCTTTTATACGGGTTTATTAAAAAAATAACACAGTTGCACAGATGAAGACTTATTCCTCAGTGTTTGGTTAGAGCCTCGAATCACGGTGAGCTCATTGAACAAGCTTGAACCTGTCAACGGACATAACAAGCGTTTGTTTTATTGTCAAAATCATAAAGTGCACAAACACAGGAAATGTGTCTGTTGGCTCCAGAAGAGTTTTTCCAAATAGAGACATTTAATCACAAAACCAACCTCCTAGGTGCCTCGAGAAGTGACACGATTTGCAAAAAAAAAAAAGCAACTGAGATGTGAGTTAATATTTGTTGTGACTCTCTTTGAATTGTTAGAGGGAGGAAACCAGGCTGTTTGGGGTGATCAAGTGAAGGACCTGTAGTAGAGAGGGATTTTAAAATGAGCCAGATTAGTTAATTATTCACAAATGCGCTTTTCCTCTTAAGGGTGGAGACAAATTAATCCCAGCGGCAACCGACAAAAATTCTCCTCTGAAAAGCCCTCTCTTCTGTACGAATGCAGGGCTTCTGGAGGGGGCCAGACCCTTTTAATGAATAGGTCCGGATTAATCATTCATCTTGTGTTGTTTAACGCTGTGATGGATGTATATCGTCACTCAGGCTCAAGACAATAGATGCAAAGCGTTTTGTTCTTACCAAATAAATAACTCGCATTGTTTAAGGTACATTGATCAATCTAATGACTTGTAATAGGCTCCTAATTACCACAGAAATGTGCTTGCAAGCCACCAGCCGGACTGTGCTTTTTTAATACTATTCGAGTTTTAATTTAAATATGCAGAGCGTAAGGTCCGGTTCGTTTTGGTGATCCGAATTACACTGAATTAAAATTATCGTAGTATTCATTGACATCTAACTTGCTTCTACTTTAAAACGAAGGACCTGATTTTTTTTTCTTCTAAAAAATAATCAAAAATAAAATTGGGTTTAACAAATTACAAAACATTTTTATATAGCCTATATTTTAAATGTGCCGTTTAATGTTTATTTTCTTTCTTCCTTTATTATAAAATGTAGTTTTAAATAGCTACATTTAGCCTATTTGACATAAAAGCTGACAGGGGTAATCAATCCACAAATTAAAAGAAACCACTCAAAGTAAATATATTAATTGCGAGTAGTCTGTTAATGGCCTGTTTTCATCAGCGTCTCATATTGGACACATTTCGCCTGACTGGTAAGAAATGCACATCAGATGCCCCAATTTTATTTCATTGGCAGCAGCAGCATCAGCAGCAGTGTGAATAGACATGCAGTACATGCGCATACATACATATCTAAATATGTAACCTAAACCTCTCCGAGCCTCAGGCCAATTTGTTTATGCTGAACAGACGTTTAATAGTGTTAATTGTTCCTCCGTCAATTTGCAGTGATTGCGGAAATCAAGCGATTTTCGAGACTCCACCACTTGGATTTGAATAAATTGTTTTATATTCCCTAGCTCTCTCCATAGGAGGGAATTTAAAGCAAAGCGCTTTGGAGTAAATTGCATCCAGCCTGACTGGCACCGTTCAACCGCTATAATGGAGCATTATTTGGTCATTTTGAATACAGTAATGCACAGCGTTTCGGCGGGGCCATTCTCAAGAAAATTGCTTTAACTTTTAAAAGGAGGCGATTCACTCCAAAGCAGGCCATTGTTACATTATGTCATTAGCCTTAAATGTTTTAACAAGCAGTGCAAGACACTGCTATAATGCATTTATCTTTATACATAAAAAGGAATTACTGAGAAAAAAATGTCATAGTTAATTATTTTATCTGTTATTTATTTATATCCAAAAGGTTTGTATTTATTTTATATTTAATTTATTTTTTATTTAATTCTACATAATTTAGCGCTCAAACTTTGCATTAAGAATTCATATAGGCCTAAATTATAAGAAGAATAAATATTTTTAACGATTTTCTACTGTTTTTGAGTCATGTGCTCGTGTGTTGTTCTGAAGGCATTTAAAGGAAGCGCGAGGGTGAGCGCGCGCGCGCTCATTAACACCCCAAACCCTAACATGCGCCCCCCAACATCCCTCCCTCTTTTTCTCTCTCACACACGAAACACTCTCTCAACAAAAGTCTAACACACCTGTTGTGGGATCAGTGGTGCCCCTGCGTCCTCTTCCTCCAAGATGCGTTCTTGCATTTCACCGACTGGTTCTAATTTGAAAGTTCGACATGTTTTTAATATTTGGAATTTTCAATAAGTTCAAAGCATGACTAAAACATTCTTAATTTAAAAAAATAATAATTATACAATTAATAAATAAATAAAAAGAAAACGACACTGACGTTGCATGATACTTATGATTTTGTATCCTCTCAAAACATGGCTGCGTAATGTCACCTTATAACAACGCTAACGAGCCTAGACAGAAATATCGTTATGGTTTTAATCCCTATATCAAATCACAATATAACTGCCTACAAAATAACCACAACATTAAAATAATATCGTGATCACAGCTGCAAACGGTTACGCGTGTGAACCTTTAATTTTAAGCACATCCGTTTGCACATCGACACACAACACAGATATGGATATCATGCATAAAATCAAGATGACCCGCTTACCATCGGAGGATGCCTATTAAATACCAATGTGAGCTGAGCACTATAGTGTGTGCAGATTCTGCGCCTTGATGGCCATATATATATAAAAAACGATGAAAAATAGCTGATGGCTTATTGCTTGACAGTGGGATCAGTACCCCAGTCATTGATTGACGTGCAGCTTTAGTATTTCTGTCATGGTCGCGTCGCTTATTGGTCGGACGCGGCTCGTCGCGCGCTCAGATTGGCTGAGTATTGCAGCCAGCTGTACTTCAAAGCACGCGCTCACTATACAACTCGAGTAGAGAGAGTAAAGCTTCAGCGCGCTTTCCCTCAGTCACACTGGAACACTGAGTCATTGTTCTCTTCAACTAGCTGTCTAGGAAAGGCCCTGGATATGGCTACGTCTATACTTGGGGTAAGTAAGCACTTCTTTATTTGAATTCGACCTATTTTTGTTCTTTTAGTTGCATTAATTCCTCCGGTAGTATTGATATTTCAGTGTTGCTTGCTTGCATTCAAACTTTTCAATGGCTTTTTTCGATGCCACAAGAGAACCTTTTCAACTTTCACAGAGAAATTTTAATTCTCTAGTTAATATATATATATATATATATATATATATAGATAGATAGATAGATAGATAGATAGATAGATAGATAGATAGATAGATAGATAGATAGATAGATAGATAGATAGATAGATAGATAGATAGATAGATACTAGTACTGGTGCTTTAAATGAAGGCTGAACCCAATGCGCTGATCTGAAGAAGCTAAAACATTGGAAACTTGAAAACCAGATTCAGCGAAACTACACTTTGTGGAAAATAATAGCCTAATAATAATAAAAAATAAAGGACTGAATTTATAATAGTGTATTCATATTCCTTTAGTTAGCCTATTAAAAATGATAATACTACAGTAATGTAAACGTGGAATTCTTTAAGGACTTTTTTTTAAGACATGACAACTCATACAGCAATTTTTGGAAAAAATCACAAGTGAAGCAACTAATTTTAGCGCTTGACTCGGTGTTTTGGTTTGATTCGGGCGTTTGGTTTAGACTTGTTGGATTGTTTGATTTTCAAAACAGCCCAACTATGTTTTATAGTCTAGTAAAGAGCATAAACTTCTCATCCAAACAGGAAGAGCCGCGGTTTGGAACTACCCCTTTAGCGATGCTGGCTGCAACCTGCAACAAAATTGGCAACACCAGTCCCCTCACGACTCTTCCCGACTCCAGCGCGTTTTCCAAAGGCGGATTTCATCCCTGGAAGAGATCGTCGTCGAGCTGCAACCTGGGCTCCAGCCTGCCCGGATTCACCGTCGCCACAAGCCGCAGCACCTCGGGACTAACGACCAACACCGGCTCGGCAAACAGCGCGTTCTGCCTGGCCTCGACTTCGCCGACCTCCTCCGCGTTCTCCGCCGAGTACAGCAGCTTGTTCTCCAACACGGCGAGCGTTTCCTCGCAGGAGTCAGGACAGTCCGCCTTCATTTCCAAAGTGCACTCGTCTGCAGAGACCCTATATCCGCGGGTCGGCATGGCGCACCCGTACGAATCGTGGTACAAGTCCGGCTTTCACTCCACCATCTCTGGCGAGGTGGCCAACGGCGCGTCAGCGTGGTGGGACGTGCACACGAACCCAGGCTCGTGGCTCGAGGTGCAAAACCCAGCCGGCAGTTTGCAAAGTTCACTGCACTCCGGAACCCCCCAAGCCATCCACTCGCAGCTCAGCAGCTACAACCCAGACTTCTCCAGCCTTACGCACTCCGCGTTCAGCTCCACCGGCATCAGCCCCACTGCGTCCCATCTCCTGTCCACCAGCCAGCACCTGTTGACGCAGGAGGGATTCAAAACTGTGATCCCCACTTACACTGACGCGTCGGCCACAAACGCTATGATCTCCGGCGCCAGCTCGGGCATAGGGACCTCTTCCAGATCCTCCAGGAGATACTCCGGACGCGCCACATGCGACTGCCCAAACTGCCACGAGGCGGAGCGGCTGGGGCCCGCGGGGGCCAGCCTGCGGAGAAAAGGACTCCATAGCTGTCACATCCCAGGCTGCGGTAAAGTCTACGGGAAAACGTCTCACCTCAAAGCGCACCTGAGGTGGCACACTGGCGAGAGGCCCTTTGTGTGCAACTGGCTTTTTTGCGGCAAACGGTTCACCAGGTCAGACGAGCTCCAGAGGCACCTGCGCACTCACACCGGCGAGAAGCGGTTTGCTTGCCCGGTGTGCAACAAGCGCTTCATGAGGAGCGACCACCTGAGCAAACACATCAAAACGCACACCGCTGGAGGCGGAGGCAAAAAGGGCAGCGACAGTGACACCGACACCAGCAACCTGGAGACGCCCAGGTCCGAGTCGCCCGAACTGATTTTAGAGGGTGTAAACCCACGGGTCACGGTCAAAGATCAGTCTCCGCACCACGAGTCCTGAGCTTGACCTCAAAGGCATTCTCCTCTTTTAGGTGAATCGAGAAAAGGAAACGGGTCTGGAGTATGCGACAAACTCTGACATTGCATTGGAAAGAGCACCTTCAGTGCAACCCTGGCTTTTTCTGCTGCGCACAGACGAACGCTTTTCCTCAGCTTTCAGGACGATGAGGTCTCGTCGAGGCTCAGTGTTTTTAACAGTGGACATTTGCTGCAGAATCGCTGCGGGAACTAAATAACCACGGCTGCCGGTTGAGCTAATTGTGTACATATATCCACAAAAATAACATGTTATTTTTCCCTGTAAATGTTACTTATGATTGTTTTGTGGTGGATCCTGAAATTCAGGGAATTTTCTTTTCCTTTCGACGCACTTTGTGGATGTCAGTATGTATGTTACACAGCTATTTAAAATTCATTTAACCTTTCCTTTACCTTGCTAAAAATATATAAATGTTTAATTGTACAAAGTCACGCTTATAAGGCTTTCATTTTGTAATTAAAGGGATTTAAAATCGAAAGATTGGGTTGTCTGGTGCAAATGTTTTCATCCGGTTCAACCGAGGCTTTGCTCTCAGCTGTGATCGTTTAAAGCCCGCGCGTAATTATTACGCACATTTATTTACATGTTAGAAAAATGAAACTGCAGACTAAACATCGATCATGTTGCGCTGATGTAGACTCGTTTTCCCCAGTGGGATAAATCAATAGTTAATGCCCCGGAAAGACATTTTTGTCCAAATGAAAATCTTGTTAAATAGTATTAATTATGACTTGGAGCACATCGCAGCCCCATGTGTCTTGTATTGGCGATTAGGGATTCGTGTCTTATCAAATATCTAATTACTCTCCGAGACATCATTTGTTCAGCAGCTCTTTATCGCACATTTTCCGAGGGGATTCAGTGACAAAGGGCCTCTGAATATTTATTTGAATTGCTCAAATTAACTGCTTAAATTTGCATGTCAAACGGAAAATGTCCATCCAAGAGAGGGCTGAAGGCATACAGCATCGTTTAGCTTTTATAAAACGCTACACTTGATTTGGAGTTATGGGAACAGTTTTCCCCCCCTCTCTTTCTTTCTTGCCTTTTCTGGATGCCAATTTTGAAAGGGGAAATGGGGAGAGGCCTTATGCAAATGTTGAATTTAAAACGCTCTCGCAGTCAAATGGTCTCTGGCTGTTATTTGAATATCAGTGGCCCTGTACTGAAAAGGTTCAAGGATGCTCTCTGACTTCTTTGTGTTTATCCAGTGCAGCGTCCGATCCCACAGAAAACCCGGCGGAATAATTACAGCTCGAGCCCTGCCTGGGAACTCGTTAGGGCTGAGCGTCTGCTCCACACGCTTTCTGTGCTACAAGGTAAATTGACCAGAAGGCAATAGACTAAAATTATTTTCATTTCCTTTTGTGTGCTGGTGGCCGGTGCCGTATTCAGGAAAAAAATACACAAATATAGAAAACGGTCCATTATCATTTAATGACCTCGTGAAAAACTGATGACATTTTGCAAATAACGAATAAAAAAAATTAAGGTTAATAAATCTTGTAAAATGTAGCCTACTGGTGAAACATCCAAGGTTTAAAATAAGCCTACAACAAAATGCAATTTCCGTTTTACACCAATTTAGGCAAGTGTTTTCTCCAAACAGTTCTCGGTCTTTTAAAAGTTAATGTAGGATGCAACGATTTTATGGCACACAATTCAAAATTTGTGTTACGGAAATGAGCGCTATTTGGGCATGAAGGCATTCACGAGCACGCTTTACAATTATATGGTTCTATTAAGATTTACAAACGGGAGCTTTTACATGGACACGATCTAAATGCTTTTCAGTCTTTTGGAGGGGAATGATGCGCCTGGGGTGGCGGACAGTGGCGCTGTCACTCACGGCCTTTTGTTCGTGCTTTTCTGGAATGCCCTCTCACTGAGCGCGAGGCAGAAGTCAGCTTTGTTTGCGCGCGGTAATAAAAGAGAGATCAAAGAGAAGCGCCGCTCCGGCCGCGGCGCGGGAAACTCAGCCGTGACGGTAGCGTGAGTTTCCCGCGCTCCTCTTTCATCTCCCCTTTAGTCAGAAAATGTCCATCAAACGCAGATCGTGCTTTCAAATTAAATGCTCATTATTATTAATAATATATCAACCAATTCACTTCAGCGAATGGTAGATGATAATGTTTAACTGTCACATTCAGCCTTTCAATGAGTTGTTTTTCTGTGACATATAAAAAAAAGTAAAGTAGTCAGTATTTCTTCCTGTAATATTAAAAACAAATTGAATTGCAATTAAATCGCCTTTTACTTCAGCGCCACCCTTGGGTTGGGTTTATTTGAATATTGCTAAATAGGCTACTGAGAGTTTGTTAATATAGTTTTATGCTCGTATTTCATGCATCAATGTTGATCATTTATGCGTATAAACCATGCGCTCTGAATGAAAAACATCTCGTGCTGTGAATTGTTGTTTCCGCTTTTCACATTTTTGAATTTTGAACGCCGACACTTCAACACGAAGAGTGGAATCAGTGGGTTTTGTATTGATTTATAGCTATTAATATTCAGTTAAAGTTCAGTTCCGTTGCTTATATACTAGAAACTTAAAAACTAAATTCACTGCACTTAAACACAATACATAGCCTAATAAAGTCACCCTGAATTACAATTCCTAACAAACTACCAAACAGCTTCCAAAATAAAACTCCAAAATTAGTCTAAACATCATTTAAACAACCATTTTCAGTCGTCTTTGAGATGAAAAATGTTGAATGTGGTTGAGGTTGAAGAGTAACTGAAGTTTTGCGTCACATTCATTATACATTTATTTGACATTTTTTGAATTTACAATGAGTATAAACATTTAAGGTGAGGAAGAAGCTAAAACATCATACTTGAACTTGAACAGGCTGCAAAATAAATCATTGACGTTATGTGTAGAATTTATACCCTCTTGTAAAAAAAAAAAAAGTTACATTTTTGATGGGCTAAACGCTAAAAGAAAAGGAAACCAGGACTACAGCAAATAAAAAAAAAAAAAAAAAAAAAAATGAACGAGTCAAACGATTTTAATTGTGCTCTTTAACAGGCTCCGTTTCTATATTCTCAGAGCGCCCTCTTCTGGAGAAATCTTCAGAGCTGCCTGTAAATGGGGAACAAATGGAAAAGCAGCACAAAACAAATAAATTACCGAAAAATATCAGATTGTCTCATCATTATCCCTCAAGTCGGTCCAAACCCTTATGCATTTAGGAAAGGAAATTTAAAAATATATACATTTAAACAGCTAATATTTACACACAACAGCAGTTGTGAGATCTATGAAGAAAAAAAAAACACTGTTCTGTATTCTGAGTCTTCTGAATATAACTTTATTTAACAAACAGAACACTTTTAAAGTTAATGTTCACTGAAAATCTTCCCCTTTCCAGCTCTCAGTACCAATTAATATCAAATGTCAACGGTTCTCGGGTGACCAAGAGATGTTTTAAAGAAAGGGGGGAATTTATATGAATAATGACTTGAATTTTGGTTTGTTTGTCACATAAAAGGTATTGTATGACTCCAGAAGACGTGTAATACAAGATGAGAGCCACAGAGACTCATTTTAAGGTGCTGCTTTGACATTTTGGAGCTTGACAGCCACAGTCTACATTAAGTTTATTAAAAAAAAAAGAAAAAAAAGAAAAGTAGACCAGAGTATTAAAAAAAAAGGAAAAAAAAACCTCACAGTGGTTAGGGTTTGGAACAACATGAGGGTGAGAAAATGATGTATGAAGTTTGATTTGAATGAATCCTTTAATCAGAGATGAGACCATGTCCATCCACTTCCAGCTATTTCCCTCTGCTGTGTTCTATCCTTTTCTCTGCATCTCTGCTATCACTTCTGCTGCGTTTTTCACTGCCCCTCCTTCGTTCCCGACTGACACTCCTCCTCCCGGCATTTCTATCAGAGTTTCTTTCTCTTTCCCTCTTGCCCTTGTCACGTTCTCCGCTCCTGTCTCTTCTCTCTCTCTCCCTGCTCGTGCTCCTGTGTCTCTCCTTACCTCTCTCTTTCTCATCTCTCCGTCGCTGAGGGCTCCTGCTTTGTTCTCTTCTCCTCTCCCTACTCCTGCTCCTGTGTCTGTCTTTACCTCTCTCTTTGTCGTCCCTCCATCTCTCTCTGCTGTGCTTGTTGTCTGGTGACCTCTGAACTCTGTGCTCATTGTGTTTTGAATGTGCGTGTTTGGAGTCCCGACTGTGGGTGCGTTCTTTCTCCTGCTCTCTCTCAGAGCTGCTGTCACTGGTTGAGTTCCTCCTTCTCTTGCTCTTCTTCTTGGCTTTCTTTCCGGAGGGTTTCTCATCCTCAGAGTCACTGCTGCGGTCACTGCTGTCTGATGAGCTGCTGGATGAACTCTCAGTCTCGGCTTGTTTCTTTTTCTGCTGCTTTTTGCTCTTCTTTTTCTCCTTTTTACTCTTTTTCTTATTCTCCTTTTTCTTTTCAAGACGGTCAAGTTTTCTAAAAAGAAGAAGGGGATAAGATTAAACAGACTGCAGACTGATTGGTCATTGATATAGTATATTATATTTAATATAAATGCTGTTCTTTTGAACTTTATACTCAAAGAATGTATCATGGTTTCCAAAAATATATTAAGCAGCACATCTGTTTTCAACATTGATGATAATCAGAAATGTTTCTTGAGCAGCAAATCAGCATTTTCTATTTCATCTTATTGGTAACACTTTATTTTAAGGTCCAATTCTCACTATATACTAGTTGCTTATCATGCATATTACTAGCATATTGGCTCTTCATTAGCACTTATAATGCACATATTATGTTTTCACCATATTCTATATCCCTTAATCCACCCCATACCTAAACTTTACAACTACCTTACTAGCTACTAATAAGCAGCAAATTAGGAGTTTATTGAGGCAAAGTTAATAGTGAGAAATCGTTTCCAAACTAAAATGTGACCATTTTATTTATAACCATTTATGTTAATAGTAATTAGACTATCAATTGGATTATTATGAAGACAGCTGGTTGTGTAATAAATAATTACTCATACCTAAGCAGTTTCTGCTTTTGTTTGGTAGTCAGAGACTTCAGGAACTCCACCTCAGGGTCGTCCTCTTCCTCACTGGCCACAAGCTCCTGAAGCACAAACACACAATCACTAGGTCCACTCGCTGACCATACATATACAAGAGGCCAATCAGAAAGACACTTTTGTGTAGAAGCACAGTGTGAAATCCAGCATGTCTCGTCTCTCTTGCAATTGTAGTTGTTGGTCTCATCAGTTCTAGTCTAACCCTTCAACCGACGGGAATCGCTCGTGAGCCATCCGTTCAATAATTGGACGTTTTCCTGCAATCACACGCTGAGCTCCAGACATGGATATCATGGGTCATATTTGGGCAGGGACCTGGAGATTACCTGTGCTGGATCACTCATGGTGCTGTCCCTCCCAAGGACACATTTCTTCAGCGCAAACCCACTGTTTCGCATCTCTGCCATTAACTCGGAGGGGTGCATTGACGGACCTGTTAGGACAAATCACTCTTTCAGAACAAATAATGTGTGATCATGCCCCCCCTGAGAGATGTACACTAGCGGCTTTGTTAACACAAAGACACATCAAATCAACTCCCTCGTCTCCCAGCTGGGTAAGGCGTACGCAGCATCATTCTGCAGAAGCAGAGGTTTCAACCAATCAAAACAACAAATAATAACGTTTTCCCACCAACACAAGAGCAGTGTCTACCTCCGCTCTGCTGCAACATACATATTACTGTACAGACACTCTCAGGAGACACTGCCGCTATATTGATTTATTTGAATAATATAAACACAACAACAGAAACGGACAGAAAACTATCAAAGTACACCACACTACGTCTACCAGCTCTAAGTTAAAGGGATACTTCAGCCAAAAATGAAAATTTTGTGCTTATTTTCCCCACTTTAAGTTGTTCTAAAACTATTTTGAGAAATATCAGTGGTTTATTTGTCAAATTCTGTCCAAGTCAGGGTTGTTTGGTTCCCTATGTTCTTTAAAAAAAAATCTTCTCTTATGCTTTGCAGAAGAAAGAAAGAGGATGTAGTCTAAATGATGAAAGATTATTTCTTAAATTTTGGGTGAAGCATCAATGCAATTTTGATTTTATTCTGGAATCAGTGTTATTTTAGAATCACTGACATAATATTATAGTTCTTGATATTATTATTTATTTTTTTTATTCACTTTAATTGTAATTAAAGTTTTAATTTTGTTGTGTTTTTGTCATGTTTATTTGTTTTTTTAAATAGTCTGTTTCATTTTAATTTTATTAATAGTTATTTATTTGTTTTAGCTCATTTAGTTTTAGTTATTTTAGTACTTGAAGGTAAACTAAATGAAAATTAGAAATGTTGCCTCTTTTTTTTGTGGTTTTAGTTTGAGTAAAAATATAATAACCCTGTCTGGATTTGAGGTGACATGTTTGGGTAATGATAGCAGTCTGTGTATGAAATATTCCATCATATTTTTATCCTTCAAAAGAAATTAAGGCCATCTCATCAAGATGAAGATCTTCAGACACAATGCTACCATATGCTTCATGTATTACAAGAGGTAAATGTTTGTCAGGTTAGCCTACATCAAAATAAAAATACTTTACCAGCATCATATAAACAAATAATGTATTCGATTATAGTAGATCATCTAAAATCTTAAAAATATGAAATGCACTTATATTTTTGCCTGACTGCCTCAGTTCAGGATAGTCACTACTGAAGGTTAGGTACTGTGTGGGCTCTAATGTCTAACCAGTGTTGTCCTGACATCACTTTAATATGATGCCATTAGTCACATGGCTCAAAAACACCTGTATTCAGAACTTGATATGAATGGGAATGTTTTGTCCTGGTATTGTAGAATTTCTAGGTGCATTATTAGACACTATCGCCATCTACAGGTCTGAAAGTGTACATCAGCTCTACTATAAGAACAGCAAACCTGCGTTGGACACTATCCCCCGGTTTCACAGACAAGGCTTAAGCCTAGTCCCAAACTAAAATGCAAGTCTGAGCTGTTTCAACTGAAAGAAACTTGCACTGATTGATCTTAAAATATATCAATGCCTTTGTTTTGTCTCAAGAGGAACAGCAGTAATTTTTTTCTAATTCAGCTAATTCAGCTATGGCCTAATCCTGGTTTAGTCTAAATCCTGTCTGTGAAACCAGGCCTATATATCATATATTGTATAAGGAAAGAGCAAGTTTACCTGCTTCATCACTGGGCATAGAGCTGGCGTTGATTCCTGACAGGCCAAAGAGGGGACACTCACGATCAGTGTTCACGTGACCCCATTTATGACACTTAATGCAGCGCACATTCCGCACCTAAAACAATGAAAGAACAAGAAAACAAGCACAATGCCCACATTCACTGCATTTAGACATTTGTGGATAAGTAAACATTGTTAATCTGCATATATGAAGGTGTAGAGCACAGAATGTTCACCTGAATGCCAAAAGGCTGATCTCGAATATTCATATCATCCTTTGCATACCTGAGAAGATAGAAAATAACCATAAGAAATGTATGAATGTGCAAATCTGAGAAGTGATGACTAGTAAACTTACTTTTCACGAGGAGCTACTTTCTGCCACTCAAACTTGTACTCAGATTCGCCTTCCTGAGGATAAAAAAGCGCAAGGTTATTTTAGGTGACATAATGACTTGTAACTATAAGAAAAACATCCGCTAAATGCCTTCTTAACTCTGTAAAGCTTAAAAAAATAAAATGAAACATTTGACAATTTACACATTTAGACAAAATCTGAAGTTTTTCAGTAAGTGTTTGATCGTGTTGATTAAGATGCCTTAAAAAGTAATCGCTTTTTATTTTTCCTCTTTCCTACAACTTGTTTCACTTTTTATAACCATTTCTTGGCTCGGTGTTGATGTCTGTATAGGTTGTTTATTCAGTTTTAGTTTTATTTAATTTTAGTACTTCATACTATATGGAAATGGAATAATATATGTATTGAATTTAATTTTATATGTATGTATATGTATATGTGTGTGGCTGTACATACACATGTAGTTATTTTTTGGAGTTTGGCTTAGAGTTATGTTAGAAGCATTATTATACTCATACCTTTTGTTGTTTTAATATTTTGAATTGTTTTTAGCTTATTTTTTGTTTTCATTTATATGTTTATTATTGAAATGTTGTTGTATGCATTTGTCAATTTTATTTAATTTCTTTATTTTCTTAAATGTGTGTATATAGGATTTACAGAGTTTTGACTTTTAGTTACTTTTTCTTATTTGTAAGTCGCTTTGGATAAAAGTGTCTGCTAAATGACTAAAAGTAAAGTAAAAAAAAGTGTATCAAATACAATAAAGTAGGCTTTATGGGGTTAAACATACTTGACAAGTTAAATATTCATATTTTAAAAGTTTGACAGAGCACAGTCACTAATAATCAACAACAAACTTTAATGTAATGTAAATGAATATTACCTCTTTAGTCTCCTCTGGAGGAAGTTGGTGATGATATAAACACAAGAAAACAAAACAGACACTTTCGTTTAACTATTTTTTCAGTTGATTTTCTAACACTTTGAATTTGAAATCTTATATCTTTTTATGTTTGTGTCATGATCTCATGATTTGGACACGAATGAACAGCTTTCATCAGTTACATTATTTTTTTTGGTCCACAACAACATGATGAATACATGAAGAATGTGGTGAGAAGCAAGATTATAACCTTTAGATGCTCCTGGAGGTGCTTCATACATGAAATTAAGGCCATTCTTCACACGATCATCTCCCATCAGCAGTCTGGAATATAATACATACAAGAGACAAAGTTACAGACCTGATCATTTCCGTAAAATCAGGGAAAACCCTGACTCTTGCGGTTTTCAAAAGCATATTTAATTGAATGAACACATGTGACTGCTGGGTCCAGTCCTGTGTCCTCTCCTCTAACCTGTTGTTGTATGTGTCCTGCTCCTTCACGTAAGCCTGCATCAGTTCCTCCTGCTTCTTCTTCTCGAAGGTTAATTTTTGCTCTGCGATCCATACCTGAGAATCAGAGTTTAGCAGTTTCTCTCTCAACACACACATTAATGACTGTCTTCATCTGACATTACACTCTGCTTTCTATATGATTAGCTGATCAAACTGAATTATTATATCATTACAACTATATGATGTGTTTGTGACTAAATATATTTGCGTATCCATTTAGAAAAACAAGTAAGTTAAAGATCTGAACGAATGTTTACACCATAGCAACAGTAGCTTGCTAGCTAAAACCTCCCGTTTACCTTCTTTATATTGGATTTTGATGCAGGATGAAAATCTTTCTTACACATGAAATTAGCAAAAGATTTCCCCATGTTTCACCACCAGCGTAACGATCAAATTGTTATTGAAAACTGTTATTAAACCCGTTTCCGCCGAACAACATCAAAACACCATCAGCGGCGCCTCTCTATGACGCAAAAAATTCACATCCGGGGTTTGCCCATAGATATATATATATGGGGTTTGCCATACTGAAATCAAAACAAGGGTCGTACTGTACCTACAGAATACTATTATACTGCTGTCTCACTAAGCCAAATAACTGCTATGAGTAGATGTAAATTTGGGAGAAATAAATTTAACAATAGCTAAAAACATTATTAGATTAAAAAATGGGAAAGCTGATAAAAATGAGCTAATATTTATTTATTATACATATATACATCCTAGCTGTATTTTGTAAATCTTATAATAATAATAAATTAAAAACGTGTTTTTAATACTTTTATTTTAATTTCAAAACGTACAGCGCACGTAGTAATACACCATATATGTCTTAAATAAACAAACAACTGTCAAATCATCTGAATACATTATTATACAAGCGGTTAATTTTCTTTTTATTGATTTTCATTATTTTATTACTTTATTTAGTTGTATTTGCACTCCTGTAATGTTTGTTATTTATATTATACTTTTTATATTATGATGCTTTATTTATTTATTTTCAATGCTTTGCAGTGTTTGCGACAGCGAAATCAAATGCCAATCAGAAACGCTACTGCGCAATAATGTGACTGATGCGCCGTTGCCCCGCCCACTTCACCAGCTGACTAAACACACACGTGGATCGACTAGACTCACATGTCAGATAGATACTGCGGATTGTCTGATTAGTTATGAATCAGATAGCCATGCATGCGTATGACTGTGTTGAAGTCTGCGGGCAGTTTTGTTTATGGAGAAAGGAAAAGGAAAGTAAACGCATGTTTAATCTCATCGATCAGAGCAGTGATTCTCTTCGTATCTGGTATTTGTATATACGCTGAGTTGGACAAGGTAAATCAAATTAAGGTATATTGTAGACGAATGTAACTGCTAATATTTGGATCAGCTTAAAAGCTACCATATTGGTGCTAAAGAATGTTTCATGCAAAGGTCTGTATTAAGAGTTCTTGCACGCTGTTGATGTGGTATATTTTGTGTAGAATTTTTAATTTTTTTTATTTCCTATTATTTCAAGGTCAGTGTTTTGTGAATCAATTATTGCCATGTTATCTGTGCATAAATAGATATCTTGGTTTCATTAATCCTGTATTAGTTTATCAGCAAACGAACACTGGATGTTATTGGGCAAAAAAAATAGAAATAATTTCCACTTGAATGTTACTGTTTACCAGTTACTTTGGAAATGTAATAGGTTACAGATTACAAGTTGCCCTGTTCAAAATCTAATACATGGTGTAACTATTTCAATTACTTTAAAGTAATGTAACTGATTACATTTTATTAATTTTGATGACTTTTCTAAATAAATTCTAACACGTTTTCAACTGTTAATTATTTTCAAACATTTAAAGCAAACATCTAAACGTTTTAAGGGTTACCTTTACAGTAGACCTCAACACTGATTACTGTGAGACTTTCAAAATCCTTCATCACTTGAATTATGATTATAATTTAATCTCAAATCACAGCCAGCACAAAATATTCAGATTTAGCACCTCTTTTTACTTTGAGATATATTTCCGAGGTAAAATACAGATTTAAAATCATAACAAGAAATAGTTTAATAGCTATGATACTGTTTTTGAAATCAAATCTTTGCATAGCTATGACAAGAAACACTGGCATCTAACAATGCCTTGGAAAAAAACACAGTTAATCTTAAAAATAAAGTGTATATTTAAATCCAAATAGGAAATAAAACCATTATATGTGTCCTATTCTGTGTCCTAAACTCCTCAAACATTGGTGTCTCATATTTTAGAGCACTCAATGCAATTTGGAAAAGAAATCAATTAAATATGTATGTGTGTGAAAATATTCAGATGTAACCCCCTTTGTAATCTGTAACATTTTCATAAGGAACTTTAATTTAATTACACTTTTTTTCTGAGTAACTGTAACAGATTACAGTTACATTTATGTTGTAATTAAATTACGTAATTCCATTACATGTAACTAGTTAGTCCCCAACACTGCTGTATACATCTTTTTATTTCAGGATGTATCCAACCTCCTGCAACACATTTGTAGCCTTGCCTCCATCTACAGAGGGTCAGCGGATAGTCTTCGGGAAGAACTCGGACAGACCCTGCGATGAAGTTCAAGAGGTGGTCTACTTCCCTGCCAAAGACCAACCAGAAGAAAAAGTTGAGGTATCTCGAGAACTTCTGGTACAGCTGTATTTTCTTCCACAGGCTTCAAATGAGTGTAGTGTACACTTGATTGGGCTGATTATTAAACATAAAAGCACCCTGTCTGAGATGGACTATTCAATTATTCTCTTTGTCATGTGATCAGTGTACATATATAGAGATAGAGCAGGTGCCTCAGACATATGCAGTGGTTCTGAGTCGTCCCGCCTGGCTGTGGGGGGCAGAGATGGGGGCAAACGAGCATCAGGTGTGCATTGGGAACGAGGCGGTGTGGGGGAAAGAGAGTGTGGACGGTGAAGAGGCTCTACTGGGCATGGATCTCGTCAGGTAATCCAAGAAACAATTTTTCCATTAAGTATTTCATGTTCAGCATTAACTGATAACATTCAACTAGTATAAATATGTTGCCTGGTAATTAAAAAAAAAAAAAAAAGTTAGTTTTTATGGCACAAACTGGATGTTATGTCTCTTTTTCAGAGTTTTTGAAAAATATTTTTTTTACATATCCTAAAAGTCTAAATTCAGTTTGATCAAATTTAAGAGCATAAAAAAATTTCATAATCATAAATGGTATATACGAAATGCCTTAATTATCATTTCAGGAGGTCTTAAATTCGGGGACAGAAAAACAGGAATCGTCATAGAGCCTAATGTCATTATTAAATTCCAAAAGGCTGTGATTTATAGATTTGCTCAGTTGCTTTGTTACATTTGTCAGATCACAATTGAAATTCTTAAAACTGCGTCTTCAACGTCAGCATCATCTAGTCACTTGTATACATCATAAATGCAATTTCTCATTATTTTGAACAAATTGCCAATGCATAGGTGCATTACTGCATTTACATTTAGTCATTTAGCAGACACTTTTATCCAAAGCGACTTACAAATTAAGACAATAGAAGCAATCAAAACCAAAAATAGAGCAATAATGCAAATGATTATGTACAGTTGTTGGCTGTTTCCTGCATATATTTTACTGGTTCTATGTTGAACAGTCTTATCAAAATGAGTAGGCAAAAGAATTAGAAACTGCTTTTATATAATGTGACTAGAAGATGATTAAAGAAGCAGTTTAAAGAATTTCAATTGTGACCTGACAAATGTATAGCAAATGAGAAAAATGGTAAAATAAGAGGCCCAGAGCACTTCAGGCTTATTTATAATTAAAAGTATTGCATTATGCATATAATTTTATTTTTTATTTAGTTTGCAGGTATTATTGGTATTTTGTTACACTGTAAATTGCATCTGGCAATTAATTCAACATAAATTAGTATCAGCACAATAAATTGTTCATTTCCTTTCTTTAAACACATTATTATCGCATCAGTAAAATGTAATAACAATCAGCCTCTAATTTGTGTGTATTTATATATTAGTACATAAAAAAACGGTTACAATACATATGTTGAATAAAATGTGATTTGAGTATTTTAAAATTGCACTTAATCTGTTTTGCAGTAGAATATGGGCCCAATATTTTTAATGAAGTAAAAGAATCCAAGATTGCATGGACATACAGTATTAATTGTATATGTGCAGGTCTGTAAAAAGGTATTGAAGGGATAGTCCACCAGAAAATAAAACAATCCACCATCATTTACTCATGTTTTTCCAAACTTGTATCACTTTCTTGTGTGGAATGTAGAAGATATTTTGAAGAATGTTGGTAACCAAACAGTTTTGGTTCCCATTTACTTTCATTGTATGGAAAGCAAATGATAACCAAAACTGTTACCAGCATTTTTCAAAAAATCATCTTTATGTTCCTCGAAAGAAAGGAACTTATAAATTTTTGGGTAAACTATGCTTTTAAATGCAATTTTAAACAAAGTGTGGGATGTTGTTTGTCTGTATGTAGGCTGGCTCTGGAGAGGGCCGACACTGCTCAGCGGGCTGTAGACGTGATAACAGATCTGCTGGAGAAATATGGCCAGGGAGGGAACTGTATGGAGGACGAGTGTGGATTCACCTACCATAACAGCTTCCTCATATCAGACCGCACAGAGGCCTGGGTCCTGGAGACTGCTGGGAAATACTGGGCAGCAGAGAGAGTGGAGGGTAAATCCTGAGTCATGCAACATTACAGTTTTAAACTGAATTAAATCAAAGCGTTTAAAAGGTCTGCTGCTGTTTCTCTCTCTTAAAGCCGGCTATCGGAACATCTCCAATGAGTACTCAATCACTACTAAGATCGATAGGGAGCACCAGGAGTTGAGGACGTATGCAGAGAAGCAGCGCTGGTGGAACGGAAAGACTGAGTTCAACTTTGCTAAGGTTTACTCCTACTCCAACACAGCCCGGATCGAGGCCGCAAAGGGCCGCTACTGTGAGGGCCGCAAACTACTACAGAAGAGCAAAGGTGGCTGTCTGTTTGGTGGTAGAAAGTGATCTGCAATTCATGCAAAGATAATAATAGTGCCTTTTTTTTTATTATTATAATTTAATGTTTGTTTTTAATGAATGTTTTGGTCTCGTTAAACATAGGAATTCCTCAGTCTAGACAAATATATATATTTTAAAAATTTTGATTTATTAGTTGTTTTTTTGTGTAATTTTGACTTTTGATTGGCTTCATTTACAATTAAAATAGTTTATGATTAATTGGATTCATTTGGTTTAAGAATCTGGACAACGAAGGTGAAAATTAAAGGGGTGGTTGATTGCGATTTAACTTTTTTAACTTTAGTTAGTGTGTAATGTTGCTGTTTGAGCATAAACGATATTTGGAAAGTTACGACGCTGAAAGTTCAGTGCAAACGGAGATATTGTCTTTTAAAATTTTGGCAGTTTAATGCCTACAAAAATGGCTCGTAGGGACTACAATTAGCTACTTCCCAGATAAACCCCGCCCCTGGGGACACGCAACGAAGGGGGCGAGGCCATGCTGCGCTGCTTTAGAGAAGAGGAAGAGAAAACTAGGGGTGCACATAAAAATCTATTCATATATGAATCGTGAATGTTCTAAAGCAGCGGTTCTCAATCCTGTTCCTCGCGCCCTCTGCTCTGCTCAGCATCTCTCTCTCTATCTCATTCAGATCATCAGCTCCATCAATGAACTGTGTTCCAATAATACACTATATAGACAGACAGATATTTTTCACATAGCTACGAGAAGCGTGTTTGCCGTGGTAGTGAGCAATACTTTATGGCAAACACTTCTTACTGTTACAAAGTAAACAATTACCTTACAAAAATGCATGTATTCTGCTATATTAAAGCTTTATTCAGGATAAAACCGTATATTAGAAGCTCACATAAGCAGTAGCATATACAAATAACAGCGTATCTAAAAGTATGAGACAACAACAAACAAAGAATCATACCATTGAGAGCCGTGTGCTTGCACAGGTTCTGCGTGATCCTTTTCACTAATATTCTCTGCTCAAATTCATAAGCAATATTGACGACACCATTGTTTACAATACAACCGGAGTGCATTCTGAGGTGAGGGGTGCGACGTTTAGACGTGCCCTGACGGTTTAGCCAATCACAACACACTGGAGCACTGGAGCGTTCAAAGGAGAAGGGACAGAGCGGTGTAGAATGAAGGTAAATTATGTGAAAAATTTGTTGTTTTTTTAAAAAAGGAAGCAACTGCAACCCATAAACACAATCAAGCCTAGAAAAAAAAAACAGCCAACCACCCCTTTAAGAGATTTGATAATTTTGAATGAGCATAGTTCCATAGATCCATTTGTGTTATTTCATAGTTTTAATGACTTTACTTTTATTTTAATGTAGAAAATGATAATAAAGAACAAATAGATTTGTCAAACTTTTGACTAGTTCAGTACCTCACTGTAAATTGCTATTTATGATTTTAAAGTAGATTATTTATGTTGTATAGATTATTTATGGACAGTTTTATAGAATTCTAAACTTTTTAGACAAGTTGTTCTGTCATTATAATGTCTTACAGGCCACATCACCGCAGAGACAATGATGGAGATTTTGAGAAATAAGGAAAGTGGAATCAACATGGAGGGAATGTTCATGACTACAGGAAGCATGGTGTCTGTAGTCCCAAAAGACCAAAATTTACCCGGTGTCCACTTCTTCACTGCTACTCCAGACCCTGACCGGTACAGTACACCAGAATCACTGATATTCACAAGAAACAGCTGTAGTTTCGTGCTTTATAGTCACATAATGATAGGACAGATGATGCTGTTGCGCTATGGACGTCACCGAGTTCGAATCCTTTCCCAATCCCCTTCTCTCTCTCCCACTTCGCTTCCTGTCTCCTTTACACTGTCCTATCATAATAAAGGCAAAAAACGCCCAAAATAAATCTTAAAAAATCATACTTGTGTAGTGTGAACACACTCTCACACATATATATGTATAATGGATTTCCATAGTTTAAGATCTAATCTGGTAGCACTTTATAAATGGTTCCCATTAGTTAACGTTCCTTAATGCATTAATTAACATCAACAATTATTTATTCATCTTTGTTAACATTAGTTAATAAAAAGTACAACTAAATACATTGTTAGTTCATGTTTGCTCAGGTTCATATTTTAGTAATGTATTTATAAATGTTAAAATTAACATTAAATAAGATTAATAAATGCAGTGAAATATTTTACATTGTTAAAGTAATTAATGTGAAAAATGGAACCTTATTGTAAATGTTTACAATAAATCCTAATATTACTCAGGATTAAACATGATATTTAAGATAAATTGTCAATTATTTCCTGTTATGATTTTTAATTATACTTATTAGTTAATGAGTTATGACTAATCCTAGTGGCAAACATCACTATTATTATTGCTTTAAATTAAAAATTATTTGCTATGTTTGCCTGGTGGACAATACAACGTTGAATTATAATTATCAACGCAAATCAAATTATTGATGAATTAATCCTTTGTCAAATTCATGCAAATGTAAACCTGCATATGTCTTGTTCTTTTCTCCACAGGTCTGTCTTCAAGCCGTTTATTTTTGTAGTGGACATAAAGCAGCTGAAGCATACATGCTCTCCGTGTTTTGGAGAGGAGGATCCTGTGAAGAAGAAACCCCGTTTCCAGAGCAAACCCAACCGCAAACACCCTCTGTTTCTGAAACACGAGGTGGCCGCCGCCATCATCGACAGCACTGGGGTGAGCCACAAAATATTACAAAGCACAAAGTGTTTTATACTGGCAGTATTTATTAAGTAAGCTCTGCTACTAAGTTCACATGCTGAAAGGTTAGCCAATCATAACAAAGGTCATTAGCATGGAAATCTTAAAGGTACAGTAGCCAAAACTGTTTTGGAGAGAAGGTTATGGTAAAAAAACTAAATTACAAATTTAGGAAATGTTTAATTTATAATCTAATTTATATTATAATTGTTGTTTGTTTGTTCAGGAGAGAGGACAGAAGATCGTAGAGAAAATGAGAGCTTTGGAGAAGCAGAAGTTGGCAGAGATGGAGGAATATCTAACTAAGGGTATTGAAGATGCAACGCTGCTGGTTCATCTCTTCACAGACACTGTAGATAAGGAGTTTAGTATTTATAACAATGCCTGAGACTGTTTACAATTTAAAAAACATGAGTAGAATTAATTGGATTGTTGGGTGTTTCTTCAACAATGGGCCCATTTGGACCTGTGGACCCTTAATTACTTCGTCACTAGCTTCACTAACTTGCAGATTGATTGGAGTGGAGGCATAATAAAAAATATTCAGCTCACAAGTGATGTGCACAGAATATTCGGACACATCATATGTCTCAAAAATGTAATTTCTAGCTTTTCACTGATGCTAATTGTATATTATACTGATACTAAACTATATTTATATAACAAGTCCCTTTTTTCTGATATAATCATAGTTTACCATGTAATTATTCATGGTTTTATAATGGATTTTCATTGTTTAAGTTTATTCATTTACAATAAGGTCCCATTAGTTAATGCATTAATTAACATTAACTAACAATGAGCTATACATTTGTTACAGCATTTATTCATCTTTGTTAACATTAGGTAATAAAAATACAACGGTTCATTGTTAGTTCATGTCAGCTCAAGTTGCAAATGTTAAATTGAACAAACTAAAATGTATAATTTTAGTGCTTTTACAGGTATTTTTCTTTGATAGTTCAAGTTAGCAAATGTAGTTAACAAATTGTAACGTGTTACAAAATAATTATTAATAATACATCTTTTTTTTTTAATCTAAGGCAAGTGTAAAACTAAAATCTATATATAAACATCTTAAAATTAACAAATATAAACGAAGGCATGGTTAACCAAATCCAAGACAGTTTTAATGACTTTCATACAGCTTCATACGCTCAACCCCTCAGACTTAAGTTCCCAAAGTTGAACAAACACCCCTATACTGCTGCCAAGAGCTAGTTGATGTCATTTGCACAATCATTTAGGCACTTCCTGTATGTTTGGATATCATTTGAAATGATTGTACAGAAGGCAGTAATATATTTGAACTTGTTTATGGTTTAGTCTCATTGTTCTCATTACTGAAATGTAACTAGTTAAACTAATGATATGCTTTTACCGTTTTATAGTTTGTCAAAGATCTCAAATGGGAAGTTTAAATTGTGTCTTTCCCTGCCTTATGTCCATGTGTTATAAAATCCAGTGCCAATTCCAGTCGTTTTAATTAGAGAATGTCTCTATGATGCTCAGATATCCTATGCACTCAACAAACACTTAAAGCTAACTAATTAATCCCAAAAGGATTCACTTTGAGAAATGTTTGATTGTGTGAATTCACCGCTCTATTAAAGTAGATCTATTTAGAAAAGGATCAACACGCAATAAAGTCCAATGAGCAAGTCTTTATTATTGTTTCATGGCATTCTGGTTTCAGTGACCAACTCAATATTGTTGTCACAGCTGATAAATAACATCAGTGTTCTCTGTCACCTTCATCTGTTGGACTTTTCTGTGTAATCCAGAGAGAAACCAAAAAATTGTGTGGCTGGAAGAGGAAACGCAACCACTTCCTACCAATCAATTATGTGAAGATTATGAATCATTTGGAATGAAGCCTACCTGGTGCATTATTTGGAAAACCAAATAAACTACAAAAAATAATGGCGATGTGACACGGAAGTGACTAAAACTGCAATTCATCGACTGGCCAATACAGGCTGGCTCCAAAAGGGAGTCAGTCCCATAGACTCCCCATGTTAAAATGCCCAACTTTACAGCAGAAAAATATGTTTACACCCTGGTACAAAAAGTGGTTTTGGTCTATATAGCTAATTTTGCCCTTCGTGACAACTGTGAGGGGGAGTGAATGTTTTTATAACTCATCCGTTTAAATTATATTAAGCCTTAAAGTTCTGCATAATTGAGGGCGTGGCCGCTTGAGTGACAGGTGGATTTTATTTGTACAGAAAAAAATAATTATAGGTAGGACACTGGAAATCTGGCAATTAGATGTTTTAATGAAAATGATCTCAAACTTGATTTTTACCGCTATATTGATGTACTGTTTTTGTCTGCAAAAAATGAGATGTCACGCCAAGGCAAAAGGCAGTAACTTCCACATCATATAGGGTGCTGATCACCATTTACAGAATCATCATAGTAACATCTGTATCAAATCTAGTGATCATTGGCTAGGATATAGCCTAACATCTAGTAATGTGATTCTTTTTTTTTTTTCTGACCGTAACAACCAGACAAAAAGTTAAATGTGAGTGGATACCGTTTTGCAACCAATATAATTTTCAATAATCGCTAACATTAAAGGATGCAAGACATACTTAACCTATTGTTTTTACACCGAACTGAATTAAAATAGCTTAATTTATAAGAACGATTTGTGGATTGATGTGAACAACAGCAGGGATAATGCTCCGAATGATTATGAATTAAACATCTCCGATGGCGTTCATTGCAATGGATTTAATCAATTTACAAGAAAAGAAAGGAAACGGATTTAAGTACGAACAATTATTGATTTTATCACGAGTCCTCATGTACAGAAGTGGGCAGCCCCAGACTGACAGCTAGCACTGAGTGAATAATCTGGATTATAAAAAAAAAAAAAACAAGTTACGGTGTTTTGTCTTTGCACGGCAGCACTGCTGTCACTATAGATGGGCGTGGTTTCAGCTCAGCTTCAACCACGTCCCGCCTTCTTGCCCATTTTCGTTTATCCGGGAGAGTCGGCTCCGCCCACTTTAGGCATCAAAAATGGTCTTCAGAAACCTACGAGTGACGTCACGGACACTACGTCCATTTTTCTTTATTTTTTTTTACAGTCTATGGTTTTGTCCCATTTTGTCTTTGGTATTGTTCCTTTAGTAGTCACACTTGTACTGTTTGTCAAAAAAAAAGAAAGAAAAAAAGACAAACGCAATAATCACATTATAATTGTGTTTATTAAATGGGTTGCGCTTTATTTTACAGTATATGCACTTACAGTGTACTTACCAAATTAAGTACTGGGTATAAGTTACATATAAATTCTGGAAGGGTTGCTAAACCTGCGCGGTTTAAAACATCTAGGAGCTCACACCTTGCGCCTATATCAGGCTTTCCAGATATGGGCTGAATGGGAAAGCTATCAATGGGTCTGTCCAGTAACTAATGATGAACGTGCAGTTTGCAGAGAAACATTTCAGTTTCTCACGGTGAACTGTGACTTAAAGGGACAGTTCACCCAAAAATAAAAAAATTGCCATCGTTTACACACCCACGAGAAGTTCCAAAACATAATAATTTATTTCTTTTGTTGAACATAAAATAAAATACTTTGAAGAATGTGAGTAACCAAAGAGTTTCTGGTCCCCAATGGCTCTGATAGTATTTTTGTTTTAAGTTACTGAGGACCAGCAGCTGTTTAGTTACCCACATAAGTATCTTTTTTGTGTTCAGAAGAAAAAAAGAACTTTATGCAGGTTTAGAAAAACCTGGGTAAATTATGACAGAATTTTCATATTTTTAAAGCGACAGACACATCTGTGCTTCAAGGTATAGGCCTATTGTTTTATTAAAATGTGGGTAGTCTGTTAAAATACATTATCAGAGCTTGGTAGACATAATTAATATATTTCTAGACATTATTAGACAGATGAATTAATATATTATGATTAATGTTAGACCCTTATTAATTTATCATTTATATTAATCATAAATGTATACATGGTAAATAATAAAAAATGTCATATATCATTGTCAAAATGTCAAAAATGTCATTTTAAAAAGTAAAAAAAATTAAATAATTTAGATAAAAATGGGACAAATAAATGTAGCCCTAATTTAAGCAAATTAATAATAAAAATCCGTCCTAACTAGCTGCAGAACTGTAAAAAAAAGACTAACAATAATTAATAATTATAAATAATCAAATTTAAAATAACAATATTAATATGTTCTGTTGGAAGTTTACATACTTGAGCATGTTTATTTTTGTTTTTTTGGGTGGGGTGTCGTTAATTGGTGTCCCTTATTTTGCCTTACTGAAGGTGGCAACCATAAGTTGAGGGTTAGTAACTCTTTATTCTCCCAGTTATTACACTATGATGTACTACTACAATATGTACATACAGAACAGGACTGTAAAATCGAGGGATACCATTATTGAAATTAGATATAGTACATTCATGTAAAGGATAAGCTCAAATGTTTAATATTTTTTGGCCTGGGTAAACAATATTCAGCTCTGAATTATACAAATGTATTTTTATAAAATTGTATCTAAAAAAAAAAAACGATATATATTGTTTCTGTGAAGCACAGATATCCCATGCTGTCAACAAACACTTTCATTGAAGTGCTTTGTAAAGTCCAGATGAAGCATTCATCTGGAGAAATGTTTTATTGTGGAAACTAAGTTGGCGGGACTTAAACATAAAAATAGCTCACTAACTGTCCACAAAATAATAATAACATAAAAAATAAAAATAATCTCCTTACAAAACTGCAACAACAGCCTGTGTGGTGCAGAAACAGCTGTAAACCTTAGACTTTACATTCAAGTCAATTCTATCTGTTATGGATAAATAAAATTGTGTCACGGATGTCAGGCAGTTCAATAATTAAAATAAACAAAAAAACACCAAGAGAAATAAAAGCAGATGAGCAGGATTTCCAGTCACCCCTTTGCCATCCTGTATGTGGGAGGTAGCTAAAGTGTTCAAGACCTCATTATAACCAACTACTTTCACATCTGGTTATTGCTATTAGTATGGGTAGAATAAATAATTCACTGAAATGTGCGCTGTGTCATTGGCTAAAATGTGCGACTGCCAGCCTTAGAAGAGATTGGTTCCTCTATGCGAAGCGGTAGTGCAGAGCTTCATCCTGGAAGCCATGCTCAAGAGTGATGTGTTGAATGACTCCTCCCTCCAGCAGACGCGAGCCGTATGCCAGAGCCTCCCCCGGGTCACTGGCCAATCCCACGCTCTGCAGCCAGTGCACCATATCACTGCCTAGAAACGTCTCTGTGGTGCTTCTCTGTCCACACCTGCACAGCAGAGCATGTGTCACCGACTACACCCAAACCAGACAGAGAGACAGACAGGCAGGCAAGGGTAGCAAGTTGCAGATAGACAGGAAATGATTAGAAAGCAAAGGAAGAGGTTTGAAAAAATAAATCCAAATGTCATTTTTCAAAAAACAAAAAAAACATAAGATTCATACAAATGTGTTTTAATGAACATGCAAACATGATGCAACATGCAAAATTAGTTTCATTTAAAAAAATGCATGTAAATGAATGGTTAATTCAGTGCAAAAAAACTAACAAAAAAAACTGGGAGAGCAGTGGAGGTTCTCTCACCTTTTCTTGTGAACAATGTCTCTGACACACTGCTCCTTATGATATGTGAGGAACTGAGTACAGGTCAGTCTGATCTCCTCAGACACTGCAGAGCCTGTGACCTCCTGACCCCAACCCTGCCACAGGCTCGCTAACCTTTACCAACATACAGAAGAACACCTAATCAGTTTATGTTTATTATTAGGTACTGTATACTGCATGTGTTATACTTTTAAAAATTCACATTAAAGGAATAGTTCCCCTGAAAATGAAAACATGCTCACCCTCAGGCCATCCAAGATATAGATGAGTTTGTTTCTTCATCTGATCAGATTTGGAGAAATATAGCATTACATCCCTTGCTCAGCAATGGATCTTCTGCAGTGATTGGGTGCCGTCAGAATGAGTCCAAACAGCTGATAAAAACATCACAATAATCCACACCGCTCCAGTCCATCACTTAACATCTTGTGCAGTGAAAAGCTGTGTGTTTGTGATAAATTCATCAAAGTTTTTTTAACTTTAAACTGCTGCTTCTGGCCAAAATACCAGTCTATAATCCATACCGCTTCTTCCAGTGGAAAAAGTCCATCCCCTGTTTTCCCTCACATCAAAATTTACCCACATATTCGTTTAGAACTGTATTTTTGCTCATAAACAGTGTTTGATCTGTGCATATTTCTCTCCTGATTCAGACGAGACAACATTTTGACTGGAGAAAGCAATATTATGTATAGAAGTTTTCTATATTTAGCCAGAAGCAATGGCTTGAAGTTAAAAACGTCTTAATGATGGATTTGTTTTTTTACAAACACAGCTTTTCACTTCAGAAGATATTAATTCACGTACTGGAGTGGTGTGGATTACTTGTGGATTATTGTGATGTTTTTATCAGCTGTTTGGACTCTCATTCTGACGGCACCCATTCACTGCAGAGCATCCATTGCTGAGCAAGTGATGTAATACTATATTTCTACACATCTGATGAAGAAACAAACTGATCTACATCTTGGATGGCCTGAGGGTGAGCACATTTTCAGCAATTTTCATTTTTTGGTGAACTATTAAAAACTATTTCAAATATTTTTTTCTACCTCTTTAAGTCAAGTCAAGTCACCTTGATTTATATAGCGCTTTTAACAATACAGATTGTGTCAAAGCACTTAACAGTATCAAATTGGATGAATAGCGTGTCAGTAATGTATAAAAATAAGATTAAACACTCAGTTTTCAGTTAAAGCATTTCATTATTGAATTCAGAGATGTCATTGTCTAGCTCAGTTTAGTTTAAATAGTATCTGCGAAATCAAATTGACGATAAATCACTAGAAATGAAGTGTCCCCAACTGAGCAAGCTAGAGGCGACAGCGGCAAGGAACAAAAACTCCCTCTGTGACAGAATGGAGAAACAAAACCTTGGGAGAAACCAGGCTCAGTTGGGGGGCCAGTTCTCCTCTGGCCAGGAGATTATTGTTTATTTATTGTTTACTTATTGTTTTAATTAAAAATTTTAATGTATTATATTTCTATTTTATATTGTTGCAATTTCTAACAATAATAGTATTATGTAGTTAGGTACTTCATAACAAAAAAAAAAGCTCCTTCCTCTATCCGGTCCATTAATTGATGAAGAGCCACAAAAACATTTGAAAAAAAAAAATTCTAAACAGTTTTTGGAAGAAACTTTAACATTACAATGACATTAAACCAGTAATTTGACAACACGTGCTACAAAAATGTGGATTATGGACATTAAATTATTTATTAATTTTCCCCACCACTTATAAATGTCAATAAAGTTTTTTATTCCAATTTTCTACCCTTCTGACCCTTAAAATTAAACAGGCAGCTGTGCCGTTAAGACTCATGAAAATGCCATTTTTGCATGTACAATCAGAGACAGCATTTCTCTGCACTGTAAAAGCTGTGGGTTTTCTGAACCAGTACTGGAACTGCCTTGGTGGAAAAGGGGAATGTCAGCTTTAAAGTTGTTATGAAATGCTCCATCCTTCAACAACAGCCTTTTTTGCAAAGCTGCATTACACTGTAACAGGATCACAAAGCAATCCTAACTGAAATGTGCCACTCAAACTATTAAGAGGTTAGGGGATCTTGTTCTTTGCTCCAGCCACTGTAATGTTGGGAACTGTCTGCAGAGCAGCAGGTGCTACACACAGCCAGAAACAACACGCATTTTACTATTATCATTAGTTCTTCTCTGCCATTTAAGAATATACAGCGGGTAAAATAAATATTGAACATGTCACCATTTTTCTCAGTAAATATATTTCTAAAGATGCTGTTGATTTTCACCAGATGTCGGTAACAACCCAAGTAATCTATCCATACAAAGAAAACAAAACAAATAAGTTCAGAAATTAAGTTATGTGTAATAAAATGGAATGACACAGGGAAAAAGTATTGAACACATGAAGAAAGGGAGGTGCAAAAAGGCATGGAAAGCCAAAACACCAGCTGAAATCTATCATTAATTAGAAAGCAATCCTGCCACTTGTCAGTAGAAATGAATATTAGCTGGTTCAGTCCCAACACCTACAGTACCAAGATGATGAAGATAAAACAAGGGTGGACATTTCAGCAAGACAATGATCCCAACCACAACCAAGGAAACGCTTGATTAATTTCAGAAAAATAAATTAAAGCTGCTAGAAAGGCCCAGCCAATCACCTGACTTGAATCCAATAGAAAATAAGAACTAAAGATCAGAGTTCATAGAAGAGGCCCACAGAACCTTCAAGATTTGAAGACTGTGTGGAAGAATGGGCCAAAATCACACGACTAGTTTCTCCATGCAGGAGGTGTCTTGAAGCTGTCATTACCAACAAAGGCTTCTGTACAAAGTATTAAATACATTTCAGTAGTTCAATTCTTTTACCCTGTGTCATTCCATTTTATTATACATAACTTAATTTCAGAATTTATTTGGTTTGTTTTCTTTGTATGCATGGATTACTTGGGTTGTCTCCGACATCTAATTAAGAAAATTTCAAGTCAACAGCACCTTTAGAAATATATTTACTGAGAAAAATAGTGGTGTGTTCAATACTTATTTTATCCGCTGTATTCTATATACAGCTTGTCCTGTATTATCTAACTGTGACTTGGCATCACTTGGCCATCCCCATAATTTTGACGAGCACTGTTGGACCCGTGAGACAAAACAGCCTAAAAAAAAAAGTAACTTTTTGTCATCCTAACAACAGAGTGCTGCATAATGGAGTGCAGCAGATCAGTGCAAGAATTTCAAATATTAGAGGTATACATTTTGACCCATAAACTAATCGTGGAATATCCACTGAACCAAAAACATTTTTTGGTATCAAAGCAAGTTAGGAGAAGAATTGCATGTATTTTTCATCATTAATGTGTAAACATGGATTGTCACGTGTTGATAATACATTCACATGAATTAATTTGCTCTAAGTTGTGGAAGAAGTATGACACAAGCCATTTTTTAGCTTAATCTCAATCAATGCTCTTCTTGGACTGGAGAGGAAGTTGTAATTTCAGAAAATAAAAGTATGCTTTCATAATTTCTCAAAATATTACAGAAAAAATGTATTGATTCATCATCATATGATCCTTTTGATAAAGCTTAAAGAGTTTTGTTTAGTTACCTCTTTTTGAACGGAGAAATAATCAAATGCTTGTCAAGGCCAAAAAAGGCAAATGAAATGAAACCCTGCAGTTGAAAAAGACAATAAGAGACATGTGTTTCAGTAAAAGTTATAGTTAGACTTCAGCACAACACATGTGACAGACACACAGATTTACCTGCCCAAAGTTGGCCACAACACAGAAGAACTGCAGCTCCAGATACAGCTGCCCTGGATCTTTATTAAAGAGCCACCACAGACAGCTGAAGAGATTCTACAAAACACACACACACACACAATTAATTCACAGAAGAATGACTAGACTCTGAATAACAGTGAAACCCCACCCATAGATAAGAGTGGCATGCATATTGAAATTAGCTAATGTGGTCTCATATACAAAGCAAACAAAAACCTTTATTGGTCACACTTTTATCACTTTTTATGTGGCACAAAATTATCATGTTCATCATAAAAGAGGTATGTATTCAAATCATTGTCTATGTACTGTAATTTTAATTCATATTTGATTAAATGAATAGATCTGGACAAAAACAAAGATTCATCACAATATTGACCTTCATACATTTTTCATGGTACTTTTTGTAACAGGTATAATGTCAAAGTCTAAATTACATGTGCATGCTAAATGACTGTACTCACAGCGAGCAGACTGACGGCCAGTAACAGACACACAAGCACATGTCTCGTCGACTGTATATCTGTGTTCTGTCTATCTGCCACTTTCTGTTCCTCTTCGACCAGCAGACAGCTTGTGGACGTACACTGGCTACACTGACCTAAAAACAGCATTCAATATTATGCATATTTTAATGTACATTTGTTCCTTTCAAAATGTATTCCATTGATTTTCATTGATGTTTTATTGAAGCAGAAGTCATTAAAGAACGTGTTCATGTCATAATGGCACCCAATTTCATTTAAAACTCAAAGTTTACACAAATGTTCAAGCAACTTTTCCATACATATAATATCATTCATATTATAAAGTACAGCTGAACTTGTCTGCCATGCTCAAAAGGTCTTAAAAGTATCAAAAAAAAGTGGCCCACATATGAAGAACAGATATCAATAATATAAAAAATGCTTTTCGTTCTTCAAACTGATGCTGTGCGTTGCAGATGATATTTCAGACATGCTGATGTTCAAGACTAAAACGGATCTGTTCAAACCTGACATCTGAACATGCACAAAGACCAGAAAGATGCTGTAACCACACTGTTAAATTTCTGTGTATAAAGATGAGCCAATGATTGAGAACATGATTAGACAAACTGAATACTGTGAGACCTGTTTTCAGATGTAGTGAGCATGTGAACTAAACATTAATTTCATAAAGTGGGCTGGATCAATCTTCTAGATTTACCTAGATTCTTTGAAAGTAATCTTTAAAATCAGCTTACCAGATGTTTAAAATGTTCATATGAGCAATTACGAGGAAGAACTATTCACTGGATTGGCCCGTTTCAATTTCTTTTTCATTGCCGGTCCATTAGGTCCAACTTACTTATCCATACATCTGCTGTATGTTCTGTTGCGCTCTAGATACAGTAATGCCTCTAAGGAGGACAATGAAGCCATCTCTCATCTATCTAGAGTAGGGGTGTTGAAACTCGGTCCTGGAGGGCCGGTCTCCTGCAGAGTTTAGCTCCAACCCTAATTAAACACACCTGGACCAGCTAATAAAGGTCTTACTAGGTATACTTGAAACTTGCAGGCAGGTGTGTTGAGGCAAGTTGGAGCTAAACTCTGCAGGACACCGGCCCTCCAGGAGCGAGTTTGGACAGCCCTGATCTAGAGTGAGTGAACAGGAACTGAAAGAAAGAGAGAACCTGTTTGGATGGATGCTTCCTCTTTGGTGCTTGTCATGTCAGGCACGGACTGCAGACGGCCACACTCACACTCGCACATCTGACAGTCTGACAAACATACACAAACATCAGTCAAATTCTCTCACAGACTTTTTTTTTGCAGGCTCTGAATGGCATATACTACCTTCTACAGTATGCTGTAGCATTCATTAACACAGTGTTGTAAATACTATGTGAAGTGAAGTGACATTCAGCCAAGTATGGTGACCCATACTCGGAATTCGTGCTCTGCATTTAACCCATCCAACGTGCACACACACAGCAGTGAACACACACACACCGTGAACACACACCCGGAGCAGTGGGCAGCCATTTTATGCTGCAGCGCCCAGGGAGCAGTTGGGGGTTCGGTGCCTTGCTCGAGGGCACCTCAGTCGTGGTATTGAGGGTGGAGAGAGCGCTGGACATTCACTCCCCCCACCTACAATTCCTGCCGGCCGGAGAATCGAACCCGCAACCTTCGGATTACAAGTCCGACTCTCTAACCATTAGGCCACGACTTCCCTGTGAAATACTATGATATTTACAGTATAATACACTATAGTATTTTTTTCATGTGGGATCTATCTTTGCAAATTTCTTCACTTCTTTCTTAAGATTTCCATGATTCTCTGAACCCATAGTTTTACAAAGGAGGAGTAGTGAGTGTCACACCTGTGTTGATGCTGCCGACAGCACTGGGTTGCTCTGTGTGTGTGTCGTAGGGAAGGTTCACGTCCTCCTCGCTGTCAGGCAGTGATCCACGTTCAAGGCTGTGATAGTCTCGAGTTAGTCTGCTGAGAAGTGTGAGCGAGACGCCACACAGCACAATACTCACACATAACACCACAGATGTGCACGTCACCTACAACACACAAAAACCACCAAAACTTTACAAAAATATTTCAGAACAAATACACTCATTATATGATTACTGACAGTAAACACATAGTTTATCCATTCAGGATGAATACAGGTCCATTTTCCTATAATTGTTTCATCTTTTAGGAGGCTTTCAACACTAGATGACCTTAAAACTGAAATACTAAACATCACAAAACCATTTTGCTCTCAAACATGCAAATGCATGTTATATAAGAGGCCTATTTCAAAGTCTGTTGTAAGTAACACTTCCTGCTGCCAGTTGGAGGCATGACTACACAACATCAGGGGGAACACTAGATTAAAACAAGTAAAAAAAAAAATCTTACAGTTAATAATTATGAAATATGATAGGCTGAATTAGATAAAACCACACATAGTTCTAGTGTTGTTGTCATATTTGGGCCTGGTTCACACTGATAGCCCAGTTTTTGTCACCTGAACGCCTACAAAATATAATGAAATCCTTTTTTTTTTTTTTTTTTGCATTTTTGCAACCAGTTCAAGTCATATTCATATGTGGTTTGAAATCTAATAAACATTAGACTGTGTGCTAGTCTGACTATAAAGGTGAAATGGACTTTCTTTTGTTCATGAGGACAGATTGTGTATTCAGAGTCATGGACAGTAGTATCTTATGCAATATTTATGTGATTTTGTGACTTCATGATCAGAGGCAAAACTTTTTTCCATTCTGCACATTTGAACTCAAGAAGAAAGTATCCTGTTATCATGCTACCTTTACACCATTACTAATCAACCAACTCTGACTGTATTATCTGAACAGACAGATCAGACTTGCAAAATAAGAGTTCACAGGGCATGTGTAATTGTGCAAAGTGTGAAAGGCTTTCTTTCATCAGTTTTGTACCTGTGTCTTTCCATAAAAGAACGCAGAGTCAATAGTGTTCGGCAATCTTTCCCCTGTCAGGAGGAGGACACTGACCGCCAGAGCAGGGACACTGCAAGAGACAGAGAGAAACAACATCAGACTTCAGTGTTTTTGGCTTAGAAAGACTCATTTCAGTTGTCTAATAGACCACAACAGTGACTGCCTGCTTATTTTTAGCAGCCTTGGTTCCAGACGTATCTTCATAATTTCTTAAATTAATGGTTATAAGAACCAAATCATTTAGATCCCAGGTGAAATCACAATATTACAAAGATACTGTGAAATAAAATCAGAGGGACAATGGTAAAAGCCTGTGTAATTAAAACATTGATTAGAAAATATGTATATTTATTTTATGGGGCTGTTTTCAATTACAACACAACAACAACAACTCTGAATAGATTATGGGTAATGTCGTTTGACATTATGGTAAAACTATTTTTTTTTTAATAACTCTAACCAATATACTGACAAACACTCTCAGACCTCATAGTCAGTTTATACTGCAGTATGTATGCAATGTATTATTGAGCACCAATTGATTCTGCCACGTTCATCATATACAGTAACGCAGTTGGTCATTATGTAACTGTGTTGAATGTGCCACTCACCCCCAGCCAGTGATCACAGTGAGCCATGGCCTGAAGTTCACCTCCTCATATCTCCTCATGAGGAGCAGAGACAGAGCAATCAGACCTTCACAACACAATAAATAACATTATTCAAACACAAGCACTTTGGAGGAAAATCGAATGAGAGTCTATTTTTATCATAGTTCTGCCATGACAACTCTTGGAGAGTTTAGCACAGTAATAAACAAGGCAATGTTAATGTGTTTGGTCTTGGTGGAATAGATCTGCTACGCAGAGAAAGTACCGAGTCTTGCTACTGCCAACACATCCACAGACATGCTGCTGTGAGCATGTACGAAACACTGCTGCTGCACATACAACATATATGAAATAACCCCCATATGTAACATGTATGACATTACCCCATGATCGATACAGGTGGAGCTGGGGAAGGTGGAGGGTTTCTGAAGCGCACCGCAAGTCCGCTGCGCCATGTGAATAATGAGGTAATTAAATCTGATCGAGTTAGAATCGGCCTGCGGCAACTAGAGTTTCATGACAGAACTATGGATTAATCCACGTACTAACATAAGAAATGTTTAGTTGCTTTAATTACAGTTTATTTTATTGTCAGCAGATCTACAATAGTTGCATCGCAAACCCACACCTGATTAAACTACTGTAAACAAGCCCACTTTCCATTTTTCATATCCACAATTGTTTAATGTTTGTTTGTTTTTTAGTTTTTTTGGGGGGGTTGATAGATAATCGTTTTGTAAAACGTGTCCCAAGTTTGTTTTTTGTTTTTGTTTTTTACAGTTTTTAATGCAGTTGTGTGGACCAGGTAGTGTTTACTGTTCTTGAACCAGATGTTTTGGAAGAGGTGATGTTCAGTGATTTTTCAAAGACAAACTTGAATGACTCACCAGGCCAAATATAGGTGCTGTAGAGAGAGCCGTACAGTAGAGTAAAGGTCAACACCTGACCCAGGAAGTTATCCTGCTCTGCCATGAAGTTCCACACTATCATCCCAACACAGACTAATAGCTACAAACACAGAGCAGTATTAGTTTATACAGAATGTGCAAATCATCAGGTTGCATTTTGACTGCACTTTAATGTTAATTCGAATGTTCAGAAACATGTTTGTGATATAAATGGAAAAGTACAGTGTCTCTAAAACCAAGGAGGAACTACTAATTTTAAGCTCACCTGCGCCACAAAGAGGTTAATGGTGAAAATGTGAGGAATTCTGTGAAACTTTCTGCTCAGTAGCATGACTGCAATACTCCACACCTACAGGGACAGGAAGAACATAAACATGAACAGAGCATTTCAGAGAAATGCAGGCCAAAGTTTGCATACTTTTAGTACAACATGTTTCCATCCCTTCCGGTGCAATGTGAACATAAACCTACAGTAACCTCTCAAAACCAGTTTAACTGGTTCATAGAGTCTGTGTGTGCATGTATATGCTTGAATATTGTTATGTACAGTGAGGTCCATATATATTTGGACACTGATACAATTTTCATAATTTTGGCTCTGTATGCCACCAGAATAGAATTAAAATGAAACACTCGAGATGAAACTGAAGTGAAGTCTTTAAGCTTTAATTCAAGGGGTTGAACAAAAATATAACATAAAATGCTTAGGAATTGCAACCATTTTTATACACAGCCCCCCCCCCCCCCCCCCCCCCCATTTTCAGGGGCTCAAATGTAATTGGACAAATAATTATAATCATAAAATGTTCATTTTTAATATTTTGTTGAGAATCCTTTGCAGGCAATGACTGTCTTAAGTCTGGAACTCATGGACATCACCAGAGACTGGGTTTCCTCCATTGTGATGCTTTGCCAGGCCAAATACTGCAGCTGACTTCAGTTGTTGTTTGTTTGCGGGTCTTTCTGCCTTTAGTTTTGTCTTCAGCAAGTGAAATGCATGCTCAATCAGGTTTAGATCAGGAGATTGACTCCTGCAGATTATTCCACTTTTTTTACCTTCAAAAACTCCTGGGTTGCTTTTGCTGTATGTTTTGGGTCATCGTCCATGCGTTCTATGAAGCTCAGCCCAAACAATTTTGGAGAGTATATCCCTATACACTTCAGAATTCATCCGGCTGCTTCTGTCCTCTGTCACATCATCACTAAACACCAGTAACCCAATGCCACTGGAAGCCATGCATGCTCTTTCCATCACACTGCTCCACCATGTTTCACAGATGATGTTGTATGCTTTGGATCATGAGCTGCTCCAAGCCTTCTCCATTCTTTTTTCTTCCCGTCAATCTGGTACAGATTTATCTTAATTTCAGCCAACAAAAGAATGCTTTTCCAGAAGATTTGTTTTGTTTTTGAAGCCTAACAATTGTCTGATTCACATTTGACCGCATGATGTGGGTTCACAGCAACAGCTTCCAAATGTAAATGACACACTTAGAATCAACTCCAGACCTTTTACCTGCTTAATTGATGTAGAAATAACGAAGGAATAACCCACATCTGTCCATGAAATAGCTTTTGAGTCAACTGTCCAATTACTTATGGTCCCTTGAGAATATCCTCAAATTAAAGCTCAGAGTGTGCACTTTAAGCCCATATTCATTATATATATATATATATGTAATTTGAACATGTTTTTGTCAACAGCTAAAATAACAAAAAAAAAATTGAGCCTGTGTCCAAATATATATGGACCTACAGTGGTGTGAAAAAGTGTTTGCCTGAAAAGCTACACATCATGTTGAGATCCAAAGAAATTCAGGAACAAATGAGAAAGAAAGTAATTGAGATCTATCAGTCTGGAAAAGGTTATAAAGCCATTTCTAAAGCTTTGGGACTCCAGCGAACCACAGTGAGAGCCATGATCCACAAATGGCGAAAACATGGAACAGTGGTGAACCTTCCCAGGAGTGGCCGGCCGACCAAAATTACCCCAAAATTAACGACGACTCATCCAAGAGGTCACAAAAGACCCCACAACAACATCTAAAGAACTGCAGGCCTCACTTACCCCCGTTAAGGTCAGTGTTCATGACTCCATCATAAGAAAGAGACTGGGCAAAAATGCAGATGGCAGAGTTCCAAGACGAAAACCGCTGCTGAGCAAAATGAACATGAACGCTTGATTGCAGTTGTTGCTGCTAAAGGTGGCCAAACCAGTTATTAGGTTTAGGGGGCAAGCACTTTTTCACACAGGGCCATGTGGGTTTGGATTTTGTTTTCCCTTCATAATAAAAAAACTTCATTCAAAAACTGCATGTTGTATTTACTTGTGTTATCTTTGATTAATATTACAATTTGTTTAATGATCTGAAACATTAAAGTGACAAACATGCAAAAAAAATTAAAATCAGGAAGGGGGCCAACACTTTTTCACACCACTGTATATTGTATAAGCTTGAACCAAACTTCAGTTTCTTGTTTTTTTCTTTTTCTCTCAAGCTGAACGCAAAGAGGAAGGAAGTCTCAACACAACTGCATCTGACAACAGCATGACACATTCTGAGATTGGAAACATTGCAAGCAACATCTTCACTAGACACGTAACATGATCATAACAACGTAAGATGGAAATGAGTGTTTACATGCATCTTACAATGATTAATAGCCTGATAACATGTACAGTATGATCATGCAAACACCAGCAGTTCTTTTCTGATATGTGCACATTAATTGTGAAGTGAAGTGACATACTGCCAAGTATGGTGACCCATACTCGGAATTCGTGCTCTGCATTTAACCCATCCAACGTGCACACACACAGCAGTGAACACACACACACCGTGAACATACACCCGGAGCAGTGGGCAGCCATTTATGCTGCGGCACCCGGGGAGCAGTTGGGGGTTCGGTGCCTTGCTCAAGGGCACCTCAGTCGTGGTATTGGAGAGATATATGGAGAGAGCGCTGGACATTCACTCCCCCCACCTACAATGACATTCACTCCCCCCACCTACAATCCTTGCCGGCCCATGACTCGAACCCGCAACCTTTGGATTATGAGTCCGACTCTCTAACCATTAGGCCACGACTTCCCCATTTTGTTGCCCCATTTCCCCCAATTGTTGCCCTTTACCTAATTTCACTTTGCATGCAAACACTTTTATTGGCATTCTGGTTTGTTTATTCAATGTGTGCATGTTTTGTGCACATGTTTGTTCAAAACCAAAGAAAAATCCAATGTCTATTTTTTTTAAGTTATATTTTAAGGGCTTTTTATGCCTTTAATGAGACAGGATAGTGGAGAGCTGACAGGAAAGCGTTGGATGAAGAGAGGGGAGTGGGATTGGCAAAGGACCTCGAGACTCAATTTCGAACGCAAGCCGCCGTGAGCGCAGTTGCGTTGTATGTTGGCACACTAAGCACGAGGCTATCGGCGCCGACCACTGTCGATTTTTAACGAGCTGATTTTATCAGCGTTTTGTTGTATAGCTGAATGAACTATTTCAGTTTTGATTTATCAGATTTTTCCCTAAATATTCCTATGGATTTATCTTATCTGAAATGACAAATAAGGGCATTTAAGAAAAAATCTTTTAAAAAATGCAAAAAAATGTACTCTTCGTATTAGTTTTGTGTCATATGGTTTTGAAAAACATTTATGCCTTTTTCAACAAAAGTTAAAATTTAACGACTATGTTTGTCGTGTGGTATAACCAAGTAATAAAACTTTATTTATTATTTTATATGTTTTTCTTTTTTTACCCTCAACACATGAGTGCACACATCTTATTCATTATTGTTATTTATTACCTATTTTAAAGCTTTTAAATAATTGTATAAAAGAAAATGACATTTTCCAGCTTGAACTAACTTAAAACGGTAAAAAGATTGACAAAATTTTAAGATTTTTTTTTTAAGAATTTTTATTTTGCTTTTATTTTTAAGAATATTTCTTTTTGATATTCATTATGATACCATGACAGTTGTACCACCCTGTACCACTCTCCAACTATTTTTAATTAATTTTAAGTCAGACATTTTCTAATATATTACTAGAGTTTTAATACATTTAGGCCTGGTTTCACAGACAGGGTTTATACTAAGCCAGGATTAGGCCATAGTTAAATTAGGACATTCAAGTCATTTTTATAAACGTGCCTTAGAAAAAACATTACTGGTGTGCATTTTGTGACAAAACAAAGGCATTGATATATTTTAAAATCAGTCAGAGCAAGTTTCTTTCAGTTGAAACAGCTCAGATTTAGATTTTAGTCTGGGATTAGGTTTAAGTCTCGTCTGTGAAACCGGGGGTTAATGTTTTAATAAATTAAAATGTATTTTGAATACATTTATATAGACACAGACAAAAATACGTACACCATATCATCAAATCTTTTTCTCAATTATCCAAAAAACACAACAAAAAAAAAACATTATTTTACATCATTTCAGATTTCCCACAACATGTCCATTAAAATCCATTTAATTCCTGGTTTCCATGGCATCTCCGGCAATACTGGTAATAACACAGATTTACCTTCATCTCATAATAATCACCTGCATTAAAGAAGCAGCAACACAAACATGTGCTCTCACCACCAGTATGAGGAACAACAGCAAAATCAACACACTGTAACCATTCATGTCTTTAAGAGGAAGCAAAACCAGACAAAATTGGAAGACTGAACAACCCTCAACACTCACCAATGCAAAGAGGCTGATAATGCTGATGTTGAAGCTGACGTGCTGCAGCGCTGACGCTAGTGGATCCGAGTCCATCCAGGGAATGGTCAACAGCCAGGCAGACACATACATGATGGGAGCAGACAGAAACGTGCCGATCACCATCCCTGAAGTCACCTGAGCGGGACAAATGTTCATCACAAAAATACTGTGGCGGTACTTTAATAAACTACATGAGTCAATCTAAATGTAACTAATTAAATAAGGTTAAAATTAAATTAAGTGTGCCATGGGAGTGGTGTCCGGTAAAAAATGATGCAAATGTAGGATATAATTTCTAATTTCTATATTAGATGGAACCTAATAACATCGAACCTAACCGGGAAAATTCAAATTCAGCTGGATGAGGACTGAATGACATCAAAAGTTTGACGTCTATAAAAAAAAATGTAATGTTTCAGAAAGTCTTTTACGTTCACTAAAAATCCAGCAATATTTTTGACAAATTATTACAATTTAAAATAACTGTTTTATATATTAATATATTTTAAAATGTAATTTTTTCCTGTTATGCAAAGCAGAATTTTCAGCATCATTACATCCATCTTTAGTGTCACATGATCCTTCACAAATCATTGTAATATGCTGATTTAGTGCTCAATTTGCTTTACGGTCACTTTTGATCAATGTATTGATTTTTATAAATAAATAAAGGTGCAAAACACATCTACACAATGCACATACCACTTCCAGCTCCATGTTGTAATGTGATGCATATATGGCCACACTAGGTGCAGTGGGAAAGACTCCATACAGGAAAGCGTAGTTTGACAGACTGGTGTGGTTCATCGAGCTTCTGCTTCCACAGTCCAAAACCTCAACCATCCCCCTACAGATCAGAGGCATCACTAGCCTAAAGAGGCCACAGATGAACAGAGTGAATTTTGCATTATGCAATGAAACCATAAGAAAACCAAGAACTTCCGATTACAGGAACCATTTTTAGCACTGTCAACAACATTATATTTAATCTTACTCATCAATAGAAGTAAGAAGAACGGAAAAAGTTTGGGAGTTGACTAAATATACAAACATGAGCAGGTCAAACAGATCAGTTGCCATAGACAGTGTGTTTCTGTCCTCTAACTAAGCTGGTGCGTTTAAACAGATGGATTAACTCTGTTGACGCTCTGAGAAACATTCCCATTGGATCAACACAGTGTTGTACTGTTGCCAAGTTACACTGGAAGCTGCTACCTGCATATTTACAGATTCAAACAACCCGAGGGCAAGAACATTCAATTAGTTTTCTCACCTTATTACAACATGCAAAGATCACTCCAAATAATATGGGTGAAGATCATTGTAATTCTGATACGCTACTGATGTACAGTTCATCCAAAATTTGGATCTATTCCTCAGACAAAGCTATCGTATGATTTCAGAAGACTTGGAATTAGAGCTGTGCAATTCATCAAAATACAGTTTTGATTTTGATTTCGGCCTTCAACGATTGTGAAAATACAATAGTCAAGATAAAACATTATTATGCCTGTATATATTTTTGCCATAATTGACCAGCCCTAGATTGCATAAAAGCCATATGGACTATTGTTATTGTGCTCTTTTGGTCCATTTAGGTTGATTTTTAGGATAGTTCACCTAAAAATGTACATTTTGACATCATTTACCCGAACTTATTTGAATTTTCTTCTAAGAAAAAATACTGTGGAAGTCAACGGCTACCAGCATTCTTCGAAATATCTACTTTTGTGTTTAACAGAAGAAAGAAATTCATACAGGTTCAGAGCAATATGAGGGCAAGTAAATGATTTTTTGGGTGAACTGTCCCTTTAACAGTTTGAATGGAAAAGAGCAGCATGGACATTTTGCTAAACTTCTTATTCTGTGTTCGACAGATGAAAGAAAATGAATTTTGGAACGACAAATGATGAAAGAATAGTCCAACATTTACTACTAACAATTTGCATGGTAGACTTACAGTTTTGCTGTGATGAGGAGAATAAGTGCTACCACAGTGGAGCGGGTAAGCTTTTTCAGCTGACCCACCATGGTTAGACCCAGATAAAACAGCGCTGCTCCTCCAAATGAGTTTGCCAGACCATCTACAAACTCCTCCATGAAAGACGGGATCTTCTGGCCCAGCAGGAAGTGAGAAATGACCCCGATCACCACCATAAAGACAATGGGGTTTTTGACTACATGAAGGATCACCAAACCCAGCACTTTCAGCTTACTCTTCTGGTGAGGTTCTCCAGTCCTCCACCTCTGCACCTCACAGAACGCAAAGCCTAGCGGGTTTAGGACCATAAGGGAGACGGGAGCAACCAGGTAGATGTACTGAAGATACTCAGGATGAGTGTTGCGGTACAGAGCTTCAACTGTGGAGGAGGAAGAGACAATTGATATCAGATAAAACAAAACTCAACATTTTGCCATTATTTACTCAAACTAATTTGATTCCAAACCCTTATGATTTTCTTTCTTCAAAAAAGGAGATGTTTAGCACAATGTCCAAGGTGTTCTTTTTTTATAAACCATAAATTTATGGAAGCACCAAACAGCATTGGTTTGTGTTTTAAGAGCCATGGCTGAATATATGCACACATGCTCCACTTTTATTATATCAAAAAGAGCAGCTTGGACATTCTTCTATGAAGATTCTTGTGTGGAAGACAGAAGATGTGTTCGGAACAGCAGCATGTGGTGGAAACGAGAAGCAATGTACACGTAAATTCATGTTTCAGTTCCATTTGGCTTTTGTTTGCACAATTTCTTGGTTAAAGGTTAATGGAACACCATTTAGCTTACACTATCATCCAATACTATATTTTCTTAAGTTTAACGGCCCATTCACAGCAAGTATGATAACTACATCTATAAAATTTTATTAATAATTCTAATTCTATGAGAACAGTGAAGTTGACACCACTGATATGATGATAATGACACATAGGAACAACATAATTGGAATCACTATAAGAATTTTTTTCCTGTGGATGAATGCTAAAAACATTGACAGCCAATCAGAATCCACTTGACTTTAAAATGCTTGAGCAAAGCAGCAGACAACAGAACTGCGGCACGTGCTAATAAATAGACCGTTATTGTGTGTTGGTGTGGATGCTAATATACCCTGTAAAAATCATTGTTACGATTAGTTATCACAACTTTTTTAGCATTTTTTGTTGAGATAAATTAAAAAATTTAAAAGTTGATTAAACTTAAAAATTTAAGGCAGCACGAACACTTTTAAGTGGAAACAACACATCATTAGTTATTCTAATGTTTCATTTTAAGTTGCAGCAGTATATTTTACAGTGCCGTTATTGTTAAAGACATCATTCTTGGTCTGAAGCAGCCTTAAGGCTTATTCTCTGTATTTATAGCTTGAAAAAAATACAGTATATCAACATATCAACATTTCTACATTCATTCATGGGGGCATCAATATCATGGCTCATGGTTGAATCACTGTTGATTTTTTTTTTTTTCAATTTTGCAAATCAATGTTGATATCAAAATGTTGTTGATCTTTTCAACATTTAAATTTTCAACACTGATTTATAAGTATTTTGTTAACCTTTTCACAGCCATTTAGCACTTAATATTGTTTGAATGTTTTTTCAATATTGAAACAACAACTGACTTTTTTTTTTTTTTTTTTGAAGCAAGTGCCGACTGAGGTGAGGTTTTATGTGAATCATACCAGTACTATGTGCCAAGCCCTGGAAGTGCATTCAAGACAAATGAACCTCAAACTAAACTAACAGGCTGTACAGCATATGGATTGTGTTTCAAACTCATAATGCTTGAAGATAACTTTGGGCAAATGAAAGTGAAAGAACATGTAGACAGTCAGAAATATCACAGAATCAAGTTTTTCATGATTTGTGGGTTTAGTTCTATTTTTGGACTTGTTCTGTTACCTGTAATATGGAGTTTCCTTATGGTAACAGATCTATGATACATGCTGTAGTATTTTTTATTTATTTATTTATGGCTTCTCCTTTTTTTACTCACCTATAGGGAACCCTAGAGCAAAGTCATTACTCTGTGTGGCAAATATGGAGAAGAGGCCAGCTTTGGAGAAACGGCTCTCTCTGTCTGCCACCAAAAATGTGAGGACACACACAAAGAAGAACACAGTCACTTTAGCCACCAAAATACTAAAGAAAAAGGGCCAGATTACATCGCCAAAATCCAGTAGCACCATGTTTTTAAAAAGCAGAGCTGGAAGCGCAAACTTGGACACGAAGCTGCCCAGTCCTTTAGCTTGTGTCGCTGGGATGATGTTTGTACGGCCTGCGACGTATCCGCAGAGAATAATCCCAAAACACTCGAGCAGGGCTGGAAGGAGCTTGTCAATTGACATGCTGGGTGGGACGGAGGGGGGGTCAGATCCATCCCTGCTGCTGAAGATGGAGCTATTAACTGAGAGATCACTCATCTTCTGGCTGACTACAGGCCCGTCATAACCGGGCAGATGGGTAAACAACTGTAAAGTACCAAAACACTCTGAAAGCAAAGAAAAAAAAACTTCATTAGTTTATCCAAATTACAGTTTTGTGTTGCTTTTTATTAGAATACAAAATATAACAGTCATTCCTATCTAGTGAATATGTAAATGTGTTTCTAACCAAACATTTTGTAGCACAGTGACTATATATATATGTAGACAGTCAAATCCTGGTATAATGGCACTGTCTAGTCGAACCTTTAACCTTATGAAGCCTACTATATCATATTTGACTGATGTGAAGGATCGAAGGCCTCTAAATTATCATCATGATCAAAATTTGGCTAAATAGCCTGCTGTACAAAATATTCTGTTGCCTCATTGATAGCTTTTTTACAAATCCAAAGGCCTTTTTGTATATTTATCAAAACGTCTCCATTCAGGTTGATGTGCTGAATGATTTAATAAAGTAAATATAATAATAATTTTTATATTATTAATATTTCAAAATAAATATTTACTGGACTGAAGCAATTTAAGTTACATATCCATACATCTTTTTTTTTTAGAAAGAAAAATAACGATACATTGAGACTGAAGCAATATGCTTTTGAGAAACGTTTATTTGTTTGTCTCTTAATCATCATTGTATTGCATTGCATTTTATGTTTTGCTCCCCACTATAAAAACTACAGAGCTTTTCTCATAAAACTAAGCAAATATAATCTGACTGTTGCATTCAGTATCCCAGACTTAAATGGTTAAAAGGGTATATCATGATGTATATATGCTGCATTCACACCATATTGTAATTACCGTAATTTTGAGATGACAACACGTGACCTTCTACTCGGAGCTGTTCACGTCCTCTGACTTGGAATTATGCTTTTCTATGGCAACACTATCAACGCCTAAAAAGAGCCTGCGGTGGTCAGGTGGGACCAGTGGTCAAGTGGAACAAGTCATAGCTCTCAGAAAACTCGCAGTTCACAAGTTGTAATTACGAGTTCTACGAGGACGTGAACGCTTTTTACAAGTTAGGGCTGGGTACGGTGGCCGAGAGAGCTCAACGCACTGCAACTTCAGAAAACACATGCAAATAGAAAAAGCACCAGCAAATCAAGAAAACATCTTCATCAATTTGACAGCAGGTGGTGCAAATGCTCACAACACAACCAAACAAAGAAACGCGCTACAAATACAATTCTTTATTTGGTTGTGCTGTGAGCATTTTGAATCTTTTCAAAATGTCTTGCTTTTTCAGCCCTTCGATAATGAACGCAATATCGCGTTCATTATAGAAGGGCTGAAAAAGCAAGACATTTTGAAAAGATTCTGCTGGCAGAACATCTAGCAACTAATTAAGTTAATTGACTTTAGGTCTGTAACATAAAAGACATGTCTTAGAGAGGCAGAGTCTCTCAGAAGTAAAGATGGGCAGATGCTCTCCAATCTGTAAAAGAATGCGTAAAAAGATTCTGAAACAATGTTCTTCAATGTCAAATGGCAAAGGCTTTGCAAATCTCATCATCTACAGTGCCTAACATCATCAAAAGTTTCAGAGAAACTGGAGAAATCTCTGTGCGTAAGGGACAAGGCCGAAGACCTTTGTTGGATGCCCGTGGTCTTCGGGCCCTCATATGACACTGCATCACTCATTGGCATGATTCTGTCATTGACATTACTAAATGGGCCCAGGAATACTTCCAGAAACCACTATCGGTAAACACAATCCACCGTGCCATCTGCAGATGGCAACTAAAGCGCTATCATGCAAAAAGGAAGCCATATGTGAACATGGTCCAGAAGCGCCGTCGTGTCCTGTGGGCCAAGGTTCATTTAAAATGGACTGTTTCAAAGTGGAAAAGTGTTCTATGGTCAGACGAGTCCAAATTTGACAATCTTGTTGGAAATCACAGACGCCATGTCCTCCGGGTTAAAGAGGAGAGAGACTCCAGCGTGTTATCAGTGTTGAGTTCAAAAACCTATAGAGAACATTTGGCCCATAATTAAATGGAAAATACGTCAAAGAAGACCACAAACTCTTCAGAAACTGTAAACCTATATCAGGCAAGAATGGGACAAAATTCCAACACCAAAAACCCCAGTGGTGGAGGTAACGAATTACAATTACTTCACGTTACTGTAATTAAGTAGTTTTTTCGGGTACTTTTTTGAGTATATTTTTAAAGCTGTACTTTTACTTGTACTTAAGTACAAAATAAAATAAATTATCTACTTCGTTACTTTTAAATCATAGCTCGTTACTGAGTACGCCCACAATTTGAATTGATATTCTAACCTTTGACGAAACTTCAGTAGCCAATAACGATATCCAATAATTAACGTACCAATGAAAGCCCTGATATCTGAACTGTGGGAAAAGCTGCCGCTGCAGTAGCAGCAGGTTTTGACGAGCTGATCAAACAGTGAGGGAGCTCAGCGTAATTTATAGACTCAATGTTTGGAGAAACAAACTACATGGTAGTGTAATCATACATATCTACACTTACTAGCTACTTTATTAGGTACATCTTGCTGGTACCGGGTTGGACCCCCTTTTGCCTTCAGAACTGCCTTAATTTCTTCGTGGCATAGATTCAACAAGGTGTTGGAAACATTCCTCAGAGATTTTGGTCCATATTGACATGATAGCATCACGCAGTTGCTGCAGATTTTTCGTCTGCACATCCATGATGCAAATCTCCTGTTCCACCACATCCCAAAGGTGCTCTATTGGATTGAGATCTGGTGACTGTGGAGGCCATTTGAGTAAAGTGAACTCATTGTCATGTTCAAGAAACTAGTCTGAGATGATTTGAGCTTTGTGACATGGTGCATTATCCTGCTGGAAGTAGCCATCAGAAGATGGGTGCACTGTAGTCATAAAGGAATGGACATGATCAGTAACAATACTCAGGTAGGTAGTTTAAACTATGCTCAATTGGTACTAATGGGCCCAAAGTGTGCCAAGAAAATATCCCCCACACCATTACACCACCACCACCAACCTGAACTGTTGAGACAAGGCAGGATGGATCCATGCTTTCATGTTCTTTACGCCAAATTCTGACCCTACCATCTGAATGTCGCAGCAGAAATCGAGACTCGTCAGACCAGGCAATGTTTTTCCAATCTTCTATTGTCCAATTTTGGTGAGCCTGTGCGAATTGTAGCCTCCGTTTCCTGTTCTTAGCTGACAGGAGTGGCACCCGGGAGTGGCACCTGTTCAACAGGTGTACCTAATAAAGTAGCCGGTGAGTGTATATTTTGATACCGATACTGAAATATCTGACAAGGTTCCATTACTCATTTTCCACAGTATCTACCGTATATATTCTGCCCTACACCGATACAAGCTGCGTCTCGCTCTCTCCTCTCCGACAGCATGTTTGGCATGCATCCGCCTCCTGTTAATTACATACAGAGTCTGAATGTCCGCGCAGGATTGCAGGTATTCTGCATAATTCTAATCATTCCTGCGCAAATTTGGCTAACGCTTTATTGTAACATGAGAACACAGTCATGTAATCGCAGAAAACTGGATGCGAGCTCTCAAATAGGCCTAACTTATACAAATTAACTGCCTGTCCTTTCACTCCAATATTGCTTGTGTGCACTCAGACTGTGTGCAATCGCGATCTCTCCATGCTAGAAATTATTTATCTTTGCTCCTGGATTAAACTTTGTCAAAAGTTATCAACCATTCAGAATAGATCCATGCCTGACCGATGAAAATGCCACAGGAAATTGTATTGGCTGCAAATGAAATGCACCAGGAAGTCGTTCAAGAATCAAAGATGGAATGGAACTTTAATTTCTTTACAATGTCAGTTTATGCATAAATGTTTCGGAATGGGATATTTGTATGATTTCTACATATAAATATCCTAGTCTGTCTAACTGCATCACTACATTGCACAGACATTACAGGTCAAAGCCATCTGATGTTCCATTTATCTAAATAACAACATATATGACTCTTACAAATTCAGTGTTGTCATATTTCGAATACCTCAAATGAATTGAGTTAATTTGTTTTATAATTTTATTACTGATTGTGTACTTGTCTTTTTTTGTAAATTCAATTCAGTTTTAAATCAAATTTGAAATCATGCTTCCTTGTGCAGTAAGCTTTTGCAACAAAGTTACCCTATTTTAAAGACACAAATACACAGAATGAGCAAATGTTTAAGATTGAGATTTTTGTAATGGTAATTGATCAATGTTTATATGTATGTAAATAAAAGCCTGTATGAAAATCTGTACATCATATAAAGCAAACATGTCTTTTTTAGAAGACTTGGATTAAACCACTCAAAGCTTGAAATAATGATTGCCTTTAAAAAAAACAATGGACAAAAAAAATTGAGATATTAAAATATCTATATGGCAGTATACAGTATGTGGTACTTTTACCAATGGTACAGTTTCTGGGTCCATGTCTCTACTCATTTCACTTGAGAATACTATCTCAACAGCCATTTATGAGCACTATTTAATTAATATTACATATTTAAGCTAAGCATTTAAAATATTGCTGTGCACACTACAGTCTCCGTTCTCACAGTGGCGTAGATACTAATATTTTAGCTGAATCACTGTCTGGTCATCTGGGATTTCAGTATGGAGATAAAGGTTAGGGTTATAATTTTTTTACATGACATTGAAAGTTTTACATGACATTGAATTACATGAATATCCACTTGTGGTACTTTGTAAGTTAATCAGCTATAATTCCGCATGGTCAAATGATCTGAGTCTACTTTAGGAGTGTACAGTAGAGAGTTGTTGACAGACTCACCAGGTCAGCTGATTCCTGTAAATCCGATCTAGTGTGTGAGAAACACATACACACACTTTCACTCATTCTGTCTCATTCAGATGACTTTGAGCAGTAAACTCAGCTCCATGACAGCTCTTCCGCCTCGGGTCTGCTCGCCTATGCGCTCAGTGTAGGGTTAGGGTTAGGAAGCATGTGTCTGTCTGTTATCGCAGTACTACTCTCACTCTCTCTCACACGCGCGCACATACACACACACACACACACACACACACACACACCGCTGCAGTGACGTAATCATCACACACGAGCTTCAGCTTGCCAATAGAAAGCAGCCCAGACTGCGCATGCATGCGCAGGGACCTTTCACATGGTGCTTTGCATAAACCCAAAACAGACTTGAGAGATCTTTTATTAAAAAGTTATTATATAGGGAATAATATTAATATTACAACATTAAAATGTATTCATTCTGAAAACTGAACAATCCATCGTATTAACTCTTTTGACAGTTTATAAAATGCGACAAAGACAAGTTCTCGTAATGACCGATAGAGGGAAGCATTTCTCTAAGTGAAGGATTCACGATGTACTGCTAATTTGAAAAAAAAAAAAAAAAAATTAGGATTATTGGTCGAACTGTTTGGAAGGCACTGACTCTGAATCTCTTCTTGGTACATTCAGAATAAAATGGCTTAAAGAGTGCTTAGCAAAGCCTCATATGGTACTATATTACTAATCATATTTTCAAAAACATTGGTGGCCTTGAATTTGTGTTAAGATGTAATCTTGATCTAATTTAAATTTCCTTATTTTTGAATTTTTTATAAACAAGTACTGCTTTTTTGGGAAATTATATTTATCCAAACTCCACTCTTTTGTACGGAGTACGGAAGTTCTAAGCGGCCATGCATTATTATAATTTTTCTGTCTTGTTTTCTCCTGATCACGACTTAATTTTCTCGTGATTTTGAACAATAGGGCTGTAGTTATTAACAAAACGTCTTAGTTTAAAAGTGATTGGTAGTAAAGGCGTTACTTTTATACGTGATTTATAAGATGCAAATGTGTATTTCTCATAATGATTTTAATAAATATGGCGTTTAATACAATTAAAGGCTATGATAAATAATACAATGCTATACACACGTTTTTTAAGAATAATCCAAAAATATGTAATGATGATCTCTTTGATAGTAAGTGTAATAACAAACTTATTTATAAAGAGTTTAAATGTATGGTGAATTATCAGTGCTATTTTTGGGAGATGTTGAAGACTCAGTAAGGCATAAGCTTTTACATTTTATCTCACATATCTAGTTGCTCCAAAGGTTTGTTAGCAATTTTTACAGAAAAGAAAAAAAAAATCTATTTGAGGTGGACCTGTGTGGCTTTTGTTCTTCTTTTCCTGAAACCTATTCTCATCAGATGAGATCACCTATTCTTTTACTGTGAGATTAGGCTACTTCTAAATTCTAGTTTGATAGCTGGTTATCAGTAAAAATAGAGACAATTCCCCCATTTGTTTTGCAAGATATTCTCTTTTTTTAAGTGTGATTTAAATTCTATTTTTTCAGATGTTTTCAGCTTTGAGTAAATATCATATTCATACATGCAAATGGGAAAAAATGTAAGCTCTAGTTTAATATTAGTATTACTAGACTGAGAAAGTAGTCCAGTTCACACACAGACATGTGGTTGAAGGGATGGCAGTGTGCTGAATTACAGTGGTTTGTTTTTCACAGGACATTTCCACATGCTATAAATGATTAATACAAACCTCTTCAAATGACGACAGAATGCACTTTAATCGCTATATCTGGACATACGTTTGTACATGATAAAAAAAATTACCCCCAAAGGATTGAAATGTATGACAAAGTGATTTAAAAAAATGTAACTGAAAAGCTAAAAACATTCATATTTTCACAAATGAGTTCCTGAGTCTGATTCAGCAGATAAAAATCCATCTCACACTATATAATATCAAAGCATTTCATCTGGGAACTGGTGGCAAGGGTGGCGCTCCTCTGTCTCTCATTCCTGGAAAACAAATACAGATAGATATTAACTGATCAAATGGATTATTATGACATTAAAACACTAAAATAATGCATAAAAATGCATGTCTCATGTAAAAGCAGGAAAAACATGCATTGAGTGTGGACAGCACACCACACAATGAAGAATAACTTTTAAACAATTCTTATTACAATTCTGCACAAACTGCTGCAGTGCTCACCTTTGCTGCCAGCTTTGCTGGGGTAAGACTTGGAGAAGGAGACGAATGGCTCTGGTGGAGGTAATTCAGACAGAGGATGGAAGGAAAACCTCATCCCCCACTCATCTAAGGGAAAAGAATACAATAGAATATGTGCAGCCAAACAGAGTCTGTCAATAACAATTATATTAGCACACAGTTCTTCAATAGCAGTTTCATTACCATATTGAGTCAATATTTATATCGACATGCTGTGTCTGTGCATAGACATTAAAGGGATAGTTCACGCCAAATGACAATTCTGTCATCATTTACTCAAGCTCACATCATTGCAATCCTGACTTTCTTTCTTCTGCACAATACAGAAGATGTTCTGAAGAATGTTAGTAATCAAACTGTTTCAGTGCCCATTGACTTCCATTGAATTTTTTGTCCATACAATGAATTTCAATGGGAACCAAAACTGTTTGATTACCAACATTTTTCACAGAAAAAAAGAAAGTCATACAAGTTTGGAGCAATATGAGGGTGGCTAAATGATGACAGAATTGTCACTTTTGGGTGAATTATTCCTTCAACCTTAAACTGCCCAATAGTATGTTTTCATTTTGTTTTAAAATACTTTCTCTTATCCAAACCTACTTTATTTGCAACTCTGTTTATTGATGGTAGTGATGCAGAAATGCTACTCTTCAGCTTTAAACTCACTGCCTTTTGCATTGTTGACCTATAGGTTGCCTCTCTCTCATCAGCAGGTATAAGGTTGGCAGTCATACCTGTGGCAGATGGTAGAGGGCACTGGTAGCCATTGATGGTGTCAGGGGGTGGTGGAGGGAAGCTGGGCACTCTGGGAGGGTCTGGGGGTAGAGGAGGTCTGCCTGATCCACCGGGACGATTAGGAGGAGGCACGGGGGGAGACATTCCTCTGCCTCCTCCTCCAGTGGGTGGAGGTGGTAGAGGACCTGAAGGGGACGAGCAGTCACAAAATGATGAGTCCACAAAATAAAATAATTCCTCTCATTCAAATACCTCATAACAGTCACCTCATAACTGTGTCTGAAGGTATTTCCAAAAAATGTTATCTGAAAAATGGGGAACACTTTAAAAGCATTTTATAGTGAAATTCTTACTTCTACTAATATCTACTATGGGGTCATTAAATTTTTTTAAAGAAATATCGATCTTATACAGCAAGGACACATTAAATTGATCAAAATCAACAGTAAAGACATGCATAATCTGTAGGATTTCTATTTAAAATAAACACTGTTCTTTTGAACTTTCTATTCTGAATCCCGAAAAAAAGGTCTAATGGCTACATAGTACTACTTGAAAAAGTATACATAGTACTACTTGATTGTTTATATTGCATATTTTTGCACAGTTCTTTATATTATGTTGGATATATACAGTAAGTATTCACATTAACAGCATTTTCTGTAAAGCTGCTTTATAAAAAATAATTTCTTAAAAAATTAATACATTTGATAAACAAATTGGATTTTGAAAAATAAAAAATAAAAAAATTAACTTAATATTGTGACAGTAAAAAATAAACAGCAAAACAGCAATGACCTTGCTCATACCTGACCGTATGGAAGGGCTTCTTCCCGATGGAGGCGGCCTCTCATTGGGTGGCGGCGGCAGTGGGCTGGAGCGTCCAGCAGGCGGTGGAGGTGGAAGGCTGTTTCTCGGAGGGCCTCTAGTGTTGGGCTCGTCCCGTGGGGATGGTGGGATAGGTGGGGCCCCTCCTCTTGCTGGAGGTAAGGATGGAGGCGGATTACCCATAGGCCTCTGAGAACTCAGTGGTTTACTCTCATTTGATGGCGGCGGTGGTGGCAGTGGTCCATCTCGAGAAAATGATGCACTTCTTCCTCCAGTGGGTGGTGGAGGGGGAGGGAGATCATCTGAGGGCCTGCTTGGGATTGTGAATAATGGCGACCGGCCACTTGCAGGCATTGGGGGTGGAGGGAAGGAAGACTGGGACTCTCTCAGGGGAGGAGGAAGGCTTGGACGTCTGCCCGGCTGGCTGGGGAGTGGAACAGAAGGTGAGGAACTTGACGATCGCCCTCCAGGTAGAGGTGCTGGGCTGCTGGGAGAGCTGTGCTGGGGTGAGCGAGATGAGGGTGGTACAGGTGGGGGTCCAGCCCTCCCAGGAGAAGGTCGTCCGGCGGTTGGGAGTGGGGGTCTGCCTCCTGCTGGGTTGCTGGGTGCTGGGAATCTCCCCGTTGAAAGAGGCATCGGTGGTCTTACTGCTTTAGTGTCATCATAAAACAAAGTACATGAAGAAAAGTTCTAAGTCTAGCACATTTCAGTTTTTGTCACAGTTCAAACAATGTAATGATTCAATTATGATTGATTAGTATTATTATAAATGTATAGTATATTAGTATAGTACAGAATCAGAATGAGATTTATAGCCAGGTATGTTTACACAAACAAGGAATTTGTTTTAGTGACAGAAGCTCCACAGTGCGACAGAATGACAGTGACGAGTCAAGACACAGATAAAAAGAATAATATACTGTACAAATATACAAAATAGACAATGTGCAAAATAGCAAAAACACAATATACAAAATAGACTATTTAGTATGTACAGGTATGTTAGGTGCAAATTTGAAATGTAATAGTATAGTATAGTATAGTATAGTATAGTATAGTATAGTATAGTATAGTAATATTTTGATATGAATATTTATCTCAATGCATAAAATTATAGTGTAGTGTAGTAGTGTAGTGTAGTAAACATTTTTATTTCAGTTTTTGTCACAATGCAAAAATATATTTAAAAATTAAGATTAGAATTATTATTACATTATATAAGTGCAATAGAGTATAGTATAGTATGATTAAACTATAAATAAGATTAGAAATATAGCTGCAAGCAGCAATTACCGGGGTTCAAGCACTTAAGGTGGTCTTGGCACACCTGGATGTATGGCTGACAGTTAAACACATTGAAAATGGAGAATAGGCTCTCACACACACACACACACACACACACACATACATAGACATACATGCATACACATTTAGTTGCAGATATAGATATTTGAAACAAGTGATAGGTGACACAAAACTTATTGCAAGTCTTTTGATTTTAAGAATTTATATGTCATTTTCAGGTTTCTCTGTGATCATAACATGGCAACATTATAAAAACTGACATCTGTATGAACAAAATGTTAAACTTTAATTAAAAGTGATTTTAAATGTTATAACAGTGATTTTATAATATCTGCATAAGAAAACCTATTAACAGTACTGTTTTAGTGTTTAATAAGCCTATTAGTGGTCTTCTGTTGCCATCTACTGGTTGTAAATTGGAATTTATCATACAACACTGTGTTTTAAGCTTTAGAACTATTAAAGTCTTATTTTTTGCCCAATCTCTCTTAAATTTTGCATGCTTGTTTAGAATGAAATTATGCATCATTGCGAGAAGTTGAGGGCTTTCTTTTAGGATTTTAGTTCTTTGGGTACACTATTTTAAAGAACATATTATAAAATTACCGTTTTATGGTGGTCCAAATGCAAATGTTCAACATTTGTTTGATAATTATTGACCTAGAGAGTCTATAGAATAGTACTGCACTGATTTGGTTGATTTTGGGTTAAAAACTAAGATTTGTTAACAAAAGTATGTTTTTAAAATAATCTTAAAATATTTAAAGAACAGTTGGATTGACAGCAGTGATCCTAGAGACAAAGTTGTTCAGTATGAGGAGATCGATCATATTATATGAAAATATAGTGTATAAATGAATATATGAACATTTTATTGCAATTGTAGGTCATTTACTTTTCGATAATTATTGATCTAGAGAGTCCTGAGATTATTACTGCAGTGGTTTGATCGAGATTGAGCGAAAAACCAGGGACTCGTTTGTAAAAGTAGGTTTTAAACCTATTTCTGAATAATTAATGAACGATTTGATTGACAGCAATAGTTCTTGAGGCAAAGTTGCTCATTATGAGGAGAGCTATCAAATGATATGCATATTGTGTGGATATGTAAGACACCACGTGATTACAGAGCCAAAAAACTCGTTAGCGCCAACTTGTGGCCGATTTCTTTCAAAATTCTTACAGACCTTTAGGGCCATGAGTCGAACAGGTCAACCGAGTTTCGTTCCGATCGACCTCCGTTAACCTTGTCTAATAAGTGCTCAAATTTCATTGGCCGATGGCGGCCATGTTTTTTAAGATACGTCAATGTCCTCATACACTCTTATGGCACATCGGACAAAGACACTGAATACCAATTTTCAAGTTGATCTGACTAACGACTACCCAGTTATAATCTTTTCATTCTTATAGCGTCACCAAGTGACAGAGCTCCGGATTTGTTTTTTTTTTATTTGACCAAAGATTGAGCTCATACATATGTGTACCGAGTTTGGTGAAGATATCTCATTTCGTTCACGAGTTATAGCCTTTTTCTCAAAATTGACCCGTGACTTTTAAACGTTTTGGGGCCCCATTGCAAAAATAAGTTTAAATTTCATTTTTTTTTATAATTATTGATGATCACTGTCCAGAGAACATTTCTGCAGTGGTTTTGTTCCGATTGGGTGAAAAACCTAGGACTAGTTTGCAAAAGTAGGTTTTGAACATAATTGAAAATATTTAAATGACACTTTGATTGATGGCATTGATCCTAGAGACAAAGTTGTTCAGAATGAGGAGATCTATCATGAGATATGAATAACTAGTGTATGTGGCAATATATTAACTTTTTTTGTTTACAGTTTACGCTCATGTACAATTGAAATATTGAGTTTTTGAAGGCTTTTTTTTACTGTTATAGCGCCACCTATGGTCCGATATCCATGAAACTTTTCATGCTTGTTAACAGTCATCAAATGATATGCATATTGTATGGATATGTAAAACACCACGTGATTACAGAGCCAAAAAACTCGTTAGCGCCAACTAGTGGCCGATTTCTTTCAAAATTCTTACAGACCTTTAGGGCCATGAGTCGAATATGCCCACCAAGTTTCGTTCCGATCGATCTCCGTTAACATTGTCAAAGAGGTGCTTAATTTTTTTTTGCCAATGGCGGCCATGAATTTTGAGATACGCGAATGTCCTCATAGATATTTGTGCCACTTCGGACAAAGACACTTCATACCAAATTTCATGTCGATCGGACAGAAGCTTACCCAGTTATAGTTTTGTTAATCTTATAGCGCCCCCAAGTGGCAGATCTGAAAAAAAAAAAAATATTTGACCAAATATTGAGCTGCTATGTTTGTGTACCAAGTTTGGTGAAGATATCTAATTTCATTCACAAGTTATAGACTTTTTAGTAAAATTGGCCCTCGACTTTCGAACGTTTTGGGGCCCCATTGCAACAGTGAGTCGAAATTTCAACTTTTTTTGATAATTATTGATATTCACTGTCCAGAGAATATTTCTGCAGTAGTTTGGTTCCAATCGGGCAAAAAACCTAGGACTATTTCGCAAAAGTAGGTTTGGGATATCACTCGACTTTGCGCAAAAACGAGACCTCCTAGACCCAAATTCACAGTAGCCATTTTTGATTGGCCTTGACCCAAGGATTCCAAAAATTTAAAAAGCGGTTTAGGAGCTATGAGCGATTACGCCTTTTTGATCGCTGTAGCGCCCCCGATAGGCCGATGTGGATCTGAGTAACGAACAATACTACTACGTTCTGACCAAGTTTCAGCTCTCTAGGCCTTACGGTTTGGTCTGCATGATCAGTTTTACCGGAGAATAATAACAAAAATAAAAAAAAAATCCAAACAATTACAATAGGGTTTCAGCACTGCGTGCTTGAACCCCTAATTATTATTGAATTATATTGTATAGTATAGTATAGCATAGTATGTAATATGTAAAGATTTTGATTTCATTTTTGCCCCAATGCACATATGATTTAAATATAAATACATTTATAATTATATATAATTTTAAAGAAATAAGTATAGTATAGTATGTATTTTGTGAGTATGCAAGTTGTTATTATTTGATTTAAATCTTTTTCACAATGCAGAAGTAATAAGTTAAAATTATAAATAGCATTATTAGAATTAGTAGTAGTAGTAGTAGTAATATGTTTCTTATGTAATATTTATTTAAATTATAATTATTTCTTTATTTAGATTTTTTAAATTATATTTATTTAAATTATATTTATTTATTTATTTATTTTTTGATGATTACCAGTGTTGTCTTTGTTTCCTGATGATCTCAGTCTTGGCATTCCACCCTGAAACAGCCCACCCAGTCCACCTGGAGCTCCGCCCCCAAACCCTCCACCTCCTCCTCCTCCTCCTCCACCTCCACCTCCACCTCCTTTGGGCTCTGCGTGAATAAAAACATTATCATGAAATATTATGATCACAAGAATTCATTCTTCAAAATGTCTTTGGCTCTACACTCTACTTCTACACACACTATATACAAAAAAAAAAAATTATATATCAAAGTATATTGCAGAAAACAAGGTGAGCTCACTGTCCACCACTGGGGCACTCCGATCATTGGTGACGGCTTTCTTCAGTCGAGCTCCTTTGCTGATATCTGATAGTAAAGCATTTCTCCCTTGCTGCTCAGATCTGTTCAGATTTGGCTTTGCTGTGTTTGCCTATGATAGTCATTGTAAATTAGACAGGTTCCAAACAACACGCATTGCCAACTACTCAAAATAGCTGTAGAGCCTTGAATACCAAGAACTTTTAACAGAATTAAGATGTATGCTATATAATTACACATGCTACAATGTATGCATTTGTGACCACATGATTTAAATACAGTCTGTGCATAATTATGTAAGCTGAAATTCTGGTCATATTCTGGTCTGAAATAACAATAGGACTTCTATTCTATTCTATTCTATTCTATTCTATTCTATTCTATTCTATTCTATACTATAGTAGTCCCAACTGCATTTCACATTTAGCTGTCCAGTAGTCATGGTTTAATTTATCATTTTCTGTATTGCATTAGTTTTGAATATTTCTCATGGGCATTTAATAACATTTGACTTTTTAATAATTTATGCACACCTGAGTATCAGGCATTTTTCACTTACAGCCCTTATTAACAATTATACGTCATTTATAAATTATTCAATAAAAAATGAATAGTAGTTATTAAGATTGATGTGGTTTGGAACTGGTAAAATGTGTTTAGAAAAATTTCAACTGGCATAATAATTATGCACACACTGTAGAAGTAAAAAAGTAAAGTTAGTATTTGATTTTGGTTACTTTGGTTTCTTGTCATAAAAAGTGTACCCAGTGCTATTTTCTAGTTATTAGTTATTTGACAACATCAATAAAGACTTGAAGAGAGTCACAATTGCAGTCGTTTATAACAACATGTAAAAGAATCTCATCCTCCAATGGTGGGATTCACCCCAGTAATTTTAGATGGCAAAATATAGTAGCCTTGTCAAATGAAATTATATAGAAACCTTTCATTTTCAAGCACAATTGGGACTGTTTCCTGAAAACAAATGAACCGTAGACTCACCAGAACATTTGTTTTCTGTAAGATAATATTCTAGCTTATACAAATGAACTAGTAACATAATCAGCACCAAAATAACTGTATTAGGTTCAGTATAAATATTTTGATAAGTTAAGCTAATCATCAAAATATGTAGAACAATGCTGTCATACCACTGCAAAGGTTGGGGGAGGGCCAGGAGGGGGCGGTGGTGGCGGGCCAGACATATTTCCTCTTCTTTCTTTCTAACCAAGAAGACTGAGAGCACAAAAATAAAAAATACATAAGTATTAAAGGAAGAGTCACATTAGCACATCCTCTGAAGACATACGTTATCTTGAATAGTTTTTGTTCCAATTTCCAAAGAAACAGACAAGGTATCACATGATACGCACATATTTACACACATACTTCAAACCTACCCTTTTGCAGTTTAATACAACCATATGAAAGTAACAAAACAGCAGGTGTTCACTATAGGCTGACACAAGTAAAGTAAAAAAATAAGTAATTATTTGCTACAAATAATTAATATTGCTCAGCATGCTCAGTTTTACCCTTGAATGTATTTTTAAGAAAGCTAAAATAAAACTTTTGATTGATGTTGTGCATACCACCAGCAGCAGAAAGACTTTCATAATAAGGGCTATTCATACGTGAACAGGCAACAGCTGTGACCTGATTAATCATGTGCATCACTGGATAGTTTACATAGGCAGTAAAATCATGGCATGCAGCGCTGCTCGTGTCTTTTAAATTTAAAGTGGCTTTAACCCTCTACGGTACGCAATATGATATCAATGAGGAAAAAAATATGTTTTTCCTGCTTAAAATTGGACATTATCAGAATCAGAATGAGCTTTATTGGCCAAGTATGTTTACACATACAAGGAATTTACATACAAGGGTCTTTAGAGATGCAGTCGTTGGTGTAGAGGGAGAAGACCAGTGGGGAGAGAACGCAGCCCTGAGGAGCTCCAGTGCTGATGGTGCAGGTGCTGGATGTGAATTTACCAAGCTTTACTAACTGCTGTCGGTCTATCAGGAAGCTGTTGATCCACTGGCAGACGGAGGTGGGGACGGAGAGCTGAGTTAGTTTATTTTGAAGGGTTTCCGTGATGATGGTGTTAAAAGCGGAGCTGAAGTCCACAAACAGGATCCTCACATACTGTAAGTCCCTGGTCTGTCCAGATGCTGCAGGATGAAGTGCAGTCCCATGTTGACTGCATCATCCACAGACCTGTTTGCTCTGTAGGCAAACTGCAGGGGGTCCAGTGATGTCCTTCAGATAAGCCAAAACCAGTCTTTCAAATGATTTCATGGCTACAGACGTTAGGGCCACAGGTCTGTAGTCATTAAGTCCAGTAATTTTGGGTTTCTTTGGGACGGGAATGATGGTGGAGCATTTGAAGCATGAGGGGACTTCGCACAGCTCCAGTGATCTGTTGAAGATCTGTGTGAAGATGGGGGCCAGCTGATCAGCACAGGTTTTTAGGCAGGCTGGTGACACACTGTCTGGGTCTGGTGCTTTCCTTCTTTTGTTCTTCCTGAAGACCTGGCCCACATCTTCTTCGCTGATTTGAATCGTAGGGAGAGAGGGGTTGCTGGAGGTGTGAATGGTTGTGTGGAGAGGTGTTCAGGGCGGGTGTGGGGTGATCTTTCAAAACGACAATAAAAGTCGTTCAAGTCGTCTGCCAGGTGTTGATTCTCCAGAGTGCTGGGGGATGGTGACTTGTAACTGGTGATATTCTTCATTCCTATCCACACTGAAGCAGGATCACTGGAAGAATTTTTTTTCCTGAGCTTGTCATAATAATTCCTCTTTGCCGCTCTGATCTCCTTTTCCAGTGTGTATTTGGCCTGTTTGTACAAGACTTTATGCCCCTTTCTGTAAGCATCTTCTTTGACCTGACGGAGCTGTCTGAGTTTTGCAGTGAACCATGGTTTGTCATTGTTGTAGATTAGATGAGTCCTGTTAGGAATGCACATATCCTCACAGAAACTGATATTAGATGTCACAGTCTCTGTGAGCTCGTCCAGATCATTTGCAGCAGCTTCAAAAACTTAAAATAATATTTAATAATATAAATAAACATTTTCATTAATTATTTACTTATTTTTTAAAAGTTTGTTGCCTCAAGGCAACATTGTACCACAAAGAAAAAATTTAAACATTTTACATTTTCATGCATAAAAAATAAATATATTTATTGTTAACATAATTTTCTTTAACCAAATATTTGAACAGTTAGTTTTATCTAGTTTTTAATGTATTGCATATCTCATATTTAATAAAATGCAATTTCATATCCAGCTGTTGCTCTCAGGCAAAATTGTACCATCGTGGATCACAAATATAACCAAAATATAATATCAGTTATAATATCAAAACATTACAATCAGAGTTGTTTCAAGGTAAAAAAAAATCAGCATAACCTTATCCTATTATGCACTTTATCCTTACAAGCATGCACATACACACACAAGCACATGCATGTAAAATCTACTTCCTCACTAATGACACCTCACTGCTTGTGAAAGCTGATAAAGCAGTTCCTCTCAACAGAAAAATCATAATACGTGCAGATATAGTATCTGAATTACTATTTTTGCAAATGCATTACAAAATTTTGCAAAAATGCAAATACTTTTAGATAATTCTAACTCTTTTCCATACAAATATGATATACTTGTATTATAACCTAGCAGGCCTGCATGGCCTCATGTGATTCCATTACGGTACAATGTTGCCTTGAGGCAACATGATGTTTTTTGTAATTTCCTAAAATACATTTGATGATATATAATGTAAAGTTTTTGAAAATACTGAAAATTATGAAATTGGAAGCAAAATGGACCCCTGTTGGTCATGTGACCACTTGTTTGTATTTTCATTGATTAGTGTTTGAGTTCTACCCTGAGTTAGCATTTATCAATTAAATGGGTGTCTCATTTTATTAAAAAACCCTAAAATAAAGTATGTTGCCTGGAGGCAACACAGTACCATAGACAGATACTGAAGTACAGTTCCACTCATTTCCTTTTATCAGCAGAACTGCTACTGAAATACACAAGAACCACACAACAAACCAAAACCACCGCTGGTATTTAACACTCCCTACCAACACCCTAAGATCCAACCAGAACAGCCTGTCAATCAACACTCAGGCAACTAGTCAGTGCACTTTAAAGGGGTCATGAACTGACAAACCAAAATGCCCTTGATCTTTGATATATAAGAGATCACTGTGCTATAAAAACATCCTGTAAGTTTCAGAACTTAAATCTTTCACGTTAGTCTAAAAAACTGCTTATATTGAAAGCAGTCTGCCAAAATGACAGCTTGTGGAATGCACCAAAACGTGACCTATTTCAAACAGAAATACTGTAAGACAGTTGCTAAATAGTTAAAAGGTCTTATCTGCTTCCCAAGTGATCGCACTGAAGCCAATGACTTCCTGACACTAGCAGAAATAAACACGGCCGTGCTGTACAGAGAGCAGCTCACCATTAAACACACTTCACATCTCTCTCTCCAGCTAGAAAGATGGACCAAACAGACATACTGCTTAATTTGCACTATCACTGCTGATTATACTGTACAATGACCTTCAGATGGTCCATGTACAATCCATTAGATGGTCAATGAAACCCCCTGCGAAGTCAAAGTGGCCTACGTGCAGAACTACAATACATGTTATTCTAACTGATGCACATATTTAGAAAAGCCATTTTTGAGAACAAAATGCTCATTTTGCATTAACTACAGTCTGATGCTCTTTACAGTTTTCAGTGTCCAGTTAAATGGCAAGATGAGAGAATGAGAGAAAATGTCCAAACATCAGTAAATCATTCTGAATCTCAGTGAAGACAATTCTAAAACTTTTAAAGATTTTAGGTAAGATTTGATCATATTAGATTTTTTTAAAGATTGTTTAAAAAATATATGATAATCTTGTGAACAAGTATTCTTATAAACTAATATACTGCATTAATTTAAGTAGATTAATAATATTACTTTTTTTATAACAAACAGTCAAATGTTTTGTCAAAAAAACATTTCTGCAATAAATAAATAAATGTTTAAGTAGTTTAAAATTTTAAAACAATTACACTGCTTAATTTTTTGTGGATATTACCATGATACTTTTTTTCAGGATGCTTTAAAAAATGGAAAGTTCAAAAGAACAACATTGAAAAAGATTTTTGTAATAATTTGTAATAATTTAAAAGTCTTTACTGTAACTTTGAAGCACATTTAGTGCATCTATGCATTATTGCACATATGTGTGTGTATGTGTGTGTGTGTGTGTGTGTGTGTGTGACTGATTTCCAAAATTTTGAAAGTTAGTATTCGACATTGCTCTGTAAAGACAAGTGTGCTACAATATAATTACATTTTTGCTTAATTTATAGAGACATTATTTTACTTTGATTTTACATATTTGCATTCAAATTCATGTGCATCCTGTTCTCCATTTTTGCGAGCTCAAAGAAGAAATTATTACACACATTACATCCAAAGATGCACATAATTTGTATTGAAAATGCTTTTTTATGATCTGAAATGCAAGCTAACACAGCAAGTAAACAGTTATTTTAGTTCTGTCCAGAAGCTGTGTGAAAACCGAGAGAGTGAGCTACATTTCCTCTGTTGAGTTTCCTCTGTGGTTGAGCGCTGTTAGAAAAGCAGCAGCTTAAAAAGTAAAACCAACTTTCATCCAGCAAGGGATGCTCTCTAGCCTGCATCGCTCTCTCCCTCACAAGCTTCACTCCTTCATTCCTACACTTAAAGAAAGACTCACCTGTGTCAGAGCATTTGGAGCCACCAGATCCAAGGTTTTGTAGAAAGTTGCGCTGCACTTCCTTTCTGTGACTCCACAGACCTATCAGAGTAAGCAGTGGTGCAGCGAAGGGCTGCTCATGCAACAGAATGAGCTGATGATCACAGCATGCAAACGATTGTGACCACATGTGTTTCCTCACACAGTGTCTGTGAAAGCGTGAGATTAGCCAAGCTTTTATGAACTCCAACTACTGAGAACATTAACAGAAACAGGAACTAAATTACTGGAGAACTAATTTGGAGAAAATAGATCTAATGCTGGTCTCGCCTGCTGCTCACATTGAGCTTGTTCTTCAAATCGGTCCTCTGTGAACATTTTAGTGCAAATATATTCTGAATCTGTGGATTTAGTACTACTGGAGTCATCTTTGATTCAGATATTCTCAGTGTGCTCCACAAAATGTGTGAATTTATCTAGTAAACAACACAAGCTTGTTTCTGTGAAAAGAAATCGGGATAGGTTAATGACTGAAAAAGAGAAATGTTGTGTAAATAAAACAGATTTACAGTGGTCTGGACACTTAAAATTCCTGAATGTCATTGAATTAGATACTAAATATCAGTGCAGGAGCTTTTCTCAGAACACTTTTCTGAGTTATTTTGCTCAGTGACTTTTAATCAGCAGGTGTTAAGTTTGCTTAATTTGGAAAAGCATGCTATAATATTTTATATCAATCTATTGAAGTTATAGCAATGTTCACACCACTGGTGTAAAGAATCACACAGCCATTATAAAGTTTGGTAAGATTTTTTTAATGTTTATTATTTGACCACAAAATACAGCAATATCTGAAATATTATTACAATTTATAATATCTAGATTCAATTTTAATTTTAAGATTAAATTTTCCGCATTATTACTCCAGTCTTCAGTGTCATATGATCCAAAATAGCAAATTTAGTATCTTTGATCATTTTTTAAGTGTGGTTTCAGTGTCTAAATCCTTTTGGGATCATGTCATGACACACTATATAATATTACAGTAATGTAATTTAAGCCCTAAACATTTATGCAGTGGCTAACCATTATACAAATACATCCCAAGTCGTCACATATTGACGCTTTGGATTTGGCGTCGCTTTTTGACGCTAAAGGTACCCCTTTATCGTCATATTTCGACGTGAAGGGAAGCGTAATTTTTCGGCGTCGATATGCTAACGCGCTATTGGGAATTTTATCTTCATAATAAGGTTGCCATTATTGCATATATGTAGAGGTGTGATTTTTGAATGTAAACAGTCAAAATAATGACTTACCCAACCCTGCCCCTAAACCTACCATCAGTGAAGAAAACGCAAGATATAGGAGGCAGATGCAAGTACTGGCATAATTTTTTTAAAAATTATTAATATACGCTAAGTGTTTCCTATTTAAAAAAATTACCTTCCCTTCACGTCAAAAAGTGACGCGAAAGGGGTACCTTGAGCGTCAAAAAGCGACGCAAAAACCAAGCGTCAATATGTGACGAGTTGGGATGAGACTATGTTACAAATCCAAAGGTGCTTCTTTAACCCTATAAAGCCTGCTGTATTATATTCGATACATTTCTAATGTCTCTAAATGATCAAGATGATCATAATTTTGCTGAAAAACTTTGTTGCAAACAATCTGCTGATTTTTATAAAATAAACGTATAACTTTGATATTGTTTGTATAATTCAAGATGAACATTTCCTGGACTGAAGCCACTTATTAATTAATTAATTAATTAAAAAAAAATTTAAAATCACTTTAAATATAAGGCTTTTGAGGAGTGTTTATTTGTACATTTCTAAATCATCATTATAATACATTGCATTATATGTTTTGCCCCACACAATAAAAACTACAGATCATAAAATAAGCATTTAAATATCATCTTACTAAGATATATTATTGGGAGATATTGGCTGACAAATGATATTTATATGCATTTTATGTAAGTAGTCTATTATACCGTTATAAAGACCTCACTGGTTTACAAGCCATCAGGATTTCATCATACTTTTGGCCATATAAATATCAGCAACTCCACTAATTGCATATTTTTTGCTCAGTTTGGGCCTCGGCACCTAGAATATGACCTCCATATTCTCCTATCAAATCATATGAGCCATATGACATGTAGTTGTAAAGTTTGGCTACTTGAATGTCTAAAGTGGGCTATCAAATTAAAGTGTTACTTCACAATCCTCTGGAGTAATCTGAGGCACAATATTGTTCATGTTGCTCAACCTTTGGTTGTAAAGCCTATTGCTTTAACTGCTACGCCACAACACCCCACTGTTCAGTGTGTGAACTGCAGATGGCAGCAGTGATCGAGATATTGCCATGAGTTGACTTGAGTTGTTCTGCTGGTATCAAAACATTCATCTAAAAATGGTTTAAAGTTAGTATGCAGTATGCAAATCTTCACTGCATGTAAAACTGTATCCTACAATGCAGTGCATTCAGTTTTACCTTCCATTTCAAGTGTGATGAATGAACAGGAAGTAACATCAAACATAACGCAAGATGTTTTCTTGACTCATTATTTAGAAAAAGGAGAAATACTACCAAAAATTGGATTTAAAAAGATAAATCACTAACATCACACCATTAAGGTTTTATTGTACACTGCATACTATTTAATATACTTTAAATTGTAAAAGTAGGCAAGTACTGAATTCTGAACCTTGCCTTCTGGATAAGAATAGAATAAGGAAGTGTAGCCTATATACGAGAAGAGACAGGATGAAAAGGAGAATGGAGACAAAATTACAGTCTGCCAGGAGCCTGGCTCAACACCACCCTCACTGCAAGCCATGCCAACCAACCAGAGAGCCACCAGCGCAGGGCTCACATGCTCAAGAGCCGTCGTCAGGGAGAAAAAGCCCAGAGTGTGTGCGCATACTGATAGAGAGACCTCAATTATCCTGATGGAGTCCTCCCATCCCATACACACCGGACAGAGCTCAACAATACTCAGCAGTGTCTGTTTATGAGATGGTGATCAAGCTTATTTGGGAAATGATCTGGTCTCCAAATCAAGTCACCAAACTCTCCCGCACTGAACTCTGGTCTTCTGGATCTGTCCACATCTTTCCACTGCAGGGATTCACATCCTCCCATTGCTGAAGGGGGCTTTTCTTTAATCACAGAAGATAATAAACACTGTTTTCGGATTTAGCTTTACAAATTCTTTAAGATGTTTACAGAATTGCTAATGCAATTCATGTCATAAAAGTCATTAGAATTATTTTCCCTGAATTTGTTTATCCAGTAGGATCTTTGTAGATTCTAAGAAGATACTTAAAAAAAAAAAAAAATCTTTTTAGAATTCATTCTTATTATTTATGACTGAAAATACACTAGAATACTTTACACATCTTTTAGGATATTTTGACAGCTGGGATAAAACTTTGTTTTGAGACATGAGCAGAAATATAATGTAAGGTTTTAAACTCTTTATTCTGATGGTCAGTAGTGTCACTGGTCAAATGTGCCTGTCAGTCCTCTGTCGTGTGTGTCATATGTTCCCGCCTCTTGTGTCCATATTTGGTTTGTTTCCTGTCCTCGTCTAGTGTGATTATTAGTTAATTCTTGTCCAGCTGTGTTTGTCTCGTTATTTATGATTAACCTGTGTATTTATAATCCTCTCTGTTCTGTTTGATTTCGTCTGGTCTACTTGTTACTCCTCGGTGTTCTTGTCTGCCCTGCCCTGATGTCATTAAAGACTGTTATTTTGAGTTCCATCCTTGTCTCCGTGTTCCTAGTTCGTCCCTGCTGTGTGTACCGTGACAGTGCCATCACAGACAGTATCTGTGGCCAAATATTTTTTCTATAAGGAAACGAAACTATAAAAGGTCAACAAATTTCCTATACAGCTCTGCCAGCCTCATATGTCTCATATACGCACTCTTTCTTTCCTCTGTCCAAAAGATATGTACACTTTGTCTTGTGTTATCTTTTAAAGGATGGTAGGCCTAATGCAAGCAAAATTTCAACTCAAATCAATATTTTGTGTCAATTTATTTATTACCCAGTAAATGCTGTGTAACTAGAGCCAATTACATAGCATTTGTTTTGGCCTATAAATACTAGAAAACAAGAAATTTTGCTCAGATGAGAGCACAGTTTGAGGAATGTGACCTCTGGTGGTAGGGAGATGCTATGACGGGCACAGAGCATCACTAATAAACCATATCAGCTGCTCAAATAGCTACTAAAACAGATGTCCAGTTTAGAAAGATTTGTTTTATGTGTGGAAATGATCAGAATTAGAAAAGTACCTGAATCACCAACTGTCACAGGGCATAACTTACTTTCACACATTTGCAGCATCAGAATTACACTCAAGCCTTTCTAATGTAGCATTATATAAATGAAAGCATGTCAAAATAATAACAGCTAGATTTTTTGTACGAACTGTAATGACTATGCTGTGTATTTTACCCAAGCAAAACAACAGCAAATGAAATTATTTCACAGTAATTTTGTACCATCATTTGGCTAAACTGTTTCATCTTTCCTTCACATGAGAAAAAGGAGGCAGAAAGGTTAACTTGTCCTCTCACACTCATTCTTTGTCATTCCTCTAGTGGCTGATCTGAGAGCAGTGCTCTGTGGACGCAGTCTGTGCCTTTTTTGATGCCAACTGCTTTGGCGCACCTGCCAGCTGCCAGCAGTCACTACAGATGAAACCGTCAAACACAGTGAGGGGCCATACCTCTATAATGTGCTCTCATTTATAGTCGTCTTCTGTCTGTTTTAGAACATTCAATATTATTACATCATACAACAGTTTATATTATACAACTGTATTGTGTCGAATATTGAATCCCTACTCGATTCTTATTTCTTGCTACCTGATTGGTCCCTTTCCTAAAGCCTACCACAGAGTATGAAAATCAGTCCTCAAATTTGAATGACTTTGTAGTTATCAAAGAGTGAAATTTCATGACAATTAATTTTTTTTATGACAATGACAATGTTTGAGAATTTCAGGCAGACTGGTTTTTTCAGTGACTTTCTGCAGGTTATATCAAAACACCAGAAGGTGGCGATAATCGAATGTCTTTGTGTGTAAGTCATTGAATCATTCACTCAACTGATTCATTCAAAACTGTTGATCTACTTATGAATGAAACTAGTTACTATGGAGGTGTATAAAATTGCATGCTCCCTAAATAGGAACTTATTTTGCATAAGTAATTAGTTCACATCCATTAAAAATATGAAGCTTGAATGTGTGTAGTATTAATTCGATAGATGCTATTTACACTAAGTGCAAATAGCGATGGATGATATTTACACTGTGTAAATAGCAATAGATGCTATTTACACTCAGTGTAAATAGCAATTAGATGTTACACTAAGCGCAAATAACGTTTTTTTAGCAATAGATACTATTTACACTAAGTGCAAATAGCAATGGATTCTATTTACACCAAGTGAAAATAGCAGTATTTTTTAAAGATATGCTTTTTACACTAAGTGCAAATAGCTATAGATTCTATTTATGTTAAAATAGCAAGATTTTCTGCTATTCATACTACTTATTGCAAATAGTGGCAATTATCTGCACCTGTCGTACTGTCGTACATTATAAAACAGTATGCAATAATAACGTATTTAGTGCAAATTATAGTTTTAATTCAAATTATTAAATGCATGCCACCTTATTGGGACAATAAAGCCCTCCCTACACTTACCCTAACCCTACCCGATACTCTTATTTTCAACTTTTTGATTATTTCCTTCATTGTTTTTTATTTAAAATAAATGCCTTTCTGAAAAAAAGTTCGGCAAAAGGTGGGTTTGAACTCGGGTCGATGCGTCAAAGAGCATGTATCTTACCATCTCTGCACCACTGAAACTGATGTTGAATTGGAATAATTTTTTTAGTGTTGACACGTTACACGTTCACACGTTAGTGGGCGGAGTTAGTGTAAATAGCCTTTGCCAACAAGACGGGCTATTTGCACTTAGTGTAAATAGACAATCCGTTAATTTAATTGTTTGTTATGCGACCTACCAGTGTCAGTTGTGTTGCTTCACTGACATTCACAAATCCTCTCCTGTGGCAACATGAGATAGTGACATGTTCATTGGATGTACACTGCAGAATCTCACCAGAAGCAGTAAGTCATCTGGGTAATGTTTCATGAATACTGTGAATTCGGACATAGGATTTCATATACTGTTTTTGGTCTACTATATAGTAGGGAATTGCTTGATTTCAGGTGCAGACACTGTCTTAATGAGTGAGTCACTGAATCATTCACTCAACCTATTCATTCAAAAACACTGATCCAGTTAGGAATGAAATATATCACTATCTTTGTGAGTGAGTCATTGACTACAGGCCTATTTAGGAATGAAAAAAAATTAAGTTATTGAATGATTTACTCAACCGATTTGTCCACCTGACTCATTTCATCACTATTGTGTTTTACAGAGATAATTAATGGTTCGTTCTGCTGTGGCATTGTTTGGAACTATTTTATTTAATTGAGACAATGCTGATTAACTGGCAGTATCGTTCCTAAAATATTAACTTAATATTACTCTTGTTATTATTATACTGTTCCATGAAAGCAATATCAAACTCATAATTAATTATACTGTATCAGACCTACATAGGTTTGTGATATTTGGAACAACAACACTCTTATTCATGGTGTGATATTATTGAAGTGACGCCTTATTGTCCCAATAAGGTGGCATTTGACAAAACGCATTTGTGATGTTACATGTTCAGATAAAGTTATGGTGTAAATAAATCTGATATAAATGCAAATCTCTTTTATTTTTAAATATGACATATTTATAAAATATATATATATGATATATATATAGATGATGGTGTGCTATGATGGTGGATCTAATCTTCATAAACCAACTTGGATTAGAGTCAGAGGTGTAAAAAGTACACAAACATTTTACTCAAGTGTAAGTAAAGATACTCAGTGAAAATTTTACTCAATTAAAAGTACAAGTACCTGGCCAAAAACCTACTTGAGTAAAAGTAAAAAAGTACAACTTTAAATTGTACTAAAGTATTCAAAAAGTAGAAGTACTTTTTTTTCTGACAGACATACAGAAGTCTGGTTAAAGGGAGAAACCGAACCAAAATGCAATGGTACAGGTCAAACACATATATCTAGTGCAGCAATAACAATTAAAATACAGCACAGCGGAACACACAAAAATTGTAGGGAAAGGGATTAAAAGGAAACTCCATCCTTTCCACCCTCATGCCATCCGATATATATGTATATGTGTGTGTGTGTGTGTGTGTGTGTGTGTGTATATATATATATATATATAATGTATATACAGTGCCCTCCAAAATATTGGAGCAGTAAGGCCAATTCCTTTATTTTTGCTGTAGACTGAAAACATTTGGGATTGACATCAAAAGATGAATATGAGATGATAGATTAACATTTCAGCTTTTATTTACAGGTATTTTCATCTGGATCTGATACACAACTTAGAAGATAGCACCTTTTGTTTGAACCCACCCATTTTTCATGTTACCAAAAGTATTGTAACAGATAGAATTAACATAGATTAAAGTGAAAAAGACTTAATATTTAGTTGCAAATCGTTTGCTTTCAATAACTGCATCAAGCCTGTGACTCATTAACATCACCAAACTTTTGCATTCTTCTTTTGTGATGCTTTTCCAGGCTTTCACCGCAGCCTCTTTCAGTTTTGGGGGGTTACTCCCTTCAGTCTCTTCTTTAGCAGGTAAAATGCATACTCTACAGGGTTTAAGTGTGGAGATTGACTTGGCCAGTCTAAAACCTTCCACTTCTTGCCCCTGATGAACTCCTTTGTTGTTTTGGCACTATGTTTTGGGTCATTATCTTGCTGCATGATGAAGGATCTCCCAATCAGTTTGGTTGCATCTTTCTGTAAATTGTCAGACAAAATATTTCTGTAGATTTCTGAGTTAATTTTGCTGCTGCCATCATGTGTTACATCATTAATGAAGATTACTGAGCCTGTCCCAGAAGAAGCACAAGCCATTACATTACTTGTGTAATGTGTACTATAATGTACACCTGTGTACACTGTTTCAGATGAGCTTGTATGTTTGGAATCATGAGCAGATCCTTTCTTTCTCCAAACTTTAGCCTTTCCATCACTTTGGTCCATAAAATCAGTCCATAAAACTGATTCTTTCACAGCTTTTATGATTTGTCTGTCATCAACTACTGTTGTTTTCTCAGTCGATCAGGTCGTTGTTGGTTGCTGGTGTTGCTGGTGTCGCTGGTGGTTTCCAAACTCTTGATTTCTCCATGCCCTTTGTTTTTGCTAGAGCTCTAACTGACTTCCTCTTTTCTTTTAGCATCCAAATTGCTTGCTTTTCTGTCAAAGTCTGCTCCCTCGTATTCATCATGGTTTGTGTGTCATCATCGAATGCAAGATTCAGAATACAGAAGTAATGGATATAACTGATACGACACATTCCCTGCTTTTAATATCTGAAGAATTAACCCTTGTGCATTAAAAAAAAAGTTACACTTAGGTCCATAGTGGAGAAAAATGTCCATGTAAAAAAAAACCGGTCATAAAAATTGGAAGCTTGGCAGCAGAGACTTAAGTGTGTTCTCATTTTAAAGAACCCATTGCAGATTATTGTTGAAGTAAAGAAAGTTTAAAAAGTGAAACCAAAAAAAAGTTATACAGGTTTAAGTTTATGAAAATGATTTATGAACAATATTTTATATTTATATTTTATATATGAAATATGTTGAACTCTAAACCTGCTAGAAAATCAAATCCATAAATCTAAACAAGCTGTGTTCCAAATTTGAGGTTGATATCTCAAAAAATTAACTTTCAGTAAAATTTTGTTTGGGCGCAGTACCACATTTTCCCCATTAGATAACAGCAAAACTCTGCTGGTGCACACAGTGCTTGGGTTTGTGATTTGCAGTAGAGTTTCTCTCTCAATTTTTACAAGAACACACACATACACACAATTTTTTATGACACACATACAAACCACACTCTGACATCCATACCAACACACCCACACAATTATAGCTGCATTGTTTATTCAATTGGCTCTATAATATGCAGAAGCAGAAAACAGGAATAAAGCAAGTATTTGCTTTATAGACCCTTTATAGACCAGAGTGAAAGCCTATTAACAAAAATTGCATCATTTTACAGTTAAACGGTACTGTGATTAAAAATAGCTGTTTTAATGGGTTTCAATGGGGACATTTTTGTCCAAAAGGCACTGTGTAACAATTTTGTGTACCTAGTGCATAAAATTTTAAGTTAAGAGTTAAGTTTGGTCTCATTTTAAAGAAGAAGACCCATGGCAGATTATCATTGAAGTAAAAAAAGTGTAAAAAATGAAACCAAAAAAAAGTTATAGAAGTTTAAGTTTATGTAAATGCTTTATGAACAATATTTTATATAAAATATATATTTTATGTTACATGTTGAACTCTAAACCTGCTAGAAAATCAAAGCCATAAATCTAAACAAGCTGTGTTCCAAATTTGAGGTTGATATCTCAAAAAATTAGCTCTCAGTAAGATTTTGTTTGGACGCAGTACCAAATTTTCCCCCATTAGATGCCAGCAAAACTCTGCTGCTGCACACAGTGCTTGGATTTGTGATTTACAGTAGAGTTTTTCTTTCTCAAATATTACAAGCACACACACTCAATTTTTTATGACACACATACAAACCACACTCTGACATCTATACCAATACACCTACACAATTATAGCTGCATTATTGATCCAATTGGCTCTATAATATGCAGAAGCAGAAAACAGGAATAAAGTGAGTATGTGCTTTATAGACCCTTTAAAGACCAAACCTGAAAAAATGGCACCGTCTGGTAAAAAAATTAATTTTGAAGCCTTGCCAACAGAATGAAAGCCTATTACCAAAAATTGCATCATTTTACAGTTAAACGGTACTGTGATTAAAAATAGCAGTTTTAATGGGTTTCAATGGGGACATTTTTGTCCAAAAGGTGCTGAGTGTAACAATTTTGTGTACCTAGTGTAAAATAGATTTATTAAAGGAAATGAGGGTGGAATATAAAAATTCCAATAAAAATACACACCTGAGCCAAAATGTATGTAGTTAGCATTAACACAGGCAAAATTATCAAAAAAAACTAACTAAAATGTACAAAAATGTCCATAAGGGTGCACAAGGGTTAATGCAACAGGACATTTAATGCAACTGATCACTTAGAAAGACCTGTGAGGCAACTGTTCCAATACTTATGATCACATCAGATAAAGGGATGAAACTCTAAAAGTGCTGAACTTCTTAGCAAGTAAAACATCTGTGCTGAATCACCCAGTAATAAAATGTGACATTCTGTAGTTTTGTCTCATATTCATCTTTTATTCATATTTGTATATGTCTTGACTCCACAGCCAACAGAGCAATTTTGTCTTTACTGTTCCAATACTTTTGGAGGGCACTGTATATATATATATAGACATTCATTTATCAGATGAACTCAAACTAAGATCTAAATCATCTAAACTAAATCATCTTTCTTCGTATAACAAGTATAGGACGTCCAAATATGACACTTCAAAAACTACACAATGTGAATATGACAGTAACTCATACAACCCCTTTTAATGAATCAGTCTCTTCTTAAGTGAAACGATAGGCATATGTAAGAAGCATACAAATACTAATATTTTAAACTTGACCGTTGTGTTCACTTTGTGTGGTTTCTGAAGTGGTCCTGTCCCCTTGCATGGACTAAAAATCTTTGCTTGTGTTCATCTGAAGAAAGTAAGACATAAACATCTGGGACGACATGAGAATCTTAATTTTTGGGTGAACTATCACTTTTAATAACAATGTGATGCAGAGGTTAGAAACATATTCCAGACAGAATGCAAGAATGGGTTGAATTAATGAGGAGAGTCATAGAATTAAAACATACAACATTAACATTTTGAAAGGCCACTTTTTTGTGTTGTCTACGTCACTGTCTAAAAGGAAAATTAATCTTTTAATTGGTCATTTGGGGCAATTTTGGGCTTTTTCTCAGCAAATATTGCTACATAATTATTTGGGGGAAAAACACAACTTTGCTTCCTCAGATTTGAAGGTGAACTTTGGAAGGCAGACATTGACCTGATGAAAGTCATAACTGAAGTATAAATGTGTGCTTGATGCGTAAAAACAATGATCACAGGTTCTCACATTAGGCACACACGTTTGAGCTTGAGTTTACCATATTTAATGTGCATAAGATAAAATAAAAATGTACTTTTGAAGTTGAAATGAAATTGTAAGGAGTAAAAAGTACTGTTTTTTCTTCAGAAATGTAATCAAGTAAAAGTACAAGTCAGTTTAAATTGTACTTGAATAAAGTAAAAATCCCCCAAAATAATACTTAAGGACAGTAATCAAGTAAAATTACTCAAGTATTTTACACCTCTGATTAGAGTAAAAATGTACACTGGTCTGTTTTCAGCACGGTTACCATAAAAATACTGTGGCATATGAATATGCTAATCATATATACACCACTACAGCACTTTTTGTAAGGGTTTTGTCTTTGTCACTGAAAATGGCTCTTGTGTGTGAATATATTTATTTGAATAGGAGTGTTTGGCATATAAATGCATTCACACACACTCACACACACAAACACAGGGCTGAAAATTGTGTATCCTATTCCATTACCTCACAAATGTGATTGACTGGATTGATTTAGATTTTCATTTTCCAGATAGCAGCGTCTAACATCCATTTCACCGTCGCCCGCCTCCAACACAACCTACCCCCACCCGCAGACCCGCTGTCCTTGCTTATACGTCTCCCAAAACCACAATATCACTGGCTGATGATCCCAGTAAATGCACAGCCCACCACTACAGACTTACATCTATTGCTTTTTACCAGCCAATCTCCACAAGGAAAGAACCACCCCCACCCCTGCGCCGTCTGAAATCCTCCCCCATCCTGCTGAGCTGCTGATGGGGCGAGCGTTCCCCGTTCCTCCCCTTCACAGGACACACTCAACACCGTGCTTCATTCATCTTACTTAGACCCGGACTGTCACATTTGGCAACCTCTGAATTAAGAGAGATCAGTACTCCACCCGCCCTTCAGCACCCCCACACGTGTCCCCCGCAAATATTAAAGCCATTCGACCTTGACCGAGAGGAGAAGGCCATTCAGAGGAGTCAAACGCAGAGCTTTCTGAAGCGCACCGGCAGAGCCCTGCGTCCCAGCAGGGGCAGACAGCATGCCCTTTTCTTAATGTGCTTTTTTACATTTGATTAAAAGGCTTGTAAAAGCTGACTCTAAACATGGGGACCATGCTGAACATCTGTTAGCCATGCTGGGAGAGTGAACTCACCCCCGTGTCCTCTTATGTCCTCAGGCTGGATTAGAGTTTTCTCTCTGGGCATTGGAGTGTAATTGGATATTTTTCATTATTGTTTGTTCTTCTGTCAACAAAGACATGCGTTAGAAAGGCTGCCTGTCAACACCGAGCACTAGGAACATTATATATACACATGTTAATGGCTAAAACCAAAGTACTTAACTGTGTAGGCTACACCAGGATATACATGCTTAGATGCTAAATGTTATAAAAATCTGTGCATTATAATACATGCAATGGGTAATTCTCAGAAAGTTATACCTTTTATGACATATTTGTGTGTTTAAGGCTTACTACTGAATTAAATACCCTCAAAATGATCTAAAATGAAAATTAAAAACTTAAAATGTACTATTAATACTATTATTAATTAGTAGTAGTAGTAATAAAAATAATGATAACATTATTATTATTAATAATAATATATAAAAAATATATTTATAAAAATAATATTATTAAATTAATCAAAATATCAACTCATGGTAATAATAATATTAATAAATAACAATGATTATTAAATAAATCAGAATATGAACTAACTTGCACGTACCCACATACAGCATATAAAATTAAAAAAAGGTTTTCTAGATTTTATTGATTTTAAAACATCAATAACAGTGCTTTCACTGTCATGATTATTTATTTTTTCTTATTTAGCAATCTGTGCATTACAGTACGTACATGGGTAATTCTCAGAAATGAACATTTTATGACACATTTGTGTCTCACTTTTGAGACACATTTGTGTCTCAAAATAATATACAATTAAAACGAATAACTAAATTTAAACTTAATATTATTGTTATTGTTAATATTATTAAACTATTCTAAAATTAATTTGTCTGTCCCCATATAGAAAATAATAATGAAATCTTCTTAAATGTGACTTTCTTTGATATGAAAACACTGTGCTTTCAAGGTCAGTGTAGTATTTTCTTTTTCTATTTCTGGATATTTGAAGAAATGATTCAAGTTTGAATTTTTCTGACACTATGTGAGGGACTAACATTATAAAAGTCTTTTTTTATCACATGATTTTTCTCTAGCAGAGAAAATCCATTTTTCATTATAGCACTTATATTGGCCTTGTCACGTTCAATATTTCCAACATTTTAAAGGAAAAAAATCAATATTTTATGGGGGGTAAAAAAAAAAAAAAAAAAAAAAAAAAAGAGTTAATAGTGGCACAATGATATTTACTGGCTAGGGCAATAATGTTATATTAGCCATAATGACCCATAACTTTCAACCCTAAGACATTTTGAACAAGTAACAGGACTAGCAACAAACATTTTCTAAAATAATGCTGTCAAAATGTGTGCTTTAGAAGGCACATATAAACTAGCGGATATGACAGGACTCTACCCAGTTATTATTATTTTTTTATTATTATTAATATATGAACTGCAAACATTCGTACTCAATAGAGTAGCCTAACAATAAATAACATACAGAAGTTTTCAAGGTTGCTACTATATGTTTAGGTTTGGAGGTAATAAAGAATTGATCATTAATTTGTTGACCACTAATGTTATTGTGGGGTGGTGGTGTAAATTTCTTTTTCTTTCTTTCTTTCTATTTCCAATGGTCCAATTACCTAGAATGGCTCATGTGTGCATGTACTGTATGTGAACCTGGACCACAAAACCAGCCATAAGGGTACATTTTTCAAAGTTGAGATTTATACATCATCTGAAAGCTGAATAAATAAGCTTTCCATTGATGCATGGTTTGTTAGGATAGGACAAGATACAACTATTTGAAAATCTGGAATTTGAGGTTGCAAAAAAAATCAAAATATTGAGAAAATCGCTTTTAAAGTTGTCCAAATGAAGTTCTTAGCAATGTATATTACTTATCAAAAATTAAGTTTTGATATATTTACAGTTGGAAATTTACAAAATATCTACATGGAACATGGTCTTTACTTAATGTCCTAATGATTTTTGGCATAAAAGAAAAATCAATCATTTTGACCCATACAATGTATTTTTGGCTATTACCAAAAAGCGACTCAAGACTGGTTTTGTGGTCCAGGGTCACGTATGTTGAAGAGTCAAAGTTGTCCTTTGAGGTTGAGCATTTGAGGTCACTCCAACACCTCAGGTTCAGTATTCATTGTTAGCATTTGCCTATTTGAGCGAGCACACCATGCGTGGAAAGTTGGAATTAACGTCAATCAGCGCACCGAGAAAGGTCACTTATTTCATGGATCACACACAAGCACAAATACATATTCCATCTAACTGTAATTTCTTTTGCAGCCGTGGCACGTCTTTTGACACATATGGAGTGTAAATCAAGCACTGTGGCATCACCTCCACAGCAGCCAGCCAGAAATCACCTTCTTATTCAGCAGACTGACTCTTTACTTAATGGAGATGGATTACTAATTTACACAATAATTCCCCCCATAAATTATACTGTTTTGGTCCATTTTATATGGAGTCAGTGGTGTGAATCAGAACTGTGAATATAATCTGTTCAAACCACAGACAGAAAATGATACAGTCAGTCTGTTATAAAGTTGGACAGTCTTGTGTCTGAATCTGACTGCAGAATAATAGGAGTCTGATCACACTCAGCTTCATAAATGCCTCTGGTTTTGGCTTTATCTGTGATAAATACCGAAATGTCATTAAATCAATTTTGTCAACTGATTCTGGAGTGATTTGGGTATTATATATTTGTTTTACTACAGTACTGTTTAAAAGTTGGGGGTTGGTAAGATTTTGTAATGTTTTTGAATGTGTTTTCAGAAAAAAATACAGTAATATTGTGAAATATTATTCCAATTTGAAATAACTGTTTTCTATGTCAATATATTTAAAAATGTAATTTATTCCTGTGATCAAAGCTGAATTTTCAGCGTCATTACTCCAGTCTTTATTGTCACATGATCCTTCAGAAATCATTCTAATATACAATTTTATTATTATCTATATAAATATTATCTATATTATCAATGATGAAAATAGTTGTGAAGCTTAATATTTTTGTGGAAATTGTGATATATGTTTTTGATTTGTTTTGGTATTATTTGTTAAACATAAATTTCAGCATTTATTTGAAATAGATTTTTTTTTTTAATAATGTAAAACTATTTACTATTATTTCAAATCAATTTAATGCAGACTTGCTAAATAAAAGTATTTAATAAATTATGAATGTTATATACTATATATTGCCTGCAGATTTAATTTTGTGTATTGTGAACATTTGTTTTTGCCCCCATTTTTCAGAAACTGAAAGATCTAAGATCACATTTTAGAGTGGCCTAAGGCACACCTGTGCAATAATCATGCCGTCTAATCAGCATGTTGATATGCCACACCTGTGAGGTGGATGGATTATCTCGGCAAAGGAGAAGTGCTCACTAACACAGATTTAGACAGATTTGTGAACAATATTTGAGAGAAATAGGCCTTTTGTGTACATAGAATAGAGTTCAGCTCATGAAAAATGGGGGCAAAAACAAAAGTGTTGCATTTATAATTTTGTACAGTGTATATATAGATATTTAAACCCTTAGTTTAACATCATAACAATGAGGGATAGTATTCAAATAAAGGTCACAGAACCCAAAAACACTGGTAGCCATCAAAGCTCGTCAAGCTTCATGTATTTCCATTCATGCGTACCAGCGAGAAGAATGGGAGATAATTTAATGGGATTTCATGGAAAATGAAGGCTCTGCAGCTGACAGAAAGGTCACGAAGGAAGGACAGCCGACCGACCTGAAACACAGGCTGTCAACTAAAGCCCTGAGCTCAACACACAACCTGCTCTGATATAATGTGATATAAATCCTGACAGCATTTTTGTTACTTCAGGGCGAAGCCATGCAAGTCTCCTCTGAAGCGATTTGCATGTACATCTAGCAATTAAAACACGGCCGTGAATGTGAAGAGGGTCCACCGCAGGACCACTCATGTCTGTGTTCATCTGTAAATAAACCAGCATGATTGAGACAGCCCTGCAGGGCTCAGGCCTCTTACATCAACCGTCACTCCACATATCACACACAAACCCTGCTGCAGCAAACTCATCTATGACTAAAAAACATACAATTACTTATAATTATTCTCAGAATATGCTGCACACAATAGGGCTCCAACATCTTAAAAAGCCATGTTTTATTTGTTCTCAGAAAAAGGCGCAGTAGAAGGAGGTGGTTTGTTCAGCATAACAAACTAAATATTATATGAGATGCTTTACTTTCTATTTCTTGAATAGTAGGAGTGCAATTTTTTTTCAAAGTTTAATTCCCATGTGGGATTATTTTCTAAAAATAAACATTAAAGATCAAAATAGAAGGAATTCAATATGAACGGGTACAGAATTTAAGTAACAGATTTATCCTAAATTAAGCATTCAGTAGTAACTATTTAGTATGCGACCAAATATTTTTTACAAAACTTTTATTTGCCATAAAAGATTTTTGCTTACAATAATTTGGGTAACTAGGTCGAGCGATTTAACTTAACAAATGCATTCAACACAATTTGTGTAAAAATTGAGAAAGTGAACTGCAGTCATCTTCCCATCATGTTGCGGACTGTCTATGATGATGTCACTTCCTGGGTGTCACAATGGAGTTCAACAGTGCCCGCCTCCTTTTTCACTGTCCTTGGATTCTGAACTATTTTTGCCATCGATTTTTTTCCATAGGGATTTTTTAAAAGTCTTTGTCAAATAGTTATAAGCCATGAACCAAACCAACCATCTATGAGGCGAATCGCATTACAAATTCGAAACAATTAAGCACTGCAAAAAATGTAGTTTTTCAAAAGAAATGCCACTGTTAAACATTATTTTATTTTTTTAAAGTATAAATAATGTAGGCTGAAGGCTTAAAGAAACACTCCATTAATTAACAAGCTCGCAGCTCACAGTAGGTCTGTCTATAAAAGTTTCTAAACTATTGTGAAAAATCAAATCCTCTATTGAGAAAATAAATGGGATTGTTTTCTTGGTTTCCTGGACTGTAGCACTCCATATGTAATCATTTTCAAATATTAATTAACATAAGATAACATTTCAATGGATAGATTTGTTAAGAATTAATTGACCCAGAACACAGTACTAAAAGTAAATTTTAATAAATTAACGTATTCATGCTGAAATCAAATACAAAAACACAGAACCAAAAAACATCAAGCAGTCATGTGAGCGTAAGAGTGTTTTCTAAAGGCAAGTCTAAGACCAAGGATCCTGAAATGTACACGGACTGTAAATATTCTTCCTGTCTACAGCAGAAGTCATTTTGACTTTCAACATGTGAAGGCAGAAGCAGAGTCAGATCAACCTGACGGAAGGAGTAAAAAACAACCAAAAATAAAAACAAATCACAGATTTTGAAAAACCCCTGCCGACACTACCTGCTGAGCCATAAATATGTCAAAGATAAACATTCATATACATGAATAGCAAACCTCTATGAATAAGTATGAATGATGACTGAGGATTGTCTGAACAAGAGTTTATATATCATGTGAAGAGATTATTATGCCTGCACAATGTCACCATCTTTATTTATGGCTCTTCAGGTAAAGTGTCTCCAAAACTGACAATATCAAATTCACAATGTTTTACAAAAACAAAACAAAGATGCCTGTTTGGAACAGAAACACGGTCTGCCGGACTCCACCGCTTATGACGCGACAGAGCGATGCCATCCCATAATAATGCTGAGGTACGTCTCACCCTTCAGCTTCAGCGACCCCCGACAAAAATGGGGAGGAAGACATGCAAGATACAGGAAAAGAACCCATCAGACAGGGAGAAGTGTTAGTAAGTACTGGTCCAAAAATGCACTATAATACAAGAGTCCTTCATATGGGAGTCCAGACTGAGTCAGAGCAGAAGAGCGCAGCGCAGAGCTGCGGTAAACAGTATGGAAGTGCATTCACGACAGTGATGCTAGAAGAGGATGTCTTCATTCTTGATGAGTAACTCCACCACCTGCCTCTGGTAGCGGATGTCGTTCAGAGCCGTCATGGCGTCCAGATCGGGCGCCCGCATCAAAGTCGGGCCGAACACGATCCCCAGATTCTCAGCGTTCATTAGGTTATCCTTCTCGTTCTGAGTTACCCTGCACACACACACACACACACACACACGAGTGTCAATAAAAATTTACTTTAACTGTACTTTCAATGGTACGACACTGTAAAAGCGCTACACTAAAAACCTATTCATTGGTCATCATCATGTTTGTGAAGGTTTGTGAATACTGTAGAAAAAAAGCGCCGTCCTGAGCGCTGTTATGAACGCGCTCAGGACAGTTGGACATTGTGGTGGATCAGAGGTAAAAAAATGATATAAATCCTGTTCAGTTTCTTGCACAGACCAATTGTTTTATGTCTTTAGACCTCAATGTATCGTCACGAGCCGCAGGGTTTAATTAGGTTTTGTCTGTATGTTTTTTTTTACTCTCATAACCGTGGGTCCCATTGACTGCCATTATATGACTGACAGACTACAACGGTTTGAGTTAAAAATCTTTGTGTTCTACTGAAGAAACAGTCACCTACATCATGGATGCCCTGGGGGGTAAGCAGATAAACATCAAATTTTCATTTTTGGGTGAACTATCCCTTTAAATTAACGTTTTTGCATTATTTTCGTGTCGTGTGTTTCCATGATAGTGCTTTTTTATTTACACGCATGACACTGTGCAGCTATTATATTAATATTTACCTACTCAGCTTGTGAAAAAGCTACTTGTTATAAAATTATTGTGAATTTAACATGTCTCTGATTTACCACCTGCATTATTATGGTGGTTATCAGTGTAATTTACAGGTACAAAACACATTTTGTTACTTCAGATGGAATATTAACATTATATTAATATAATTATATAATTCTCACCTCTTTAAATGTGCCATGAGGTATCGAAGTGTTTCGCAGTGAGCGGGAGGCATCTGCTTCAGAGCTTCATGCAGAGCTTCCAAACGCTCATCTGGGTCTGTCAGCTCTGACACAAACAATCAAACAACCAGGTCAAAAACAAAAAACAGCAAGACTTCTGGATATCAATTCTGGATATTATATGAGCTGCTTTATTTTCTGTTTACTACATTTGAGGTCTGTAGTTTTCTTTAACCCCGTACCAAAATTTGGGACAATTTTGAATTTTAAAACTCTGATGTGATTATGTTCAAAGAACAAACTTTAAATAAACATGAAAATTGTATTTACAACAATGTTTCAAAAAACTGTTCTGACAATTTTGTCATTGGCTCATCACATGGACACACAGCTGGAGGATTCATGCTGTTCTGTGTGCACAGCATAGCAAATATCTCTTACTTTTGATGAATTCAGCTTTTTTATTAAATAAAAGGAGGTGAAATATGGGGAAAGAGCCCGAATTGAGTGTCAGGCACATTGTCTAATGGAGAAATGTGGAGCGTGTGACTCACTGGCAGCCTCAATGAAGCGTGGATATGCGTCATACGTGATGATGGGGATCGGCAGGTCCCTGAAGTAGAGTTTAAGAGCACCTGTGATGACATTGATGTCTTCATAGACGTTCACGGAGATGTCTGCTTTCTCTCCATCTGAACACATTCACACACAAACACATTTCACCCTCAGCTCCAGGGAGAGTCAGTCCTCTGCTACTGGAAGCAATGCAATGGGAACTGCACTCATCCGCACTCTTGTTTGGCTCCAGGGACTGAGCATGAAGACATTTAGCTAACTTTATCTTATTCTGATCTTGTTAGAATACTTCTGTACTGTGATACTGCATGGTGCAGGTGTTATAGTGTTATTATGCAATATAACTGCTTCTGTATTCCAAGCTTCAGTGTTATTTCAGTATTATAGTGTTATTACAGCACCGGTCAAACATTTGGAGTCATTAAAATTTCTCTGAAGACTGCATTTATTTGAACAAAGGTAAATCAAGTAAAATTGTGAAAGATAATTACAATTTAAAACTTATTTTTTTCTATTTTAATATGAAAATACAATTTATTCCTATGATGCAAAGCTGAATTTTCAGCAATTATAATCTTTAATCAAGCATGTTTTATCGTGTCTCACATGATCATTCAGAAATCATTCTAATATGCTGATCTGCTCAAGAAACATTTATTATTATTATCAGTGATAAAAACAGTTGGTGCTGCACTGCTGCTTAATATTTTTGTGGAAATGGTCCTGATGGAATTCATCTTTTTAATCAAAGGAATAAAATACATTTTATTTTTAATATTATTAAAAAAGAAATTGCAATAATATTTAATAATATTACTGTTTTTATCAAATAAAGGCAGCCTCGGTGAGCAGAAGAGACGTTAAAAAAAATTAAAAAATAATCTGAATTATTCAAAATTTCGACTGGTAGTGTTTACTATTATAATATTTATTAACATTTTCGAACTTCCTTGTAAAGCTGTAATCATTTATTTATATGGTTTTATGTTTATTGTTATTTTTTTAGTTTTAGTAATTTTAGCACTTAAACTTATTTTTTTTAAAGTTTTCATCTATCTATCTATCTATCTATCTATAGATAGATGAAAACTTAAAAATATTTTTTAATGATTTGGTGCTGTCAAATGATAAATCGCATCCAAAATAAAAGTTTTTGCTTACACAATACATGTATGTGAACTGTATATATTTATTACGTATATATAAATACACACACATAAAGTAAATATTTTGAAAATGTATTTACATGTATATTATATATAGATATATTGAACATATACACACATATACATATATATTTATTATGTATATATAAATACAAACACATGCGTCTGTGTATATATATATATATATGTGTGTGTGTGTGTGTGTGTGTGTGTGTATATATATATATATATATATATATATATATATATATATATATATATATATATATATATATATATATATATATATATACACACACACACACACATATATATATATATATATATACACACAGACGCATGTGTTTGTATTTATATATACATAATAAATATACACATTATACACACATATATTATGTAAACAAAAACTTTTCATTTGGATTCGATTAATCGTTTGACAGCACTAATATATTTATATTTAATTTTATCTGAGATTTATTTCAATTAACAAAAAGCAAAAATGGAATAATTAAAAACAAAAATAGTAAAATTCATATAAAAACCCTGATGGATCAAATAAACTAATAAACAAATAACTGTCTTTATGAGAACTCTACTTGTACTGAATTTAAATAAACTGCAGCCGTCACAGCATCCAGTAGAAACCTGTAGAGATCGCATGATTTCTTTCTCTCTAGCTTGTTCATATCCTCATATCCGGAATGAGAGTCCTTATGAAACAGTAATGCATCTTAATACCAACAGATGGGCGAAAATCCTCCTACAAATGTGCCACTTTAACATTTAAGCAGCTCAGACTATTTCGCATTACATAAACTCACAGCTCTATACGCAAGACAAAGAGTGACCTAAAAAAGCAGCGGTGAGCATGTGTATGCGATTCATCAGGATTACACACACAGATACGCGTGTAGGCATGTGTGTGTGTGTGTGTTTAGGAATATGGGGTTGTGACGGATCAGTATTGTACACAATCAGACAAAACGCCACTCACCTCTGTCAAACGATAACTTCACATCTTCAATTAAGTCACTGAATCCAGAGATTCGATAGAGACCCTCCGACTTCAAACCTGAGAGACAAGACGTTTGAAGAATGTGTTATACTGTACATATATTGCTTTGCTGAAGATAATCATGTGTAGCACTGTCAAGAGCTCTGAACATTTTGCCTGTTAAACTAAAAGATTATTTAGTATTAGAAAAACACAAGATATCCTTGTGAAAACAAAAATTAAAAACACGAAACAAACAGAAAACACACAAAAAATAAATAAAAATAAAATAAAAAAACATGATCACAACACTGGCTATCTGATCTTGTGAAAACAAAAATTAAAAACATAAAACAAGCAACAAAACAAAAGAAAAAGAAAATAATAGGGGAAAAAAATAATCTAACACTAGCTATCAGCATTAGCAAGCAGTTTTTGTTTATTAGAATAACCCCTGTATATCATTGACCATGTTGTGAAAAATAAACAAAAAATAAAAACAAAACAAAAAACACAACATAAAAGAACAAAAGACAACAAAAACTTAAACAAAACTCAACATAAAATATTTATAAAATAATATAAGCCACAGGCCATAACAATGTTTATCAGTGTTATCAAGCAGTTTTTATTAGAGAAGCACAATATATCACTCACCATGTAAAACCAAACCAAACAAAAAACAAGTACACAACATAAAACACTTATAATATCAGCCATTGGCCATAACACTGGTCAACAGTACAGGCAAAGAGTTTTATATCTGCATCGGTGTTTAGTGTAAATCAGAGTGAGTGAGTTACCTCGTGATTCGATCTCTCTTATGCACATGTCCACGACCATGGGTCGTTTAGCGTTATGAGCCTTGACGAGCGTGGTGAGATCACAGCTGTAAACCTTCTTCACGTGCTTCAGGTCCGGTTTGCAGTCGTTGGGCACCATCTTAGAGCACTGCTTATGGACATTCAACCCACAATCTGAGAAACACACACAAAACACAAATACACTTCAGCCAAACAACCCATCCTAGTCTTCATTTCATCATTTCTGTCAAAACAATGGCTAAATCAATCAGTAAATCCACTGTGTTCAGTCATATGCTGAAATCACTGAATAAGTATGTTGTGTGTACAAGGTAGCGGTTTCGACACCGATATTATCGATCCTGAGGTGGATATGCTTGCTGAGCATGCTGAGCTTTCATTCTGCTTAATCAGTGACCTCTCCTGACCTCTTATCAGTGATGCCAGCGCTTCTGATTGGCTGCTGGGGATTTCAATAGTGTCACCTTGGCGATGACAGAACATGCCAGGAATACAAATGGTGCCTTATAAAATATGCATGAGCAATTCCAGGCACCTAATAGCTTCATAACCCTCAAAAGTAAATCTCTGAGAACCTGTGAAAAAATGAAATAAACAATAGCTAATTTAAGGGATGGTTACTGTAAGCTAAAAATACAAATTGTGTCATCATTTGTTGTTTCAAACTGTATGGAAGCCTGTTTCTGACACTGAATAAAAAATGTATTGTGACTTTTTCATCTCACAATTCTTAATTAATAACTCACAATTGCGAGTTTAATATCACACAATTCTGAAAAAAAAAAATCAGGATTGCGCCTTTTGAATCTCTCAATTCAGATTTTTTTTCTTCTCAGAATTGAGATATATAAAATCAGATTTGCTTGATATAAAGTCAGAGTTGTGTAATATAAACTCGTAATTCTGAGAAGAATTTTTTTTTCTCCCCTCAAAACTCGACTTTATAACTCGCAATTATGAGTTTATATTTTAATTTTGAAGAAAAAAAAAATCAGAATTGCGATATGTAAATTCACATTTGCCAGGAAAAAAAAAAAAAAAGAGTCAGATTTGTGAGATTAAAAGTCACAATTACCTTTTTTAATATTTTATTTAGTAGCGGAAACGGGCTTCCTTTCTTCCTTCTGTGGAACATAAAAGAAAATATTTTTAAGAATTTAGGTAACCAAACAGCTTCAGTGACCTTAACTTATTGTGTTTCTTGTTTGCACAATTGAAGTCAATTGAAACCAAAACTATGTAGTTACCAACATTCAAAATAAGATTTTATGTTCTGCAGAAGAAAATAAGCTCTGCAGGTTTGAAACGCCATGAAAGTGAAAAAATTATGACAATTTTAATTTCTGGTGGAACTATAAAACACTTCACCAAATATACATTTCTCCTAATACATAAATGAACGAACGAATGAACAAACAAACAAACTGTTTTAGGAAACGAAGTAATGTAGTTGTGTTTCTGTAAAAATAAGTAAACACGAAACTAAAAAGCTGAATCCATCAAACACAAGCGGAATATGTAAATTGTTACAATTTACATAAATGTGACAATTTATGCAAGAATTAATTGTATGAACATTTTACACAAGAATGAGAAATTTACATAAAAACTGTATAAGAATAAATTTATGAAAAAAAAAAGAGTTTTCAAAACACAAAACAAAACAGAAAACATGTTCGTTTATGGGACAAACAGATAGTCCCGCCCCCAACTCATGCTATTGGTTGAGCCTATGTTATGTTGAGTTTCTAAAAAAAAAACAAAGAAACAAACAGCAATACTTTTTGATAGTGTTTCACATTCTACTAGGAAATCAATTATAGCTTAAATGGTACACTATCAAAAAAAAAACTAGACAAAAAATCTTTAAATTAGTTATTTTAAACAACAAAAACTAACCAACCCCCAACTGCACCCAAGCAACCAGGCCAAACGCACACAAGAACTCGCATGACATATGTAAATTTAGGCAAATTACCTGATTAATATATAATGTGGCCTACTAAATGGGCCAGCTGCTTCAAAGCAGGTACCAGAAGACAGAAAACAGAAAAAAAAGAGGAAGAACGCAGAAAAACAGAGACAAGAAGCAGACAAGTAAAAGATGCTCAGTGAGCCACATTGAAAACAACGTAACCTGGAGGAAAGAGAGAGATATGGAGTGCTACTGCTCTTCAGATCTGTACTCAAACATAATGGTGGAGTGGGCAGTGATTGTCAGTCCCGCGGGCTTCACCAGACCTCATTTCCTGCAATAAATGGGCCAAACGCTCTGCTCCCTCTCTGACTGCCTGCAAGATTCAAACCCACAAGACTGTCATTCTGAATCACTTCATCAGCCTTTGACTGTCTACTAAAGAACAATTACAATTAAGGATGATGAAAAGCAAAAATCTTAAATCTTAAAATGCATGTGCCACTTTCTTAGAAATATAATATTCATAAATATTCATACTCCGTTTTCATACAAAAAGTTGGATTTAATGACTAAAAATGGCAAGTTACACCTTCCTTCATGAATCTTACTGTACACATCTTTACATTGAAAAGAAATAATGATTATAATTTGTTTTTTACAAAAATATTTTGGCAAGGTGCTGTAAATGACAACTGTAAATCATGAACGATGTTTTAGTGTCAAATTTCAAATTTAATTAATTTTTTTTTCTAGAAAATTCGAGATATTTTTTTCTCCCAAAAATATTTTAGAACTGCTTCATTTGACATTTTTAGACAGATTTTTTTTTTTTAAATAAAGTATCAAAGATGTTTTCTGTAAGCATGCATTTTTAGGTCATAAAGAGCTTAAGAGGGGATGCTACAAAGATGCTACAAAAATAATGCTACATCTTTGACCCCAAATTTTTATCTGTAGCTGGCGGCTGATTTCCTTTTTTACCTCAAAACAATAAGGAATAATCTCAATAATCTCCTGGAATTAGAATGAAGTCTAATTCAAACCATTGAATGCAAATAATGAATTATTCGCTGACACTTATTGTAAAGATTCTGCGGCGTGTGATTAAAAAAAGGCCCCTTGAGCGACAATGTCGTCCTGAGACTTCAGCCATGCAGAACTGTAATTATTTTGGAAAAAGAAGAGTGAGGTTTATGATAAGCGGAGGAGACAGGCGCTAATAGAGAGCACATCTCTAATGCATTCAATCCGTTAACTCTGGTCTGCAGAGGCCTTGTTCAGCAAAGTGGCGTAGAGGTGACCCCTGGGCCACATGTAGACAGATACATATCAGGACACGCATACATACAACAAACACATCTCCGCTTGAGAATGAGTGCATGTAGTTTAAGCCATTAGGACAGCTAAACTAGCCAAAAGATTTTCTTTAGAAGCACTATTAGATGAAAAACGGGTTTTATTTGAAGTCAGTATATAAAATTCAGCATAAAGATATTAAATGACATGAATGCACACCTGGGTTTGCAATGCATCCTTTGCAGGCACATTCCTTTTTAATAATTCAATGGTCCAGAGTCAATTATTCTGCTTAAACCACAGTTACAACATAGATATGTCAATATAATGCATTTATCTTAAGACATTTTCTGGTTTTATCATGCATAGGCACAGTTACATTTTTACTTGCCTATGCATGACAAAATTGTGTAAAAAAAAAAAAATTTCTACACTACAAAGAGTAAAGCATTATGCCTATGTTTAATTCATTAGGAGCATCCATAACACATTATAAAGACAGGCTTTAGTTAAAGTGTTACCCAAAGGCATTGTAGAGGCAAATATCTTGAGCTAAATTCAGACGCTGTCTTCTGAAATTCCCTCTCACACTCACTGTGTGACCCAGTGCTGCGACGAGCCCTGAATTTTAATGTGTGTGTGTGTGTCTGTGTGTGTAAAGTGGAGCTGGTTGTGAGCTCTCAGCCCCTCTTCTCATTATAAAGACATGCCAGCTTTGTTTTCAGTCTCTGCCATGATGGACTGGGCCGAGGGGGAGGGGGGCGCTTTATCCTCTCATGAGGCAATGTGGCACAACATGCCAGGGCACTGGGGCTGGCACGCTGGCAGACACCCAAAATAATAGCTCGGAGTCTCGCTCTCACAGACAAAAAGCAAAAGAAAGAAGAAAGCATGTCAGATCACAATGCTGAATGCAAATCTCTACATCAAATGAGATTTCACTGTCCTAGATTGTGCTGGCATCACAGAATGAGAGAGAGAGAGAGAGAGAGAGAGAGAGAGAGAGAGAGAATGATATGGGTAGAGGTGAGAAAAGGAGGTGGATACAAGTAGCGTAAAAAGGGTCTCAGAATAAGGGATTTTGAACACAAGCTGCTTTCAAAATAGCTTCATGCATTATTCATGAAGCCAGTTCATGAAAACGTGTGTCGCTCACTTTATCCTATAAATAAATCATTAAAATACAAACAAGCAGCCACAATATCATTCCTCAAAGAGAAAACGTGAATTAAAGAGATATTAGAACTCCTAATATGTATTTTAAAAATCCTGTTTTGCACAGAAAAACAAAAAAACAAACAAATGGACATTTTATATCTTACATGATCATGAAAACAAGGACTAATCTATAGTAGCAACAAAATAATAAAATATTAATTAAAACATGATTAAAATAAAGCACTCAAATCACTATTCATGTAAAAAATTGCAAGCACACAAAGTAAAATGATTTAATTTCTTTTAAAATAATGTATCTCTCAATAAGAAATAAAGCGTAAGTCTTCATCTGTCTGTTATCATCAAAATGTTTTCTCATTTCAGCACTCAACCGGTTTCTTGCAGTCTACGCTGCCTCCACAGGCTAATGAGCATCCACATACACAACAGCCAGAGCAACACACTGACCTATATGAGCTCTGATTGTGTGTGTGAATAAACACATATTCAACTCTGCATGAGCATCACAGCATATGCAGGAATCCTCACTTAACCCCCTTAAAAACCCCCAAATCTGTCCTACTGTCATCAGATGAAGCTATTGAACACTTCAGAAGGGGTTCAGCGGGTGGAAGTTAATAGCTTTAAATTAAATTACATTAACAAACACAAGGGTGTAACAATGTACACCATTATAATCACGGAGAACCCCCCACTTTTAGATTTTTTCACGCCAGCATCTCAATAGATTATAGAAATTGTTTCCTTTTTGAATTGTTTCCTACAGTCTTAAAAATAAAGGTTCTTTTTGGGCATCTGTATTTCCATGAAAATGTTTTTCACACCAAGAAAATTATGGTTCTTTTAAGAATTGAAAGGATGTTTGGGGTACCAAAGATGTTCTTCTGTTGCATCACTGTAAAAAAAAACCTTTAGGAACCTTTCTTTAAGAGTCTCTATGTGAATGTGTGTAAATATAAAATAATAACAATATAATAAAATAAACATGTTATAGTCAATAAAAACATAATAAGGATGTAATAACTGTAATAATCTGTACTTGGTGGAAAGCATGTTTTCTATGGTGATTTTGCATTGGGTGTGTGTTGATTTACCTGCACATTTGACTCCCTGAGCGATGAGTCCCCACATGAAGTTGGCACAGTACTCGCACCAGTGTGGCCCTCTGAAGGTGTGTACCTGCAGGACAACACGCAAAAACAATTCAACTTCTGCTCCTCTGAGCGGTTTAAACCTGCTAATAAAGATGAATGCATGATTAGAGACATGAGCAGTGTCAAATCTGGCTGCTGTTGAATCCAATCACAATTAATCAACAGCCAAAGAGAGAGAGGGGGGGGGGGGGGGGGGGGGGGGCATTAATCAGGAGGAAAGCCTTGCTCTCTTGTTCTCTCCTCTCCACCAGGTAACAGCTCATCCAATCAGACACGTATAAATGCTCCTGAGGGACGGACCCCTGGCTCTCTCAGAGCCCTTCAGGTCTAGCAGCAGGAACTGCCAGGGTTTACTATCCTAACTGCACAACCATCTTACAGTAGATGATGAAATCACTGTACATCACACTGACATCAACATGAGAAGTGCCCTATTTACATATAAAAGAGGCCTGAGGAATTTAAATGACTGAAATTCACAGAGCTGGGGGATTTAAGAGTTTATGGAAAAGAGGAAAAAGAAAAGTATGATGCTTACTGGATCATCAAAAGAAAGCCTTGCTTATTTATGAAATATATATTTATGGAATAATTTATATTACAATGGCTCTCAGTATTCTATAAAAATAATACTTTATTCTGATTGGCTAAACGTTATAACTCACTGTTGCCCATGGCAACTGATTTTAAAACTTAAATCAATATTTATTTTATTTACCCAGTAAATAAATTATATTCTATATATAAAACATGAATAAAGAGAAATTCAAATCTCACTTAATAAATTCATATATATATTTTTAAATGATCTAAATTAACAAAAAATATAATTTTCAATCAAATTGTCATTTTTTAAATATTATTATTCCTAATCAAAAATAAGAAATAATGAAACTATATAAAATTATATATTATGTAAACATTATATATACCCCTATATGTACATACACTAGTCAACATTTGAGCTGGATAAAAAAATAATAAATAATACAATTCATGAAAGATGTCCTAAAACAAGAACACATTTTAGTTTTAGGACAACTTTGATTAAATGTTTTGATCCACTTCAAATGTTGACTAGTGTATAAATATAAATTATTAATATAAAAAAAGTAGTTTTAATAAAAAAAATAAAAATTATATATACACATATATATATATATATATATATATATATATATATATATATATATATATATATATATATATATATACACACACACACACGTATAACAGCATTTTTAAATTCTGAATAAAAATAGTATTTTTAATAAAAAAAATTATTACATATAAAACTATTATAAAATTATTACATACACATAACAACCCCCACGTAGCCTTTCTTTTTTACTAAATGACATGCAAGTTGTTATTTACTGTTCATTATCCCACTATACCATGTCTAGTATGCGAATGTGTGTAAAAACAGATGGTTCTATGACTCTAACAATAATAACCTGAATCTTTAGTAATTTTCACTCTACTACTGACAAAAGCAGCCACTATCCAGTATCTGAGCATCAATTACCATACGACAACAAGGGAAAAACGCAAGCATGAGAGAAAGCTAGCAGCAAAAAGAGCTCTTTATGGAGTCAGCAGTCTTTGAGTGTTTGCGCACCTCTGTCTCTGGACTCTACAGACAAACTGAAGCTGAGAGGGGGCTGGGGGCTGGGGGGCTACTACCTGCTGATGACAGAAGCCAAATTAGGTAATGCCGTTATTTTTACCAATCCTTTATCAGTTCCTAATCTCTCCATCTGTCAACCGAAACAACCTCCTTCGTGCTCCCTTCCACTCTCATGCAAAAAGATGATGTTTTTATTTGATTTGTTTTTCAGAACCTCTGGCTGAACTGCCTCTAAATAACGTCATAAACAGACTCGCGGCTTACAGCATCTTAACTCTTCCAACGTCTCCTGAAACCTGCACTCGCTGCCACAGCAACAACACACCCCTCGGGACGTATTTAAATCACACTTGGGGAGAATTTGCATAACATGCTATGACATAGTCGCTCTGAAAGTGAGTCACAACAACACAACACAGTCGACATTTCAATGAATCATAGTAAAATTGAGACGCAAGTGAAGCCATTATGCAAAAAATTACAAAAATATAAAAATGATAAACCACAAATAATAATAATCACCAAAAAGAATTATGGGTAATATACCAAAATTATTTTTTCTAATCCCAATAGCAAATAGTTTTTGCTCTTATTTAAGCACAAATCAAAATTAATTCAGCAAGATTTATGCATGAAACAATAAATAAATCCAGTAATCATGTACCAATCATACTTCAAATGATTTGTGCAGTATTTCTTCTTTCAAGACAATTAAAATCACAAAAAATATAAAACTGACAAAACATTTCAATCAATCATGGCAAAATTGAGGCCAAATGTAATTTTTTTTTTTTGATTGACCACAAATAATAATATTACCAACATTATATACATTATACAAAGAAATATTACCAAGATTCTCAAACTCACTACAATAAGCTTTATGCATGAAACAAGAACAAAATATCCAATCAGGTTACAAAAATAAACTTTTTCGGACAATTCTGACATAAAAATTGACAAAAAAATGCAAAAGCTTGACATATTCCTTATTTCAAGTCTTTATGCAAACATAATGATTTCAAGTAAAATAATCCCATTAAAGCAGGCCATAAGCCTTTGTGGATCCTTACCTTGAAGTTGTGGACTTTCTCGTACTTGGGCGCCCATTCGCTCTCCTTCAGCGTAGCTCGACGGACCAGCGATGTGAGCTGCGAATAAGCAAAGAGTTTGAGAGGTTGCCAGAGAGTGGCCGGAGGTTTCTGGGGACTCATCTTCATCCCCAGAGCAGCGGCCACCATCCCCTGCTCCTTTCCCTCTGCCTTGGCCTTGTGCACTAGAGATTTCTCTTCCTTACGGAGAACATAGGACTCGCGAGATGGCATCTCGCACGCTTGAGGAGCTACTCCACACCAAAGACAACGACTAAAGAAAACTTAAGCACAACTCCGAGATCCCCTAACAGATTGTTCTACATCTTTTGCCAGAGATCTGAAGATACCAAAACAAATAACCAATGTGAACGTCCAATTAGTCCAAACAGAGTTTCTTCAGCGAGTGTGTGAAGCCCCTGCGCCTGGCTCTCTCTGGGCATCTATATGCAGATGAGATGAGTTGTTGAGTTAATCCCGTCCTGCCTGCGAGCAGCAGATATCCTCTCTGACACGCTGCCTCAAAGAGAGCTTGAGGAGGGTGACGGGGACGACCCAACCACAGTCACACTGAATTACATAGCTCCAATCAGCCAATCCCAGCAGAGTCTGTGAGAGAGCTCACTCCGCCCCTACAGCAACCAATCCACCGCATGAGTGGGCAGAGAGAGAGAGAGAGAGAGAGAGAGAGAGAGAGAGAGAGAGAGAGAGAGAGCAGAGCGAGAGAGAGAGAGAGAGAGAGAGAGAGAGAGAGAGAGAGAGAGAGAGAGAGAGAGAGAGAGAGAGAGAGAGAGAGAGAGAGAAGGGGGAGATAAGGAGTGGGATGGTAATGAGAGGTGAATGAGTCATGGATCAGCTCTGAGCTCATTCTCCTCTAATAAAAGCACAAAGCCACCACACCAATCCACCATAAACACAACCCACCATAAACACAACCCACACTGAGGTCTGCACGCCTTGAAAAAAGTTTCAACTGCGATTGCAAATTTGAAAAGAAATACAGGTTTGCAGCTTGTTTATAAGGCTTAAAGATTTTGTGATTATGTATCAGCTATAAAATAATCAAATAAAAATGACAATATTTGTTGTAATATTTATGGATGTCAATTTATTCTAAAATATTTCAATATTAATCATCTACAACAATAACAACAACAATAGCAGCTATTATTATTAAATAGAAAAGCGTATTTAAGAAAAATATAACTTTTTTATATAAATATTCAAGGAACAAAATAAGAAATATTACTATTGTAAATATTACTATTAGTATTCACTGTAAAATGAAAAAAAAGTGTGTTTAAGAAAATTAATATAATTTACAACTGTAAAATTGCATTAATAATTATTGATGTCCTAATTAATTTTTAAATGTCAAATATTATTTCATTTTTAGATGTAATTTTTTTTTTTTTACACAAAAACGGCTAAATAAAGACAAAATTAGAAATAGTACAATTGTAATATTTCACTGTAACAGAAAAAGAGTATTTTTTAAAAATATACTAATTAATAATATTTTTTATTTTATATTGCAAGTGTAAGATTACTATACTAATAATTACTCAATTAAATAACATTTTTCATATTTGATTCATTTTCAAATGTTCAAACATTAAACAACAACAACAATTTTTTAAATAGATTTTATTATTAATTAAAAATATAAACATGGCTATTACTAAATATTACAAATGGAACACTCAATAATAATAATAATACGAAGAAGAATACAAAGAAGGTTATTACTACTACTACTGTAAAATTACAATATTTAATACTTACCAATACCAATATATATCTTAATTTCTTCTTTTTCAAATGTTAAACTATTAAACTTCAATTTTATATACAGATGTAGAGATGGAGCTTGTGTGGAGCAGCATTTATTGTGAACTAATCCACTTTGAGCTGAAAACACTGGCGGATTTTGAGCTGCTCACGTGTAAATGAACACAGTGCTGCACTTCACACTTAACACACAGCACAGCGCATATATTCATATCATGACTGAGTTTTCATTTTAATTAACTGTGTAGCCTTACTAAGTACCTTATCACACAGCTCTCTGGAAAACGTAACTGTAAATGCTCAATTGAGTAACTGCGTCGTCAAATATTTCTGTATAATTACGCAAACCTGACCGTTGCCCACAGTAACCAATGTCCTAACTATTTCATTGCTAGTTTCAGATCTCTTTTATCACGCCAAGACATATGAAGTACACAAGAGATAGAACATTTTCCTTCACACGCAAGAATTTCAACTCAAATCAATATTTCAAGTGCCATGTATTTATTTACTGTTCATTGAAATAGGTTTGTCATAAAACATTAATAAAACACCAGAAAAAAGTGGATTGAATTTCTATATTGGACACGGGGATTCACCGGGCCTAAACCTGCTCACCGTGTGTGAAATGAAATCAACTTCCTGCTTCATACAGACGCTGACGAGTCCCTCCTCCCCATCACACACACACACGATCAGATACTGCAATCTGCCTTCATAAATCACAATGACAGCATCAGCCAAATGACTCTGGATCTTCCCCAAACAGATCAGACAGAGATTATGTCTAAACACTGTCTCTGTTTGTGTGCTATTATTAAACTGCACATTATACACTGATACACTGATATATTGGCCAGGATGATTATCTGCCTGATATTTGGAAAGGCATCGGTCAACAACTGCGCCTGTCTTAAAGGGGACCTATTATGCAAAAATCACTTTTATAAGGTGTTTGAACACAGTTGTGTGGCCGCAGTGTGTGAAAACAACCAGCCTATAAAGGCTAGTTCACACTACAGGATTTTAAGCCCGATTTGCAAGTTAACGAGCTCGCCGACAGGTCGGGCTGTAATCGGGGGAAAATCAGCGGGTGATCGGCACTCCGCAGTCTTTATGTGTGAACTACACAACGATGCATCAAAGACGCTCGCTGATGCGTCGCCGACACATACAGTGCATGACCAGATTTTCTGATAAGCAAAACAAGCCCTTTTAAATACCTCAGCTTATTGCCGTTACCGTGGCAGCCAACAACAGCACAGCTTAACCCTCCGCACATATTTATATTTAGTTATATTGAAAAAGTTTCAATTCAGTCTTTTTCACTCATGTATTTCTATGAAGACTGGGCAGCTGTCGGGAAAGATGGCAGATAGCAGCTGCAGCACATAACATACGTGTTCTGATTGGTCAGATCACCTGTCAATCAAGCTCTTTGTGAAAGGTTAATTCTCGCGCGTTTTCATGACAAAACGTGGTTTAGGGACCGAATAGAGTAGTTGGGTGACAGAGTTGTTGTTAGCTCGTGTAGTGTGTAACCCCTGATTGCGGCTCATTTACATAGAGTAATGTAGTGTGAACGCCACAACGACTAAAAGACAGACAATCAAGTCATGTAGTCTGAACAGCACAGCGATCTGCCGACGTGTAAAGTCGTGTAGTGTGAACTTGGCTTAAAGGGGCTATGTGTAGGTTTTTACTTAAAAAACTTTAAGATAGAGTTTTCATTTGTCCATTTATGAGCCAACCATAATGTAATAGGAAGAATGACACCTTGACTGTCCACCACGGTTGCCTCTATCAGCCTGTAGGCTCAGTTGTGTCTGGAGGAGTCGGGTCCGAATTGGCGCGAAAATTCACAAAATGTGACGTCATGCGCATTTCTCCTCTACAGCGGCAATCGCTAGCGGTAGTGTTTGAAATGGACTCTGAGGACAGAAAGAAACGACCAGCCTCCAGCACAACCCAGACACCCACGGAAACTCCTTGTAAGCTTAAAAAAAAAAAAAAAAAAAAAAAAAAACTCTTCTAGTGCATGAGAACGAGCATGAGACTGGCTGCAGTTCCTCTAACGGCCACTGGTGTCAGTAACTGTTAGAAATTTCAGAACTTACGCAGTGCTCCTTTAATGTTAAAAATCCACCCTCTCATTTTTTTTTTATAAAACCAATAAATCATAAACAGTCGCTCCAAAAGAGCCGTTTCAGATTATCCCTTTGTTCACGTCACCGAGGGGAAAAAGTCCCTCCCATTTGTGATGCTGCCCTGTAAGCATAGACACAGCCCTGAGTGAGAAGCTGTGGTCCACCTCCGCCATTACTGATTACTTGCTGTAGCTGCTGGAGATATGTCAGCGCCAAAGAGGCATTTCAAGTGTTGTGTTTTGGGATGCACTAACGAACACCGGAGTCTCCATAGACTCCCTCCATCTGAGCCACTGAGGATACTGTGGTCAAGTTTCATTGTCTAAGGAAATGTCCCGAAAAAAATCGGTAAGGTCCCCAATACGTGTAGGGATCAATGCCATTGCTTCGTGCGCGAACGTCTGCTCCACACAAAGTAAATATCACACGTTTGTTTTCCAAATTGCCCTTCTGAAAGAGCTTCTTGACACTCTGTAAGGCTAATGATGCTAAAGCTACCATTGTCTCTGTCTGTTTTCAATGGTGCTGCCTTCATGAATGATCGTGAATAGGAATGTGGTGGTTAAAAGTTGCATATGAAAGCATGAGTTCGCTTGAGTTTGTTGAGCTCATAATCACAAGTGGTGATAGCATGCCATCAGTGTTAATTTTGGCAGGCATTTTTGATTTAGTCTTAGTCTTTATCTTGAGACGAAAATGCTTAATAGTCTTAGTCACATTTTAGTCATTTGAGTATCATAGTTTTAGTCTAGTTTCAAAAAAGTCATTGCATTTTTGTCAACTTTTAGTCATTACTTTTAGTCAAACTGCAGTTACCAACATTTATTTTGGTAGCTATTTTATATGTAGTATTCAAACAAAAATAGTCATCAATTCTTCTCTCTTTAGACCAAATCAATTAAGCTTAGTTATGAGAAATTTGAATCAAGGATTGAATTTGGAAAAACTGGTATTTTTCAGATACAGAAAACTCTGGAGATTTCGGTTTGTGTTTTCAGGCGGCAGAGGTTGAGAATACATGCGTTTCAGTAGCTTGTGTGTAGTAAACAAAACCGCACGTCTGCGTCACTTGTTCATTCACACAGAGGCACGCAGAACATGCATGATTCACATTTAAATTGTCTTTTTGCAGCTTAATATTCACAGACATTAGTCATAAATCAAGATGCGTTTGGATTTAAGTGTACCTAGTTTTGATTTATTCATCCAAACTTTGGCCAATTCCATGACATTCCACGTTATGTTTAATACCCAATTAAAGCAATCCAAATCAGTTCTCACCAATGATCTGAAATATTAAGTATATTCAGAACAAGTCATTTCTGCAGCTAAGTTTCAATAAATGCTCTTTTCTGACTCAAGTTTTGAGCTCTGAAATGTACAGTATATGATTCATAGTACAATGAACTCTTTAATCTCAAAAAAGCAAGCGGAATTTGCATTGCCATGAAATCTACTATCACCCACTTCTCATAAACAAAAGCCTCATTTTAGCAAACCCGAACCACGCAGAAACTGGAATGAAATGTTCTGCTTATGTAAAATGTTAAATGTGCTGTTGAGTTTGCATGATAACAGTCCTGACCTCATTTCCTGTTCATCCCTCCATCCTATCACACCCTCCGCTCACTCTCTGCTTTTACTGAGCAGCATACAAATGTCAATAACATCAACATCATGAGTTTCAGTGTTTCAACAGGCTTACAATCATCTAAATGTCTTCATTCCATCAGTGCCCTGAAACACACTTGAGTTTGAGACAGTTTCTTCAGTCAGAGCTGCAGTGATGTGGGTGGTTGGTTATATAACGTTATATAAGGATGGAGTGATGCATAATCACAGTGCAGGCGATCAAACGGTGTGGCAAACACTCACAGCACCATATATGATGAATGATTGCAGACCGGAACTGGGAGGCAGGTCTCACCACGCACATCATCGTCATCATCCTCATAACACGCATAACAACAGGGATGATAAAGCTGGTACAAACACAGATACAATGCTAATATAGCATCAGAGACGGTTCATATATCACACTACTGCTCATACAAACCCCAACCTGAGCTATGAAAATAATTTTTCAGTTTCATTATAGGTTAAGCTCATTCAACAGCATTTGTGGCATAATGCTGATAGCGATAAACAAAACAATAACTGACTTACCGCTGATTTTCTTTAAAAACCTCAAAATGTAGGCTACAGTGAAACACTTCTAATGGAAATAAAGAGAGACAATTTACTTGCATTAATTCTTCAATTAAAATTGTATTTGATATGTACAGCTGTGTATATCATTGTTTTAGTGTTTATAGTACAGAGTTGACATGACATACCATTTTTGTCATGTGCGCGATTAATCGAAATCGAACCGCAATCACGATTTGAGATGTTGCGATTTACTAATCGCAAAGCCTGCGATGTGGACGCGATATTCTCTGTCCCAGATCAAACGCAAATGCATGACAGCCAGCCTTGAGTGGCAGTCTTACTAACCAATAGAGTAAGCGCACCTCCATTCTCCCCAATCAGCAATGTTCTAGCCAACTGCGTAAATGTCCACAATTTAAAAAAATAAAAAAATTATACAAAGCGCGCGTGAGTGGGATTATGGCGTCTACAAGGCCAGATCAATAGTCAGGCAAAGTCAGTGGTGGGCCGTGCATTTTATACCTAGGCCTTCAATGGCATCATGTGTTTTAAACGTGTTTTAAAGTTGACCTAACAATTTAACAAACTCCAACTGCTTTTCGTTTTCACGAGTCTCCCCGCCAGTCTGACAGCATGCTGCGGGAGGAAAATACTAGTTAGCACAGCTTTACCGGGAAAGCGAGCAAGTAACATTAAAAAAAAAATCACATTAGACAATGACGAAAAATGTACACATGTGTTTTAACCAGTGGGGATTTCTTTAAGACTGCAAGGGAAGCTCGGCTTCCCCTATAATGTCAAAAAATTAATGGTCAAACATGTACTATTGTGTTAACATTTTATTGATTAAAAATGCGTTAGAACACGTTCATCTCAGAGACGAGTTCGTTCAGAATCAGCTACATATAGCAGGTAACTCGATTTCCTTCTCATATAGTCCCGTAGCATCAGTGTATTTGCCTGTTGAAGCCCAGCGTCCATTGACTTCAATGGGGCTGCTTTGAACAGTTTTTTTCAGTGCTTCAAAACTAGACGCTCATTGGATAAATGCTGCGATTATGTCCCGCCCCCGGACGCTCAGCGTCTCTGGGGGTGAATGGAGGAGTGGGCGGGGCTGGACTCCGGGCTTCTGCGTGATGATTGGAGGGTTTGTCGAAAGACTGCATCTCCTTTTGATTGACAGCGATGGTTTCCTATAAGAAGACGCTGATGCTGAAGCTATTCAAGCCAGTGTTGCCAACTTAGCGACTTTTCAGACCACCCTAGCGACCTTTTTCCCCAAAAGTGACTAGCGACAAATCTAGCGACTTCTTTGACAAACCTTAGCGAGTCTCTGTGATCGCTGGTACTGCCGTAAGGGCGCGAGGTCAGCGCGCACGCACCTCTTTCTCTGTTCAGTGAGCGACTGAGAGGAGCGCGTTCAGTTCAAATAGATATTATGTTGCTTCTCTAATTTTACATGCAAATATAGCCGAAATCACAGCACAGGAATTGTCTTGTCTTGTCTTGTGTGTATTATTTGATTTCATCAGACGACGGCTCGATTATAAATTAGGATTGTTGTGCAGACTAACTTCTTGGGAGGGAGAGCTGGTTATGTATTCTTAAAGGGCTGCGTTTCAGTCACTATTTCATATTTATCCCGTTGACTGACAACATAAACAGTAAAATATATAAAGGAAAACAGTTTTATTGAGAATTTGGCTGCATTAAAATACAGTATGAGCACAGAGAGACAAACAAATGTAAAAGGTAATATGACGCGATGACGTAATGAATATGCTAATTAGCGCATGGCGTCATCTGGCGACATTTAGCTACTTTCCATCGAACACACTACAAAAAGGAATTTTGTAATGGTTTTAATGGAAACCATAAGAATTTCTGTGATGGTTTCTATTGTTTTTTTCAGCAGAGTAGCAATACCCATACTGTGCTGCACAGCTTGACTTTGCAAAATTAAAATCGCAATCAAATCGCAATGTGTCAAAAAAAAAATACAAACAAATAAAAAAATTAAATAAAATCGCAATAAATATTTTCCCCAAATCGCACAGCTCTATACTGAAGACTGGAGTAATGAGGCTGAAAATTCAGTTTTGATCACAGGAATAAATTACATTTTAATAATATTTCATAATATTACTTCTACTGCATTTTTGATCAAATAAACCCATTATTGGTGAACATAACAGACTTATGTTTGTTTTTTAAATCTTACGACCCCAAACATTTCAATGGTTCTGTACATTTAAGGAGGGACAACATATTATACAGTCTTTGAATGTTGTTTTTTTTTACTTGGAGCAGCAACCACTTAGAAACCAGCTAATACCACAATGCAACACCCTAAAAATATTCATAACACCTTAGCAAACCGCATAGCAGCACCCTGGCTAATATCCACAGAGTGTTTTGCATAGACAAGCACAAAAATCTTTTGACTGAATTTTCATACTTCAATTCCACGCTACAAAAGCAAAACAATAACTGCAGATTGAGTTAAAATTGAGTTATGGGTCTCTTATACTATGATAAGACAGATGGGCGTCCTGTGACAGATGGGTTCGCCTAAACTGATATCCATAACAAAATTAATGATTTGATATCAATTTCAACAATCACAATTGAACCAAAAACAATGTTTTTCTCAGTTCCAGTGTTGTCACAGCTACTGTGTTTGGCCTTCGCAGGCAGTGTTGATGTTGTTGATGCTGTACAGCAGTGAAGTGCACACTGCCCTTGAGTTTACAGCCGTTTACTGCTGAATTATGAGACACGAGCCCGGCTTCTTTATCTCCATCTCTCTCTCTCTCCTAACTTTCTTGTTCACTTCCTCTGACTGTCACACAGTGTACTGCTGATCGATTGCGTTACGCAACATTCCCATCTCCCCCGCATGACAGGAGAGCAAGGACAGACACAAACATACACTAGAGACTCGCATGGACCAGGAAAGTGTTTTTAACCCATACCTGTATCACAATGCTTGTTCTGATACAACTGTAATCCATTTGATGTAGTTGAGATTTCAGCTTTTCACAGGGACTAAATTTAGTCAAACGGACAATCTTTAAAACCTCAACCTTTTGAAATAGTCATGGGGTCTGAAAATGTTCTTCCCAACCACTAAACTTCAAAACAGTTGAATATTGTGCTGAGACTAAAGCCTATCAGTGTACAAACAAAAGCCAGCGAATGGAAATCTGATCACTTAATCACTGTATATATGTCCTGATGAGTTAAAGGATGCGCTAAATAGGTGTGAATCTTTAGTTTGAACAGTCAGATCAGATATGTCGCTGCTAATAGGGTCAAGACAATTACTACGGTAATTACTGTGAAACCTGTAAGTGCACATGAATGGCACTTAGAGAAAATGGAGCGATACGAGAGATCATTTTGCTCATGAAAACTTTATTTTAGCAAATAAAAATATGTTCTGCTTCTGAAATATGTGAAGACAGATCATTTCCAATTTTGTCGATTTTCATTATCAATAATAATCGATTTTATCGATTAGTTGTTGCAGTCCTATATAGCACATTTCATACACAGTGGTAATTCAAAGTGCTTTACATAAAAGGAAGTGAAATAGTCATTAAAATAATAATCACAGCAATAAAAACAAGGAATTAATAATAATAATAATAAAATCACAACAATAAAAAGTCAAAATTACAAGAGAAAGTCAAAGCACTGTGAGATTGAAATATTTTGAGAATAAAGTCAAAATTACCAGAACAAAGTCATAGCAATATGAGAACAAAGTCACAGAAATAACATATGAAATAAATAACTAAGACTTTATTCTCATATTAATACAACATTGTTATGGTAATTTTGACTTTATTCTCAAAATATTAGGAATTTAATCTCACAATGTGATGACTTTATTTTCGTATATTTTGACTTTATCCTTGTAATCGTATTTTTTTTCTTTTTTACATGACACTAAAATGCCATTGTACAACTGTGATATATATATATATATATATATATATATATATATATATATATATATATATATATATATATATATATATATATATATATATATATATATATATATATATATATATATATATATATACACACATACACACACACACACACACACACATATATATACATATATATATATACATATATATATTTACTTTATATGTATATAAATATACATATATATATATATATATGTATATATAAATATACATATATATGTATATATATGAGAAAAATATATAAACTTTAAATTGATGGATAAAAGTATTTTATAGTAAAGATTTTGAAACTTTGGAAAGATGTTGGCCCAATTACAGGATGTTATTAACCTCAAACAGGTCAAAAAACCCAACAGATGATTCACTCTGGCAGATATATCAGTCCATCACTAACCCACATATACAAGAGCATGCTATTTTTGTAAAACCATCAGAGGTTTGCGTTATACAGATCACGTCAAGTGTGGCGTGTGCATGTTTCCTGCACGAATGAACAGTGTTTTTCCAGACTGATGAACATCTGCGGTGATTTCTGGAAATTACAGCACTCCTAAAACACAATTCCTGCCTGAAATCATTCAACCTGTTCACACACTGAAACTATTCTTCAATCTCAAGACATACACAACTCCTACATCAGAGCCCTCTTCACTGATGCACAGTGTTTATCGGTGTTAGAGAGGATATCTAAACAAGCCAGCTTAATATAGAGCTTCATTCCTGATTCGTAAGCACACAATGGAAAATTCTAGCGCTTTAGCGCTAATATTTACTGCTGAGCGCAAAGAGGGTGAGGAGGAAAAAAATATTAATCAAACAGAATACTACAGCTACAAGTGTAACAGATAAACGGATGTCATGAAGAGCTGGTGTTATTCACATTCAAGGGAACTTCACACAAGTGTGACGTGTAAGATATGACGTGACCAACACAATATTTCACCAGAGACTATGGCTATGATTATTAGCCAAACTGGGACTTTCCATTGACACACACATAGAGACGCACTGGAGCTGCTTCTGCTTTAGCTTGATCTAATGAGCCCTGCGGCTCTCTTACTGCAGCAGTTACGCCAGTGACAAGTCAAAAATAATCATCATGGAGAGATATTCACACTCACAGACCTCATTTTGCATATGGAACCTCAGACCACCAGATCATTTTATGCAATATTATACGTCATAATGCTAGTTAGTAGATCCCTGGAGGAAAATGTAAAATATATAGTGTATAGGGCAATCTAATGTAAACAAAAAGTATTTGGATATTCAAGTCACACTTTAAGCAAAACAATTTACGAAATTATGCTTTAAAGCAGGTTTCCTAAACCCTGGTCACACAAATTGAGAACTTTTCATGCCATTTTAACTCTAATAACAATAGCCATGTAAAATAATTTGGATAAAAACTTTAAAAAAGATTAAAAAAAATTTTTAAGTAAATATGCAAAGGCCAATAAATTAAAATATTTACTTAAAATCTCATGGGGTACGTTAAGTTAACAACTTTATTAATCCCACAAGGGGCAATTCAAGTAGGGTAGTAGCACCATATAGAATACACAAAATATCACAGATGATACAAAAGATAAATAAGTAAAAAAATAGAAACACAACCCTACAACATGCTTCATAATTAAATTAAAAAAATAATAATAATAATTATTAAGACTTTGAATTGCATATCTATTTGATGAACATTTAATGCTTCTAAATCTTCTTCCAGAGGGCAGTAATTCAAAGTAAACCTTCAAGGGATGAGAGTCATCTCCCGTGATACTACGAGTTTTCCTTAGCATTTGTTGCTCGTAGAATTCTGCTAGACTCCGCAAAGGCACACCAATCATTTTTGAGCTAGTCCTAACTAAGGTCTGCAAACGATTATTGTTCCTATAAATAGTGACAAAGGAAAACTGGGCATCATACACTATGTGACTGAAGATCATACACTACCAGACTTTAAAGTTGTTCTGATCACAACGAACTCACACAGAAACGTGCGCCCTGTTGCTAGGAGACGCATGACAAATTAAATCATATGCGTTCTAAAATCGGCTGAAAATATCAAACATGTTTGATATCCTCCGACTGGATAGAATCAAAGTCTGAAGCTAAAAAAATGTGGGATTATTGTTCCTATTAGAGAGAGAGTGAGGAGTACCAGCATAAAAAAAAGAAAAACTCAAGATACTCTCAATAAAGGTAGTATAAAAAGTAAGTAAATATATAAAAAAACATCTTAATGATGGATTTGGTTTTTTTTTTACAAACACAGCTTTTCTCTTCACCTGACCTCAATTGATGGACTGGAGTGATGTGGATTATTGTGATGTTTTTATCAGCTGTTTGGACTCTCATTCTGACGGCACCCATTCACTGTAAACTAGGATCCATTGGTGAGCAAGTGATGTAATGCCAAATTTGTTCACATGAAGAAACAAACTCATCTACATGTATATATATATATATATAGTATCTGATGACCTGGGGGTGAGTATATTTATCAAATTTTCAGTTTTTGCTGAACAATTCCTTTCAATGTTAAAAGAATAAACATACTGTATACACCCACTAAAAATCACCAGCTGATTCAAAGACAAAGGATTTTAATTTTTTTTTTTTTAAATGAAGTTAGTTCTGAGAAAAGCTTTAGCAGCACTTCAACTCACATGCCACTTTGCATCTAATACAAAATTCACAAATTCAGCTTAAGTGTTGATATATCTTTTGAGGTCAGCGTTGATAAGCAAGGCCAGAGAGGTGTATTGGTTCTTTTTTTAACCATGTGATAATCTTTTAACAAGCCTAATGAGGGTGAATAGAGGATGACCGCTCGATACTGCCAAGATACACAACCCCAACCGCCATCAAACAAGCAATCTGCTCTCAGTCACTCACGCAGACTGAATGCTCGGTCTCTGTCTTATTAGCAGAATCTTACTGTCCGTTAAACAGGCCGTCTCCGTCTCTCTCTCTACAATGTGACCGTTACACTGCCAAACAAAAACAAAGCAGCTGTTTGGTTAAATTCAAACATTCTCAGCCAATCAGAAGGAACTGCAATGGCTTTGTCTGCAATGACTGAATAAATACGTCTTCAATCGCTTGCTGGGCAGTGAAGCGATGATCATTGTAACCAATCACAGTCATATCTGTTGAGCATGTGAACACATTGGCTAATCAGCAGTGTTTAAGAATCAGCTCAGTAGCGCTCAAATGTTAGCAGGAAATTGACATTTTTAAAACTTTCAGTACTGACTGGTCCTGAAGTCGGTATTTTTGACAAAACTAGCTTAAGGCTGGAATACACTACATAACTTTTAAAATCAAAACAGATTTTTAAAACATTAGGCATCATACATCAGACTTTAAAGTTGTTCTGATCACAACGAACTCACACAGAAACGTGCGCCCTGTTGCTAGGAGACGCATGACAAAAGAAATCATATGCGTTCTAAAATCGGCTGAAAATATCAAACATGTTTGATATCCTCCGACTGGATAGAATCAAAGTCTGAAGCTAAAAAAATCGTGTCTGTGACCATCGTACACTACGCGATTTTCTGTGGAATCTGTCAGCTGTAATCTGCAGACTGGCTCTGACCTTCCTCAACTAGCGTCAACTTGCTCAGTCTGTAAAATCAGGGCAAAAATCGCGTAGTGTATTCCAGGCTTTAGATGCATACAGCTGAACACAGTCTTTTAAAGCATATTCCATCTGATAGAACACGGCATGAATACAGATGTTCAATAGATGTGCACTCGAAAGTAGGGGTGTCAATCGGCACTGGTTTCACGATTCAATTCGATTACGATTATCATGTCAACGATTCGATTCAGCCAAGCTCAAATTTAAAAATAGAGAGTACATTTTTAATACTCGCATAACAGGCGTATGCGAATGACGTCAGTAGGCTATAATCAATTATGGTCTATTAATGCATCAATGCAGAATCGTTCACATCCGCATCGAGATACATCGATGCCATGATTAATTTCGACAACCCTACTCAAAAGTTTCTTTCTCTCTCGAAGTTATGACTGATAAAAATATCTTTGTACAGTGTTACCACCTCAACGTGTTGTTGCGAGCTGAGCATAAAGAGAATTCTCGGTTAGAAAATTCTGGACGTGCGCAAACTATGCTGATTAGGAGTGGGCGATATATCGGTAGACACGATTAACCAGTAGAAATTTGTCAACCGGTAGAGATTTTGGACTATAGTCTCTATTGTGGTTACAAGCTCACGTGATGTTGCTGTGTTGTGTCACGGAAAAGTATTGTTTGCCTGTGTTTTTAAGCATTGCAGTTTAAAAACAAGTGATTTTAAGCCGCTGAAATGCAATCTGAGAGCTGTCTGAGAGACACTTATGTGTGTAAAAATGCTCGTCTTTGCATGTATCCTCGGAAAAACACAGTAATTTAGGTCTTAAGTGAAAGCAAACAGCTGAGAAACTAAACAGTGTAACATTTAGAGTTGGGTATAACGCTACTTAGTAACGCGTTACTGTATTCTAATTACTTTTCCTGGTAATGCAGTAATGTAATGCGTTACATTTAAAATGTATGTAATTTGATTAGTTTCTAATTTCAATAAAATTGCATTACTTAAGTTACAAATGCAAAAATAAGAAGTAAAAAATAAGTAGTAAGAATCATGTTTTGCGCATCAGTATGCCCTTTAATAAATCACCAGAGATTGCAAGCTAATGCAGACGAGTTCAACAACATTCAGATGTAATGAAAGTTTGCCTATCATATTTCAAAATGTTGCACTCGATTTCACACATTTTATTCTGCCATTATAGTTTGGAAAAAGTTCAACAAGTGAATGTGTTCACGTTTGTCACAATAACACTAATATAAATAAAAATAAATGAATCATTACAATGAGATCCGCTGGATTAAGATGCATCGGCATCGCATTCTTCTTTTGAGGTAAATTTAAGGCTTATTCCTCACAGCGGGTCTTCAAAAACTAAAAGTAGCCAAGATGAACTTGATGAATCTTTCTTTGTTTACAGAGGCGATGTGGGTGTTCAAACATTCGCGCGTCTCAAGCCTGGTTTCACGTGGATGATTTTATAGCTCGCAACGTGAGTGGGAGTGATCACATTATAGATGAGCTCAAGACTACCTAACGTTGGTTTCATACAGATTATTTTATCAGAAAATACTTGTTTTCGACATGACCATTTAAAAATAGACACTTCAAGCTTTTTTAAAATACATTTCTCATGTATGTGTGTCGCTGAGTTTTCGTTCGTTTCAGGAAGATAGTCGCTGAGACTGAGAATGTAGAATGCTCTCTCTATTTGTTTTCTTTATTTTACAAAAGCAAACAAAAAGGTTGTTGATATTGCAATATACTGTATGTTGATATTGTGTACAAATAAAAGTAGACATTTTACAGCTTCAAACTCTTATCTGTACGATCACAAATTATGAAACATTAAGTTCTTTTCGCTGTTATCAGGAAAAAGCGAAGTGATGGTTGAAGTTGCTGTTTTAATACTCTTGTAATTTTTCAGTATATTATACTAATGTCATATTAAATTAATGAACGAACTATGAGTTTCACTTTGTAGTGTATTTTTTAGGTTTGATAACTTGAAAAGTAAATTAAACTTGGAAGTAACTTGAGCGTAAAGTAATTCGTAATTAGATTACTTTTTGAACGCAGTAATCAGTAATGTAATCAAATTACATTTGCAAAGAAGTAATTAGTAACTTGTAGTGGATTACTTTTTTGAGTAACTTACCCAAAACTGGTAACAGTATATTGTATCCGGGCAGCTCTTAAAGTGACAGCAGTCCAATATTCCTGCTGTTATTTTCGTGACCCTGTTACTCATTACATGTAATGTATTTACTGTAATAAATTAGTGTAATAAATAAGTCATTTATGCATAATTACATGCAATCAACACTAAAAAAAACCCCAATCCTAATCTTACAGTAAGTAAATGTTCTTAAATAATAATACAAATACATAACTACAATTTGACAAGGACACTAAAATAAAGTGTAACCCAACTTTGGTCTTAAGGGTCAGGGAAAGCATGGAAGATATATATATATATATATATATATATATATATATATATATATATATATATATATATATATATATATATATATATATATATATATATATATATAAAACAATAATAATAAAAAAAATAATAGGCTAAGGCTGTTTAAACACCATGCATCGTTCAGCCTAACCCTCTAAAAATTACAACACACCAGTCTTGTAAGGGCAGAAATGAACAGAAACATTGCTAAAGAAAGTGCATAACCACATTTTACACAAGTGTTCATTCAACACGCTCTAAATGTCCTACAGCAACCAAGGCAATGTCTCTCTTTACTGTCTCAAGTAAACATGAGAAAAGATGCCATCTTACTCATGCAGCGCTCACTGGTACAAACATCAGCTGATATGCAAATACTTTCATAACTGTTTCAACTCATGATGATATGGCCAAAATATGTCTAAAAAAATAAGATTAAGTAAGAATCCAAATAGATAAACTGAGTGGCTTTTGATCTTTGGACTGAAAAGTGTGTGAAAAAGTAGAGTGGATAAGCAGTTTTTGTCCGGGGTCGTAACACAATCAATTAAGTAATAAAACTTCTCATCCGAGGACTGATATTGAAGGTTAATGGTCAAAAGCCAGCACTGGACACAGAAAGGCTGGCAGAGTTTTTTTTTCTTTCATTATCTGTGCTCATATTATCAAAGACAGTGTGTTAATCATACCTGCTGGCCTCCAGGATATGACTGTCTGTTACTGTGACATACTACAGTTCTGCTGAAGACGTGCTGGTCTGGATACAGTCACACGGAACAGACGATCCCACAAACACACTGCACTGGGACATTTATGAAACAAAGCATATCTGTTCAAAACAGACCTGACATCAACAGAACATCACATATCAGATTAATACACAAACACTGTCATCATAATATTTATGCCCTTGAAAATGGCTTTCCCAGCAGACTGAGCCTCAGTGAGGACCAGTGACAAGCCGCTGTGAGTAATTACTGCACGTTTAAATCATCCCCGATTGTCTGATTACATGCATGAATTAATGAAGAGATAAATTCAGTCTGTGCATCTGTCAGCTGCTCTTCATTAACTCGAGACAAATCACAGCTGTACAGAAGGACAAAATCACCCACACACCTGCTTAAAGGGACAGTTCACCCAAAACTACAAATTCTGTCATAATTTATTCACTCTCATGTTGTATCAAACCTGTATGACTCACTTTCTTCTGCAAAACACAAAATAAGCTATTTTGAAGACTTTCGGTTCCCATTATACGGTAAAAAATACAATGTAAGTCAAAGGGAACAAAAACTATTTGGTTACCAACATTTTTCAAAATATCTTGTGTGTTTTGCAGAAGAAAGTCAGTCATACATGTTTGGAACGTCATGAGGGTGAGTAAATGATGACAGCATTTTCTTTGTTATTTAACATTATTTTTAGCCATTTTGCCACTCTTATGGGGCAGTTGATGGGGATGGGATCAGGAAATATTGTGAGCTGGACTTGACCTTGCATTGCCAGCATGAGCACAAACAGCTTTCAAAAGGCTTTTAAGATGAACATGATCAGTCAGATCACCTTAATCAGCCATTCATCTTGGCCAGAGTGTGCAGTTATCCTCTCCATTACACTTGTCATAGTGGGAAATCTGTAATCTTTCAGGGTTTAGTGTCCTGCTGAAAACTGAAGTGACAATTAATCGTTCCTTTATCTGAAAGCTCACAGCACTATGGGATGTCTTGTCGTCATGACAGCAGCTCTTCTATCACTCACATCCAATAAACAGATGTTTTCTACTCTTGTGAGTCAAAATGCTGATCATTCTAAATATTATAATAATAATATAATAATAATTTGTTGCATTTATATAGCGCTTTTTAGGGCTGCACGATAAATCGCATGTGATTGTCATGCACATCTTGTCAGTAAAGCCGGTTCTGTGAATAGTAGTAAATCTCCATCACATGCTTTCAGATGGAGTAGCATTTAATACACAGAGCCGTAGATCGCTGACAATATCGTGTTCATAATCACAGATGACGCACATTCGATTATGAACATGATATAGCATAGCTTGTCAGGAACTACGGCTCTGTGTATTAAATGCCGCACCATCTGAAAGCATGAGATGGAGATTTACTATTAATCACAGAACTGGCTTTACTGACGAGATGCGCAGGTTCATCCCATGGGATTTATCGTGCAGCCCTAGCGCTTTTCTAGACACTCAAAGCGTTTAACACTCAAAAAGTTAATCAAAAATACAGTAAAAATAGTATACTTATACAATTGTAACATTGTGAAATATTATAATTTAAATAAACCTTTTTCCATTTTTTATTTTTATTTTAATGTAATACATTTCTGTGATGTAAAGTTGGATTTTTGGCATCATTACTCCAGTCTTCAGTGTCACATGTTCCTTCAGAAATCTTTCGAATATACTTATTTGCTGCTCAAGAAACATTTCTTATTATGATCGATGTTAAAAACAGTTCTGCTGCTTCATATTTTGTGAAAATCGTGATAGATTTTTTGTAAGTTCAAAAGAACAGCATCTACTACAAATAGAAATCTTTTGTAACAGTGTAAGTGTTACACTGACCACTTAAATAGCTTGTATATGTATTTAACTACTATTTATTAGTCACAGTCACCGATAGTTGACTATTGTTTCAAATGGGTAGCTTTGGGTAGCTTGACTATAGCTGGACAGTATGCTGTCATTTAGCATAACGGTTCCAATGAGGAACACATCTCAAGCTTTCAGGCCATAAAGCAAAAAACTAAATCAGAGCACCACCAGAAACCACAAGAAAACGGGCGATAATCAGCCTGACATCTGGAGAAAAAAAAAGATTAAAAAAAAAACACCATTTTGCCAAAGCTCATATCTTTCTTAAAACAACAAACACAACCAAACTAAGAATTTAATTGGGAGACCGAGATGGTGCACAAGACCATGATGGCAATGAAGGATCATTTCCACAGTAGAAAACATATTTATAATCGCTATAACTGAACTCTTCATCCCTGTCACAAATATGGCTGAAGCAGAGGTCATCTGAGGGCAAAACTCATGAAATATCATGACAAGACAAACACAAATAGGCATGCTGGGTAACGGCATTGCAGCATCTCACCCTCTCCTCCAGGCCGGTCTCTTCTCCGGCGGCGTCCTTCCCGTCGGGTATGTCTCTGCAGACGGGCAGGGCTTTCTTCAGTGCCGGCTCGCGGTTCAGGGTGGTGTAGCCCACGTGCTCATAGATGGGGTTGATGGTCATCTTAGATATGTATTCGGCGGCTTTGGTCTCAATGTACAGCGTGATCAGGCCGTCCGTTACCAGGTCGTGGATGGACTCGAAGCGCTTCTCTCCCACAAAATGCTTCCCATCATAAAACAGACGGAAGTTTCGGGTCTGATTCCCAAAGCTGAGAGAGAAAGAGAGTGTGCGTTGGACTCGAGTGCTGTAACACACAGCTGTGAGACGATCCACAGAGAAATGAGACACGGACACACACACACACACACACAACATCTCTGGATGTATCAACTTCCTGTACTTTGGTTTGTAGTAGTAATGAACCTGGAGAGTAACGAGCTCATATGTTGATCAATATGAAGACCTGATACTCCCACACACACACACACACACACACACAGAGAGAGACAGTTCATAGCCCAGTTTACACATACATTTAAACATCTATTCTACATGGTTATCACTGTATTTTTAACCATTTTACCTATTTTAAGTTTATCTAGGCTTTTGCACCAATTATATTTAATATCCACCCTTCAATATTAATTGATCTTCCACCCAACAGGCTGATTTTGAAACATCTGTTTGTACACAATCTGTGCTATTATTGGCCAGTATTTGAATATTAGTTTACAAAATTCATAATCCAAATGCAGCTATTCAGGTCATCTGCTGAAAATTCCTATATTTTTTCATTCCGTAATATACAGCAGAAGAACAAAATATCACAATGTCGCTTTTTTTTCCAATATTGCGCAGCCCTTGTCAAGTCAAGTCTGCTTTATTGTCAATTCTTCCACATGTACGGCACATACATACAGAGAATTGAAATTGCGTTACTCTCAGACCCTTGGTGCATACAGTTAACATTTAAGACACTGACAGTAGACGTTCTAATACAGATAAATACAGTTTAAACATATGTACATACAACTATACAGATATACAAATGAGGACATTGTAGAAAAATAAAGAAAGAGATAGATAAAGTGGCATAAGGCACATGGCAGATAGAGTGCAAACCAGTTAAATAAAACAAAACTGTGCAGATATATGTGTATATGTATAGAGTGAATATATATAGTGCAAGAGGAGCTTATCAGTCTGAGGACATTGTAGAAAAATAAAAAAGGAGATAAATAAAGTGGCATAAGGCACATGGCAGAATAGATAGAGTGCAAACCAGTTAAATAAAACAAAACTGTGCAGATATATGTGTATAGTACTCGTGTAAACTGAATTAATTTTCATATCAGGTTATTGTTGAATTCAAATTGTCACTGAGATGAGAATTTTGATGCTGAAATCTTTCTACTAGAGACCTCATTGTCGAGGGCCAAGTTGCTGAATTCTGAATAGCCGTTGATGTGTAGATGTGGGCGGTCATATATTAATATTTGACATCACGACCATGTTCATTTTTGAACAAAGAATCACTAAATTACCAACAGTAATTTATCCAAACTACTCACTTTCTCCCTCACTGTTTGAATTGAAAATATATAAATTTATAGTCAGAGATTCATAATATAATTCATAATTGTGAATGTAAACAGAGTGGTGGCATTTATAAAGCAGTTTTAGCATACATAAAACAAAGAATGAATGTGCATATAATGACATCGTAACAAGTTTTAGAAAATGAATATTTGTATTTAAATATTTGTATCAAACGGTATTAGAAAACAGCGGTTTGATCCCTGAATCTCTAGGACAATCTTTTATAACCTGATCAGAGATGGTAATGCTGTTATGAGCCACTGGAAATCATAGGACAGCTGAGGTTTTATAATGCATGTGCTTCCTGTTGGAGTTTGATTATGATCCCACAGAGACTCACACACACAAACCTAGACTTACACACAAGCACACCCAAAATCAGATGCAGACGGATCTGAAAACACTTACAGATACACACAAGGAGTTCATATAAGAAACAGCTACACGCACACACACAGAGGTTTGTGTGACATCAGAAAGATACACCACACACAGAAACAACCACATGCACAAAGGCTAATGTCATTAAAGCCTGATGGCAATAGAGCTCTTTGATGTTAAAGCTTTTGCGCACAGGACACAACAGCTGCTTTCTCTGAGGAATCACATGCCTGAGAATGAGCACAAGAGAGCGGCTGAGACACACACACACACATGCGCACACACACGCACGCACACGCACGCACACACACGCACACACACACACACACACACGCACACACAGAGAGAGAGAGATTTTGGACTAGAATGTCAGCACGTGCAGTGTGTAGCAGTGTGTGGCCAACCGTCTGCTCAAGCGAACAGATTAAAAGGGATTATCTCGAGACTTTTTGTGTCTCGGACACACACACACACACAAACACAGCTTTTACAGCACAATTTTTACATTAACATACACTTCGATTCATTGTTTTTGAAAGAAGTCTCTTATGCTCATTAAGGTTGCATTTAAATGATTTGTTTAAAAAAAAAAAAACTAAAAACAGCAATAGTAATAGTGCTGTTAAATATTATTACAATTTAAAATAACCGTTTTCTATTTGAATATATTGTAAAATGTCATTTAATCCTGTGATCAAAGCTGGATTTTCAGCATCATTACGCCATTCTTCAGTATCACATGATCCTTCAGAAATCATTCTAAAATGCTAATTTGATGCTCAAGAAACATTTCTTAATAATATCAATGTTGAAACCAGTTGTGCTCAAAATATTTTGTGGGGGAGTTGCAATCAAAAGAGAAGTGCTTGTTTGAAATACAAATATTTTGTAATATTATAAATGTCCTTCCTGTCAAATGTTCTGTGTATTACCCACGTTTACACATCAACACACTGCCAGTGCCTGCTAAAAGACACAGAGTCACAGTGTGCAGACTATAACCGATGATAACAAAGGCTGTTTATACAGAGTATTCATGAAACAGAAGTAAAATCAGCTTATTTAATTCTAGGGGTCAGTGAGAGGCTGAAACGTGACATTGCCCTAAACCTGAAAAAAGTAAACACTAAAAAAGAAAAAATTGTGTACAACTTGATTTAATATATGAAACTTTGACCAATATTACACAAAAATGGGTAACACTTTAGAATAAGGTTCCATTTATTAACATTAGTTAATGTATTAACTAACATGAACAAACAATGAACTTTATTACACTATTTATTAAACTTTGTTAATGTTAATGAAAATACAGTTGTTCATTGTTTACTCATTAACTAATGTTAACAAACACAATTTGTGAATTTAATAATGCATCAGTAAATGCTGAAATTAACATTAACTCCGATTAATAAATGCTGTAGAAGTATTGTTCATTCTTATTCTAAAGTGTTACCCAAAAATGTAAAATAACGGCCTTTTTAAAACCCTAGTGATGACTGAACAGCAAAAACCAGCCGAAGTAAACACGCATCATACTAATCCGATTAGGAGACATTAGTCTCTTCAAGGACAGACTTCATTCCATACGCAAAATAATGCTGGACAGATTTGTGAGAAACACAGCACATTTCTCAAACCCGTATGCCCTTCACTGTGCTGCTCCACATCCAAACGAATCACACATCAGCCAAACACACAGGGGTCGAGACGAGGTCAAGATACGGCAGAGAGACTGGAGAAAGGGTCGAGATCTAGGTCACAGACGGATGGGATACTAACACAAGGTTTTGATCATGAGAGGTTACAGGGGCAAAAGTTTCAGACACAAATGCTGAGGTAGAACAGAAGTGAGCTGTAAGGTTAGTTTTGCACAGGTGGTTTCTGGGTGTTCCTCAGAAATGAATCTGACAACATTAGCAACCAGTCAGTGAAACCCCTAATAATCTCAGTTGCTGCATAGAACATCTTTATAGAGGTATTTTACTCACAAAATTTGGAAATGCAAAATTAACTGGAAGAGTAGTTTGAAGACCAATTTTGATGTTGGCTTGACAAAGTCGGGTCTGAAAGTTTGAAATCATTTTTAAAAGCTTAAGTTTGAAGTTCAAAAAATGTTTCTAAGATGTTTCAACATTTGCTGATGTTTTAAAACAATGCTATAATATTTCTAGCATATGAATATTTCACTTTTTTAACGTTAGCTAGTGTGTAATGTTGCTGTTTGAGCATAAACAATATCTGCAAAGTTACGACATTAAGTTCAATGCAAACAGAGATATTGCAAAATTTCGCTCGAATTGAGGGGGGATGTGGAGGAATGGCATCCCCCTGGTTGAAAAAAAATGACAAGCATCCCTTCAGTTAAACCACCATCCCATCTTACCTTCCCCTTTAGATTAATAATGTGTATTATGTAAAACTTATCATGCAAATGAAATTAAAATAAAGTTAAAATTCTCTAGCCTACCTATGATAATTCACAAACTAAATAACGGCGATTGGCCAATCAGAACTCAGTACTGTACTCAGTACTTCAAGCTGTGCACAAACGGAAGCATGTTTTCTTTTTTTTTCATGCAAAATGGTCCAAGCGCAACTTTTGAAGTTCTTTAAAACGAAGACAAAAGAAAATGTATGATTTCTCCTTGATTAAAACTTAAAGACATTCCCTTGACATAATGTTATTGTGCTGTATGTGTGACTGTGAGGGATTGAGAGACGATAGGACTTTGCAAAATCAAACAAAAACACATCTTGAAAGCATTCACTGTGCGATGAAGCCTATTAGAATGCAGTTAGAATGCCCTTATAATTCATGAATAAATTATGAATTAAGGATGCCTTATAGAACCCATGTATGAGTTATGTTTTTATATTCATTGCACAAGCAATGTACTTTTCTTAATATCAGCACATGCGCGCGTGCACAAATATGCTATTAATTTTATACCAGTGTATAGCAACACTGTTTTGTTTCTTGAATGAATCAGTTTTTGAACGAATCGAGTGAGCCAGTGATTCAACGGTCCATTCAGATGGGCACACTTTTTTAGTTTCTAACTGAATCGGCCGTTTTGAATGAATCGTTTGATTTGAAGGATTCAAATTAGGGCTGCACGATTATGACAAAAATCATAATTGTCGATTATTTCCCTGAGATTGTAACTGAGATTATTAATAATGATTATTTTGAACAGATTTATGCCATTGTTTGAAGCTTTATGCCATATTTTGAGTTAATATTTTGAGCTTTTGAGTTGGGATGCAGATGTACATTTGACAGTACCATTGTGAAAACTGTAACAACCTCATCTTTTATACATAATCAAAAGAACAGCACCTCATTATCATGGTAAAAAAAGTAGCCTAACTATATGGCTTCTATGGTGTTTGCATTGAAAAACAGTAACCTAAAGACATTCAGTCAATTACAAATCCACATCAACTGATAGAATTCATTTAGTATCGAAACACCACAGTTGTGTTGCTGGGAGACACAACACTTCTGCTTTGGCTTTAAAAAATTGCGAACTTTGTGTCTGCCTCACTCACAATGAAGAACTTCCATGCCGACGACATGTGTACATGCGGATGTGAGCGTAAGTGTGCCGTCAAAACAGGCCAGCTCGTGAGATGAGGTGTATTAGATTTGAAGCAGCAACGCGCAAACCGATCAACGCGCAAACCAGCGCTCTCTCCACCCTCAATACCACGAGTGAGGTGCCCTTGAGCAAGGCACCGAACCCCCAACTGCTCCCCGGGCGCCGCAGCATAAATGGCTGCCCACTGCTCCGGGTGTGTGTTCACGGTGTGTGTGTGTTCACGTTGGATGGGTTAAATGCAGAGCACAAATTCCAAGTATGGGTCACCATACTTGGCCGTATGTCACTTCACTTCACTTCACTTCACTTCACTCAAACTCTCCTTCTCACCGTGCATTAGGACGATGTAGATTTTTCTCATTGTGATGGATGATTAAGGGAATTTGGGCTTTATTTTCCCTCCTATTTATATTTCTGTGAAACAGGAAGCCAAGGCTGTATAACTTCATGTTCATAATCACCCTGGAGTGCTCAAAATTGTGAATATGAATGGGAATATATTTCAGAGATATTTCACTCATAACAATTTCTAGGGGTGCCAATAATTGTGTCCAACGTGTATTTGAGAAAAACATTTATTTCATATTGATATTTTCCCCTATTTTAAATTCTTATCATCTAATGAAAGGTTAGATTTTTGTGAATTTTTAAAATAAAAGATCAAAAGAATTAATGCAGATTAATTTTCACAGCCTTTACCAAGGGTGCCGATATTTTTGGACTGTACTAGCATGGCAACACATTACTAACATGAATTAACTTGTTGCTAGCATATTTCTAGCAATTAACACATTGACAGCATGTTTTAACACATTGCTGACATGATTTAACATACTTAGTATATTTGTAGCATTTTGTAAAATGTTCCCTGCTAAAAAAATAAAAAAATAGAAGGTTTTAGTTGGTCTTTCAGCATAGTCATGGATGGTTTCCAGGCTGGTTTTAAAGGGGTTTTGACCACTTCTTTAGCTGGTCAGGCTGGAAGACCAGCTAAAACCAGCTACTTCCAGCTTAGGCTGGTTTTAGCTGGGGAGTTTTTCAGAAGGGTTAATAATATTTTGTTACATCTTGTGTTGCTAGCATGTTTTAACATGTCTCTATTGTGACGAGTCGGCTGCCTCCCCCCTTATTGTCATCACCACCCCGTCCCGTATTCGCCGCCCTTCACCAGGCTCCCGACGGGAGTGGGTGTGTGAGAGAGGAGGGGCGCTGAAACAGCCAGGGCTGGCGGCGTGTGATGAGGCACACCTGATGTGAATAGAGCCTCATCACCGCCGCCGTTTAAATGCCGAGCGCGCCTCTCCTCGAGAGACCGGTCTCTTCCCCCGTGCATGCACGCTGGTGTCCTCGTGGGTCCAGGAAGGGAGCGTTGAGGGATTTCCTGCCGCCGCCAGAGACGCGAGCCGCCGGACCCGCAGTCCTGACGCCGCACTCGTGATACGGCCGACGGGCCAGGATGCCGGGCCGTAGAGTCCCCCAGAAGTGCCGCGGCCAGCAGAGGACGAAGCCGCGAGCAGAAGCCGCCGCCCCTCGCGCCCCGGACCAGGAGGGGAGAGCGTGCGGCCACCGGACTCCGCCCCTTCCCTGGACCCTTCCCTCCTGAACACTGCCCTCCTTCACAAGCCCCGCAGCACAACAAGGACACCAGATCCCTGTTTATTTTGGACACTTTTCCCCCTTTGGACACTTTATTTTAATATTTTTGTTTAATAAAAACCTCTCCGAGGCCTGATGCCACTCCCACTGTGTCTGTCGTTTGCTCCTCCCGCCACACTATCATGTTCCTAGCATGGTTTAACAAACTGCAACCATGTTTTAACACATTGTTAACATGCTGTTAATATTACCATGTTTGCTTAATTGTTTTAACATGATGCTATTACTTTCTGTAAGCTGAAGTAGTTACAAAATATAAAGCACACGAGTCAGAACATCCTGAAGAAAAAGAGGAGTCTGGACAGGACAGAGGTCAAAGGTGAAGGTTCATGTACCGTAGAGCTAACGTGTATGTTCCCGGCTGTCTCTGGCTCTCTCGGATCAGATAACTTCCCTCAGCCACACTGAGCAGTTGGTCGGCTTCCTCTCTGGAGATCATCCCATGATACCTTCACAGGAAACCAAATCAGAGAGAAAATATTAATAAGACCGCATTAGGTCTGAATCCTGAAACACTGGGGATTCATGTTAGTCCACACCACACCCATAGAATATGAACTGGGTCTGTAAAGAGTGTAATGAAACTCACTCTCGTCCATAGTACTTCGGCCGGTTCTCCACCTGCAAACACGAGAGAGAGAGAGAGAGAGAGATAGAGAGAGAGATAATTACTGACTAAAACGTTATGCAATAAAATACTTCATTATTGTTCAGGAACGCACACATACAGTCACGGACAAAAATATCGGCACCCTTGCAATTCTGTCAGAAAATGCAACACTTTTCTCAGAAAATTGTTCCAATTGCTAATTTTTTGGTATTCACATGCTTATTGTTTTTGTTTGCACTGCAACAACACAAAGAACATATAAATAAATGGAATGTTGACTGAAGAATTATTCCAGTGCAAAGCAACAGTGTTTCATGAGAGACATGAAATTAATCAAAGCTAAGTGGATTACCACGGACAAACTGCAAAATATAGGGCAATCTAGGGAAGACGCCCCTCTTAGGAGCGGTGTGCATTTACTGATAACGGAACATATTTTGGGAGTTAAGCAAGATGAAATGCATCAACAATAAATAATAAATGGAAATATATATATATATATAATGTTAATTTTGCAGTAGTAATTTGAAAACCATAAGAAAGTCTATCTTGCTCCACTACTGGGATGTGATGACCCCTTTCTGGGACAAAAGCCCTCGGGGGGTCAACTCATCCCAGCTGCTTTGGCAGAATATGTAAAATACATCTGATATCATTTTTAATAATTTATGTCTATGGAAAAGGTTCCATGAATGTAAAAGACTAATCCAATATTCTATGTAAAATTATGCATTTTGACAGTTTAATTGAATAATTGAATAAAACACGGGCAAATCAAATGATGAAACTCCGGTCAAAAATTTAACTTATTCTATTAATTATATATAGACCTTTATTTGCATTCAATGGGAAGTCATAATAGCAATAGACTATGAATTCTGCTCAGATGGCCCGTGGGTTAATACAATTCATTAAATTATTTCGAAATGATACAACAATTATTAAATCAAATAATAAAAATGCCACCAACAACATGCTACTGGAGACCTTCTGATCCAGTTCTCAGGGTGACAGAGTTGGTCTGATAAATCTATATGAATCCCTGCATCTACAAATCCCTCATTAAACAAACAGATATAAACATTTTATGCAGCAAACCAAAAATATCTTACAGAATGCCACAACTGACCAATAAATAACAAGTATTCCAGAGAGCATTACTGCTAATCTGGATTTTATTAAGTATGTAGTAATGTAGTATTAAAAAATATTTAATATAAGATTGATTTTTTAATCAATATGCATTATTTTTGAAATCACATACAGTATATGCGGTTTTTTTTTTTTTCATTACTGTGAACATTACTGTCAGGAAGCACTGCTTTACTCATGCTCGTAAAAAGACATTAAGTCATTTTGTAATAAAAATACTGTTAAATGCACAGTTTTGGACATGAAAAGGAACAACTCATTTTACAATTTACAGTGAGAAAACATTCCCAGAATTCTTTATTGTATTATTTTAGTGTTATGTGTGTTACCATGATAGTGTTGACTAGTATTTTCATGAATGACACTGTGTGCTGTTTATATATTAGCAGAGGTGGGACCAAGTCATTGTTTTGCAAGTCACAAGCAAGTCTCGAGTCTTTGCATTCAATTCTCGAATCAAGTCCCGAGTCAAGACAGACAAGTCCCGAGTCAAAATAGGCAAGTCCAAGTCGAGTTGCAAGTCCTCAACTTTTAGCTTCAAGTCTTAAACAAGTCATTAGTGCTCTTTGCCCAAATTAGTGCCTCAGTATTAATTACCATATCAAATTTATAGCATAATATAATTTATATCAGGAAGTCGGGTAGAATATGTTTTACATAGTTTAATTTCATGTGAGATGGGCCCCCTTAGTAAAAGTACTCAAGTTCAATTTAGGGATTGTGCCAAAATAGGAACAGAACAGCAAAGACAACATAATTTCATAGAAATAACAGCTGTGATACTTTGCGTGTGTGCATAAGGTGTTATAGGTGTTATATCTAAGCCAATGAGCCATTATTTGGAACCTCAATGAAACCGGTTTAAAAACATGAGCAGAAACGCAGAAAGAGCTGCTTTGAAAGAACTAGAAGAAATACCTGCTACCAAACTTTACATGTGAGAGGAAACCTGCAACATGGATGCAGACAAACTCATGAAGACATGCAGTCATTCAAAAATGCTACCATTCTTTATAAGAGTAACAAAGACAAAATGTTGTACGTTAAATGTTAAGTTTATAATATGCATAGTTGATTGCTAAATTTGGGGGCTATGTGCTATACAGACTGATTTACCACACGTGAATTCAATTATTTATCCCAAAAGAAATAAGTGAAATGAGTGCCTGGTGAAGAGGGAAAAAAATTGAGTATATTTTATAGTTATATATAGACTACAATTCACAAATCATTTTGTGAAATAAACACTTCTTCAAATTATATTTTAAATGATCATTAGGCCAACTGCCGCTTTTTTCCTTCAAATTATAGCTACATTTTTTGCAATGATTCAATTTTAAATCTAGCTTAAATCAAAGTTTATCTAATAATTATTTTGCAACAAACTTTAAACCTTTAAAAATATGCAGGTTTACATTTTAACCCATCATTTTGATCCTGGATTTAAGTAATATTTGCACCAGAACTTTAAACTCAGATTTAAATCTTGATTATGGATTAACTTTAAACTTAATGGAGGTTTATATAAAATAAAATGCACATGCAATTAAAACAGGGCAGGGCAGCGCTTTTCACGAACGGAGACAGCTACTACTCTTATCTCAGTTCTTTTGTCGTAAGTTATGCTATTACTCCATTCATTTATTCTAGCATAATATATACTGTATATCAAGTGCTCCCTGAACGCAGTCTCTAGCTTATTGCCAGTCCAGCACAAGCACGCTGCACCCGTCTAGAGTGATAACGACGCTGATCTGATCATAAAGTCTTTCCGAGTCACAAGGCTCAAGTCCAAGTCAAGTCTTGAGTCATTGCTGTCAAAGTCTAAGTCCAGTCTCAAGTCTTCTTTAACTATGGTGAGTCGCAAGTCATCAAATTTGGGACTCGAGCCCGAGTCAAGTCTGGAGTCATGTGACTCGAGTCCACACCCCTGTATATTAGTATTTTCCTCCTCATTTTGTGAAGCTGCTTTTGATGAACTCAAATTCATCATGTGCCTTTCTCTTAACGATCTCTGTTTTTATGTTTATCAGTATGCTATAAAGGTAAAAACTGATTTGAGTAATTTGGTATATTAACATTACATCAAATTATTATTATTTTATTTTTTTAACGGTAAAATTTTTTGTGGTATTTTTCATTATAAGCTTTTCAATTATTACAGCAAAAAACAGCACATCGCCAAAATACTAACATTACAAATCAGAGTGTAAAGACAAAATAACAACACCACCACATAAATACATTTTCCATTATTGTTCGTTGGTGACATTTAACCCTTGATCCGACAATCAGCAGTGTAAAGCCAACACGCAAATAAATTAGCATAACAAACCCCATAACACCCTCCTGAATGATTAACCTTGAGCTTACAGACAATCCAGCAGCACTGAAATCACAAAGCACCCTCATCCTCCTCTCCCTTCCCCCATACAGCCTCTGTTTCTCCCACATTCATCTCTTACAGGAAACACAAACGCAGGGCAATCGAACAGTGGTGTGTGTTTGAGTTTATGGGAGCAGGTTTACTATGGGGATTCTGACTAAAATATATTTGACAACTTTTAACAATGACATGAGAAAAATCAAAAGTCCTACACAATGGGAAAACCAGATGATCACAGCTACAAAAACAAGAAACATAAGACAGCTGAAATATATACATCGAGGAGGAATAAACCGACCGATGCAGCTTTAAAACAAAAACACAACACCAGACACTGAGAAGTGTCAGTCAGTGAATGAATGACTGTTTCTGGGTAAATGGGATGTGGGATGGAATAACACTGTTTCCTGATGAGAATAAAAGCAGAACGTGTTTTTGTAAAGCAAAGTTGTGTGTTAATGTGTGTGTGAAGCGCACATGTGAAATGACCGACAGGGTAATAAAACCACCTAATGATGGGAATCAGCAACACTACAGAGCTAATCAATCACTGAAAGCCAGTGTTTAACAGTCAAAGGGCCTGTGTGTGTGTGTGTGTGCGGAGTGTGTGTGCTGAGTGTGCACTATTTGCTGTATGAAGAATGAGAGCGTCTGATTTCTGTCTGGCTATCAGCAATATCAGCAATGACCAGGTAACATTGGAAAAATTAGCCAATTGTTTCACACATTTTCACCCAATTTCTCACATCATTTATTGTATTAAGTTCATTACGTTTGTTCTCTCCTATTTTGGAAATCAGGAAAAACAAGATATAAAAATTGGCCCCATTTACTAGAATTAATGAGCACAATTCATCACTTCTTGATATTCTAAATAGACTAGATTTCCTAAAAAGAAATACATTTACATTTGCAGTTACAGTAAAGTTACTGCAGTTGTTTTTTAATATACATATAAAAAATTTGTAATCGGTGGAGAATTAAGTAAATGTGCTGTCACATCACACACACGCCATTTAAAAGTTTGAACGAGTCGGTAATATATATATATATATATATATATATATATATATATATATATATATATATATATATATATATATATATATATAGCTTTTTATTTTTTATCGTTTAAAGAAGCCTTCTCTGCTCACAAAGGCTGCATTTATTTGATTAGAATATAGTAAACACTCTAATATTGTGAACTATTATAACAATTTAAAACAACTTTTTTCTATTGTAATATATTTTAAAATGTATCCTATTCCTGTGATGCCAAGCTGAATTTTTAGTATCATTACTCCAGCTTTCAGTGTCACATGATCCTTCAGAAATCATATGCTGTTGCTGATAAATTAATATTTATTAATATCAGTGTTGAAAACAGTTGTGCTGCTTCATATTTTTGTGGAAACTGATACACATACTGATGATTTTTTTCAGGATTCTTTGATTAACAGAATGTTCAAAAGAACAGCATTTATTTGAAATAGAAATGTATCGTCTTTATTTTCAATAAATTTAATGCATATTTTCTGAATGAAAAAAAAAAGTACTGATCCCCAAATTATTGTAGGTCATCAAAAAATAAATAAAATAAAAACACAATAAACTGTCTGGCATGAATTCAGTCAGACTAAAGGAGGTAAACACCAGTGATTGCACCAAGTCCTGCAGCTCCACTTAGTTTCGATCAAGTCTGATCAGTTTTTAGAACCAGCCTACAAAAGAAAGAAATCGTTGTGACAGCTTTATTCAACTATTTTTTCTTTTCCATGTCAAAATCCGACGCGCATTATGACAGCACCACAACACATACACGTTCTTTCCTCAGCTCATAAACTTCTCATGAATGCATGTCAAAATTCAGCCCGATATCACGGCAATTCGTACATATTTTACGAGGTGGCTAATTCGTACGAATGACCTACACCTAACCCCGCCCCTAAACCTACCCATCTCTGGGGTTTAGACAAATCGCACAAAATCGTACGAGTGAGGTCGTGCAAATTCGTACGAATTAGCCACCTCGTAAAATACGCACGAATTGGTCGTGAGATATGAAAATCTGACAGAAGAGTGGAAATTGTTGAGTGAAGTCATTATTTTTGTTTTCTTTGTGCACAAAAAGTATTCTCGTAGCTTAACATTACAGTTCACACTGATGTCACATGAACTGTTTTATCGATGTCCTTGCTTTCTAGGCCTTGAACGTGGTAGTTACGTTGCTGTCGATGGAGGGTCATAAAAAGCTCTCGAATTTCATAAAAAATATCTTAATTTGTGTTCTAAAGCTGCATGATTAATTGTTAAAAGATTGTGACCTTGATTTAAATACCCACACGCTCTAATTTCTAAATGACAACGATTCGCCCATATGTATTAAACCTTTGAAAAAAATCATACCGGAACATTCAAATCTGCATTCATGCTGCCGCTGGCACAGAGAGCAGACAGTTAACATGTTTGGGTAAGAAACAGCTTCACAAACAGTCTTTTCAAATACAAAGTTTTATTTCTGTCTTAAGGTCATTGCACACGGAGTCCGAAATTTTCATCCAAATTTTTTGGACGTTAAAAAAATAAATAAGACCTCACGTTGTGTCAATCACGTTTACACATTGCCTCCGAAACTTTCGTTCGTCATAAAAAAATTCGGACCAGGTTAAATTTTCTGAGTTTTCGCATCCGTAACAAGCATTTTGATAGAAAAGGATGAAAATACGGGGAACAAAATGAAAAAACGCATTTCGGACTCAGTGTGCAATGACCTTTACAGTCATTCATATTATAACAAAAATACTGGATGAAAGTTTAGATATAAACATTGATGTCTATAGTAGCAATGAAAATAGAGCAAGTCATCTACTTGAAAGTAGCTTCAAATAGCGTTTGTGTCGATTGTATCATTTCGCCACTAGGTGGCAAAAAGTGACTATTAAAAAATGTATTTCTCTTTGAATCATTCATTCGAGATTAATTAAAAAACACTGATTTATCCAGTAATTAAATAAGTGAGGTATGAGTGAGTCATTGAATCATTAATTCAAACCAATTTTTCATAATTTTAATACTAAAAGTTGGTGTCTATCGTGTTCCGAAGATGAAGACCTCCAGTCTTACGGGTTTGGAACGACATGAGGGCGAGTAATTAATGACAGAATTTTTGGGTGGACTAACCCTTTAAGTTTCTTGTTTTAATAATGGTTAGTGTGTATTTCATATCCAAGAAAAAATGGTCTAACATCATCCAACATAAATGTCTTGACTGAATATCTAGGTTTACACACATCGCGGTCCTCCTCTCACAGAGATGAAACTCCTCGAAGAGAGAATTACATACGACTCTCACACACAGGGAATGAAGGTTGGGTTTTCCTTCACACACGAATACACATTCTTGGAAAATCAGAAGAAAACCCCTCATATCAAATCTAACTTCTATCATTTCAGGTGTGTGTGTGCAGCAGAAGACACGCTGAGCTCCTGAAGCTAACAATTCACACACACACACAAATCACACTCTGTATGATTTATAAGAGTTTTGAAAAGTGGGGACATGGGGCAATGTCCTGAAAAGTCACCTTCACCTTGTAATACCTGTGTCATTATACAAATTTATGCCCTCATTTGTCACAAAAACGCACACACACACACACACACACACACAGCCAGATGCTGCACCTCTCTACACTAGGGCTACAATACAGCCTAAAACAAAACATGCCTTAAAACATGGTGAGTGCACTGAGAACACAAAAAAACACAAAAAGACATCATACAGTGAACTGGCACTCTATAGAGATAATAAGGTATAAGGTCACAAATGATAATTTTCAATATTGTCACTGGTAAATCATGCTAAATCTAAGAAACGTTAATAAGGATTAAGTTGAAACTCACCGCAATATACAATTCAATTACAACAAGAAAGGACAAACTCACTCTGCACTAATGAAATCTGATAAGGCGGTGAAATCAAAACCTTAATAGTTTGGTCGCAGACTGAATGAAAGCAGCAGGTCAGCAGCATCTGTCAGAGGTAAAGATCATTTCTTTATCACTTACATGGAGGATAGACTGAGGCTCAAAAAAAGGAAATTATTATTTGCTGTGAAATTATTTTTATCTGTATTATCTGTGTGAATTAAGTTACTCCAACCTGATACTCAGTGTTAGAATAACAAAATAAGCACACTGTAAAATGTTCAGAACTTTTACATTAAAATTCTACAGTTAAAACCTGATAAACTGTTACCTTTAACTTACCATATATGGTGACAAATTGCAAATAGTTTAACAATACATTATATCAAATTCTACTGTACAACGAAAGAATAAAAGAACATTTCCAGTCCCTGGAATTGTAGTTTATATGCATGTTTTGTTTCTTCTCAACTTTTTTTTTTTTACCGTAGATTTAACAGGACATTTTTATACAGTGTACACTTTAAAACTGTTCCAGAGTAAAAGCAAATATTGTTTTAAAATTGTTGGTAAATGTTAATAACACTGTTATCTGGTTCCTAAAATCTGGATCCTGAAGCAAAAGCACTATTTGTCATCAAGTAAAAAGTAAACCCAGATGCTTGAGTGAAGTGTCCAGTGAATTGTGTGCTCTGCTGGACTCGGCTGCAGATTGTGTGTGTGTGTGTTTGAGGACTCCGGTCACTGATTTGCATGCTCTGAATGCTAAAAAAAAAAAATTGTGGGGCCTTTTGAAGGGGATTAGACAGGGTTAAACCTCTTGCCACAATAAGCCTCCACCCTGCAAAGGGGTGATGTGCTTTACAGGAGCAGATAAGTGGCCAGCAGCCCAGAGCAAGAAACGCTCCAGAACGAATCCTTAAGAAGCCCTTGAGATAAACATGAAGAGCAGTGTGCATCTGTTTAATGTTAATCCACCGTTAATTAATACGCCGTCCAGTCGGCTGGGGCGGGGCGAGGGGGGATGTGTCCACGTCTGGGGGTAAAATACCTGCTGAATTGTGCTAACAGCAGGCCACCCCATCCCATCGTCAGCAGATCAACATCTTATTAAAACTCCCGCCACAGACGTCTGCGTCTTTGAGAGTCACTCCAGCGTACGGCTTACTGGCAGGAACATGTTCTTTATCATCAACCACAACATCAAAATATGTGAGACCCTGGACCACAAAGCCAGTCTTAAAGGATTAGTTCACTTTTAAAAAAAACTTTTGCTGATAATTTACTCACCCCCATGTCATCCAAGATGTCCATGTCTTTCTTTCTTCAGTCGAAAAGAAATTAAGGTTTTTGATGAAAACATTTCTCCATATAATGAACTTCAATGGGACCCAAACGGTTCAAGGTCCAAATGACAGTTTCAGTGCAGCTTCAAAGGGCTTTAAACGATACCAGACAATGAATAAGGGTCTTATCTAGCGAAACGATCGGTCATTTCAAAAATAAATAAAAAAGTTTAAGTTTTATAAGCACAAATGCTCGCCTTGCTCTGTTCTGTGATGCGCGTTCGTGACGTCACGTAATACACAATGACGTTGAAAAGGTCACGGTTGAGGTAGGCGGAAGTACCGAGTCAGTAGGCTTTTTAATATTAAAACACCCAGGATACGCACACGAAATGGGCATTTTAAACGATAAACTGACACAAAGACATTAGAATATGTGTATATGGTCCTCCTTCTGCACATTTGTAAACACTGACTCGGTACTTCCGCCCAAATCAACTGTGACCTTTTCAACGTCATTGCGTATTACGTGACGTCACGAACGCGCATCACAGAACAGAGCAAGGCGAGCATTTGTGCTTATAAAACTTAAACTTTTTTATTTATTTTTGAAATGACCGATCGTTTCGCTAGATAAGACCCTTATTCATCGTCTGGTGTCGTTTAAAGCCCTTTGAAGCTGCACTGAAACTGTCATTTGGACCTTGAACCGTTCGGGTCCCATTGAAGTTCATTATATGGAGAAATGTTTTCATCAAAAACCTTAATTTCTTTTCGACTGAAGAAAGAAAGACATGGACATCTTGGATGACATGGGGGTGAGTAAATTATCAGCAAAAGTTTTTTTTAAAAGTGAACTAATCCTTTAAGTTGCTGGAGTATATTTGTAGCAATTAGGGTTGGGTACCGAACTCGGTACATTTAAGGGTACGGACCGAATTGCGTCGGTACTACCAAGTACCAATTCACATTAAATCATTCGGTACCAAATTTCGGTACTTGAGAACGCATTTGGGCACATACAAGAGAGAGAGACCCTGTGGCATGATGTCACCCCTGCAACTCTTTAAAACACAACACACAGGGCAAACCCAAACGTTCTGAAGTGTGCTTACATTTCTAGGGTCATATGGTTTCCGCGAAAACGCGGACAGGATGGTGGAGTCCATTCATAAAAACGGAATTTACTCTATAGCGCAGAATGCAACGGAATTCATAAATTTTTGGATGAATAGAAGAAGGTCTGTCACTTAATTCGAATCGCGATATAAACTAGTGAATGTGAATATTAAAACGCAAAAACACGGATTAAATATGAATCCTGCATGTTCCGTTAGCCTCGGTATGTATGAATGGCAGAGACGCAGTTTTGTTTACTTCACAAATACTGAAGCACACATGAACTCGCTGTGATTTTCGGCCTCTGCATCTCACTACATGAACACATGAACTTACAGGCTGTGAGAGTCACTTCATGACAATTTTACTATTTAATTTCATATGTTGTATAGACAGAAACTTCACGGCAACCTGTCAAAATAAACATGCGGTTTAACATGTAACAGAAATATCTTACTCTTGTATTACTTTTGTACAGTATAATGTACGTCTTGATATATTCCATGTACTGACTCATTTAAATAAAGCAATTCAATTATAAAAATAATTATTACAACCACATTAACCACTTAATTGTAGAAAAAATACAATTATTATTAAAACTTTTTTAAAGGAATATTCACACAATTTTTCTACCATATATTAATTTTAACAGTATGTTTGTTTGTTTGCCAAAAATTAAAGTTTATTTGCCAAAAATTAAAAGGGTTTAATTTTCATTTAATTAAAATAAATAAATGTTTAATGCCTTCATTTGATTATCAGAAAAAATAAAACAAGAATTTCTGGTATAAAAATTGTAGGGCCCTATTGTTCAAAATGTTGAAATTGAGAGTTTTGGACTTATTTTTTCACTGAAATAAATGTTTTTGTTGTTACACAGAGAGTAAAGTACTGAAAAAAGGTACCGGTACCATACCGGTTCAAATGTGAACGGTACCCAACCCTAATAGCAATAGCCAAAAATACATTGTATGGGTCAAAATTATAGATTTTTCTTTTATGCCAAAAATCATTAGAACATTAAGTAAAGATCATGTTCCATGAAGATATTTTGTAAATGTCCTACAGTAAATATATCAAAACTTAATTTTTGATTAGTAATATGCATTGCTAAGGACTTCATTTGGACAACTTTAAAGGCAATTCTCAATATTGTTTTTTTTTTTGCACCCTCAGATTTTGAAAGCTTATTTATTCAGCTTTCAGATGACGTATAAATCTCAATTTCGAAAAATTTACCCTTATGACTGGTTTTGTGGTCCAGGGTCACATATAAAGCACAGTCACACTAATAGATTTGTAGCGATACAGTATTCATAAAGAATAGTTCTAATGTTGTGCCTGCCTGTTTTGCTGTTTCGATATACCGAAAGACTCGATTGACCGGTAGAGATTTTGGACTATCGTCTCTATCGCAGTTACATGCTCATGTGATTTTGCTGTGCTACATGGTCACGAAAACTTATTTGCATGCATTTTTAAGCATTGGAGTTTAAAAGCAAGTGATTTTAAGCCGTTGAAACACAATCAGCAACGAAAGAGAACTCTGTCTGAGAGTGTTTCTGAGCGCTGTCAGCGAGGCGAAGTCAGTGCTCATAGAGCACGGGAGTTATTTTTGCCGCTTTATGTCTTGAACGGTTAAATACACACACTTGTATGTGTCAAAATGCATGTCTTTGCAAGTATCCTCGTTATTTGACAGGGACAATAGACAGTCCGAAAACTGCCCCAGAATTAGCTATAGAGCTAAATTTCATCTGCTGTCCCTGGGCAGGAGAATACAAAACAAATTATGTGACAAAAAAACATCAGTATAATACCATTTGCAATAAAATCCCTCCAAAATTTTACATAAAAAATATGATTTCTCACATAGAAACTACAAACCAAATCTCTACAAAATATCCCCTATAAATAATGCAAAGCATCATCCTACAAACAATTCAAAAAATTTTACAACTCAATTTCATTAAAAACACAGAAATACTCAATGGTCACACACCTGACTCGTTTTTAACCATGATTTCAAATGTAACTTAAATTGTGCTAAAGTAGAACACTGTCTTATAGTAACTGGTAAATTATTCCAGTTATTAACAGCCCTTACAGATAAAGCTGAACGACCAAAATCAGTAGCTCTAAAATTCACTGCACAATCACCTCTAGACGAAGCTCTAGTTTGTCTTATATTTTCAGTACAAGAAAAAAAAACTAATTCCTTTAAGGGTGAGGGTGCAAGATTGTTAACAATTTTGTACATTAGACAACAATTATAAAACGCAATAAAATTGTCAAAAGTAAAACCTGCAAGGTTTCCTATCGAATACTTTTAGAGCACGTTTATAAAAAATATATAAAGGTCTAAGAGCAGATTTTCCTGCTTGCGACCATGAAGTAATTCAATAAGAGAAATTAGAAAAGATCAAAGAATAAAAAAAAAACTCGAGGCTTTTATTGAAAGTTGAAAGAATTTAAAATTTCTAAATTGAGGTGACACTGCACAAACTATTTTTCGAACATGCTTTTCAAATGTCAAATGAGAATCTAAAATAACTCCAAGATACTTAATGGTGAAAAATTACAAATTGTACCAGATTTTAACTAATATAGCTGGTTGGACCTCCTCCTTTTTAATTTTAAAATACATACATGCACTTTTACGAACATTTAATGTTAAGCAGCACTGAGTAAACCAATCTAAAATTATTGTCATTGCAATAGATAATTTTTGTGCCACCTTTTCTTTTGTTTTGTCGTGTACATAAATCACAGCGTCATTTGCGTACATTTGAATATGCACATCAGGACAAACATCTGGAAGATCATTCAGATACAAACTAAAGAGTAATGGCCCTAGGGTTGACCCCTGAGGAACCCCTGTGGGACAATCTCGTAAAGAAGATATGTATGTATTAATCCGGGTACACTGTTTCCTTGATGTAAGATAAGACTCCATCCATTTTATTGTATCTTCTGAAAAATTCAAATGTGATAATTTAGATAATAAAATAGTGATTTAGTGTATCGAATGCCTTTTGTAAATCAAGGGCCTTTTTGTAAATCAATGTTACACTGTGTTAAGTGAAAGCAAACAAGTGTAACAGTATATTGTATCCAGGCAGCTCTTAAAGTGACAGCAGGCTAATATATTCCTGCAATCTCTCATTCATGTTAATCAAACAACAAAAGACAGAAAATCTCTCATTGCTCCTGACTAAATCACTTTTACAACTTTAATAAGTAATATATACAGTATTTAATTTACACAGTGTGCATTATAAATAGCTTTTATTAATTTGATTTTACTTTATACAATGCATGCAGCACTTCTTTTTTGTTCTACTGTAGTTTTTTTGTCCTATTGCTAGTAATTCATTTCTTACTCTTATTTAACTGATTGTTTGCTTGTCTTCAGTGAGCTTGAGTTTTTTTTTTTTAGGCTAGTATTAGTCTTTTTGTGATACTGGGCACTGGTGACAAGAATTAAAAATCAAATATGAAAGTTTTTGAAATCAAAAGACATTTTTTATAGGGGTCCTATTATGGGGGGGGGGGGGGGGGGGGGTTGTATGTTGCAATAGATGCTATTTACACTAAGTTACATTACAAAACAGCATGCAACAATAACTTAATGATTTTACATTTTTAATTTCAATTCAAATTATTAAATGGATGCCACCTTATTGGGACAAAAGCCCTCCCTACACCTACCCTAACCCTACCCGCTACTTTATTTTCAACTTTTTGGTTATTTCCTTCATTTTTATTAAAAAATAAATGCTTTTCTGATGTGATTTGAAATTTGAAAAGGGGGGAAAAACGTTCGCCAAAAGGCAGATTCGAACCCTGGTCGATCGTGTCAAAAGGAGTGTGACACACGCTTTACCATCTGCGCCACTAAATCTACCGACCGATGACCGTCTTTAGTAATGTTGACTAGCCCAATCACACGTTGGTGGGTGGAGTTAGTGTAAACAGCCTCTGCCAACAACCGGGCTATTTGCACTTAAGTGTCTTTTTTTTTTTTTATATTCCCAATAGTTAAACAGTTGCCCACAGAAAAAAGAAAAAAACTTCCCACGCATGTTTGGGCATAAAGAGATCTACAAAGTTACAAATCTCAAAAGTCCACTCCAAAGGGAGATATTTCGTTTTTAAAAAATCCCTGTATTTGTGATATCACAAAAATAAATCCCGCCTACGGAAATTCAAATGGTTGGGGGTAGGGGGTCGACCGATATGTGTTTTTCAGGACCGATGCCGATACCGTTTATTACAGACCAAGTAGACCGATAACCGATATATTGAACCGATATATGTCTGGTGTAAAAATGAAAATGAATGTCAAAATTAAGAATAACAAGGGCTCTGACAAAAACGGCCTTCCCTAGTGTTGGTTGCACTTCTTACTCTTGTCTTCCCCCATGCATCCATCTACAATAAGGGTAATATATAAAGAGAGAGTTAAAAGTGGGGCCACTGTATGCTTCATGATTAAGCCTATGAATACTAAATACTAAAGCTAAACAGCTTGGGGAAATGTAAGTATTTGGCTTCAATAACGTACATGCTAGAAATGTATGTGTAATAGCATAACCTCTCATAATTCTTCATTAATTATTTTCGGTTGACTAAATCATAACCTACAAGAGGGGACTATTAAATTCATCATCTAATGCACATCAGTTGATTAATTTAAAAAGCGCAATGTATATAATAAGTGTAAATAATTTAATTGTCTTCATAGCTCCATTGTAGAAGTTGCGAAGAAGCTAACTATTTTAATGAACAGTGTGTGTGTGTGTGTGTGTGTGTGTGTGTGTGTCAAAACCGCGCGTCTGTGCCATTCACATATACAGAGACACGCCGAACATGCAGAATTCATATTTAAGTAGTCTTTTTGCAGCTTAATGTTTACAGATAGTCCATATCATGAGTCGATTTAAGTGTACTGACCTACTTTTGATTAATTCATCCAAACTTTGACAAATTCCGTGACTCCACGTTATACAGTAAATTCCATATGACTGGATTCCGCGATTCCCCCTGCGTTTCCCCCATCTCGGAAACCATAAATAGATAATATTGAGGTTTTTACAACTTCAGTGTAGTGGATTGTAATTTATTGCAACTTGAGCAAGGTCTGCTGCTGCCTTTGAGAGAGAACTGATGCGTGATGAAGCAGCACCAGTTAGCAAGCGCTTTCGGTGTGAGAGTGCCTTTAGTCTTCCACGTTGATTGGTCGGACTCCTGACTCTCAACAAATCAGATGCGCGGTGGGCGGAGACTGCTCTAGGCCACAGAGTGGTGAGTTCCGACAGGCTGCATCAGAGCCAAATAGCGCGTTTCAAAATTAAATAATTTTATCGGCACATCGGTTTTGAAAATGACCGACACCGTTTATCATTAAAATGCTTAATATCGGTGCCAATAATCGGCCAGGGCGATAATCGGTCGACCCCTAGTTGGGGGGTGGGGAGAACGCTTGGTTGAGTACTGCACGTACAAAACCTGGTGCGGGTGTTTTTATATCACTGTATTTCTGATGGAAACCGAATGTTTTCAGAAAATTATGGATGCCATTTTCATTTCATCTTGCATGTGATGTCTGATAATGCAGCGTTTGTGTGCGGAGCTCTGCTTTGTGTACAGCGTTACAGAGGAAACCTCGCTCTATACCACTCCAACAGCGCCACCTGCTGGCAGATAATTAATTTGCATATATGTGCGGCCACAAAAAGTGTAAATCTGTGGGATTATGGTATAAATAAATTCAACTGTATAACAGTTTCACTGCAATTCATGTTATAACAGGGGCGTAGAATTAGGGGGGGACGCCAGGGACATGTCCCTACCAATATCCAGTGATTGTCAAACTGTCCCTAGCAATAATTTTGAGAAAGAGAAAGGGCAATCTATGGCTATTATTAGCTCCCTATATAAAGCATACGGACATAAAAAGGTTGTGCGAAAAGATACACAATCTTCCAGCCTAGGAAGCCTATAAGGCCTTATGAACATTAACAATAATTTGGGACAAATATAATGTGATTTTATGGTAAAAATATGTAAGTGGGAAAAAAAATGTAATACAATAATTTTTTATTGGGGATAAATTGTCAGGAAAATAACGTCACAAAAACAGTCCTTTAGTTTCATTCGAAAATAAATAAATAAACAAACCAGCACAGTATTTGTTGCGCTGCCTATAATTAAAATATTAAATAAAATAATGTCACAAAAATCATGAAAATAATGTCGCAATGCAAAATAAAAAATGTTATAAAATAGGTGTATTTAAGGCCCCTTTTTGCCAATTTGCTAATGCTTTAGTGAGTTGCATTTAAAAGGACAGAACTGATTGGATTATTCTCTGCTTCCAGCACAATCCTAACAGTAAAGAAGATTTTGAGCTGAAACCACAGTCCATGGTGTTTCCTTGGATTACAGGTAATAATGCTGTAAATAATGTTTCTTGCACAGAGCAATCATTTCGCTTCATAAGACCTCATTAACATATCGTCAGGAACCACTCGTTTTCATTTTTTTGTTCTATGATATGCTTTGTTTTTATTCGCAAAATCATGCTGTCGCTGACTTGCATTTTATGAATCACCAAGGACAATGGTTTCAGCTAAACTGTTCAACTAAAAATAAAAAGTAACCTACATCGTGGATGGCCTGAGGGTGATTAAATTAACAGCAAATTATCATTTTTAGGTGAATGGTCCCTTTAATTCTGATTTGAAAAAAAAATCAATATCATAAATACCGATATGATCAGCAACATATTACGAATCCCTGATATCATCGTCAAATAATCTACCAAACAGCAGCTAATAGTGACCATCAGATTTCATAATAAATGTTTATCTGTTAGGAAGCTGTTGATAAAACACTTGCAGACTGTGAGGGGGAGGGCATGAGTCTAAATGTTTGGCCTCATCTCTAAACGCAGCGCTGGACCGCAGGCAGTTTCCTCCAAAAACACAAGATTATCATGATACAGATGAATAATTCAAAAGCACCATCTCTCTCGCTCCTTAATTACTGCCACTAATATCAGCCTGACTAATGGAGCAGTGCTGGGCGCAGACTCTGCTCGGCTGCTTCTCCGGTCTTTATATTGCATCTCGCCTCTGGAGGTTACTGCAAATCTAGACCATCATGCAATTAAGCGATGCATTTGTAATTCAATGAAGATGGGTGCCCTAAATTACATCCTGGCTGAACTTAAAACATTTACTATGCATAAAAAAATAAAAATCAACAAACTATATGAACTAAGGGTTATTACTGAACAAAACTGCACAGGACATGGTCAACAGAAGCATTCTGATTAGAGGAGCCAATCCTGACATACTAAGCTAGCAGCTTACTGTTTAGTCAAGCATTTGTTTTCCTCCAGGAGGCGCTTGGAGGCTCAGAAAACAGAATTCAAATTCTCAAGTCATGTTTTGGTATTTTAGAGACATATATCCAAAATTGTTAATTTATACATTTGTTTAAACCTGTATATTTTCGAAGAGCCTATTTATGCAATTTTTCAGATCTAGCGGCATTATCATGGTTAAGGCTTTATCACTCACCTCAGATATGCAGGTGACTCTGCGTGGATGTGGGGCCTCTTGCTGGAGCTGGTACACTATTACAACAAAATATCACAAGCATTTCATGAGAGGAATATATTCCATTTTATATAAAGAAAAATAATAATACGGAATGTAACTATTTTGAAAATTAAATAAATGGCATCTAAATCCATATATCTATATTATATATATATGGCTTCTTTTTCTTGCAAGATGCAGTTAAGTGAAAAAAACTTAATTTGCTGTCCTCTCCAGAGTACAGTCCAGATATGATCATTTACTTCTCTAGCAGAATGATGTTCACCTGTGAAATATTACGTCAAACTAGTTGTTACAATAAATACTTTATATAAGACTTTTTATATGTTGCTGTACACTTACAATAGGATTTCCACACAGGCGGTCTGTACTCATCATTATCTGAGAGAAAAAAAAAGAGAAAATTAAATTCATAAAAATAATTCAAATTCATAAAAATGACACGTTATGTATTTTGGCAGTGCCTAGACAATAACTTTAACATTTCAGCAGCTTGGCCTTAACTGGATTTATTCATTATTTTAACGTCCAGTGATCTGGCAGCATGTAAGCCTGAGTAAACTTCACATGAACCGCACATTTCTATGTATTGGCTGTGTGAGACCGTCATCTGCTGGACAACAGTACAATTTGCAGGGGTTTCTTTGTTGAACATGTCTTTTTTGTTTGTTTTCCTGTCATGTTTATTACTATTCTATTCCTTTTGTTTTACAACGCAGGTCACAGATTAACTAAATATAAGATTAATCAAACACTTTATTTTATTTCATTTTATTAGTAATACTGTGAAATATTATTACAATTAAAAATAACGGTTTTCTATTTTTATATATTTTAAAATGTTATTTATTCCTGTGGTCAAAGCTGAATTTTAAGCATCAAACCATCATATTAAAATGATTTCTGAAGGATCATGTGACACAATGATGACTGGAGTAATGATGCTGAAAATTCCGCTTTGCATCACACAAATAAATGACATTTATTACAATATATTCAAACAGAAAAGTCATTTTTAAATTGTAATAATATTTCACACTATTACTGTTTTTAATCAAGCAAATGCAGCCTTTGTGAGCATGAGATTAATAAAAATTGACCGGTAACACAATGAACATACTGAAGAACCATCAGCATCTTGCTGTCAGCTTAACAACATTTTCTTCCTGCAAATTCATTCAGAAACATGACTGAAGTTTGTATCCGAAGCAAAATGTTTTTTTTTTTTTTTTTTTTTTTATATGAAACATTTATTTTTATTTTATTAATTTACAAAGCAGCCCACATTCACAGAAAATGTAGCGAGGTTGCTCATTTAGAGAGTAATTCATAATATTATGCTATATTTATTTTTTTATTTTTAATGTCATCATCTGACCACCAGCGATATTCATTTTTGTAATGCCAAATAGGAATCACAGAAGCATGTCAAAAGCACCTAGATACTAAAAATGAAGGATTATATGATAAGCTATGCAATACATTAATAACCAAATTTATGTAAAGATAAAAACAAACAAAATATGTTATACATTAATACAATATTCTATATTATTTTGCGCATTGTGATTCTGAAAATAGTTAAACTGACAGCAAGATGTTGCTGGTTCTTCCGAGTGTTCGTTATAAGATGAATGAATACCAGCAGGAAAACCCTGCTGTAAGCACTTCATGAACAATAGAGCACAGGAGAGGAAGAGGCCCTTCGCATTACGACTGTCTTCAGAAAAACCTGGCCCCGCTCCACAATACTGCGGTCCTGCTCATTACACCAACTCACTCTCACTTTCTCAGAGGAAAGACCCTCTGACAGCTTCCTCTTCCTTTCACAGAAACATCCAAAATAGAAAAGAAAAACCCTGTCTATTATGTTCATCACAAAAGGTACATTCAAGAGTAAGGCATCTGAAAAGAGCCGTATGAGTGATGGATAAGAGTTTAACACCATAAATTCAGATCTATCTTCTTCTAACAGTCACACACTTACTACTGATAATCTGCGTATGATTCAGCACTACATATTAATAGAAAACAGCTGCTTCCTTATGCAGAGATAAGAGCACACATATTTCTTCTCCATGACTTCAACAAGTGTTTGAGGCATATGCTATTGAGCTCATATGTGACCCTGGAGCACAAAACCGGTCATAAGTAGCAGGAGTATATTAGTAGCAATAATCAACATTTACATTGTATGGGTCAAAATTATCAATTTTCTTTTATGCCAAAAATCATTAGGGTAAATGATTATTAAAGGTAGGTTATAGATCATGTTCCATGAAGATATTTTGTGAATTTCCAACCGTAAATACATCAAAACTTAATTTTTGATTAGTAATATGCATTGCAAAGGACTTCATTTGGTCAATTTTAAAGGCGGTTTTCTTAATATTTTGCACTCTCAGATTCCAGATTTTCAAATAGTTGTATCTGAGCCAAATATTGTCCTATCATAACAAACCCTACATCTATGAAAAGCTTATTTATTCAGCTTTCATGAGGTATAAATATCACAAAATCGAACCTTATGACTGGTTTTGTGGTCCAGGGTCACATATTTGAGTAGTTGATATGTAACATATCCATGAGCTTGATTTCATTTCGGTTTTATCTTGAAATTGAAAGTATTGAGAGTAAATTTAGATGCTTTTCATTAACTTCGCGAGTTTAGCCCTATTCGAAACATTCTTGATGTGACAAATAATTTTTAAATTGCATAAGCCTACAATTACTATGAGCTCATAAACATGAATATTAATCGAGTCATCAAAATGAAGACTTTTGATCGAAAATATTTTAGATGAAGCCACAGCATACATGTTCATTTTCGTCCTCGTTCTGGTTTAATAATCATTTACCTGTTGCCATGCACTGCATTATGATTAACAAAGCAAACACTAGAGATAAATAACCTGTTTGCCAGTTATAACGTCAGAAAATAAATAAACAAACCGCAGGATGAAGTCATTTTGACTGAAAATGATACAATGTTGTCAGCCGCAGGATTAGCGGATATCATTGCATCTCTCTATGAAATCTATCGTGTGTGTTTTCTGTTGTCAACCAAACTGCTAATAAAAGCGATCGATTGAGATGGACTCACCGAACACATGGATGGCCATTGCAGTCAGTGATCCAGAAGCACAAACCTTATATCCTAACATCCACAGCTATAAGGAAAGAGCCCGATTCTATGACAAACAACCTTATATTCTGGAGGAGGACAAGGGTTTGATGAATTGCTCAATGTGGGAATGCGGTGTTACAAGCTGTCGCCGAGCTAAACTTTCATTCCCACCGACACCGCGGGAGACGCATGTGCGCTGGGATGAGAGGTGATCCGGTACCGGTGGCTGTATCGAGCGCTTCTCTGGAGCTCTGATTCACTCTGATTCACATCCCAGCACTGAAGTCGCCATCTTGTGAGACCACATGACCTGATCCACACACGCGCGCGCTCTTCCTCAGGGACTGCGTTACCATGGAGACACCCTCTGTGACGAGCACTTCATGATATGAGGCACTTCTAAAACTTTAGGTGTGTTTGTATAAATGTAAAGAGTAAAGACAGAGTAACAACAGCGTTATTATATATTAAAAACTAAATAAGCCTAATTGATAAATTAATGCAGTTTTAGGTTTTTCATCATTATAAGTCCTGTTGCATAACCCAAGTGATTCAAGATTCAAGATTCAAGAGTTTTATTTGTCACATACACAATTATACAGAGTATAACCAGCAGTGAAATGTAGGTCAGGTCCGCTCCAAGGACAGTGCAATTATAAAGAATACAAATATTAAGAAGAAGTACAAACATAAAATAAAATAAAAGATAAGATAAAATAAGATAAGATAAGATAAAAAAATATAAATATAATTTGCAGGTCAGTATGTTGTTGACAAATAGTAATGAGAGGAATGTGCAAAAAATAATGTGCAAAAAGTTGTACAGGGTATTTGAATAGCAGCAATATGAGGTAGAGAAAAATTATGAATAGCTTATTGATATAGTGATATTACATGGAGTCAAGTGATATTATGACACAGAGTTAGAGTTTAGGAGCCTGATGGCCTGGGGGAAGAAGCTCCTTCTAAGTCTCTCAGTCTTTGCCATCAGGCTACGGAAGCGCTTACCAGATGGCAGCAAAGTGAATAGACGGTTACCAGGGTGATTTGAGTCCTTGAAGATTTTAACAGCTCTATTTTTGCAGCGTTTGAGGTAGATGTTCTGCATAGAGGGGAGAGCAGACCCTGAGATGCGCTCAGCTAAGCGCACAACTCTCTGTAGTGCTTTGCAGTCCTGATTGGAGCTGTTTCCATACCACACTGAGATGCACTGAGTCAATACACTTTCTATGGTCCCTGAATAGAAAGTTTTCAGGATTGCTGGTGAGACCCTGAATTTCCTCAGCTGTCGCAGATGGTACAGTCTTTGCCTGGCTTTCTTAACCTGTGTTTGGATGTGTGTAGTCCAAGTCAGGTTCTCGGAGATGTTTACACCGAGGTACTTGAAGCTACTCACCCTCTCCACAGGGGTCCCACTGATCCTGAGAGGAGAGTAGGGCTGCTGCTGTCTCTTCCTAAAGTCCATGATCAGCTCTTTAGTTTTCCCCACATTCAGAGAGAGACAGTTGTCCTGGCACCATGATGTGAGTTTTTCTACCTCATCCAAGTATGCGGTCTCATCGTTGTTGGAGATGAGGCCCAGAACCACAGTATCATCAGCGAATTTGACAATGGATGTGGAGCTGTGAGAGGACACGCAGTCATGCGTGTAGAGAGAGTAGAGCAGAGGACTCAGGACACAGCCCTGTGGGGCTCCTATGTTCAGAGTGATGGAGTTTGAGGTGAACTGGCCAACTTTCACCACTTGATGTCTGCCGGTGAGGAAGTCTTGAAGTGCGCTATCTTTGGAGATAATATATATATTCAATTTGTTGTTATTAAGCATTAGATTTCAGGGTTTCCCAAACTGGGGTTTTGTGAATGAAAAGCTAATAATTAGGCCTAATGAGGTCATAAAAATGAAAAATAAATAGAAAATAAATTATTTTAAAAAGTAACATCAATCAAAATAAAAAACTTCCTAAAAATGAAATGTTTTGTTTACCTGCCTGTCATGTAGGCATTTTAGAAAAGAAAATGTAAAAGGTGAAAAAGGGAGAATCAATCAATTATTAATAATTTCTTGCTATTTTGTGAATATATGTAATCAAGTAATCAATAAAAATGTCACCGTAGTCTGATAACAAGTATTTTAAAATAATTGCTTATTTTTTTAAATCTGATTACATGTAATCAATTACTGTACTACCCCTCTCTCTCTCTCTTATATATATATATATATATATATATATAGAGAGAGAGAGAGAGAGAGAGAGAGAGAGAGAGAGAAAGGCCAGTTTTCATTTTGCAGTAGAGTCTTTTTATCTTATTACATTTAGTCTGGACTGCAAACTTGTGTAAAATGTGACTTATTTTATTGTGTTGTAGATTCAACTCTTTGTAACTATATACAAATTGTCGATTTCATATGTATTTCATATGTATTTGAAAACATATGAACATGATTTTTAGAATCAAATAAGCATGAAGGAATTACTTACTCCTATTCCCAACCCTTCCTCAGAAGGAAATCGTTTGAAATAAGATTGCAGCCTACACATTTTTGCATTCACAACTAGTTTGCATAAACTTAAAATAGATAGGACTACAAATTACCACGAGAGTATGTTGGATTCAAACAACAGTATAAAAGAATTACAAATACACTCTCAGAATAAAAAGGTACAAAAGCTATCACTGGGGCATTACTTTTCAAAAGGTACACTTTTGTACCATTTTACTCCTAAAGGCACATATAGTGCCTAAACTGCACCTAAATAGTAGGCCCTTATTTTTTTAAATACATATTGGTATTAGTACCTTAACAGTGCATAGTACCTTTTTTTCCTACGAATGTATTTAAAAATAAAAACCGCAGATATACTGTATTTATGAATTTTAAGGCAGGCCAGATGTTACAGTGCTGCAAAACGGTTAAAACATTGCAAAGCAGCATGCAAAGATTTATTCCGTGCATTCATATTTTGCACTTATGTACAAATGTGTAAGAGTAAGAGCAGTCTTACACAATACATGTCTCAGTATGCCTTCCCCAAACAATATCATTATATAATTGCAAAGCCTTGTCTGCTTAGTTGGCCATGTGATCCCAAAGCACCCTTTAAAGCCCTGCGGAAGCTTGCACTGGTTTAAAGTCAAACAAACTCTCCAATATGTTCCCCAGATGGTGGTGTTGCCCTGAACTGACAGAAGTTTAAGTGAGTACACACGCTTACAGGAAGCGCACACAATAGCCACCCATCGGTTCTGTTCAGAGGACATGAGACCCTGACACTGCATTTATTGTTCAGCTCTCATTTCCTGCCGTTGAATAAAAGTAAATATACTTTTTTTTGAATACGACAAGACTAAAAAGACGTGCAAGGCGTGTCGTGCGTAGGATGAAGTAATGGTTATTTTTGACTGAAGACATGGTTCTTGTGGAAATTGCTTGTTCATAAAGTATGTTTAGGACCTTGTGACGATGCTATATTTAATTTGCTTGTCATTATATCATAATTATCAAGAGAAATTAATAATTAGAAATCACAACTGAGAATATATAGGTCTTATAACTGCTTTCACAATGCACAATTCAGTTTAACTAGGCTATTACTAGTTGATTCCCTTAAATTATTAAATTTAAAATGAGTCTAAAAGCAATAATGTGCTAAATATAAAGGTACTTGTGACTCAGCTAACCATAGGTTTGACATGTATAACCATGACTGGAAAGCTGAGTCTCATCTGAAGATGCTATCAACCAAAAACACTTAAAGGTCAGTTCACACTATGTTTAGTCCATCTCAGTCTGGTCAGGCTAAAGGTCACGGTTGAAGAAAAAAGATGATGAGTGAGCAATAAGTTAACACACACACACACACACACACACAAACACACAGCGAGTCTGTTCATTTAACGATAGAGTTATCAAACAGCAGGGTGCAGGCCACAAGAATGTCTGACTTGACGAATCGCTCTTCTGACTCGATTTCTTTAACCCATTCAGTTCAAAACTCACCTTGATGCTTAACCATAATAAACCGCACCAAATTCTATATTACCAAATCTTGTAACTTCTGGGAACATAAGCGAATATTACTCAAATGAAAACGAATAAATTATTAGCCAATTGCACTGCCAAAGAAGTTAACTTAAGTTTAAAAAAGCTCAAAATAAAGGAAACTGACATGAAATGTGTATTTAGTCATTAAGACATAAGCACTCATATAGGCCTAAATGTCTGTTAGTTGGTTGCAAACTTGCTAGTAAAGTAAGGTGACAGGGCAATATCTCAAAATCGGCTTACCAAGACAATTTCAGCATGTTGAGTTAATTGCTGAAAAAAGAGCTAATAACTAACCATACTAAGTCGTTTTTTTTAATGATTATGACGTTATGTGTATTTAAGAATTGTAGGGCATATCTTGCCAGCATTGCTGTTAATATATATTTGATTGATTAGTATTAAATAGGCCAACATTCAGTTTCTACACCCACTGTTGTGCATTTAATATTACTTTTTTTATTTACTGTATTTTGAAGAATGAGAAGATCAAGCGGTCATACGGTTTAGGAATGGTCATAATCACAGGGATTATATTCCTTTTCCTTTCAAACACGTATCCAGAAATGAACAAGCAGACTGCCCACAAAAAAACTTACCAGCAAATCAACAGCTCATCCAAATGTTTTGGCAAAGCTGTGACAATACGTAGAGTTGAATTTTCCAGGATTCTCCACTAGATGGCAGAAACTACAAAGCAAAATATCATTCAACTAAGAGATCCAAGACAATTAAAAAACATAATAGTTTTATCCAATGACAAAATATACAGAATGACTGATGCTTTAAATAGCTATTAAAAGATTTATTACAACATTTTATTAATTTATTATAATTTATACATAACTTTCACAAGTTACAAGTTGACCGCCAACACAATAATCATCACATCCTTTTTCCAAAGTGGACCTAGTAAATAAGAAGAAAACCCTCATTGTAAAGCTGCCATTTCCTGGCTGAAAATCTAAGAGTAACAAGATGTTCAACTGCAACAGAGACATGGTTGAAACACTGGTCTAATTCTCTTAGAGAATCAGTCATGCAGGTAAAGCACAGAACAACTGTCATACAAATTTACCTTTGAAACCAAAATCAAGTTGACTTAAAAGCAGAACGAAATGCAGCAAAGTCTTGTAGAACTACACAGTAGTAAGCCAATAGATTTTAAAGAGAGAAGAGGATGATAATGAAAGACTTCATCTATCTTGCTTAGTAATTGTCACTAAGCGCAACATAATGGTAGAACTTAAAAAGACAGTAGAGTTTATATCCGTCGTTGTTTGTTTTGAAGAGCAGCTCCAGTTCCTGTTCAGTTTTGTCGAGTTTAATGCTAAAGACAGAATTGCTGAAAACAGTTCCACAGGTTGTCCAGAGAAATCCTTATTTAAAGGTTTGTTCAGGTGATTTTTTTTTTGTCATGATGATCCTAAGACAAACATAGTACCAGTAGAGATCACATACAATGATTTCATCATAATGGCATATACAATGCAATTACACTGTAATCAGAAAGACAACCAAAGTGAATCAACTAATGAACTTTTCTCAATGTTTCTAAGAGTCAGACACCACAAATACAAAGTCTGCCACTTTTGTAAGTTAAGCAGAAAAAATCACTTATAAAAAAGCATTAAGGTTCTTATCAAAATAAGTCCACGAAAAGCTCTCAGGCAAGTCTATTTCACTAATTCACCTAAAACTTCATTGTAATTAAACTGTAAAAGATTTGTTATTGTACTGTTAATGTTGTAATTTCAATAACCTGCACCCAAATAAATGGCACATATCGAAGTAAGCATTTGAAAAGTCAGCATGGTGAATAATGTACTCCTACAATCACTGCCCAATGAACAATCATTCACGTCAGAAAATCTTCCTTTAGCATGCCAGGATCCATATGAAACATTCACACAACAACACCTCACTATTTCTAGAAGACTGACGATCAGATTTGTTTTAAAGCTACTCCTAAAAATGTGCTGGAACTGCTTGCGTCAAGCACTTAAAACAATGATCGCTTAAAAAAACACACACCTTTCACTCCCTTCATTTGCAAAATATAAAAGGCGAATAAATTATAAAGTGGCCAATTCTTCCATATTTAAGCCTCTGAGAGTAAGTCTGTTTCCTCTTGCAATGAATCTGGAGACATTTGGACTGTCGTGAGCCGTTCCGTCTCGATCCTCAATAAATACACCACCACAAATGGAAAAACAATCAGTACAATGTCTGCATAACCTTTCAAGTGCCTTCCCCGACTACTGTACTCACAACTCTTTGTAAAAATGCGCTGGATTGAAAAGAGCTCAAATGAAAACAGAGGAGAGACGAGACCAGAGTGCTCCAGGGATCTCTCATCTCTCGTCCCCCTCATTTCAACATGGCTGCCAGGAATCAAAGCGACCAATCAGAGGCCTGATCAGCTTCCTGAAGACTGGGCGTGAGAGGAAGAGGTGTCTTCCTCCTCTGTGCTGTGGTTTGCGGCGGGCCCCAGAGCGGGCCTGGATGCGAGGGCCGCTGTGGCTGCTGTGGATGAGCTGACGCCGTTGGATGTGCTGATGGAGCTGTGCTGGATGGCCTCGTTCTGTGGGCTGCTGGCAACGGACATCTCCCCGCTGCTCTCCTCCTTATCCAGCTCTGAAACACACAGCCACCGAGACGACAGACATTAGCAGCTCTACAACGCTTTCACATACCATGCAGTCTATTTAATTATTGTCTAAAGTAGTGTTGGGGTAAATCAACATGAACTTGACAATTCAACAAATTACTAATTATTTTCTTTAATGGAATATTGCAGTATTTATTATAAATGATTTATCCATGCACAATTGTTTTTATTCATGTGTCCTCTAAATCTTTGCTCAAAATAACTTCCCCTTCCTCTTGCTAATGATGTGTTTATTTATTTATTGATTTTTGGTAAAATTTCTAAAGTCACAGCAATAATACTGTTATTGTGAATTAGAGATGCCACAATGAGGAAATTTGACCCTCAGGATCTATAGCGCTTTAATCCATCTATCCCTTTCTTTGAACAAAACGAACGCTTGAAAACACAACACAACAATAATAATACAGTACAACGACAAACTAACTTATAGAACTTATAGAACTTATGTGAGTGAGTGAAGTGACATTCAGCCAAGTATGGTGACCCATACTCAGAATTCGTGCTCTGCATTTAACCCATCCAACGTGCACACACACAGCAGTGAACACACACACACCGTGAACACACACCCGGAGCAGTGGGCAGCCATTTATGCTGCAGCGCCCGGGGAGCAGTTGGGGGTTCGGTGCCTTGCTCAAGGGCACCTCAGTCGTGGTATCGAGGGTGGAGAGAGCGCTGGACATTCACCACCCCCCACCTACAATTCCTGCCGGCCGGGGACTCAAACCCGCAACCTTTGGATTATGAGTCCGACTCTCTAACCATTAGGCCACGACTTCCCCTCCCCCTTATAAACAAAACAAGACAGGTGACATCTTAAGACCCCACACATGACTTTTTATTAAATTGTGGCCATGTTGTGCTAATTGTTCTGAAAGCCTTTATTGTCATTGTATGCACGGCATACAACAAAATTTGAAGCACTGCTCCAGTTGAAAAAAAAAAAAACTTAACACCATAACAAAATATTATGAAATGAATAAAAATAAGAATTACTGAAAAAGACATACCAATTTACATAAAGTGCAATAATTTGAGGTATTTGTTCCCTTGTTTTGATATATTTAAACTGTGTAACATTGATAATAACACTAATTACCGCGGTAAGCCCATGGTGAATTATTTTGGCCACGATAATCATGTAGTAAAAACTGATATCATAACAACCCTAGTTAGCAACAAAAGGGGTTCAAAGTTGAAATTGTTAGAACTAAAGCTAACTGTTAATGTTCTATTTATGTCAATAACAGTTGCTCAGCTGGCACATGCCAACTGAAAGTGCGATGCCATCTTTGCTTAAGAATCACCTGACCTGTAATCACCATGTGACTGATGACTCTTGAGCTGTAGTGCTGACATCTACCGTCAGGCACAAACTGTCTATGCTAAACAGCCACATCTGACCCCCCTGAGCGAAGGTGAGCGAGAAAGCTCGATTCTGACCCCGCGAACATCTGAAGTTCTTTCGCACCGGATGAGTTGCTGGCATGATTGCGATTAAAGACTTTGCCAGTCCAATGCTTTGTCTTTTATTAATCCCTGTGCTTGCTATGTAACCTTTAATTAAAGTTACAATGTCATTTTAAACCAACATCATCAGGGTATATTAGAGGCTGTAGCGTGCGGCCAAACTCGCGCACCCCTCCCTCCGATCCCCTCTCTTTCTTGCCAACTACTGCAGCGACAGATAATTACTGCACCTGATTTTAATGATACACACACAGGAGAGCGGCAGAGATGCGCGGTCCAAATGCCACCAGCTGTTCTACAGTTGCATTGAATTAATTGGCTCCTGATGAGGAAGCGAATGAAAAAAGGCTCGCTCTCGCTCTGACTCGCACCGAAATGCAGACTACCATGATAATTAATATAGCTAATGAAGCAAGCAAGGCTGAAATGGCACTTGGTAATTAATGTGAGGATAGTTGATTGTGTGCGCGCTTCTGAATTGACCGGGCTCCGATCTGGTAACTTGCAAACCTCGCCTGCTCCGTGCATGTAAGGTCGAGCTCAGAAATCATAACTGGGTTTTCTCTTCTCTTCGGCTCCATGTTCAGGCATCTGTAATTACTCCTAATGGTATTAAGCAGGAAAGGGAGTGATATATTATCATACACAGCATTGCATGCTCTGGAGACTGCTCTCGGATCATCTCCGCTGTGAGCAGATGGGGCTTGTGCAATGCTAAATGGAGGCATGGCCTGTCCTGTTTGCAGGGCAGCCTGGGTAATTTTCCCCCACCTGCTACCAGGGCAGAGAGATTAAGGCCAGAAACATACTTTACTTAAGTACGCAATCACAAACGAAAATGCTTTGCCAAGCAGGCTCACGTCAGCCATGTTTTACACCTGTCCCAACCAGGTACAATGCGATTTTCATATATTTCAGGCATAACAGAATGTAATGAAGCAAACAAGACGGGAGCGCTCAGGTGACCGAATGAAACCCGCACTGACATCTGCACTTTTTCACCGCATTAAGACCGTTCTTTGACAGGTGATGACCATCTGTGGCTTCTCCGTCATGCGATGAATGTGGCACAAACTGGCGTTGTTTACAAAGACGGAATGGCACTCTTCTGCGAGTCTCATTTGCACATGTGACTAATATATGACCCCTCACGGAGTTGGGTGACATTGGCAGCATAAACAGGATTGAGGAATGGTTTCGATCATCTCTGTACCCTCCTCTACCTCGCCAAGACCGACCAAATGAACCGCTCCCTGACAACCCAATCTCACCCGACAGCCATCCCGCTCATAATATGCATGAGACCTGTCAGTCAAGCTGCTTAACAATGCCGGCGCATAATGAACTGCACGGCTGCAGCGGCGTATGCCAGTCACGAAACAGCGCTTCTGTCAGGCTCTCCGCTATAATACACTCATTTTGGAAGCAATCATTGTCAATACAAGTCAGCCTCGGGTTACAAAATGAGCCAGACACATGCACACACAAAGCCAGCAACGTATCGGACATGGTGTGATATCAAAGTTATGTACAAAAAGTGCTTACGCACCAGCGGAGCGGCGTGGGCGGCCGTTAAGTTTTAGTGTTGTAGAAGAGCTGCCGGCACATGCAATCTCTTCCACAACCGCTTCTCCGTCCCTGTGACAACAGTTAATTGATATGAAGTGGCTGCATATGGCAGACAAGCCGCAGATCTGCACATTTCAGTAGGTGTCATTAAAGCGTAACGGCTGTAGACGCACGTGTAACAAAAGCAGCCCTCGGTTTCTGAATGACTCTTTATCACTCATCTTAAAGAGGACAGCGCCATATACAGCGGGGATCATTTTCTTAGGGAACATCGCTGTTGTGCAAATATATGAGTCCTCGGCGTTCTGCAGTAATAATGGGACGAGATGAATCTGTTATTTCACACTCAGGGCTAGTTCATATTCCACTTCACATTTCATCAAAAACCCAACTGAACACTCATTAGGAATACCGCTCATCTGTTCTCGTCAAAAACCAACAAAACAAATTTGGAAAAAATGAAGCCATTAACTTTAGAACCCATTAAGCAGATGGGTTCTCTCTCTGTCAGTCCAGAGATGTGTGTTCATTTTCTAAGAAAGAAGAGAAAAGCATTCGGGGAGATTAGATCTGGTTTTGAACCCTGAGCAAAATTTAGAAAATCATTGCCAACTGAGATTAAGGCATTGTGAATGAAATAACAGGATCTTTTGACTTATGCCAGTAAGCAACCACCTAGAACAGTCTTTCTTAACCCTGTTTTTGAAGATAACAGTACACATTTTGTATTTCACCCTTACCCTAGCCATCCATGTCCAGTCTTGGTGTCTCTACTAATGAGATGAATCAGGTTTGTCTGGGAGTAGGGTTGGGAAACACTGCCCCAGTACCCTAGTAGTGGTCCATTTACACATTTTCATTAGTAATATTCTGATTCAGAAACTGCTGTGATCGAATTACGGAGTCAGTTCAGTGAAACCAGTAACACAAACCAGTAACTACAATTTCTGAATCTTTCTGAAGGAATGATTTATTATAAATCGTGTACTCATGATTATAGCCAACAATAACATCAAATCCCAACTCGTGGTCCTTTCTGGCCCCGTTCCAATCTCCGTTTCACTTGACAAGATTGATCTTTGGGAGCAGCAATGGCAGTGTGTTTCCTTATAGTGAACCACTTGGAAAGAAATTGCCAAAAATGTGATTTGTGAATTTAGACTGCAATCATTTGCTGCATCTTCTACATGTCTTCTGTTGTCTGATTGATAGTTTATACTACAATACTAAAAGGTCTTACAGTATAATTGTAAAAATATCCCCCTCTGGGTCTATTTGTCTGTTTACTGTTTATTTTAGAAAGTAAACTTAAGAAACATTTTTATAGTAAATAATATTTCAAGATGAACAGTTAGGTTTAATTTGATTATCCAGCAATTTTTTTTTTTAGAAAAATCATGTTAAAATATGAGCATCAAATATGATCCAACAGGATTTTGAGGACCATTTATTTGTTTATCTCTCGATAATCATTGTATTCCATTATAATAAAAACTACAAATCGTTGATCCTAAAAATAAGCATTTAATTATCAACTTTCTAAAATACGCTGTATAATTGTGAGATACAGAGTGACAACTAAAATTTATATGCATCTTTTGCAAGTAGTCTGCTGTACTATTATACAGATCTCAATTATTTATATTACAAGTTATCAGAATGCCATCTTACTTTTTGGTCATATAAACAACAACATCTGCACCAATTTACTCAGTTTGGACCTCTGAATAAAAATAATGTGCTTTTTCTCTGTCAGTATGAGCTCCATATACTTATTACATCATTCTATATTAGCCATAAGAGTCGGATGTATCAAATATGGCACTCAAACATTTTCCCCAAATTCTGACTATTATTAAATATGTTAAGGCTTTGCAGGGTTAAGAGAGCAGAATCAATATGTTTTTCAATAATATCATCAAACTAAAACAACAGATTTTTATGGCTGTTGTGATTCATAAGTGCTAAATCTTAAATCGAGAGCACTGGAGTCTGATGACGAAGCAAGCTGATATGTCTGACAGTGTGAATTGCTGAGGTCACTCACGGTGGTTTCCTGATTTCTTCTGTAGGAGCGTCACGGGACAGTCTTTATGAGCCAGTAAAAGCTGCTTCAGCTGGGCCACCTCACTACGCAGAAAAGTCACCTCACTCTGCACAGAGAGAAAGCAGCACGTTACCCGTCAAGATCAGAGAGGAATCAACAGAAAAAGATCATTAGCTCTTCTTCATTTAAGCTTTTTTGGGACACAATTATAGCTGCTTAATGGCAGAGTCCCAGGAGAGAGAAACACAGAGAGAGCGCTCCCCTCCGTCAGCGAAACACTGTCGCCCATTCTGGTGAGATTTACTCTCGTCTGCCGTTAGGACTCCCATGGGGCTGTGCTGTTCTGCATGTGCTAAAGACAGGCTGTTTAAAAGCGAAGGTGACTTTAACAGGATTTACAGAGCGCCGAACGGGTGCGAAAAAAGGGCACAGATTTAAAAGCTTTCTCTGTTCCTCAGAAACACGGCCGATGTTTAATGTAGCAGTGTAAACGCTAGCCAGTTTATTTCTTTCCATCTGTTTTATCTTGGCAGTGCTAGTACGGTGTGCAGAGGAGAAGCAGATTTAAACGCAGCTGCTAAAACACTATGGCAGTCTTCACCACAAACTGCCATCTTCCATTACGATCACAAAGTCGGCCTCCCTCCCTCCTTCTCTTCTTTCTGTATTCCACATAACATCAAAATGTGTCACAGATCATTCAGGCTCATTCACCTCCCAATCACAACGCACTCCTTCACCTGAGTATTAATTGCACACACCTGCACTTCATCAGCTCCCTCATCAGCCTGCACATAAAAGTACACACCTCACACCAGCTCATTGTCCGATCTCGTTTCCTTTCGAAGTGGACTGATGCTACTACAGCTACTAACCTGTGTACTTACCTTGATCTCCTACTTACCCCTTCTCATCTCCGGCGTGTTCTTCACAGCTCTACTCCATCGTCTGTGTCTCCAAGGATCTCCACGAGTGTGTCTCCCCTGTCCAGGATTGTGAGGTGTGTGCTCCATCTCCCCTATCCACGAGTTCCTGTGAAAGCAAAGGATATTCCATTATCACCCTCATTGTACTGCTATACCTGTTCATTGAACTTGTTACTCACCTCCATCAGCAAACCGCTGACTCCACCGACTGCAATAAAACTCACCTGTTGCATTCCAACCATCTGTCTGAGTCTGCTTCTCTAACAGAAGATTGGACCAAAACCGAGGGATACGGCAGGATGAGTCAGCCCGATCCATTCCAGGAACTCGTGGATAATCTTCGGCGAGTTCGCTGCAACCCCACAACAACTCCGACACCACCTTTTCAACACCGTATGTGATTGCCAGTCCCATGGCCAAACCGGCGCCCTTCTCTGGTGTGGCGGAGGAGTGCAACGGATTTCTCCTACAATGCTCACTCACTCTAGAAATGCAGCCGCATCTCTACGCTACCGACAGAGCCAAGATAGCTTTCATCATTTCCCTGCTTACAGGACGAGCGCTCCAGTGGGCTTAGACCATCTGGGCCCAATCCGGTATTGTGACACAATCTGCTAACAGTTTTATTGAACATTTCAGAGATGTTTTCGGCCAGCCGGCCGAGCTTCATCTGTTGGAGAGCAATTGTATCATCTTCGTCAAGGATCTCTGTCTATAACTGACTATGCTCTCCAATTCAGAACCCTTGCAGCAGCCAGTGGCTGGAATGAGCACTCGGTCCTTACCACCTATCGGCAGGAACTGGAACCAAGAGTGCGGCTGCAGCTCTCTGAATACGATGACTCCCACGGCTTGGAGAGATTCATCCAACTCTCCATCAGGTGTGCCAAACGTATGCAGTCTTGCTTCTTGGAATCCCAAAATTCTCCCAGCTCTGCACTCCTTCGCCACCCAGCGACTCTCAGCACTCCAGAACCAGGTCACGAACCCATGCAAGTTGACCTAACCCGTCTTTCTTCCACTGAACGGCAGAGGCGGCTGACCCAAGGCCTGTGTTTGTACTGCGGTGCTGGCGGGCATGTAATCTCCACATGTCCAATTCGTCCTCCTCGACCGATGGTGAGTGTTATAAAGTCAGTTGTGGCTAATATGCAGCCCCTCACTGCCATAGTAATCCTTACTGCCTCTAATGCCTGTGTTCCAGTATATGCCCTCCTCGATTCCGTATCAGCCGGGAATTTCATCTCCGGAAGCCTCTGCCGCCAACTCAATCTCCCGATCACAGCGACCAAGCCCACCTACAAAGTCCAGTCGATAACAGGAAAACCCCTCAGTCGTAGACACATCAAATACAGTGCTGGCCCCATTCACCTTCAAGTTGGTCAGTTGCATGAGGAATCCATCCATCTCCTGGTTCTGGAGGGATCCACTGCTGAGATCATTCTTGGGCGCCCTTGGTTCGTGTAACATGACCCCGTCATCTTATGGAGTACTGGTGAGGTTCTGAAGTGGGGCAACAAATGCTTTCCTGACTGTTCCCCTCTGACGCTGACCATCAACTCGACCTCCATCGAGAGCCCAAAGGAGAAACAGTCAGTTGATATTCCAGCTTGCTACGCCCCCTTCAGCGACGTGTTCTGGCCGGAGAGAGCCTCCCAGCTACCTCCGCACCGGCCATGGGACTGCGCCATAGATCTGTTACCGGGATCCCCGTGGAAGAATTTACCCACTCTCACTTCCTGAACAGAAGGCCATGGAGGAGTATATTGAAGAGGCTCTTCAACAAGGTTACATCTGCCCTTCAATGTCCTCTGCTGTTTCAAGCTTTTTCTTTGTGGCCAAGAAGGACGGAGGCTTGCGGCCTTGTATCGATTACCGGGCACTCAATAAGATCACCATCAAATTCTGTTATCCTCTTCCTCTCGTCCCAGCGGCACTCGAACATCTCCGTGGAGCCACCGTCTTCTCCAAGTTGGACCTCCGCAGCGCGTATAACCTCATCCGGATACGCGAGGGGGACGAGTGGAGGACTGCCTTCATTACCCCTACTGGCCACTACGAGTATCGGGTGATGCCGTATGGATTAGTCAACGCCCCCTCCGTATTCCAAGACTTCATGCATGAGGTTCTCCGGGAGTTTCTCCATCGATTCGTCCTCGTCTACATTGATGACATTCTCATCTACTCCCGGAGCATGGCCAAACATCGCCACCACGTTGCGGAGGTCCTGAAACGCCTGAGGGAATTCCAACTGTTTCTCAAGGCAGAAAAATGTTCCTTCCATCTACCCTCAGTGCAGTTCCTTGGATACTACATCGATAGCAGTGGCATCCGGATGGACGAGAGGAAGGTGGAAGCCATTAAGACTTGGCCCACTCCTTCTACCATCAAGGAACTCCAACGCTTTCTAGAATTTTCCAACTTCTATAGAAGATTCATACATGACTACAGCATCATCACCAGCCCACTCACCAACCTCCTGAAGAACAAGCCCAAGTCTCTGTCCTGGACACCTGCCGCCACTGAAGCCTTCGAAACCCTCAAGGAAGCCTTCACCAGCGCTCCACTCCTCATCCATCCCGATCCTGGGAAGCCCTTCCTAGTAGAAGTAGACGCTTCTACCTCTGGAGTAGGAGCAGTCTTGTCTCAGCAGCAGGGGACTCCAGCCAAACTCCATCCATGCGCCTTCTCACGCAAACTCAGCCCAGCGGAGATAAACTACGACATCGGCAACAGAGAACTTCTAGCCATCAAACTGGCTTTGGAGGAATGGAGGCATTGGTTGGAGGGTGCACAGCATCCATTCATCGTCCTCACAGACCATAAAAACCTTCAATATCTGCGTGATGCTAAAAGACTTAATCTCCGTGGGTGAAAAACCGGCCCGGTGGGCGCTGTTTTTCACCCGCTTCAACTTTACCATATCCTATCGTCCCGGTCCCAAGAATGTGAGGGCGGATGCTCTCTCCCATCTCTACTCCCCAGAAGAGGTCTGCGAGGAACCAGAACCCATCATTCCAAAGGAAATCATCGTCAGCCCCATCCGGTGGAATCCCGAGTCAGACACCCCCTCCAATGTCTCCACACCTACTCCGCCGGGCTGCCCACCAGGCTTGCAATACATCACCAGAGCACGACGCACTCCACTCATTCACTCTGTGCACACATCTCTGGGCACTGGCCACCCTGGGGCCAACGGCACTCTCTCGTTGCTGAAAGATCGCTTCTGATGGCCCAATATGGCCAGGGATGTGAGAAGGTTTGTGCATGGCTGCTCGGACTGTGCCATTTGCCAGCGGGCAAACTCCTCCCGCTTCCCCTTCCCAACCGACCTTGGTCACACCTAGGAGTTGATTTCATCACTGATCTACCGGCCTCTGATGGTAATACCTGTGTCTTCGTTGTCATTGATCGATTCTCCAGGTCCTGTCGTCTGTTACCCCTCAAGGGTCTGCCCACAGCCATGGAGACGGCTATGCTTATGTTTAATCACATCTTCCGTTATTATGGGATCCCTGAAGACATTGTCTCTGATCGGGGACCGCAATTTATCTCCAAGGTATGGAAGGCCTTTTTCACTCTCCAAGGTGTGGCCGTGAGCCTTTCGTCGGGATACCACCCCCAGTCGAACGGGCAGACGGAGAGGAAGATCCAGGAAATTGGCCGCTTCCTCCGAACCTTCTGCCATGGCCACCAGAACTCTTGGAACCAGTTCCTGGGCTGGGTCGAGTAAACGCAGAACTCTCTTCGCCAGCCATCCACTGGACTCACTCCCTTCCAGTGCGTACTCGGTTACCAGCCTCCTCTATTTCCCTGGTCTGGAGAACCATCCGATGTCCCATCCATTGACTACTGGTTCCGAGAGAGCGAGAGAATCTGGGACGCCACTCACCATCATCTACAGCAGGCAGTGCGCAGGCGTAAGATGACAGCAGACCTTTGAAGATCCGAAGCTCCCACTTACCAACCTGGACAGAAGGTCTGGCTGTCAACAAGGGACATCCGTATGCGTCTGCCCTGCAAGAAGTTAAGTCCCAGATACGTTGGCCCCCTCACCATCACCAAACAGATCAACCCGGTCACCTACCAGTTGCAACTCCCTCCTCAGTACAGAATTCATCCTTCTTTCCACATTTCTTTACTCAAGCCTTACCACTCTCCTGTTTCTACCTCCACAGAGCCTGGCCCGACAGAGGAACCCCCTCTTCCTTTGATTCTGGTGGACGGTACATCTACAATGTCAAGGAGATCTTGGACTCCCGACGCCATGGTGGTCAGCTGGAATACTTAGTGGATTGGGAAGGATATGGCCCGGAAGAATGGTCTTGGTTTCCCAAAGACGACATCCTGGACCCAACACTTCTGGAGGAATTCCATTCAACCCATCCTGAATGACCTGCCCCCCGAGGAAGAGGTAGACCACCACGACGTCGGGGTCCTCGGCCCTCAGGAGCAGGCCGTGGAGGAGGGGGTACTGTCACAGATCAGCCAGGCTCATTCACCTCCCAATCACAACGCACTCCTTCACCTGAGTATTAATTGCTCACACCTGCACTTCATCAGCTCCCTCATCAGCCTGCACATAAAAGCACACACCTCACACCAGCTCATTGTCCGATCTCGTTTCCTTTCGAAGTGGACTGATGCTACTACAGCTACTAACCTGTGTACTTACCTTGATCTCCTACTTACCCCGTCTCATCTCCAGCGTGTTCTTCACAGCTCTACTCCATCGTCTGTGTCTCCAAGGATATCCACGAGTGTCTCCCCTGTCCATTATCACCCTCATCGTACTGGTATACCTGTTCATTGAACTTGTTACTCACCTCCAACAGCAAACCGCTGACTCCACCGATTGCAATAAAATTCACCTGTTGTATTCCAACCATCTGTCTGAGTCTGCTTCTCTAACAAAATGCACCCACGACTCCAATTGTCTGGAGCTCAGCTTGACCACAGGCTATTATTATTAGTTACTACAAAATAACTCATAAGGCTCAGGGGCTGTTAAATATCCTAAAACAAGACGGGTGGACTGGTAAGGTGTTTAACTGCCATGTCAATATCTCCAGCGCAGTGTGGCCAGTGGCTGATAGATAAATATTAACAAAATATTAGCAAATAGCCTATATTTCTGGAACGTGACTGATTAACTGCGGTCATTTTGTGGTAACAAATGTAGCTTAAATTTGACTGTCGTTCCAGGCAAATTATTTCCTACGTGGCTGTCTTGTAAAATATTAAGCAACACACTCTGATACAGACATCTCTTAATTGTCCAAAAAGACAAATTCTTAAAGGGTCATTGGATCTCCATTGGATCATAGCTGATATGATTCTTTTGGGTCTTAATGAAAAGTCTATAACATACTTTGGTTAAAATTTCTCAATTGTAGTGAAAAAAACAACACCCTTTTTACCCTGTTAAAATCAGCTCTGCAGACATCAACCCGTTTTTTTTGCATGTTGCTTTAAATGCTAATGAGCTCTGCTGACACCGCCCCTCTCTTCTGTGGGGTGACGAGCCATGCTCTGAGAGACTGTTTACTTTAGCTGCGAAACTTGCTATCTAGCATGTTATTAGGAAAGGACATAAACAAACGCATTTAGGTAGACCGGGGATTGGCGCATTCCCTTCAAAAACAAAAGTAACGTTAATCCTCTGCGTCTTCAGTGGCTCAGATTTCGGGAGTAAATGACGACTGCTATATTCATTATTACATCCAACAAAAAACACCTAAATTGCTTAATCGGAGACATTCTTGTCTACCCATGCTCCGGCGTCTAAACAATGGTGGACTGATGACAGCTCACTAAGGGGGGGGGGGGGGTCTAAGGTAAGACGGCCTTGTCAATCAACTATCGTGAGAGCGGCCTTCGTCCATGTGACGTCACACAGACAAGAAGCTGAAAACGGCCCGATTTGAAAAAGGGGATATTATTTTTAGGGATTAAATAAAAACCACTGGGTGGATTTTTATCATTATAGGGTAGATTTGTACACACACTGCCAACACACATTTATGTAAAAGTGAATTTAGCATCCGATAACCCTTTTAAAATTCCATTAATTAACATGTAATAGGCCAAAATATTCATCTATGTCTAGATCTCATACAAACGAAGAAAGGAAGAACCATTTAACGTGCTGGAATTTAGCTACAAGGTATTAATAATTGAAATGTATACAGTGATGTTATTATGACCAGTGAACTTCCAATGACATGAACATCTAAACTGACATATGGCTTCAGGTACAGTTCTCCCATTCTGACTCTCAACAACGAAATGTCTAAAATCTGATGAACTGTCCCTTGTGCTGTTTTCAGAGAGATGGTGAGGCAGTAAGATCAGGCCATTGAAGTGTTTAATGTTTTCACAGACCGGCTGCATCCATAAAGACAGCACAAGGGGGATGTTTGGCTCGAGTGCTGCCGTGCGCTGGTCGGCAAACCCTGACACCTCGTTAAAAAGTCAGTTAAGGATGATGTTAACGTAATTGAGCATCATTAGAGCTCTACGCTCCGATCAGCTTGGCCAACGGGGCAGAGAGGGACAATTAAACCAGCCCCATCAGCGCTGATAAATGCGCTCATATTAAACACCTTCTCTCCGAAGAAACATACTGTCACGCTCGTTTTCAGAGTCCCAAGCATTCTGTTCTACACCCAGCACCCTTCTTCGCTTCTCCATCTGTTTCATGTTAGTTTATTCCTTCACATAACCCACAAATTAATCGCCCTTCCCCCACCCCGTCACCAAACCACTGCGCTTTGTTTAAACGGACAAATAAAAAAGACAGCGCAAATAAACAGTGGCAGATCTCATTAAATTGTCTGGAACGTGCCGGCGCCGAGCCGCACTCTCCGTTATCAGCAGAGACAACGGTTACATGAACTGTTGCGAACTTGTCAGTGGCGGATCCTAATTGCCTGCTACAAAACGGGGGTTGAGAAAGAGACGGCTTTCCCTGGGAGAGTTCCAGGGCAGCTCACAAATGCTCCGACAGAACAGACGACACGCTTGTGTGCCGATGACATCTGGAGGAAACGTCTTTATTGACAGGGCCATATCGATGCAGGAGACTCCAACAATCACGCCGTGGCTGTCATGCAAACACACTTCTTAATTTACATTAATGACTTCATCACCATCTTTGTCTGGCTCTCCAATGCACACGGAAATACACTCAAAGATGTGTGTGTGTACCTGTAGCTGTCCGTTCATGCTGCTCAAGTCTTCCGCTTTTTTCTCCAGATTCTGCACCCAGACTTTCCTCTTTTGCCTGCAGCGAGACGCAGCCGCTCTGTTCCTTTCCAAAAACTTCCGCCTCTTCTCATCTGGGTCCTCGCTGGTGGTTCTCCGCCGCCGCCCACCTGTACTGGTGGTGTGCTGGGCCGGAGGGGCGGGAGACACCTACACAGGCCGACAATCAAACACGAATCAAGAATTAAAATCAAGGGTTGCACCTGCCAAAGGATGACGAAGACAGAAAACGTACTAGACTTAAATGCACCATGGAAATGTGTGTTACGGTTGATAATTTTTTTTTTTTTCAATTTGGATTATTATTGGTACCACTTTACCATAAGGTTGAATTCATTTACCTGCATTAGCTAGTTATCATGACCTTACAATGAGCAACAATTTCTTAAAGCATTTGTTAGTCTACATTAATGTTAATTTATACATCTAAACTACCATTTAAAAAGAAAAAAAAATGCTTTTAATCAGCAAGGATGCAAAAGTGACAGGAATTATACACTTACAAAAAATTATATTTCAAATACATTTCTGTTAAAGAATTGAGAAAAAATCAAGTATCAAGTAGAGCAACTGTTTTCATAAAAAAAAAAATTGTGAGCTGCAAATCAGCATATTAGAATGATTTTTGAAGGATCATGTGACACTGAAGACTGGAGTAATGATGCTAAAAATTCAGCTTTGATCACAGAAATACATTACATTTTAACATATATTAAAATAGAAAATAGTTATTTTAAAATGTAGTAATATTTCTAAATATATTGCTGTCTTTATTGTATCTTAGATCAAATAAATGCACACTTGGTGAACACAAAAAAACTTTCAAAAACTCTCTCCAAACCCAAAAGTTTGAACAGAAGTGTACTTTTCTTAATTGTTAATTCATACTAGCTCATAATCCATTAATTACTGTTAAATTTGAAATTTTAAAATGATATAAAATACATAACATTACCATTAATTGTTAACCTGTTGTTCTGTGTTAGTTATATGATACCTACTCATTTGTAAGAGACATTTAATACAAGAGAGCACTGTTTAACACATACAGGCGTTTCTGTCGTGGATGTAGCCGGCTGCTGTAGTGACTGTGGGCGTGGCTCCTCAGCTGGAGGTGGGGCCGGGGGCGGAGTCTCACTGGCCGAGCTGCTCTGGATGTCACCTGCATCGCCGTTGGTTACCTGAGGGATCTGCTGACTGAGGGCCGCCTTCAGCTTCTGCAGGTGAGAGACAGGTCAGAGGTCAGGTCAACATCTATTACTAACTTCTTGTCATCTTAGGTGACTTTAATACATTGTTTTAAGAAGAATATACCTAATTTTTCTGCTTGCTTTGTGTCTAATTTCACATTTACAGGTCCTAAATGTCACATTCAAAACACCGAACTTTGATTGCCCATGTTAAATGTCAGTCAGAGGGCCCTTCCTGACTAAGTGGGAGGTTCTGGCCACAATAAGCTGCAATGCTGCAGTATGCAACAGACTTTATGCCGACAGTCAAAAATCTGCCTATTCGCATAACGTTTAACCATAAAACCTTGCTCTCTTCAGCATGTTTGTCTATAGTTCCAGCAGCGAAATGAGGAAAACATGGTGCTATCGCTCTCTCTCTCTCTCTCTGGCATCAGGAGGCTAAACTACATTAGAGAGAGGTGAGAACTGAAGATTAGAATAATTAACTTCTGCGGAAAACCAGAGGCAAGGATTAAAACAACATATTCATCACAGCTTTAAACAGATGCTTCCCTCAGAGCTCTTCCACAGGAGTAAGAGCTGTCGTAGCTAATTCCCTATTCCCTGGAGATGCCTGTGATTTTCTCTTGTCAGGGAAATCTGCCTTTCCCTGGCGTACTGTAGCATGTGCAGCATAGAGACCTCAGCGCCAAGAACTTTTCTCTTCACTATGAGCAACCCCCGATAATGACAACACTAGGGTTTGACCCAGTTAAAAAATTTATATTCAATAAAATAAATATTTTGCTATTCATGCATTGACTCTCAATAGCCACTGCACTAACATTGATTCAAAAGTTTAAAGAAGCACTAAAATGATTTATCAAATGAATCTAATAATTTATTGAAAATGTATTTAATAATAAAAAAACTAAATTCATTATTAATAAAAATTATATAATTATGTGACAATGAAGTGATGATTACACAGAGGCTTTAAATAAGTAAAATAAAATTAAAATAAAAAACTAAAATATTTTTTAAATAAATATAAAATAACTTAATTTTTACTATTTTTGTTTTTACCAAAACATATTTACAAAAACATTTTAAAAACCACACAGTCCAATGCAGTGTCAGTTCTATGAACATTTGAGCAATAATTTAGATAAATCAATACATTTAAATGTCTAATCCTCATACATTTTGTGCAGTGTTATTTTAGCATTATTGAGACACAATTATTGTTTTTATTATAGTTATATTTTCTGTTTAGGATTTAATAGGTTTTAGGTTTCATTTTAAGCTTTAATAACTGTGTTTTTGTCATTTTCAGAAGTTTTTTTTTTATCTATATAAATTTCAATCATTTTTATTTTAGTTTTAGTTATATTAGTACATCAAGTTTAACTAAATTTAAGTTATTTAGAAATGCTACCTTAGCAACCCTCATATATATGTATATATAAAGTTACACTAAATACGTATTTTGACATTTTATTTCAGTTAATGTGAAACATAAACACAAACAGAAATCCAGTCTTCAGAATGACAGATTCTGAGAAGTTTTATTTCTCCATAGAAAATTCTTCTAAGCTGACGTGGTTTTTTAAAAACCCTTTGTAGGAAACCATGATGTGGCCCGAAAGCAGTCAAGTGCGAGGGTTAACAAACGCCCCCACAGCAGGTGAGGTGTGTAACCATGGCCACAGGGACAGAGGATGCATTAATTGTCATGAAAAAACAAGAAAAGAACATTATTTTAACAGCCATCCTCGGCAGACCAATCTATCTAGCAAATTAGTTTATAGAGCAACACTCTTTCCGAATTCCTACATGACTAGAAAGAAATTATTCACATGGAACGAGTCACGCAAGGGCTGAGCGAACAACTGAAAGAGAAAGAGAGAGAGAAACAGAGGGACTGTGAACAATGTGTGTGGGGCCAGTCAGATTCATATTTCATATCTGCCATCGGAGCCCCATCAGAGCAGTAGCCCTCCATCTCGAGGGTTTTATTCAACCATCTGCTCCTTTATTACTTATCTTTATTTTGCAACTAATTAACAGCATAATCTTCTAAATTCAGCAAGTTAATTATCATTATTGTGGTCTTTGCAGCATCATCAGTCCTTGTAAAGTGCCATGTCTGTGTGGCAGGGGAGCGAGAGAGTGAGAGAGAGAGAGTGAGAGTGAGAGAGAGAGAGAGAGAGAGAGAGAGAGAGAGATAGATGAGGGGGTGTTTGCTTGACGAGGGCTCATTAGATGTTTTCTGATGAGTTAAGGTTTTGTGCGTGTGCTTCCTGTAGAGGGAGGTTATCTGTGAGGTGTATGAATGTTTTATGTGCGTATGTGTATGCTGATGTGGTGCATGTTATGAATGTTTGGTCATGAGGTAGATGTGCATATGCTGGTGTTTGGATGCAAGCATGTACCAATTTGGTCATATGCTTATAAATAAATAGGGTACAAAGCAGGGCTTGAGACTCTTAAAAAAATAAGTCTAATTTTTAGTAAAATTAGGTCATTTCAAGAGCTCACGTTAAATATTATGTGGCATTTTATTCAAATTTGGGAAATGACTGAAAAACTTTTTTTTTTTTTTTCCAAGTATGGTAAAAGGGTTGCAGCCTTAGCCCCTACTGAGCAATAACTTAATTTAGCCCTAAACTTGACTAGTTTAAATGTCACTGACCCTTGGCGCTCTTTATTCGTTGCTTTTTTCTCCATCACATATAATTTAAATTATATACCATTTGAAAGCTTAAAACCTAAAAATTAATCCTTTGAAAACCATTTTGAAATCGGACATTGCGTTACCATGGAAATTGTACTTTAAAATCTTTACATTTTTATACTTTAATATTTTATAATGATTCCAATTCTGCAATAATCTGCAGATTGTTGTCTTAAAAAAAGTCCAATCTTAGGTCTGTATTCCAAACGTTCATGAACTATAACAATTTAAGCCCAAATTTTGGTCTGTAATAACTAATAAATGTATATTTCCCATTAATGAAAGAAAAAAACATTTGTTTGATCACTTTTTTTTTTTACAGTAACTTTAGGAACAGGGTTAAATGGTTGAGCTGGAGAAATGCACATGGCACATATTTAAAAAAAAAATGAACGTTTAAGTAAACATAACTATAAACATAACATAAACAACAGTTTACATAAACTACTGGTCAAAGGTTTGGAATAATTAATATTTTTTATGTTTTTGAAAGAAAGCTCTTCAGAAGTCCTTCTAATAATCATTCTAACAAGCTGATATGCTCAATTATTAATAATGATTATTTTCATCAGTGTTGTGCTGCTGAATATATTTGTGAAAACCATAATACAATTGTTTTAAGATTTTTTAAAAGAACAGCATTTATTTAAAATGGAAATCATTTATAACATTAAAAATATCTTTACTGTCACTTTTGATCAATTTAATGCAGCCTTGCTAAACAGAAGCATTCATTTCTTTCTTTCATTCATTATTTTTTAACTTACCCAAAACGTTTGAATGCATCACACTTTTCACAAAACTATTAAGCAAAAAGAAAAAAAGAAAAATGTTTCTTGAGCAGCAAATCATCATATTAGAATGATTTCTGGAGGATCATGATTCATGTGACACCGAAGACTGGAGTAATGATGAATGTCTGAAAGCTTTGAATGTCAGAAATAAATTACATTTAAAAAAATATTTGAATAGAATAGTTGTAATAAATGAACTGTAATAATATTTCCGAATAATACTTTTTTTTTTACATTTTACGTCACAATTTTTTTTTTTTACAAACAGAAAATACATTTGAATATATATTCAATTACAAAACAGTTGTTTTTAAATTGTAAAAATATTTAACAATATAACTATTACTGCATTTTTTAAAAACTATTTCTCTAAACTTTTGACCAGTCCTGCATGTACATTTCTCTACAAACAGCTGATCTCTAGATTTCAAAGTTCATGTCAGCATCCACTGCTTCAACAGTCCAGAGAGATGCCCTCTTGTGCTCTTGTACAGGAACTACACAAAGCTCAATGTTGTGTCAGTGTTGTGGACTGTGCATCCTCAGTCCCTCTGAGCTGAAATAAAATCTGCTTACACTAAAATATGCTTGCAAATGAGGTGCATGTGGATATATATGTAAATGAGAGGGGCGTAAATTACCATCTTGGTTTCTGATTGGACAGGCTGTGGAGAGGAGGGGCCAGGGATTCCAGGGACACTAGGCACTATGGTGACTGGTCTGACCAGCTGAAAACACACACAGAAAACATCAATACATTGTCTCAAACACACTAAATAAGAAACATAAAAGAAGCAAACAGAAATAAATAAGACACAAACATGCCCCTCATTATCCCACAAACACACAGTAAGGGCTCAGCACATATCTGTGGCTAAGCTTCTACTATGAGCAATGAAAACAAGAAAACAAAAATGTACCATGTACAATAATGTAGCAGATAATAACACCACAGTATTTTTATATTTCCGTAACAAAAATAATAAAAAGGGCCTCCTGCCAAAGGGGGGCGAGGACTGGAATTGAGAACCGCTGCCCTAACCATATAGTAAATACATGTAGTTAATTAATATTACTCAGTACTTAAATGTATAATTACACTGTAACAAGGACACCTTAAAATAAAGGGTTGCACTTTATTTTACAGTATGTGTACTTACATGTACTTACAGTGTACATACCTAAGAAAGTACTGGTAATATAAGGTAACTACATGGAGTAGGGGTCCGGTTTAGGGGTAGGTTCAGGGTAAGTACCTAGTTTTTACCTAGTTATTGTAATTACTAAAATAAGAACATAGTATGTACATGACAGGACATTAAAATAAAGTGCTATCAAATAAAGTGTAACCTAAATCCTATAGAATAAACTGCTGTAGTTATTAGGGAATATATTTCTTTGCTTCTTTTTTCCCCATCTCTCTCCTCCCTCCTACTGAAAGCCTACGGGTCATAATCATATGCTGCTCAGTGTTCCACACAGATCATCAAGCACACACACACACACACACACACACACACACAGGGTCTGAACTGCCCCAGACACGTGTGTATGAGTGATAATGTGTCTCTGCATACATTACCGCACACCTCACGGGCTGACGTCATGAAAGCGGCGCAGTGTCCTTCATCCATGAAGACACATTTAAACACACTCAACCGTATTTAAGAGTACTTAGATCACTTCCCAGCACACTCATGATGGATTTGTGGAACCTGTTTACATCTGGTTAGGGGACAGATTGCTTTTTACATATGTGGTAACATGCGTCGCAAATGTGTCTCCTGTGACCACTTGATTTGAAGGGGACGGTTTTTAAATAAAGGAAAACATTTGATTCGGAACATTCAAAGTTGTTTTAGTCAAGCCTCTGTGTTAAATGTATTTCGGATGTGTGTGTGTGTGTGAGACAATAAACGGCTGTGGATCACATCTCTGACAAACAGCGGCCAGGATAAACCCATCTACTACATCATAATTCTGCAGCACTGGAACACAAAGGAGATGACCTTAAAATGTCTAATTAGCCAAAAAACAAATCTGCCCTCTACAGGCATTTTGGACGTGAACCAAAAAACTCCAAAACCTAGTGAGCTGCCTATTTAGAAAGCATTTAAAGGCATCACAGGTGAATTCGAAAGGTTTTTCCAATATTAGTCTGGTGTCTAATATACCTTTGTTTAGAAATTCTAAGCCGACATGTCCTTCACAGACAGAATGAATTCTAGTTCAATTATACTGTTGTCAAGGTTTCACAAAACAGTTTTTAGTCTAGTTAATGTATAATGTCTAGTTTTCCACCCTCTCTTAGAATTACAGAAGTCATATCATGGAAAAAGATATTACAGAGTTTCCTGTACTACACACTGTAACTCTCAACGTCCTGCTCAGTCCAAAAAGAACATTTACTGAAACCTACGATACAATGTTTCAAGCTTTATGGTGTTTCTGGCTGTGTAGTAGCCTTCTGAAATGTATTTTTGAACAGTCTCTGATCATGTCAGTCTGATCTTAATAGCACACATCTTGTTATTAGAGGTTGGTGGTTATGTTAACAAGCTCATTGTTGTAATGTCTATCAAACTTTTAGTTACCCGTGTCAAGTCAAAACCATGTCAAACTTTTTGGCCCTTTTTTAAAATAAGCACAGTTACGGAGAGACATGGAAACTATAGGAGAGGAGAGAGTGCAGCAGGACTGGGAAAGGATCTGAAACCCTATTTTCCCAATGCGTTATAGCAGCATATGTTGAGGCCGCTCACAAGGCTATGCCTCCAACACCATATAAATTTCTGAATGACCCATTTTTGTTGCAGGGTTTTCACAAATAGTCTGTGTGGACTGGAGAAAGAGTTAAAATTGTGAACATTAGGTTTTGTTTACATAGCCAATACCAGTCTTTAATTTAAACAAAACAAAACAAACAAAAAAAGGAAAATCATATTTACTATGTAATGATCACTTTAAAAACAAACGCATTGTTGGTCATCACTGTGATATTTCACCCAAAAATGAAAATTCTGTCATTAATTACTCACCCTCATGTCATTCCAAACCCATAAGACCACTTCGGAACACAAATTAAGATTTTTTTGACAAAATTCAAAAGCTATTCGACCCTCCATAGACAGCAAGAGAACTACCACATTCAAAGCCCATAAAAGTAGTTAAGGACATTGATAAAATAGTCCATGTGACATCAGTGATTCAACTGTAATGTTATGAAGCTACGAGAATACTTTTTGTGCGCAAAGAAAACAAAAATAACGACTTTATTCAACAATTTATTTTCTTCTGTGTCAGAAGCATGCGTGTGCATTCTTCTGCATGCAAACAAGCTGCAGTGAATCTACGGGTTCTACGCATGTGTCGCGTTACTCTCGTGAACGTGTCGAAGACTGACTTAGAAGAGAAGAAATTGTTGAATGAATTTGTTATTTTTGTTTTCTTTCTCGTAGCTTCATAAAATTAAGGTTGAACCACTGACTTGAATGATGTCCTTACGGAGGGTCAGAGAGCTCTTGGATTTCATCCAAAATATCTTACGGGTTTGGAACGACATGAGGGGGAGTAATACATGACAGTATTTTAATTTTGGGGTGAACTGTCCATTTAATAATGTAAACTCATTGTCCAGGAGCTTTCTATACACACTACAGAGAAAGGAGTGTGTGTGGGATACTCACAGGAATGGCAGTGGGTATGTGTATGCTGGAGCTGGCGATGGTGGCTGGAATGGCGACTGGCATCGTCTGACCGTTAGGCAGCTGCAGCAGAACCGGAAACGTGCCAGACACTGGACTGAAGACAGACAGAGAGATGGGGGAAACAGAAACAAAATTCATACCAAATGTTACATTAACATAATTGTGGTACATAATTTTTATGCAAAGGCTTGTAACATAAATAGGCTACAAAAACAAGCTATACATGCTTTAAAGTCAACATGCATGCATACATGCTTTTGTCATGTGACATTTTTAATGAGGAGAAACAGGAGGGGAAATATTTTTTTTCCCATCAAGAAATATATTAAATGGTAATTAAATGTTTCTTATCAGAACTGAGTCAGAGGTGACTAAGAGTCAATCACATTCACAATGCTTATTTTTAATATCTATAGTTATTTAATTTTTATTATATATATTATACTACTGTAAATTACATAAAAACTATTGGCAAGATAAAGAAAATAGAGATATAAAGCTGTTTAGGGCAGAGCAATTATTACATTTTAATTACATATTACAATTTTTTGTGATAAATCATGCAACAAAAAAAAAACTATTAAAGCAAACAGTGTCAATCACTTTGTGTTCATATTGACTTTAAGTGATAAGAACATAAACAACAATAGATAGAATTTTCTCTTCAATTGGTGTGTGAAACAAAACAAAAGGCTCAAACAAAACCTGTCTGATGGTCAATTCTATGATGTAAAAGTAAAGGCACATGGATCACAAGCAACGAAATCATAAATTCTCCAAGTAAATGAGTGACAAAAACCAAACACCGAATGAGGTGTAAAAGGAAAAAAATTATGGCAAACTAAGAGAGGAACAGAATAAGTAACATTTAGAAGTTACTTACACTATCGGTCTACTAGAGGATGGGACCTGGGTTATAACAGAGCTAGATGTTGGAGATGGGAGAGCTTGCTGAATAACAACACCAGCCTCATTGCTGGCCAGTAGTACATTGGGGACTTGGAGAGAGGCAGGACGGACTATAGTGGATGGAGGCAGAGAGGTCGGCTGCAAAGAAACCTCCTGAAAACACCACACGAGAGCCAAGCTGCATCAACCGCTCACACAAAACTACACTGTCCATTACTGATCTTATACTGTTTCTGACTGTGTTTGTAGCTTTTACATCACAGGGAGCACATTCATTATTCATCAATGAATTAAAAGACTACAATTTGTAGTGATCTACAGTTGATGGATGAGAGAGGGCATCAAAAAAATTACTTCACTGCAATCAAACGTTTGGGAGTAGGTTTTTTTAATGCTTTTAAAGTTAAGTCTCTTATGCTTTCCAAGGCTGCATTTATTTGATAAATATTATTACAATTTAAAATAATGTTCTACTTTAATATTTTAAAATGTCATTTATTTCTGTGATTTCAAAGCTGAATGTTCAGCATCATTACTCACATGATCCTTCAGAAATCATTCTAATATGCTGACTTACTGCTCAAGAAACATTTCTGATTAATATCAATGTTGAAAACAGTTGTGCTGCCGAACATTTTTGTGGAAACTGAGATGCATTTTTTTCTGAATTGTTTGATAAATAGAAAGTTCAAAAGAACAGCATTTATTTTTTTAATACAATTGTATCAATTATTGATCAAAAGTTAGTTTATGTATCAATTTATTTCTTTTATTTAAAAACAAAAAATACTGACCCCAAACTTTTGAACAGTAGGGTAGCTACTGTAATTAAGAAATATGTATATTTTCAGCATTTTGAAAGCTCACATTAGAGACGACAAGTAAAAAAGATCACAGAGCACTCAAAGTGACTGTTTATTCACTAAAACTGTTACAGCTTCAATCTTAAAGTCAGAATCAGCATATTTGCTGACTTAGGAAGGGAGTATCTTTCTCACACACTCTTGAGAACAAGGAGATTTCTTCATAGAGCTACTGGAAGGAGGAAACAAAATTTTTTTTGTATCTCTATGAAGAAATGTATTTTCATCTAAAAGCCAGTAGCCCTGGAACAAGCTAAATCAAGCAGCAAACACCTTTCACTTGTGGAATGAGTGGAGAAGGCAGTCACACAAACATGGACTGCTAAAAACATAGGCTATATAGGGAAAACTATGACAACACAGTTCTGTACAAAATGAGCCTAGGATCCTCGAGGTGGACTTTCCCTAACATTGCTCTACTACAAGCTCCTTTGCATGAAATATTCTTACTAAACACCTTCAAGTAACTACCACACATAGAGGATCTAAAAAAAGTCCTACCCATTACTGCAAGTGTTTATGCAGCTCTATAGCAGAGTCCTGAATCTCACCTTGTCGTCAGTGGTTGTTGACTCAGGGTGGGGAAGGGGGCTGTCTCGGTGGGACTCAATGGGTGTGTGCTCCACTATTTTGTTTCGAACAACAGGAGTCGCAAGGGGAGACAAGTCCAGAGGCAACTGCAATAACAACATGCAGATCAATGTTTGATTACGCACATATATAACAAAATCAGCAAGGGAGGAATGTGCTTTTATCCACTGGGATTGAACAGTATTTAAAAATGTTTACATTTTGTCATTTAACAAATGCTTTTATCCAAAGCGACTTACAAATGAGGACAATGGAAGTACTCAAAATCAACAGAAGAGCAATGATACACAAGTGCTATAACAAGTCTCAGTTAGCTTAACCTAGTACATGTAGCAAGGGTTTTTTAATTATAGAATAAAAAAAATTTAAAAGAATAGCACAAGCTAGTGTTAGAGGCCTTTTTTGCTTTGGTTAATTGTATAATAAATAAAAAGAATAGAAATAGAATACAAAAAGAATAGAAAAGCTACAGTCAGGTTTTTTTGTGTTTGTTTGTTTGTTTTTAAGAAAACAAGCAGTTGGTAAATGAATAGAGTGCAAGTCTAAAAGGGGCAAGTTTTTTTGTTTTTTTTAAGAATAGAATTTGAATAGATAGTGCTAGAGTTAGAGGGTCAGATAAAGATGGAAGAGATGTGTTTTTAGCCGATTCTTGAAGATAGCTAAGGATTCAGCTGCTCGGATTGAGTTGGGCAGGTCATTCCACCAGGAGGGAACATTTAATTTAAAAGTCTGTGAAAGTGATTTGTGCCTCTTTGGGATGGCACAATAGAGCGACATTCACCTGCAGAACGCAAGCTTCTAGAGGCACATAAGTCTGAAGTAATGAATTTAGGTAAAGGAGTGCAGAGCCAGTGATGGTTTTGTAAGCAAACATCAATGCCTTGATTTTTATGCAAGCAGCTATTGTTAGCCAGTGCAAATTGATAAACAGAGGTGTGACGCGGATTCTTTTCGGCTCATTAAAAATTAATCTTGCTGTCGCGTTCTGGATTAATTGTAAAGGTTTGATAGAACTGGCTGGAAGACCTGCCAAGAGAGCATTGAGATAGTCCAGCCTGGACAGAACAAGGGCTTGAACAAGGAGTTGTGAAGCATGTTCCGAAAGAAAGGGACTGATCTTCTTTATGTTGAATAAAACAAATCTGCAGGACCGGGCAGTTTTACCAATGTGGTCTGAGAAAGTCAGCTGATCATCAATCACAACTCCAAGATTTCTGGCTGTTTTTGAAGGAATTATGGTTGATGTGCCTAACTGGATGGTGAAACTGTGATGAAAATGGGTTTGCTGGAACCAAAAGCAGTTCTGTCTTGGCAAGGTTGAGTTGAAGGTGATGGTCCATCCAGACAAACTGAGATGCTAGCAGCTATCATTGGATCATCAGGATGGAATGAGATGTAGAGTTGAGTGTCATCAGCATAACAGTGATATGAAAAGCCATGTTTCTGAATGACAGAGCCTAGTGATGCAGAGAAGAAAAGTGGTCCAAGAACTGAGCCCTGAGGCACTCCAGTAGTTAGGTGTTGTGACTTGGACACCTCACCTCTCCAAGATACGTTGAAGGACCTATCTGAGAGGTAAGACTCAAACCACTGGAGTGTGGTTCCTGAGATGCCCTTTGCCAATAGGGCTGACAGGAGGATCTGGTGGTTAACCATGTCAAAAGCAGCGGCCAGATCCAGCAAGATAAATATTGAAGATTTGGAATCTGCTCTTGCCAGTCTTAGGGCTTCAACAACTGCGAGCAAAGAAGTCTCGGTTGAATGTCCACTTCTGAAACCAAACTGGTTTCTGTCGAGGAGGTTGTTCTGTGTGAGAAAGGCAGAGACTTGGTTGAACACAGCTCTTTCAAGTTTTTTTGCAATGAAAGGAAGAAGGGAAACCGGTCATAGTTCTCTAAAAGAGATGGGTTAAGAGTGGGTTTCTTAAGTAGTGGGGTAATACGAGCCTGTCTAAATGCTGAGGGAAAAACACCAGTGTGAAGGGATGTGTTAATGATGTGAGTGAGTGCAGGTACAACTACAGGAGAAATGGCTTGAAGGAGATGAGATGGAATAGATAAGCGGATAAGTAGTAGGATGATTACAAAGTATGAGTTTGGAGTAAAGAGAAGGATGTGAACGAGTTTATGTTTGCTGGTATGATGTGCTTGACACATTGTGGAGCGGAAAATTGTGCACTGATGGTTTTAATTTTATCAATGTTAAAAATGTTGATGTTAATCATTTTATTAATTAAAATGTTATTTTAAATTAGTTTCAGAAGTTACATTTTATCAAATAATCAAATAATCTTGAAAAATTACATTTTAAAACAAATTCAAATAGAAAACATTTATTTTATATTGTAATAATATTTCGCTATATAACTCTTTTTGCTTTGGTGAGCATAAAAGACTTGTTTCAATAACTTAAAATATCTTAACCTCAAATTTTTTAATGACTGTTTATTTGCAAAATGATCACACAGCTGAGTTATAAATTGACATCTTTACCTTTTTAACGTCATCTTCCGTGGTCTTTTTAAAGTCATGCTCAAACGGGCTGGTGAGCTCGTTAAACAGCCCGACCTCCTCACAGTTCTTCAGGAAGCGAGTCGGTGTCGGTGTCTGGTCTGCAACAGTAGCCCATAAAGCCATGAATAATAATAGTTCATGTTCATTTGCTTTTATTGCGACCTGCTGACTTCTCAGACTCACCAGCAATGATGACACTGTCATTGCGTGTTGGACCAAATCTCAGGGTCATCTCATGCTTGTGTTTATGCACCGCCAGGTGGTCTTCATTTGTGAATCGCTGTTGCAGACAGACAGTCATTATGTAGATGTATGAACCATACATAATAGTATGAAACAGAAAATGGACAAAAAAGCATGTAATTTAATTGGAGTGTATATTTAAATATCTGTTGGTGCTTTGTGTGTAACAGTGATCACATGCCTGTCCGCAGCCAGGAGCAGTGCAGAGAAATGGTTTATCATCACTCATATTCACAACTTGTCTGCCACCTGATAACATGAAAAAAGTCAAACTTGCAATTTGTCATTCATTTACAACATAATTTAAAGCAACACCTAAGAACAAAAACACGTGATTTATATATCAATCAGCATTATTCAATATTCATAATCCTTTATGTTGTGTCAGACCAAGTTGTCAAAGCAGGTTTCCCAGGACATAAATAAGGATTTTATAAGATTAAAAGCAGAATAACAGGGATTATGCATCACTATCTGTATAATATAAATGTAAACACTTGACATTGGCATCTATGTGTTTATTAAACCACTCAGTAACTCACATACAGTATTGAAATGTGCTGTAATGTTCAGGCTAATGCTCATTGATAACAGGACAACCTATTGTCACTTTCTGCTTTAAATCCCTCTAAATAACACTGTATCTCTATATCCTCACAGAGCCAAACTCAAAGCGCCTGTGTCTTTAATCACAAACCTGCATTTCTTTAGTGTATTTCCAGCGACACCAGGACTGCATCATCACCAAACAGATTGTTTACATCAGTCTCAGCAGGCAAATCTATGATTAGCCTCATCTCTCATTCATTTCAATGGGACCTCAGCTAGCTGTTAGCATGCGTCGCCATATTAATAAGAAAGAAACACCGACAAGCTTTGAATGTGTCATAAAAATGCATTTTATGGTGTTGCATATTCAGACGATTCTGCTAGTCACCCGAAAGCTTGTGTAAAAAGGCGCGTTTGTTTATAATTACTGTGCGTTGACGCGCTTACTCACCCGCAGGCAGAACCCTGAAGAGCCAAAGCCCACTTACACCACCTCTCGCGAGAGTTAGAAACTCCGCTAAACTCTTTGTGTCGAGATTCTCGCGAGAATTAGGCACTCCGCTCAACCCAGGGACAAGCCCTTTAAACTATAATCTCGCGATGAATAAATGCTCTGCTGACCCCTTCAGAGGGAAAGCACATTGCCATTTCAAATCTCGCGACTGATGAGCTCTGGTTTTGAAAACTTAAAACTCGTTTAATATCCGATGTAACGCATGCCTTTTTAATGTAATGAATAATATTTGTGTATAAGCAAAATATGTTTCACTGTAGCTCTCTTCGCAAGGTTAGAAACATCTGTAGCGTCTTTTTCTAGGTGTTAGTATACCATGAAAACGGTGCAGGTAATATTGTGTGAATAAAAATAAATACAGACACCACAAAAAATACGTAAACTGTGATCTAAATTTATTTAATGCAATTTACAAAAGCAACTGAAGTTTTAATTGGCTTTGAACCAACTGCTATAAATTTACAGTCATATTATCGACCAGCAGTTTAACCCCTGAACACATCTAAATGGACCCTTACTGTCTACAGACACATTATCCCTATTCTGACGTAGAGAAAGTGCTATCAGGTTCTTTATTTTCATGGTGAGTTTCAGCTTGATATGCCAGTAGCACCGATGGAGCAGTTGCTTTTCTCATTCAGTTGGCATGAACAGGATTGAGGGTTTAAATAGTTGAACAATTTTTAATTGTTACATGATTTCTTTTAACAGAGTGGACTTTATATTCATACATTTTCTCTCGCAGAGACCGACAGCAAACGTTTTGGTAGCAACAGCAAAAATGTAGTCACAACTATACTAAATGTGTTTACGTAACTAGCAAATTTTCACATAGCGAACAGGATCAAGAAAGCAACCATCAAACAGAAGAGCCCCATGGCTTCAGACAGAGCAAAACCCAGGATGGCGTAAGAGAAGAGCTGCTGCTTTAGAGATGGGTTCCTGCAAAATAACACACAACCATCTTACTAAATCTTGCTTACATGGAGAGACATTTACAAACATCTGGACAATGTAAGATCCATAACACTTCAATTACTTTGAAATGTCTGACCTTTGTTGGAAAGTACTTTCTATTCATAAAAGTAAAAATCAGTTTCCACAAAAATATTAAGCAGCATTATATTACTATATACATTACATATTACTATTAATATTTTCAGCATTGATGAGAAATGTTTCTTGATCAATAAATCATAATATTAAAATGATTTCTGAAGGATTGTGAGACACTGAAGATGCGGATGCTGAAAATTCAGCTTTGATCACAGGAAGTAATAATCAAACAGAAAATATTTTAAATTATTATAATATTTCACAGTATTACTGTTTTTACTGTATTTTTGATCAAATAAATGCAGCCTTGGTGAGCAGAAGAGACTTCTTAATGAAAATGTAGTGCATAATAATGTAACATGAAATAATATATTATAGTGTGAAATTAATACATAATTTCAATGTCTCTTACCTGGCATAGCCGATGATGAGGCTCCCGAACACTGTTCCGATTCCAGCACCGGATCCAGCCACTCCCACGGTGGCAGCTCCTGCTCCGATGAACTTAGCAGCGGTGTCGATGTCGCGGCTCACAGCGCTGGTCTGGAAGCTCCTGAGGGCCACCTGAGTGAGGACCGACTGAGGCAGGACAGAGGCGCTGACCTACAAGAGGAAGAGAGGACTTACTTGACCTCTACACGACCCGAGAGTTCGGCCTACCACCTACTGTACCATAACAGCAATTGCCAGAGAGCTCAAACATGATGTCTAATTCAATGACAAGCAATCACTTTTCTGACCGGGGCAAGTTAACAAGGTGCAGAGCAGTTATTACAATTGTTTAAAATACCTTAAAGAGACAGCCAGAAAAAAAATAAAAATTGTCATCACATTTTGTTAATCTTTGAAACACATTTTTAAAGGGGGTGGTTGACTGCTTTTTTTCTAGGCTCGATTGTGTTGATGGGGTGTAGTCTAACATGTGTTAATGCTTCATTTTCTTTAAACGAAAACGAGAGGATTCAGAGGATGGCGCAGAACTTGTGCAAAAACGGCTCTTAGACGTTTCAGAATGTTTTCTCATACTTTTAGATACGCTGTTATTTGCTACTGCTTCTGTTAGCTTCTAATATACAGTTTTATCCTGATTAAAGCTGTAATACAACAGAATACATGATTGCGTTGTAGCATTTTTGTAAGAGTAAGAAGTGTTTGCCAGCAAGTATTACTCGCTACCACTGCAACCACTGCTTCTTGTATGTGAAAAATATCTGTCTAAAGTATATTATTGGAATACAGTTCACTGATGGAGCTGAGCTGATGATCTCAATGAAAGAGAGAGATGCTGAGCAGAGCAGGGGGCGCGAGGAACAGGATTGAGAACCGCTGCTTTAGAACATTGATTTTGAACCTTTTGAATCATTAGAAGACAGAATCGTGATTCATTTATTAATAGATTTTTTCATGCATCCCTAGTTTTGACTGCATTGCAACAACTCGCCCTCTTCTCTAAAGTAGTGCAGCATGACCCCGTCCCCTTGATTGCATGTTCGCGGGGGCGGGAAATCACAAACCCGGAAAGTAACTCGTTGTAGACCCTACAAGCTGTTTTTATAGGCATTAAAGGAACTTTTTTTGGAAATAGGCTCATTTAGGCCCTAATAGGGGGAAGTCGTGGCCTAATGGTTAGAGAGTCGGACACGTAATCCAAAGGTTGTGGGTTCGAGTCTCGGGCCGGCAGGGATTGTAGGTGGGGGGAGTGAATCTCCAGCGCTCTCTCCACCCTCAATACCATGACTGAGGTGCCCTTGAGCAAGGCACCGAACCCCCAACTGCTCCCCGGGCGCCGCAGCATAAATGGCTGCCCACTGCTCCGGGTGTGTGTTCACGGTGTGTGTGTGTGTTCACTGCTGTGTGTGTGCACGATGGATGGGTTAAATGCAGAGCACGAATTCCGAGTATGGGTCACCATACTTGGCCGTATGTCACTTCACTTCACTTTCCAACTCCCCAAGAGTTAAACAGTTGAGTTTTATCGTTTTCGAATCCATTTAGCCGATCTCCGGGTCTGGGGGTAGCACTTTTAGTGTAGCTTAGCATAGATCATTGAATATGATTTGACCATTAGCATCTCACTCAAAAATGACCAAAGAGTTTAGATATTTTTCCTATTTAAAACTTGACTCTTCTGTAGTTACATCGTGTACTAAGACTGACGGAAAATGAAAAGTTGCGATTTTCTAGGCCATGATATTACGCAGCGCCTGAAAGTAGTCCCCAGCTGGGTAACTAGTTATGATATAGTTATGGGACTACTTTCAGGCGCTGCGTAATATCATTGCACCTGCTGCATCCATGGTAAGGCAGCAAATTACGCCGGAATGGGAGTATAGTTCCTAGCCATATCGGCCTAGAAAACTGCAACTTTTCATTTTCTGTCGGTCTTACTACACGATGTAACTACAGAAGAGTCAACTGGGGAGTTGGAAAATGAACCTATTTCCAAAAAAAGTGGAGTGTTCCTTTAAACTGCCATCATTTTAAAAGACGATATCTCAGTTTGCACTGAATTTTTAGCGTCGTAACTTTGCAGATATTGTTTATGCTCAAACAGCAACATCACACACTAACTAACGTTAACAAAATGTGAAATCACAATCAACCACCCCTTTAAATAAATCCAGAGAGGTTTCTGTCCTTCCATACCAAAACTAAGAATATTATTGAAAAATCTCAAAAGTGCTGTGAAGTTAATAAATATTAGTCCTAGGTCACGATTAATTGCATCCAAAATAAAAGTGTTTGTAAATGTGTGTGTACTGTGTATTTTTATTATGTATATATAAAGACACACACATGCACGTATATATTTAAGAATTGTTTATTATATTAAATTTATTTACACGAGTATAAATATATAAATACATGTAAACAATTTCAAAACATATACTGTGTGTCTTTTATTTTGGATGCGATTAATCATTGCCCAGACCAAAAAATATGAAGAGCTTTTTAATCCAAGTCATGTAAAGAGATACAATCGCTTTATATGATGAACAGATTTTATTTAGGCTTAACAAAAGTATTTAGAACAAGATGAGGGTGGAAAAATGATGACAGTGTTCATTTTTGCATGAACTATCCAAGTAACATGCTTGCAGTGGATCAGAAGAGCTCCATTTCAAAGAATCAAGCAGATCAAGTTACAGTTTATCTTTTGTGTTCTTTTTACTCGTACATCGTCTACAAAGCATGCCATTTAAGAGTTACTATAAATGAAGAGAGATATTTTGAAAGTCAAAAGGCACCTCTGGTTTGACCTCTGGTCTGGAAAGCACAGCAGCAGAAACTGGCCTGTATAGGGACCTGGATCCTGCACGCACCTAAAACACACATAAAAACACTGTGTTAATGGATTATAGAAGAATAACCTAAACACTTTTGTGAAAAAATGGTGAATTCAAACAGTGGTGAACAGTAGTTAACTGTCCTCCCAAAGGCACGTATTCAGGAAAAAGCCAGTTTCTGAAGTATGTCCACAAGTTACGGCTCAAGGTTCGCTACAGGACAGATGTTTGCTGGCGGCAACACTGAATTATGAAGACATTTATATTAGAAGTATTAAGTAGTCTTCATGTAGGACAGATCCATTAAAACTCACCACCATAATTGTGTCAAGTGTTAACCAACAAGGCCAATACCAACAGCCTGTCTATTACAATGGGCTGCTAACTTCCATTGTGCCCTTGATAAAGACAACTCCAGAGGGCTACCCCTGCAATAAGTTACTCCAAGTTACCAAATAACTCAAATGAATCTATGAGGTGGCAGAGATTAAACAGGACAAGACGCAGTTTTATGCGCATCTTATTCAATGCATACAGATACAACAAGAAATACCAGACTGGGTGGCACAGCCATCCACTGACAAGATTAATGTGTTATTAACCAGCCCAGGGTTTGAATTTAACCCGTTATGCGAGCTCAAAACTTTGAAACTGAAGCAAAAGGTCAAAGGTCAACTATAACAACGCGTGACGTTTTACGTTAAGGCTTATAAAGGCGTCTCGAAATGAATGAGTTACTGAAGTTGAGCCTGCAGGCCGCTTTCAATCACACACAGCTGCTGAAGCGCAATAACAGTGTTTTTCCAGAAGGAGACTTCACTCACCAGGGCAGGTGTGGAGACGAACTTCGCGCAGGTGAACATTTTGAGAGGTGAGTGGTTTTGAGCGGCCTGGGACTTCTGTAAGACAAAATATGAGGTCAGAGAAGATTTGTACGAAGAGCTGGAGAAATACGGCTGTCGTACGCAACGATTGCGTGTGCTAACACTATCCCGGTCAAACCCGCAGCTCTGATATCACACAGATTGAAGATGAATGTAGATTTATGTGTTCTGTTTGAACGCAGTCGTTCCTATTCAACTCACCGAAGGCGGAGGTCGAGAACTGCGCAGGCGCACAAGCGACCATGCGCGAAGACCCGGATATTGGCGTGACGTCAACGCAAGGTCGCTGCTTTCGAGCTTTATTGGAAAGCGCTCAGAGACAATTCACAATGCCACAGAAATCCAAAATAGTTTTGACTTGATCACGAATACGCCAATATAATAATAATGTATTGCCATAATATTGTGACCTTGGCCTGGAGCACAAAACCAGACATTAGTAGACTGGGGTATAGGTCTATTTGTAGCAATAGCCAAAAAATACATTGAATGCGTCAAAATGATAAATTTTTCTTTTATGCCAAACATCATTAGGATATTAGTTTGAGTTTGTTTAATTTATTTATATAGCCCATTTAATAAGGACAGAGCCGACCAAAGTGCTGCACAGAGAGATAGAATTAATGGAAACACAAATACACAACACTAAAATATTCACACAATAAAACGGTTTACAGCAGTTACTCCAGCCCAGAAGTCTTTTTAAAAATATATGTCTTGTAAAGATTTAAAAACCTGAACAGAAGTGGCCGATCTCAATCAAAAAGGCAAGTTAACTTAGGTACTGCCACGAAAGTTAAGTAGTCTAAAGATCATGTTCCATGAAGATATTTAGTCAATTTCCTGCTGTAAATATATTAAAACTTAATTTTTGATTAGTAATATACATTGCTAAGAACATAATTTGGACAACTTTAAAGGCGATTTTTCCCAATATTTTGATTTTTTTTTTTTTTTTTGCACCCTCAAATTCCAGATTTTCTAATGTGACCTTGGACCACAAAACCAAAATTAAGGGTCAATTTTTCGAAATTGAGATTTATGCATCATCTGAAAGCTGGAGAAATAAGCTTCCCATTGATGAATGGTTTGTTAGGATCGGACAATATTTGGCTGAGATGCAACTATTTAAAAATCTGGAATCTGAGGGAGCAAAAAAAAATCAAAATATCGAGAAAATCGCCTTTAAAGTTGTCTAAATGAAGTCCTTAGCAAGTTTTGAAATATTTACAGTAGGAAATTTACAAAATATCTTCATGGAACATGATCTTTACTTAATATCCTAATGATTTTTGGCGTAAAAGAAAAATTGAAAATTGTGACCCATACAATGTATTTTTGGCTATTAATACAAATATAACCGTGCTACTTATAGTTTGTTTTGTGGTCCAGGGTCACAGTTGTATTTTTGTACAAAGATCGAAAGCAGCCTTAAAGTTTTTCAAATGTCATGAAATATTTATTTTTTTAATTTTATTTGTTTATTTATTTACTTGATGTATTAATTATTATTAATATACATAACAAATCATAAGTGGACACGCAAATCTAAGCAAATTGGAAAAAATAACTATATATATATATATATATATATATATATAAGTTATAATTATATATAAAACCAAATCATGGATGTTATCATCATTTTTTATTTGAGGATTGTTTTTGAAGTTAGAAGCATCAAAAAATGTTTGAGCTGCATATAAATCTGGATTGCATTACAAAAAATATAGCCTACAGAACTTGATGGCCTAATAAAACATTATTGAAAAATTTAGAGCTGCTGCTTTTTACGAAAGTCCAATTCTGCCACATTAGACAAAAATCATGCTTTATTGATAATTGATATATATTAATAATTAATAATTTATCATTTATATTAATAATTATGACTTAAAAGTAAAAAAGCTAGACTTAAAATGATAATTAAGTGACACAAAAATGCTGACCAAAACCTAATAATTATGGTATAAAAAGTCGAAATGATGACCAAAAAAAAAAACAGCTTTTTATGTCAGATTTGATTACTTTTATGTCATAATTTAGACCCTTTGTGTCCTGATTTACCAACGCATGATTTTCTTATATGGTGGAAATGAGCTTCTGTGCTTTGAGTAATACTTATTATTTAATGTATAGTCCTGTTATTAAAGATTTAGAAAATGCAAACATTTATTTAGATCTGTTCAACAAATAAAAAACAAAAAATCTTTCCAACCAGGCAAATCTAGATTACAGAACACAGTAGATTTACATGATATACTTCTCTGGTTTCTCAGATGTAGGCAGTGCTGTCCCAGAGCAGCTTTCACTGAGCGTCTGCTTAAAGCTGGACAGTTTCACATGCAGTATTTGTCTGCTTGAGGGTGATGAATGGCCTGTGGGTCCATGGGCTGTGTGGAGATTCAGGTAATGAGTGCACTGAAACTGTAGTGCAGTCCGTCCTCCTCAGGTGTGATCAGGTGAGAGACTCTCAATCGCTCCTGCTAATACAGACCGCAGACACCTGACACACGCGGGGTCCACAACACCCCACAATTATTATTTTGTGCTGCTTCACTATCACTACACTGTAATAGAAGTCATGTTATGCTATTTTATTTTCAATTAACTTTGTTAAAAAGATTTGCTTATAATGTGATATGTTAAACAGCAGCTTTGCATTTAATTTGATCAATTAATATAAGACTTTGATAATTAAATATCTAATAATTGTATTTATCGAAGAAGTATGAAGTCCATTTCTGCCACATAAAAAATATGCTTTGGTAAATCATAATTAAGACACAAAATGTTGAAATTATGACAAACCAAAAAGTTTGAAAAAGTCCTGCTTATAAAAAATTAATAAAACATGACAATCTGACAAAGACTGACAAAGTTGGTTTTATTCCATATATGAAATTCAGATTTTTCATTTTATAATAAAGTCTTTTAACTCATAATTATGACTATGTATGACATAATATATGCATTTAATTGAAAAATGTGCATTTTATGTAGGTGGCTTATGTTTTATGGTAACACCTTACAATAAGCTCCTATTAGTTAAAATTTATGCATTAATATCATTAATTAACAATAAGTAATACATTTGTTATGGTTTTGTTAACGATAGTTAATAATAACAATTCATTAGATCATTGTTCATTATTTTTATAGTAAATGCTGACATTGATATTAACTTAGATTTATAATTGCTTTAGTAGTATTTTTCATAGTTAATTCAGGTTAACTAATACAGTTAACTAACATTGACAACCAATGGAACCTTATTGTAAAGTGTTATAGGGTTTATAAAGTGTGTTTGTGTATATGTTATAGAAAGCACAAAAAAAATCTAAATTAAGATGGTCATTATCATAGTAACTGAACAATAGCTTGATGGACTGTTTATTATCTGATGTTCAAAACATTCTAGCAAATGACAGAGCATTCAAATCTATTTTATAGCACTATTTTAATTTGTTCTGTAAAGGGGATGCTTGCCCGTTCCCCGTGTCCCCTTTCCAGCAGAGGGGGTCAGTGAGCACCCTGCACTGGACCACCATATACTCACACTATTTCTGTAGCATACAGTCTGTGTACTATGCTAAGTAGTTTTCTGTATATGTAGTACCAGGATGACAGACTACATTTACCAACATGTGCACTGACAAATAGTACACTGCATACTGTATCCCATAATGCAATGCACTCAACCTGTGAACCATAAAAAGTGATTTAATCTATCTCTCAAAAAAGGTTTAAAGCGGTCACTTGGGCGGCGCACTTTCAAAAGGTACTTAGTGGTTCTTTGGGGTGATTTTAAGGTGCTATATAGCACCACTGCCGTACAAAGAACCTGTTAAGCCCCTTTAAAGGTTCTTTACAAGCAAAAGAACCACCTCTTATGGTTCTACATAGCACCATTTGACAAAGGTGCTGTATAGCACCTTTAAAGATATGGTGCTATATAGCACCAAAAGTGGTTCCCCTATATGATTACGAGCCAAGATCCACTTTTAGTGCTATATAGCACCATTTTTTTTTTTTTAGAGTGTATGCTATACTGTTTTTTTAACATATAAATTGGATTTCATGTGTATGTGCCTTATTTTCATTGTTTCATGTGTGTAACGTTTTAGTCTTTTAAAATGTATATGTTTTTTTTTCATATAAATATTTTAAACCAGGAATACAGCCAAAATGAGCAGAAAAGTGCTTTTATGAGGAAGCCTATAAGACAGATTATTCACCAGGGAACAATATATGGATTTTTAATTGTCAGACTTGCAGTTAGTCTCTCTTTCAATGTCAGTACGATCGCGCTTATCCTCTGTTTACCCTCTTGATCACTTTCTTTAGTCTATATTTCCAGTTCTTTATGGTCCTCTCAGCACTCCTGCACCTCATTCTCATGCTTGACTGTCTGTTTTTTTTCTTTACTACACATCCCTTCCCCCTTCAGCGAGTTGAACATCTTGAGAGGGTGTATTTGCATGCGGCCCTCATCAGACAGCACACACTCTCACACACACGGGCGGCTGATAAAAGGCATTGACCCCCGTAACCTTTGTGAATTACAATTTGTGCCAGCAGCACATCCTGTCAGAGGAGTGGGCACCCATGGAGCTGTATGTTTGTGTGTGTGTGTGTGTTGTGCAGTTGTTAGAGAGGAAAAAGCCTCGTGCGGGTTTTGGTCAACACCTTTGACAAGCTGTGAGAGGCGTTCAGCACACTGACAGCACCGGCAACAGAGAGAAACGCGCACACACACACACACACACACACACATTAATGTGTGTGCTACATCAATACATAAAGACAGGCCCTGCACATGCAGATGGGCCTACATGCTCCTGCTTCACACACACATTCAGGAAAAGATTTCATAGGAGGGACTTTTAACACTGGAACCAACACACAATCAACCGCTTGACTGATGCTATATGCCACTGTACGATATGATATATGATCTTCATTATATTTACCATCACAGGACATACCTCTTAAATGTATGTTTTTAATTAAAAAAAAATTTTAATTATTTAATTTAATACTTTTAGAATTAAATATATTTATACACTCACTGGCCGCTTTTTTAGGTACATCTTGCTAGTACCATGTTGGACCCCTTTTGCCTTGAGAACTGCCTTAATTCTTAGTCGGCTGCACATCCATGATGCAAATCTCCCGTTCCACCACATCCCAAAGGTGCTCTATTGGATTGAGATCTGGTGACTGTGGATGCCATTTGAGTAAAGTGAACTCATTGTCATGTTCAAGAAACCAGTCTGAGATGATTTGAGCTTTGTGACATGGTGCATTATCCTGCTGGAAGTAGCCATTAGAAAATGGGTACACTGTAGTCATAAAGGAATGGACATGGTCAGCAACAATACTCAGGTAGGCAATGGTAAACCCTACATTATGGGGACAAAAATTGTTGGTCCCCATGAGGAAACAAGCTTATAAATCATACAAAATGCAGTTTTTTGAAAATCTAAAAATGTAGAAAGGTTTGTATGAGAGTTTAGGTGTTTTTTTTTTTTTCATAAAATAGTATAGTACAGTAATAAATATTTGTACAGTATATAGAAACCCTTACACCTATGGAGAGTTCCCATAAAACATGGAAACCCAATGTTTGTGTGTGTGTGCGTGCTTGTGTGTGTCCAGAAGTGGCCCAGCTGGCTCTTCTCTCAGGCTGTGTGGTCTTAGTGGACACGATTGGCTCCTGTTTGAAGAGATTCAGAGATCTAAAGGTCATTAGTATTCTTCTACAGATTGATTTTCTGAGCTGATCTATAACAGCACTGATCTGTGTCTGCCACAGTCTGGAGAAACGCTGAGATCAACACAATAATCCATTCCTCTCTTCTTCTCGCTGTCTTTCTCCTTAATGAACAGTATACACTATAAAAACAATATAGTTTAACAATACAATTTTCTGCAGTGAAAACAAACACAATGTGAACTGTCTGTGTGTATGAGAGGAAATTAACTCGCAGCTGTACATGGCAAAGTTGTTGTTTTTTTGGACTACTTTTTACTAATTGACAGTTGGATGAAATTAGAGAATTACTATCTATTATGCAACCAAAAATTAGATTTTTTTTTGCTGCATTTGAGATGATTTCAGAAGTCTAATTTGCTGTATTCTCACTTAATTTCATACTGACCCACAAAATAAATTGTATACATCCCTATCCCTCAAATGCTCCATGAGAATAGTAAGCGACCCAAACCCAGTAAACATTTTTTTTCAAGCTGCCATAACACACACATACACACAGAGCCCTCACTGACATGTTTATTACGCATGCAGGGCAGAAGAGCAGCCCAAGAGCTCTTTATCCTACTAAATATATGCTCCACACGTGACTACCTCCTAACATACCTTATTATTATAAAATGATAAGGCATCAATGCATGTATACTTAGCTCAGTGAAGAAATAAATCCACTACCGCAGAGCTCCATCATAATTAATTAAACTTAAAACTTATTTGATTTCATTCAGAAACATATTAACGTTTAAATTAAACAGAAAATTGATTACTTTAATATTTGCACGGACTGTTTATTTTAAACCTTATTAAATGATAGTGTTGTTAGCTTAGCGACATGGAATCAGCAGCTTTGATGTTAACAAGTCAGTCACTTATGAGATGTCAAGTCACTTATAATGTTTCCTTAGAAGGTTCATAATCATTTAATAGACACACAGAACTGATGCAAACCGCTTGTAAAAAAGAAGTGTACTTAATTTTTTTGATGTGTTGACTAACATACTAAACTATTTACTGTAGTGTTTTATTACATTGTAATTATACATTTGTAATAATGAAGTTGCAAATATATTGAAATGCATACAAGTTTCAATAGAAATTACACTGAAGAACTAATAGAAGTATTGAAATGACACAAAGATGTACTTAATTAAGTGGATCAAAAGCACTCGAACTTTCAACCAATTGCATTTAATACAAATTTTAATTAAATTGAATTAGTTAGTAAAAAGTGTCTGAAAAAATAACATTGTTTACAGTTAAGTATATTATTTCGCAATAAAAATATGCTTCTTTTTCACAATGGTTTTGGGCCCCATATAACCACAAATCATCTTCCACAAAATTAATTTCTGTTTGTCTAATGTGATGCATCATAAATCCTTATAATTTCACCCCAGTGACACCTACGCTTCATAAGACAATCCACAAGCTCATATGAGTCTTTAATACTCTGAGTAACACAGACAGACCGCAAGACGAGAGACAGAACAGTGTTTTCTCTTATAGATGTGAAAGATTCCCCTAGGAGCAATGAAATGTGTTTTTGACTGGAAACTAGAAATACTCAGGCATAATAATACGAATATCACAGAGTGAATCATCAAGCCAATCGATGCACTGAATTCATTAAGCTTGAGGTGAAAAGAGAAAATGACCTGGAGAGGCAGAGATGTTGTCACATGACCTGTGTGTGTGTGTGTGTGTTCACTATTAAGTGTTATTGAAATCAAATAGGCTGCAGGGTGAGGAGAAAAATAGCTCATGGTTTGACTAGAAAAACCACATGCTCTTATCCACACACTCGGTCTTTCTGAGATTTTCTGCTCAACACCGAATGAATCGTTCACCCAAAAATGAAAATTCTGTCATTAGTCATGTCAAAATATAACGCACAAACTGTATCACTTGCGAAAAAGAAACACACTTCAGTATATTTTTTAAAAAGGAGCACTCCCATGGATAAATATGCCTTTAAAGAATATACTTAAGTGCAAAATGAATGGGTTTTCAGACACTAAATTGCACGTTAACTGCAATGAAAATGAAATGGGGAAAAAAAAAACGTATAGGTTTGTAACAACATTAAGCTGAGTAAATGAATTATGTGAAGTGAACTCTTTTTATATATATGGTCCTATATGCCTGCATACATCTGCGTGCGTCGATGGGAGTGTGGCTGACAGGGAGCCGAGTGATGATTGGTTTACAGATGTGCACTTCCCTTCTGCTCTCCAAGGTGAGCTGGATTGATGACGCCGGAGTTTGATGGCAGAATTCTGTGCTGTTTAATCTCAGCCACTGCAAGCTGATTAGAAAAAAAACGGATAATGGAAGACGCATGACCTCTCCGCTTCTCACCAAATGGCGTACGATCGCATTAACACTCAAAACGCATGAAGATGGGTCTTTTGAAGACCTCTTGAAGGGAGACGGAATCACACATGAAAATGTGTTTTAAATCCACGTATTCATGTCTTAATTGTGATTTCCCAACACTTAAGCGGCGGCTTCTTCAAAGAAGGTGATTCACACGGACTCGCTTTGCGCTGAACCTTGGGTAGCGAGACCAGGTGTCATTAACATGTCAGTCAACATAATAACCTGTCGAGCTTCTCTGATTTTTAATGGCCTGACCTAATGTCAGAGAGAGAGACAGAGAGAGACAGCCGAGGTGTGTGTGTGTGTGTGTGAAGCCCTGTGCTGCAGAATGTCAGCAGCAGATTCCATACTCAGCAAGTTCCGGAATGCTCAATTAGTCGCTTTTATAGGCCCCATTAATAAGCATTAATTTTCTCTCCTCAGATATGAGCACAGTCAGTTTGCTCAGGGCCGTTTGGCAGAATTGAGCTCTCACACAGACGTACTCTAAATCCTTCAATACCTCCTATAGTTCAAACGCCACCACACAACTTCATCTCGTCTGTGGAAATGAAGAACATATCATCAAGCTGTTAAAAAAAAAGATATATATCTGCTTTATATATCTGTTTCTGCTTTTAAAGTTGTGCAGTGAGGTGGTCTCATGATTATGGTAAAGCAAATGTTGATTTGATCCCAAGTGGTGGTGAACTGTGAACAAGAGAGAACATTTGCTGTTTTGTAGACCAAGAGAAGCTTGACTTTACGAGACTTCAGAATGGAAGTAACTCAACTTTTTTTTTTAACCGTGCTTATCATTGTTGTTTGTCATATCACACAATATGACACCAGTGATATCATGGCTATACTTTTTTCTTTTATATCATACTATATAATATGCACACTACCATTCAAATGTCTGGGGTTGAAATAATTTATTTTTTGTATGTTTTTGAAAGAAGTCTCAAATGCTCACCAAGGTTGCATTTATTCATCAAAATACAGTAAAAACTGTAATATTATGGAATATTATTACAATTTTAAATAACATAACTATTTTCTATTTAAATATATTGTAAAATGTCATTTATTTCTGTGATGTCACAGCTGAACTTTCAGCATTATTACTCCAGTCTTCAGAGTCACATGATCTTTCAGAATACAGTCTAATATTTTTGTGGAAACTGACGCTTTTTTCAGGTTTATAAACAGTAGAATTTTTCTTTGGTGTCAATTTTAACCAATTTAATGCATCCCATTAAAAGTATTATTTTCAGTATTTACATTAAATAAAGAAACAGAGCAAAACAAAACGATCAAATCAACTCAAATAAAAACTTAGGTAAGACTCTGGTCATGACTGAAAGTTTTGAAAGTATGTTTTAAGTCATGAGTTTTGACATGATGCGAAACCTAAGAAACCCATTGAGAAGTCATTGACATAAATATTTGCAATGATTTCCCTGGAAAACCATGCAAAAGAAAAGCAAAATAAAAAACATATTTTGCTACAACGCTGCCATAAACAGACTAAGTTAAAACCTGTAAAGTCATATTAGTTTACTTCAGTCTTGGTAGCACTTCCAAACTTGTCACCTTTATCTTGTCGCCTTCTTTACCTACTCTGTGTGTGTGTGTGTGTGTGTGTGTGTGTGTGTAGCTGGGCCCAGTTAATGTGCATAAGTGTTCTAGAAAAAATGTGATTGGCTCTTTATACTGAAAGGCGGGGCTTCCATTCCTAGAGCTGCCAGATCTGTTCACGACCTGCACCTGGATTTAGTTTTCTTTCTTAGAATCGGTGGCAATCACTCTGGAAATATGTCAGATTTGGCCCCATTGGCCTCTTACATCACATCTGATTGTGTCTAGTTTTATGGCTCTGTCTATTCTGGCTGTGTTTTAAACCCAACTCCCCTCACATTAATGCAAACAGAATGGCGGTACGGGTGGTCCAGAAAACATCAGTTCAGCATCACCTCTTTTAATCTGTCAGACTGTCAGAACCTGCAGCGACTGTGACCTCTTAGTGTGAACACGCCGGACCACACTTTGTTGTTGATGGCAGGAAGGCTCACCTGTAATCGGCCACCAGCCACGAAATCCCTTGTTCTGTGATCCACTAGCCGGTCTGAACACGCACACATGTGCATGAGGTGTGCTCATACTAATTACAAACAAATGTGGCTGTTCTGGAGTTTGTCAAAGTCACTTTGCAGGCCTTTCATGAGCTCAGGTGAGTGCCATGTAAAGGCTTTTATTTCAAGCTTCAGGACAGATTTATGTAACAAGCAATTAGAAGCAAAGAAGGTCAGAAACTGCAGGGAGACCTACGTGTATAAACGGTGGAAAAAGGAAAGATCTTATTGGTCAAAAGCCAAAAAACTTGAAAACAGCAAAAGTACTTAATATATCCTTGTGAAAAAATGCACTTAATTGTATCGAATGTGCAGTAAGTTGTGTATGTTAAATCGTGAAAGCATATTTCTTAAAAATCTTACTTGCAGAAAATATAATATTATTGAAATAAAAACTCGCTTTTACAATTGTTTTAACCATCTTTTGTCATTCTTTAAAAAAAGTACACATTTTGATGTATTAACTAACAGTACTAAAGCAAAAAAGTACTTGATTATAGTTAACTAGTAATATCAACAACATTACATTAAGTTAATGTTCTGAATGTAATAAAGTAGAAACTTCGACATTACAAATGTGTAATTAAAAATAATTTCAACACACAACATACATTAAAATATATTTTAGCTTACCATAAATGATTGTCAGTACATTCAGCAGTATTTCAAAGACAATATAATTATGAAATTATTCAGATGTACTTAAGTCCTATTTAAAGGGACAGTTAACCCCAAAATTGTTATATATAAATACACGTGTGTGTGTGTGTGTGTGTGTGTATATATATATATATATATATATATAAGAACAAATATACTCTCTCTCTAAAGATTGTTTGGTTATACCATGCATGTTTTTGAACAACTTGACAGTGAGTAAATTACTAATTTTTCATCTCTTTAAGTGGGTCAAAAAAGTCACTCTTAAGATCAACTGCATTTAATAAATGTAAAATATAAAACGTTTTCATTTAATTATAAATCATTATATTCAAAATATTATATTCAGTTAACACTTAAGTATAATTATATCATTATAATATAAAGATAAGTATATTCTATTAAAATTATCTCCATAATAAATACTTTTAAGTTTTTTTAAAGTTTTTTTTCACAAGGGTATGCATAAATACACCAAGCACATTGATTTTCCACCGTCTTCTGTACCGTTAAAATGGAAAACAGCAAGGTGCAACTTTTTAAATTAGATTTTCCACGCAATAATAATGAATAAATGAAAGCAATCTCAGCGTCTGAAAGAGGTGATTTTTACAATAACGTCTGTATTAGGACTAATGTCTGTATTTGGCGGAAGTGGAGTATAATTAATCTGGTGGTAAATAAGAAGCGTCCAGTCCAGCGAAAAAAAAATTAAACACCAATCAAAGTCTATTTCTCTCATCATAATTCCTGATCATCAGCAACACCTTTCCGCACGTAGCATTTAGCCTGGTAACAAATCTCAGATTTTATTGACTGTCTCAATTTGTTGCCTTTCATATTTCATATTTACTGCTCTCCCCGACACAATCCTGTTTTTTAAATAGGTAACCGTGCCATTTCTGATACGTAGCATAATTTATTAGACGTGGAGGTATGAGAGTGCTGGTCTGAGACGCGGCCTAATTGATGGCAGGCGAGTCTGAGGCTGTGCGACTCCTCGCAGAAAATCATCTCCCTCCTCCTCCTGCCTCAGTGTATCTATCTGCATTAAAGCACACAAACCTGGGCCGCGCTCCCCCTCACATAAGGTGAACCATTAATCCAGGTTTAATTTTCTGAAACAAAAAAATCAAGGATGTAATTAGCTTCCTATAAAAGTGGCGGTCAGATTGGCTCAGTATCTTTAGAGCGGGGAGCCGCACTATAGACATGCTTTATGTTGGCCGAGAGGGCTGTAAGTTATGGCGTGTCAGGATTCTATGCATTCTAATTGAATGGAGTCTGCTTAATGGCTGTGGAAATTCAGCTGCCTGATGCTCTGCTCCCCAGAGAGCCGTTTCGCCGCTAACACTCCACGCCACCATTAAACCTCAAAATGGGCCGATTTCACAGAAAAACAATAATAAAAACAGGATTGTGCTATTCGGGCAACAGAAAATTCAACGCTGAGTTAACACCGATGAGAAATGTCCAGAGAAACATGACGGCTGTCTGGCTACGAATGGTAATGCTAGCGCTTAGCCTAGCTTAGCAGCCTCAGTGATGCAGGAATACAAACAGCAGCACAATGAGGCCAGCACCTGATTCATAAGCCACGATTCACACAATTCTTAACACAATAAATGTTATGAACAAATGAATGGCGCGTTCAATGTTCTTTATATACACAAACAAATCATGTACATGTACAAAAATAATACTTAGAGTATATTATGAATTACTCTCTGAGGTAGGCCTATACCATGGAATACCATGTAGCCTAAATACCATGGTATATCAATACAGTAATCATTCAGTACATTTGTGGGCCTATATATCAAAGAATCGTCATTACCTTTTGAATCCATAATTTACCACGGTTCCACCACAGTACTTTTTGTAAGTGGAGTATGCAAAAAGATGATTTGGGCAAGGCCTAAATGTAAATGAACACTTGTTCACCAGTTGTAAACTATTGCATCACCAGACTTACACAAACTCAAATATATGGACATGTATTCAATTTGCATATATGAAATATATTGTCCTATGCATGCAGTAAAAACATATATTAAACCTATTGGAACAATTTCATATATGTCATGAATGTACTTATTTATACACCTAACCATATTGTATGTCTTTTGTATAAATGTAAATTTACAGATATATAGGCATAGCGCATTATTTATATATTTGACACTGACATCATCTATAGTCCATTTTTAGGAACTAAAATTAAAAATTTTAGATTGAATCAGATCAGATCATTAAAAAAATACAACAAACTTAATGTCAAAACATACAGATTTTTAATATGAAAAGATGAATCGGTTTTAAATAAATTCACTGAATGTCAATGTTTGTTCTTAAAGCATAACTTATTATTTCTATTGAGTTATGCTGTCCAGCTTCCTGATTATGCTAGTTTATACTTGATTCTACTGTTTCTTGACTTGAACCCTTCCACTGCTTCAGTGACTTCACTCTGCATGGTTTTACCATAACCTCATTTTCAGTTTAAATGCCACAATCTCCCACTGCTGTCTTTTAAAAGGATCTAGGCTTTTCGTCAAGCATAAATACATTCTCATTCTCAAATGGAATTTATTCTTTAAATTGCATTCACCCTTATTATACTTGGACACGTGTCTGTGTATTTTTGCATGTGCACCAGAGTGAGTCAATGTGTGTGTGTGTGTGTGTGTGTGTGTGTGTGTGTGTGTAGGCACCACGCTGAGAATGAAGCAGATGGCAGCATACAGCTCTCATGTGACTACAAAACTGTTTTCCATTGATACCACTAAGGGGGGAATCGAGGGGTTTCTTCTCTCGTTCACTGTAAATCTCTTCCATACAGCCAGCGGTTTCACACTGTTTGGTTTTATTTCAGACGGACAGCCGTAGTGAAAAGAGAGGGAGAGAGAGAGAGCATTTAAGACACCGTTTTCTCCGCCATCCTCTGTCAGCGGCTGTGATGAGCAAAGCTAACATGCTCTAATTCCTGTAGATAGAATGACATTTTTTCCATTTGGACTCAGAAACTGGCTCCATGATGAACGGCTGAGCGCCTAATTTCCTTAAACCATTTCTTCTTAACCTCTCCTGACAGTTTAGATATTGCCTACCTGGTAATTTGCTCGACAATAATTGTTCGGGAGAGATTCCCCTCTACCTTTTAACTGGAATCCTCACCTCCCTCTGTAGGTGACAAAATGCAATTACAGAACCCGCTGCCTGCCCGCATATCTCGCCGACAAGGTTCCCTACAAATAAAACTTTGATTAAAAGATCTGACGTCACTGTATTGATTAACGGTGATTAAAGCGTACGGCTGGAGTTTTTCATAGATGGAGGTTTCGTCCCCCCTCGGATTCGCCTAATTGTCAGCGGTCTGTTTATTGATAAGACTCGTGGATGAATACAGATGCGAGCGCATGCTGATGGAGAGATCATTTTGCGCGCAGCACCGGGCTAGAGCGGGACCAGCTGTTGCCGCTCGCCCCCGCTGGGACCGCGCGTTTCACAGCCACCCCGGGCGCGCACACTGTGGCGCGCACCACGCTTAATGCGCACGCTAACATTTCCACAATCTCCCTTAACAACAGTATGAGTTTTACAACCCGTGGTGGAGCGCACGGGCTCTTAGTCTCACACTTAAAACGTTAATCATCAGTCTAATTGCTGCAACTCTACTAATTTGGGTTGTAATCCTTCAGCGATTATATGGTATGCTCAATATCAGGTTTGTTCATTAATTAACAGGATTATTAACCTTTGCGTAGTGCCCGTTTGGGATTTGGCCCAGTAATGTTGCTGCAGGAGTGCTAAAAACCAGTGAAAATGAGAAGAAAACAAGTAATTTACTCATAATCAGTGGCGCGGCGGTGGTGAGCCGCTACATGGCCTCTCCGCAGGCTGATGATCCTGTGGAACGGTACAAATAACTGACATGGACTGGCCCGAGCTAAATTAGAATTCATAGTGGGCTGACATCTCGTTACACGGCCTCTGCAGGCAATCGGCAGACGGGGGGAGGGCAAAATGATTCCTGTACAAGGCTACCAAATATGAGGGATGCGGGAGGGAGAGGGAGAGGGAAGGAGAGAGAGGTGGTATGTCAATGACAAAGCAGTAATTAGAACACGGCCCAATCAAATCTTTAAAACAAGGACATGTGACCTCTGACCCCGGGCAGCATCAGGTCAAAGGCTACTGGAGGTAAAGGCCTGATGAGTAATCGCACGGGATGTTTGGGAGTGTTAAGGAGGAGGTGTATTGATTATGCTTTGTGGTGCTGTAATATTTTTAAGTTTGGAGGAGAGGAGGCTGTGAGTACTTGCCTGTTCACACTCGTCCTCTCATCTTGCTGTTATGATTTAATGCAACAGGATGCAAAATGCAAATAATAAAATGCAACTAAACATATAATCACTGCATTGCATCCAGCTATTTTCTGTGAATGTGTGAGGTTTCCGATTCATTTGCAGCTATAGGTAAGCAACTAAAAGAATAATAAAGTGCAGTAAATGGTAACACACTTTGCACTGCAAACTAGTGCGTTTATAATTGCGACAATACATTAAAATGATGTGATAAGAAGTTCCAGTTTGCAATATAAAGCAGCATAACAAGCTGTTTTGTACAGCTAAAAATAAACCAGATTTTCTTTAAATAAGGTGGATAAAGCAAAATAGAAAAGACTTGGCAACTTTTAAAATCGAGGCAAAACACTTCCCATTTGCAATGTTGTTTATGTCAAGCGTGTCCAATGCAAATCTATGTTGCTTTAGCGCAACATCCTACATGAACAAAACTACAATGATAAAAGATAGAAGATAAAAGATTATATTAAATACATGATTTTTCAATGAGGATAAATATGATTTATATTGAATTTTTAATGATTGGCAGCTAAAATCCAACATACCTTTAGAAACTGAAATGATCCTGTTTCTGTTCAGCTTATAGGCCATGTAAATAATATTACAGTGTTAGGTCTATGCAGTTCAAGGTAATATTATTAGATTTTATTGTATGCTTTTAAGAACAAGTTTGTTTGTATGATGTTCTACTTTAAAAATCAGAAGAGGTTTTAAAACTCTACACTTAAAAAGAAAAAAAAAATGAATAAAGTTCCAAAAGGGAGTTTTTGTAGCGGTACCTTAGAAGAACCATTTTGGATTCTTCAACTAACTTTTCAGTAAACAGTTCCTTAAAAGAACCATTTTTTTTTTTCTTTGTGTGTATAATATTTTTTATAATTTAAACAACCATTTCCACTACAAAGAACCTTGTGATGAAAGGTCCTATGGATGTTAAAGGTTCTTCATTAAAATCATCAATGTCAATAAATAACCTTTATTTTTAAGACTGTAGGCATCATAGGTTTTAGAGCTGGTCATAGTACAGAGTCTGCTGTATTGAATTTCTCAAATTATATTTTATTAGGTGCCGATTCTGGTAGTCCCATTGTTCTTTTACTGTTAGATCTCAGTACTGCTTTCGACATGACATTCTCATTGATCGCCTTAAAGACCAGGTTAGTATCCAGGGTCTAGCCTTGGATTGGTTTTCCTCATATCTTAAGGTTAGAACAATTTCAGTCAGTTTGAGGAACTGTTCAGCTTCTGTTATGCTACTAACATGTGGGATTCCTCAGGGCTCCATTTTGGGACCTGTTTTGTTCTCCTTTTATTTGCTTCCATGATTTCAGAGGATGTTAAAACATATTTATTTTCTTTAGCTTTTAATAATGGGTTGTAAATTGTATGTATTGTTGGTGTATTTTGGCTGCATGTATTTGTTTACTTTTGTTACTTGTATGTATAGCACTTTGGGGTTTTTGAAAGTGCTCTATAAATAAAAATGAGTTGAATCACACATGCCGACTTTGAAAATAGTTACAAGGAAAAACTGGTCACCACAAACTAAACGACAGAGGATCATACACTACCAGACTTTATAGTTATTCTGATCACAACAATCTCATGCAGAAATATGCACCTTGTTGCTTGGAAACGCATGACAAATGGAAGCAATATGTGTTCTCAAGTTGCATGGAATCTGAAGCATTTGACCATTTTCATTCTGCGATGCAGCTTCCCAAAATCTGCAGAATCGATCTGACTTTCGGCAACTAGCATTGACTCCTCCAGCTGACTCCTACTGCTAACTGGGGCAAAATGTGAAGTTTATTATTATTCTAATATGGTTTCGATAGGGCATTCAGGGTAATTGCTAGTAGGTTACTTACTAGCCTAAGTTAAACATGCTCCTCTCCAAATCTCTGTGATATTCAGATATCTTCACTACCCACTATCCAATCTTAAATCCCAACTATTTATTTTACACACACAGATGGTCCAATCAGCTGTAACTTAGCAACATCAATTAATTGTGTGTGTATTGGTGGGTAGGGTGTGATGTGCTCGGGATAGATAGACAGATGTTATGATGGCGGCACTGCAGGGCTGCAGCAGTCTGTTTTCATTTCACAAAATAAAGATCCCTCAAAATCACTTTGACTCACTTCCAGCTTCAATTATAGGCTGTTAATTCCTCACCAAATGTAAAGTTGGAGCCTGGTCTCAGATCTGTGAGTCATCCTCTCACCGCAAAACCCAACACTACATTTACAAGAACTTTTGGCACTTTACACAGTATAATACAGTTTCATGTTAAATTAATTTACAGCGCCAGAGGCACAAATTCCATATTTAGTTTGAGCCCTCGTGAAAAAGAAGTAGGCTATACTGATTATGGAAATATACTTTAAAAAAAGAAACTTTGCGAGAATGTAAGAGTGAACTTAATGTAAAGTTTTTGCAATAACAAGAAAAAATTATTATATAAATGTATATTAAGTGCAATCAGTTGAACTTAAATAGTTATTTTTGACCCACTTAAGTAGGACTTAAGTACATCTTCATGTGTAAATTAATAATTCTATTGTCTTTGAAATATGGTATTGCTGAACCTATCTTAGGTTTACACTGCATTTAGACATGTCTATAATGTTGCAATGTCCAGGAATTGAGCAAAGCTCATTAAAATAGAAAGGGAAACATTTAGTTTGACCTCCTACAGTTGACCAGTGATTATCTGACCATTTGTTCAGTCATTTTTAAGAGTTTCAGACCCAATTTTTGTATGTGTCTTCTGTAGGATACTGAGGACACCTGCTGCAATTTCACAACACGCAAAGCAGAAGACAGCAGCAAAGTGAGGAAAAAGTGAAATCAGAAAGAATTACAAAGAAAGAGAAAGGGAGAAATAAGGTTAAAAATAGTTAGCGTCTGGCACAGTATGATTGAGCTTCCAGGGCTCTGAAAATTCACTCTAATTATTCAACGGTCTCCCTCTGCCATCCTGGCCTCTGCATTCCTGCTCTGGCAAATCCGAGTCACTCCCACTATTATACATAATTCGGCTGCTTAATTGGCACGGACCGAGCAGAAAGTGGGCTGTGGAAAATCCTCTGAGACTCGCAGGGCCACATCTGAGTGGCTCCATCAGTGCGCCAGTCCCTGAGGTGAGAGAAGTCAGCAAATATTTCATCTGCCGGACTATCAAAGTGCTTCACCTCTGGAGCCTGATTCACTCTTCCACTGCGCGCAAGCGCGGATGCAGGCCTACGTGGTGACAGTATTATTTATAGCCGGAGAGGGAAGATGACGGATGTTAATGCCAGTGAGATTATGCAGTTGCTGCCATAACGATATGTTGGATTTGAGCAGAGAGGTTAACTAAACTAGTCATTTAAGTTATAAGTGGGCCACTGGCATGTAGTAAAGCAGCCTTCAGCTGTTCCTCGCAGAGACGCGGCGCGACGCAGAGGCCAAAGAAACGCGAGACAAACTGTTTGTGTAACATATTAAAATATGTGTCTTTGGGGACTGCCATTAGAATCTATCTTTTCTCAGATCTGGGGCTGTGAAAAGGTGCCAGGGAGCGAGTTTATTGCTAACCTTGGGCTCGTGAAGAGAGTCATTAAACAAAGGAAAAGTGTAACCTTGACCAGAGACTGAGGCTGCTATATATCTACACCCTCACACTCTTAGAAGTGATTTACCTAAAAAAAAAAAACACAGGATAGCCTACGTTATCAACAAGATCTTTTTCAGAGAAGACTAGCTTCCGTGCAGCTTCACAATGTCATGATTACATTCCCTTCCACAGGAAAGGTCAGCCGGTACCACGGCAACCGCTGAAGAGGTTCACGCAGTGCCAAAACAGATTGCAGTCGCGATAAGAATCAATTTTTGACACTTCACCCCTGTGAAAGGGTTCATCGTCCCAAGACATTAAATTTACCGCAGTGTCACGGCCAGCTGGTGGAATACGCGCTGAGTGAAAGTTTTAGCAGGAGAGCTTGGAGATTCTGATGGAGAGAATGGATTTAAAGGGATAGTACACCCAAAGCTGAAAATTCTGTCATTAATTACTCACCCTCATGTCGTTACAAACCCGTAAGACCTTCTTCTTCCATCTTCTGAATACAAATTAAGATATTTTTGATGAAATCCGAGAGCTCTCTGACCCTGCATGAATGGCAACACAACTGCAATGTTCCCAGGTCCAGAAACGTAGCAAGGACATCGGTAAAATAGTCCATGTAACATCAGTGGTTCAACCGTAATTTTACGAAGCTACAAGAATACTTTTTTGTGCGAAAAGAAAACAAAAATAACTACTTTATTCAACAATTCTTCTCCTCCTCATCCTGTATGCTGCTGTGCGCCACCATTATGGAGCGAGTATCATGACACATGCACTTGCTTCTGCTTGATGTAAACAACGCATGAGCGTGCTGACTTTGCGCACGAAAAGTATTCTCGTAGCTTCATAAAATTATGTTTGAACTGCTGATGTCACATGGACCAATGTTCTTGCTACATTTCTGGGTCTGGGGACACTTCAGTTGCGTTGCTGTCTATGGAGGGTCAGAAAGCTCTCGGATTTCATTAAAAATATCTTAAACTGTGTTCTGAAGATTAGCGAAGGTCTTACTGGTTTGGAACGACATGATGGGGAGTAATTAATGACAGAAACTTCATTTTTGGTGAACTACCCCATTAACTGTTGGAGGGAGAGTTTATCAGATGCACACATACAAACACAAATATTGTCTGAGTAGGAATTGTGGACTAAGCGAGGCATTGTCATTTTAGTTTAAGCTGTAATTGGTGCACAGAACATCTGCCCACTAGCATAGTGTTTTACATATTGCAGTTTTTAGTCAGCATATGGAATTATGTGCCATACCTTTCTGTCAGATGCTGAGCGAACACCTTACATGGCCTGCTAGTAGTTAATTATTATTAATGGTTACACTTCTACTGGTTTTTATTGAAAGACAGTTGTATTGTGTAAAATGTCAATCAAACTCAAATGCTAATAAGATTCTAGAACTGTGATGAAAGGGACATTTTCTGTTAATCTAAATTTAAACCTGTTTTCACACAAAGCCATATGACTTCAGGAATATGCCACAAATAGGCATATGGGCTACACTGATGTTTTTAATCATTTTTCGAGCATGACAGCCCATGTCGTTGTATGTTATTGACTGATTGATTGATTGTAAAATAGCAGTGCAAATATTTGTGTTCCATGGAAGAAATACTGTATACAGTTTGGATGGGTGAATTAAAGACCATTCACACCATGGATGAGAACTATAACAATAACTGTAAAGTTTTAATAATCATTCTAATTTTATGAGAATAGTGAAGGCCACAACACAACTAAAATAATAATTACACAGAGGAATGATAATGTTGGAATCATTTTCCGATATTATTTTTTTTTTTCTCTGTTGACTGTTAAAAACATTGACAGCCAATCATTATCCATCCTATTTTAAAGAGCGTGAGCATTTAAAGCCCAAAAATTGTGCTATCGTTTACTCACCCTCAAGTTGTTCCAAACCTGTAGGAGTTTCTTTCTTCTGTGGAATATAAAAGAAGATGGTTTGAAGAATAATGGTTACCAAACAGTTTATGGTCCCCATTGACTTCATGGAGAATAAATACAGGAAGTCAGTGGAGACGAGTAACTGTTTGGCTTTCAATATTCCTCAAATTACTATTAATTTAATAATTCATTTAATAACTATTCATTTAATAACAGAATGTAATCGTCCATTGGTGTGGACGGTAATATAGCTAGTTATTGTTCTTGGTTTGAACAGGCCTTAACCGTTTTAAGAGTGATGAGCAGGAAGACAATGATGAAAGCAATGGGTTATAATGGCTATACAGCAGGTCTTTTCTTAAAAAGTCTAAAATCTGCCATATGAGCAGTTTTCCTGTTTAGATCTTTCCAGAAGCCTGAGAGTGCCTGACAATAAGCCAGAGGTATACATGTAAGCAGTCTTTAGCTGTGTTCTTTTGGAGTGACGCATACAGCAGAGATATCTACTAAACACTGGGCTGCTGCTGAACATGTGGCCACAGGTACACTAAACCCATCAAATCACCAGATCAAAGAGGGATTAAGAGTAAACCACAGACATGAGAGGAGGCTGCTTCTAGACAACACATACCTGAAAGCACACACACATCCTACACACACACACACACACACACACACACACACACACTAATGTCTAAAAGACTAAAGTTTTGGAGTCTGTAAGATACACAACTTAGAAGATAGCACCTTTTGTTTGAACCCACCCATTTTTCATGTTACCAAAAGTATTGGAACCGATAGAATTAACATAGATTAAAGTGAAAAAGGCTTAATATTTAGTTGCAAATCCTTTGCATTTCAATAACTGCATCAAGCCTGTGACCCACTGACATCACCAAACTTTTGCATTCTTCTTTTGTGATGCTTTCACCGCAGCCTCTTTCAGTTTTGGGGGGTTACTCCCTTAAGTACACTGTGTTTCAGATGAGCTTGTATGTTTGGGATCATGAGCAGATCCTTTATTTCTCCAAACTTTAGCCTTTCCATCACTTTGGTCCATAAAATCAGTCCATAAAACCTTGTCCCAGAATTTTTGAGGCTCGCCTCCTATTCTTCTTGCTAATGAGTGGTTTGCATCTTCTGGTGTAGCCTCTGTACTTTTGTTCATGAAGTCTTCTGCGAACAGTAGATTGTGATACCTTCACTCCTGCCCTCTGGAGGTTGCTGCTGATGTCACTAACAGTTGTTTTAGGGTCTACCCGTTTGAGGTGTGTTACTTAGTACACCAGTGGTTCTTTCCTCCTCAGGAGATTCCAAATGGTTGTACTTGCTATTGCCAGTGTTTGTGCAATGGTTTGATTGATTTATTTTTATTTTTTTATTCTTCTCTCAGCTTCACAATTGCTCGTTTTTCACCCATAGACACCTCTCTGGTTTTCATATTGGTTACACGTCTAACTAACTATAAATGCAGTTTGCACGGATCTGAAACTGAGCGCAGACATTCAGTGCTATTTATTGTTTGAATAATCAATTAATAGGATACACCAGGGCAACAAAACACACCTGTCAGTACTGTTCCGATACTTTTGGTAACATGAAAAATGGGTGGGTTCAAACAAAAGGTGCTATTTTCTAAGTTGTGTATCAGATCCAGATGAAAATACCTGTAAATAAAAGCTGAAATGTTAATCTCTCATCTCATATTCATCTTTTGATGTCAAACCCAAATGTTTACAGCAAAAATAAAGGAATTGGCCTTGCTGATCCAATACTTTTGCAGGGCGCTGTATGTATGTGTGTGTGTATATATAATATCTTAAAAGTATTTGTGTGTGTGTTTAAATGTATTTTATTCCTGTGATCAAAGCTGTATTTTCAGCAGCATTACTCCAGTCTTCAGTGTCACATGATCCTTCAGAAATCATTCTAATATGCTGGTTTGCTGCTCAAAAAACAGCTCTTATTATTATCAGTGTTGAAAACGGCTGCTTAATAATTTTGTGGAAAGTATTTTTTTTATACACTTAAGAACCAAAAATCATCCGAAAATATAACACAAATGTAGTGCTTTTAAGTAAACAAATTTCAGTTTTTAAAGCATCTTCAAAGTCACCACCCTTTGTCTAGATGTTTGCCAGCATGATTTGAGATGCTTCAAAGAGTCTTGAGCTTCAGTTGGAGCGAAACAACGTGCCCATCTGTACAAAGGAGGTAAAACATCATCATTTAAAAAATATATATAAATTGCACTTCATTGTGGTCACAGATTTTTTATCGTGTACATAACACAAACATACAAATGTAAAATACATGCCAACTGCCCAACAATTCACTTAACTGATTAGATAATTTAATTAACAATTATATGTTTTACTAATATAATTATCAATTTTTAAATATTTTTTAAAGTGTTCACACACACATACACGCGAGCATATGTAACACTTCCAATATGACCTCAAATTCCCATCCACGGGAATGGATTCACTGATCTCTACTGGAGAACAAACCAAATTCTGATCACCACAGACAGACAAATAAATATGAAAGTGGAAAAGGAAAGAGAAAGATAACATTGTGTGTGTGTATATGTATATACATGTATATACATGTATGTGTGTATATATATATATATATATATATATATATATATATATATATATATATATATATATATATATATATATATATATATATATATATACACACACACACACACACAAATAAAGACAGTTTTAAAGCTCACAAGAGGATGTGGATGAGAACATGAGGAAAGAGACAAATAAAAGTGAATGAATAGGACAGAAATCAGGGGGTCTTTATGAATGGGAGCCTTTTTTTCCTTGCGACATGATTCAAATCTGTAAAAAATACAGAAATCTGTCCGTTTCCGTCCCGTGTCTGGGCTAATTCACGTCAGAGCAGGAAATGCCAGTGCAAGACAATATGCCAAATTGCTGTGTTTATACCCCTCTTCCTGCTGTTAAACACAACATCTGTGTGTGTGTGTGTGTGTGTGAGAATTTTCACGTTGTTTTTGGGAGAAACAGGATCTAGAAGCATTAGTAATGCTGCACAAAACGGAGTTTCCTGTGTTACTAGTCTCTGTCCTAAAAGTCTCAACTTTCTCACACACACCCAGACAAGAACATCCCAGCCATTATGACTGCACGGGACATTATGTGTGGACTTCACTTGACTTAAAAGCATGTAGTGGTGCACAAGTTTTTATGCATTTCAAGTTTTTCACCAAAATAATTTTAAATGGATCTCTCTGAAATTTGAAAATCAAGAAAATTATCTAAAAAATATAGAGAAAGCTTGTTTCTGGATTTACTAATGTTTGCAAGGTTAGTACATCAGAGTTTTGTGTGAAGAACTTAGTAGCAAATATATATATATATATATATATATATATATATATATATATATATATATATATATATATATATATATATATATATATATATACACTGCCACTCAAAAGTTTGGGATCAGTAAGATTTTAAATGTTTTTTTTTAAATAAGTTTCTTCTGCTCATCAAGTATGTATTTACTGTATCTATAAGCTGTATCTATTTGATCAAAAATACAGAAAAAAACTGTTTTAATATACTTTAAAATATAATTTATTCTGTGATCAAAGCTGAATTTTAAGCATCATTACCCCAGTCTTCAGTCACATGATGCTTCAGAAATCATTCTAATATGCTGATTTATAATCGATGTTGAAAACCGTTGTGATACTTCATATTTTTTGGGACATGTGATATTTGTTTTAGGATTTAGGATAAATAAAAAGTAAAAAATAATAGCATTTATTTAAAAAATAAATTGTGTTACAATATACAATTCTATTCAAAAGTTTGGGGTCAGTTTATTTATTTATTTTTTTTTTTAAATAAATCAATATTTTTATTCAGGAGGGATGTTTAAATGAATAAAAAGTGATAGTAAAGACTTTTATTGTTAGAAAAGATTTCTATTTTGAACAAATGCTGCTCTTTTTAACTTTGTATTCATCAAAGAATCAAAGAAAAAGTATCATTTGTAAAAAAAAAAAAACATCCAAAAAGCAATGAAGCAGCACAACAGTTTCAACACTGATAAATCAGCATATTAGAAGGATTTCTGAAGGATAATGAGACACTGAAGACTAGAGTAATGATGCTGAAAATTCAGCGCTGTGTCACAGAAATAAATTCTATTTTAAAGTATATTAAAATAGGAAACATCTTGGGCCTGTCCTGATATCCACACTTGAGGTCTTGGCAACTTGAGAGTGTGTGCATGAGAGTGAAAGTGTGTAAGACTGTCCCAGCTCTGATTAATGCCAAAGCTCAGTGCTCTTAACGCACACCAAATCCACACTAATGATGCTTCAGTGTAGTATATGAGGTTAAGCGTATCCCATCGTTCATCATGTTCAGGAACTCAAACTTTCCACTGCGAGTTAAATGACTGTTATTTAAGAAAGCATATTATTTGGTGCAAAAATGAGTGTGTTTTGTAAACTGTTTGAAACTGCTTTTATAATGCTTTAATAATTAATTAGAACTAGAAGTACCAAAAATATCAATTCATGTCGTCTGTTAGGAACTACTGAAAAACATTCATTTTAACTGTATTGTAAAGTCTATTTTAAAGTGCAAAGTGCTGAAAATGTGTAAATAAAGTTCAATCAATTATTTAGTTAATACGAAAGAAAGAAAGAAACAAACACTGGCCAAATTCAGTACATTGTCTTTTAAGTAGACAAGCGGTCAAGTGCAAAGAACGAAAGTGTTGGTATTGAGACAGGCCCATAAACGTACTCAAATGTTCAGAACATCTCAGTATGTGTTGTTAAGCATTCATAGGTTGCCACACAGGAAATTATCATCTGTTTAAATTTAAACATTTAAATATCTAGCATTATGCTGTATTTCAAAAAGTGTGGTAATGAAGCCAAGATTTTAAAATGAGAGGTAACGAAGCCAAGATTTTAAAATGAGATGTTCAGATGTCTGAAAGACATGAATCTTTGTGTGTGTGTGTTTGGCATTGGTGGAGAGCAGACAGTTATTGACAGCTGTCTGTGGGAGTTGTAATATTTAATGGGTGTTTCTGAAATGCACATCACTAACTTTACACTTACAAGAAACAGCTGACAACACTGCCATTTCAAATAAGTGTGGTTTTAAACACAAAAACACACATCTGTGCACAACAGACCATGGCTGTTACCTATCCGTTAGTCTTGTGTAGCCAGACCTTTGCCTGACAAAATAAGCTGTGTCCGAAATCACACGAGTAGGTACTACATTTGAGTTTGACCTTACTTCGCGACCTTCAAAAAAGTAGGGGTGGGCGACATCTTATCGTTTGCGATACCAGTAACAATTCTCCCCACGATAACAATTAGTCTTCCTGCGATTAATTACGATGAAGTCTAGTTGTTGACATATTTCTGTGTCTGAGCGTGCGGAGTGACATCACGGAAGATGGACGTGAAATTGAGGAGGAGTTTATCACTAAATGAGGAGCTCCTTCTACAATCTAGAACTGGTTTGGTCAGGGCTGTACAGTGCACAAAAAATCGGTCTGAATAAATGTACAGTAGCACATGTGCGATACAGTTTTGCATGTGTATGAGCCTGTTTACAAACCTGTTGTCCAACAAAGATATCATTTATTGACATTTTTTCTTTTTCTCCAAATTAACTTAATAACAGTTGAGTGTTTGAAATAACTTATTTTTTTTGACCAGACGTGGATTACATATTACAGAATGATAAATGTTGGTAAATGTCGCTACTGTAGCTGCACTTGTCTAATGAAGTTATAGCCACGCTTCATACAGATGTCTTTTGCTGTTGATTTGTGTCTCTCTCTCTCTCTCTCTTCAGCAGACACCTTGAAAACTACAAGAAATAAAGCATATAATGTTCAAAATATGCATTTCTCTCTCCTTTTTCTCAGGCTCTCATTCAAATGTCAGCTGATATGCAAGTGAACATGTGCCACAAATCTGAATCCAATGACATCACTATTTACACATAACATTGTTTACGTAAACTGATGTAAAACAACATTACACACAATATATTGTTTTTCTGCTTCAGAAACAATGCACAACTCTGAAAACATGTCTTTGACAGTTACAGCTACAATGGACGCTTTTGGCATTTCCAGGGCACTCAATAGCAGAAGTCATCATAGTTGGGTAAATAGTAAGGAGCATCTCGCTGCAGCCCACAAGATCCAGGGGGCGTGGTTGGATCCAGATCCAACTCCTCCCACCTTACATATACCTAAACCTACCCATCTCCACACCCTGATCCCTAAACCCACCCCATCTCCACCCCTAAACCTACCCATCTCCACGCCCTGATCCCTAAACCCACCCCTAAACCTACCAATCTCCACCCCCTACATGTGGATCCAACCACGCCCCCTGGATCTTGTGGACTGCAGCGAGCCCTACTTGTAAATAGTGGTGAATAGAAACCTGCAGAAGTCAGCCAATCAGATTTTGACTGTAAACACAGAACATTGTTCCTGTTGGACATAACTTTACTTTTGAATGTATTTTATGATCAAAGACAATGTATGACTTGGAATCAAGAATGTACACCATATTCTATGTACTTTATAAATATATGCCGCTCCTGTTTTGTGTCCTCTTGTTCCTTCCTGCTTATAAACTCCAAAATACTTTCATATGAAGCTAATCGGTTATTCAATCTAATAATCATTACTTGAGATAACTGCAATAATTGTGCAGTTTAAATTTCAATAATATTTTGCCATCTAAATATGGGAAATTTAAGCATTAAAATATGTTTTTTCAGTATAGGGAGAAGCAGGGGAGTCAGAATCTAGCGTGGAGGTGGAAAAAAAACAGCTGTGATAAAACACAAAAACAGTCCAAAGTCTTCCTTCCTACAAAATGAAGGTTTGTGAGTTTAATCAGATAATTAATAAATAATTAATTATTTTTTTTACAAAGATTTTAGAAAAGAAGACACAACATTAAAAGCTGAATGCCATGAATTAACAGTTTTCACGTTAGATCCATGTATACGAGAAGTAGAGCGTTTCATCGAGATAATGTCCAACACACAGTCCAGGTTCATCTGTCCATTCTGTGAGGAGGATTCCAACGGTTGACCAGCAATTTTTTTGCTGCTGTGAGAGCAGCTAACAGTAAAGATCTCTGTTGGACAGACAAGGTGAAGTCCCAAAAGTCATTCATAAAAAAGTCAAACATATCTCAGTACCCAACAAATATGATAGGTCCAGTGAGAGCTCTGTTTTATTATATTATATTATATTATATACAATTCAAACTAAAATAAAATTTGTATTACACTGTAAGTGTCAAAAACAAAATATTTGTTAAAAATAATAAAAAAATTAATTGTTAATCAGAATTATTTGTATAACTATCAATTGTCAAAGTTCATGATCATGATAAGTCTCCTGAAACACCTTTCTTCCCTGTACTCTGGTCTCGCCTTATTTACCCTCTACCTCTCTATTTTCCTGAATAGACCGCTCATCTCGTTTCCTCTCCTCTTTCATGAGCTCTCTTTCTCCTACCTTTCAGCATTCAGAAATAATTGCATAGTTATCCTCAAATTAATGCCTAACTGTTTTACAACACACTGAGAGAAAAGGCCAAGCCAATTACTATTCTGCGTTCACCTTACAGAAGAGGATATTATGCTAATGACCCTCCCTACATGAACATAAAAAAAGCTTTTATTTCCTCCGACAGACGCTCTCTCTCTATCTCTCTCTCTCTCTATCTCCCCCCCTCTCTCTCTGAGTTAAATGCATTAAATCATTGAATCATTTTTTTTTTTTCTCTGATCAGAGAAGGCTATACAGACAAGCATAGATGTTCCACACATTATCTGCAGTGGTGACAGTAAAAATATCCCAGGAAATAAGGGTCAAGTGTGAACTTTAACTCAAGCAATGCTTGTATGTGTGTTATACACATGTTCACGTTTGTAAGCATGTGTGTGTGTGTGTGCACTAAGAGTGCCATATAGGCCCCGCATGACTGTCACACAAGGCTGCCACACTTTCACACTTTTATACATATGTGGACACACATCTCCTCACTGTCCCACTGCAAGCACAAAGTGTTTATTAAACTGAGACCAGATGAACCATAAGAGCTTTCAGCCACTGGCTGATTTTTAAATAAAAACATTAAATTAATAATAACATTGCAGAGCCACTATATATTTACAGACGAAACCTAAATATAATCATAATCCAATGAAAAAAAACAAACAAAACAAAAAACATTTCACTTTGATTTAATTTTACAAGGTCAGATATTTTTTTTTTATGAAACAAATATGTGACCCTGGACCACAAAACCAGTCATAAGGGTCAATTTTGTGAATATCATCTGAAAGCTGAATAAATAGGCGTTCAATTGATTTATGGTTTGTTATGATAGGATAATATTTGGCCGAGATATAACTATTTGAATATCTGCAATCTGAGGGTGCAAAAACAATCAAAATATTGAGAAAATCGCCTTTAAAGTTGTCCAAATGAAGCTCTTGGTAATGCATATTATTAATCAAAAATTAAGTTCCTATTTACGTTAGGAAATTTACAAACTATCTTCATGGAACATGATCGTTACCTAATATCCTAATGATTTTTGGCATAAAAAAAAAACTATAATTTTGACCCATAAAATGTTTTGTTGGCTATTGACATATATGATCACATATATAGATGAATTGTTCACAATAAAATTTGTAACATGAATTTACTAAATAAATTTTCATTTCATGCCAACGTTAAGGAAACAGTTTAACCAAAAGTGAAAATGTGCTGACCATTTACTCACCCTCAGGTTCACTTGCTAACCAATGGATCCTCTGCAGTGAATGGGTGCCGTCAGAATGAGAGTCCAAACATCTTATAAAATTCATCACAATAAACCACAAGTAATCCAACTCCAGTTCTTCAATTAACATCATGTGGAGTGAAAAGCTTCAGGTTTGCCAGAAATAATCCATTATTAAAACGTTTTTAACTTCAAACTGATGCTTTTGAATGAAATATGAGCCAATTATCGCTATATGAGTCTGTTATCCTTCAGTGATAAAGTTCATCTCCTGCTGTCGTCTCACATCAAAATTCAGCCACGTATTTGTTTAGAGCTGTTTCGGACCATTTTCACATGCAAATGTTGCTTAAACTGTGCATATTTCTCTCCTGATGAAAAAAGAAACAAACAATCAACTTTTTCACTGGAGAAAGCAATATTATGGACATGTATTTCAGCCAGAAGCAAGCATATTTTATGCATTTTTTTGGATGAAATATTCCTTAAAAAAAAAAAAAAACAACAACAGTTACAGCAAATGTCATGTATGTTTTTTTTTTGTATGCTAATACATAATGGACATAGTACATTTGGTATAATTGCAATATCACCATCTTATGTACCACCAACATGTTTTGTAAGACTGAGATTGTAAGACATGCTTTATACCTGAGATTCTCCTCACCAGGTTCATGGTTATCAATCCAGACACATTACGTATTCAGATATTTAACATGGCTTCTGATGCACCTCAGCCTGACATTACTAGCACTGAGGCTTGCATGTTAAGTCAGGCATGAGGCAGATTCATTTATCAGAGTGCAGACCGGCTGTCAGTGTGCTGTAATGAAGTCCAGCAGCTGATGAACCCAGATATCACTCCAAACAACAGAGAACACAGCAGCATCAAACATCTAATGTCATATTCAAACCATTCACCCGCCATTAAGTCTGAGTCAATGACCTGAAGACGGATGCAAAGCGACAGCAATCACATACATATCACTAGAGGTTTAACTCACAGACATTTCTCTCGGATGTGAGGAGGAATAAAACAGCATCAGTTTTTTCCTCTTTTCTCGGTCTTATGAACTTTTCTTGTTTTCAAGAAAAAAAAAATGCTAATGGAACATATAAACAATGAATAATTCATGCAAGTAAACATTTTCCTCTATCTGAGGAGCTTATGCATAATTTATATGATAATTTCACTATATTTCAGTATTTTAGAGCATTTCCTCACTCATACTGACCCATTTTATCCACACTTTTCTGTTCATAATTCATACAGCGTACAGAGACGTTTACTGTTGTCTCGCTGTATCCTCCATATTCGGTGGCTTTGGTAAGAACTAGAATGCTGCAGACTAATCACACCCATGTTTGCTATAACTGGTCTCAAATATAAATATAAATTGACAATCAGCCAATCACAGTGTGCAGCACACCCAGAGTTTAGGGTGCATTATGCATCATTATGAGCTAACATGGGAGGTGGCTTTAGTTTACTGCACAAATAAATGTATGTGCAATGAGATATTTGTGCATTAGTGCATGCATGTGTTAGCATTTCACTGTGTGTGTTTAAGGCTAAATAATTACAGATGGTTTTAGCAATCTACTGTTTTTTTTCATCCCTATAGACTCCCTCTCTTTTCCTGTCTGAGAGAGTCTGTAGGACTGTTTTCATTCATTGCTCGAGGCAAAAAGAATAGAAGAGTTGGAAACCTGCTCTGTCATTGAAAAGTTGTATGTATTATGGATTGTAGCATACAAAAACAACGATAACAACAAAAAACATTAAAGTTAGAGGTTCTTGGAGGGTCTTCAATCCTGTATGAAGAGTGTTTATAAGGAACTGAGGGCAAAGCTATGGGGATTTGCAATGGAGAAACCCAATTTTTACTTTGAATGCATTTAGCAATACATCTGTCAGTTCATATGGTCTTAAAATGTAGCCAGAGAGCAATGATTTTTTTATTGTTTTAAAAACGGTGAGTGGTGAATGACTTCTTAAAGCTTAGAGTATTTACTCATGTTGATTTGATCTATTATCTTATTTTATAAACAATATTTAGGCCTATACAAATTTGGGGACAATTAGTTAATTTTCTTATTGGTAGCAAAATTGCTACATATTTGAAAAGGAAGAAAAATTGCTGCATTTATTTGATCAAAATACTGCAAAAATTTTAATATTGTGAAATATTATTACAATTTAAAATAACTGTTTTCTATTTGAAAATATAATTTATTCCTGTGATCAAAGCTAATTTTTCAGCATCATTACTCCAGTCTTCAGTGTCACATGATCCTTCAGAAATCATAATATGGTGATTTGAAACATTTCTGATTATTATCAATGTTGAAAACAGTTGTGCTGTTTCATATTTTTGTGGAAACTGTGATATTCTTTTCAGTGTTCTTTTAGAAAGTTAAAAATAACAGCACTGTAATATATATATATATATATATATATATAATATAATTATTTTTTTAAATAATATTTTAAATGACTGTATTTTATATTTTAATACTGTCACGTTAGATCAATTTAATGCCTCCTTGCTGAATAAATCATTCATCTCTTTCAAATAATTAAATAAATAAATAAAAATTACCCTAAACTTTTGAACTGTATAGTGTATGTAAACTGGGTAAAAAATGTTTAAACAAAGTATTGTTGAAACTTGCAAAATTCGCTCTCTGTCAGAGTTTGGCAGGTTCTTCTCTCCCACAGTCTCCAGCTGTCCAGTGGGGTGCGCCAAGTCACAGTCGGAGAGCTGCCTTACCCTGTAACCCTACTCATTCTCTCTCTCCCCCATCCTCTTCTCTTTTTGTGGTTCAGATGCAGAAATGGCCAGACCTCAGCATGTGGATGCTGCCCTCTGCCCTGCTGGCCAGACCTCTCCTGCTGACCTGATGATGATGAGAATGTGGGATCCAGAAGACTCCAGCAGACACGGAGTGTGCGACATTTAGACAGCTTTGCTGATTAGAACCAGATCAATTCAGTTTTGTCATGTCACAGTGTGGATAGGGTGAGACATGAAGCAGGAGAGATAGAACAATATAATATAATAAAAGAGTGAATAAACTGTATAATGGTGGTCTACATTTTTCCATGGTAGTTCAACTGTTAAAGGACAGTGCCTGTCAATGACAAAGGTCAAGGTTTATAGTTCAGTTTTAGTTTGAAAGCACTTTAAGTCCAGAAACACTTTTTATGAAAATAATACATTCATAAATGTTTAGACTTGTGAGGTGCAATCAATAGCCTACCTGAAGAAATTTTTGAGCCAGTCGCCTGAGCAGTAAATGTCACGTGACTAACGCAGGAAGGAGCCGCAGGAAAACAGCTTCTGGACAACGCGATGTTTCATTTTCTGATGGCATCCGCGAGAAGAACGCGCACAGTTCCAAGCCGTGACTGGACCACTATTTTCGCTGTTCAGAGACGCACGAATTCGATCTTGCATAGAAGCGTTTACGTTCACGTTTTTGCATATAATATGTGTCGGGCCTTTGGATAAAACGTGCTAAAAGCATGCAGGGGAAAAAAAAATAAATAAATAAATAAATGGCGTTAAAACATTGCATCTGTAATTCCAGGAAATTTCACCTCATCATATGATATTGTGCTCTGACTTACTATTTTCAAGTTCAATGAAGCTTTAAATGTATTGAAATAAATATATTTTAACAATAAGTATGCAAATGTTTTAATTGTAAGCATTTTATGGCACTGTGCTCTGTGCTTTGCCACATTCCCTAGTGACAGAACTGTGTTCTGCCTGATTTTCCCCTCTGAAGAAGACTGTGGGCGCACTAATGTGATTAATAATGATGGTACAAGAGTGAAATTAATAGCTACTTAAGTAATTAGGCTGAGGAGGGTACTCATCATATTATTCATCTGCATGTTAACGCCTCTCATTACACCTGAATGTTAATACTGCTTTCCATTGTGCTTTGAAATAGGCTAAATACGAACATTTGAAGTATTCTTCGATATATTTACTATGTAAGCTGTGAACCTGCAATCCTCATGACAGTTTTGCGGTTTCTGTCCATGTATGTATTCTGTTACTTCTACTTTTGTCCCGTTTTATGCATTGGCTATTTGAAAAATGTTATATAAATTATTATTATTATTAGACAATCATTAGCCTATTATTATTAATACATGATATGAACGCTTGCAAAACAATATTTCTGAAAACAAAAACAACTTTACTAAATGCACAATAGCCTATGTAAAATGGGAAAAGATAAAGGTCTAATTTTATTGCCAAGGAAGCAACAGTATCTTCATAAATGTATATCATTTGCCTTATTCCTCTATTTATAATAGGGTATTTAAATGATACACCTATTTATAATTATATTTTGTATTTATATTATTGATGTTGAGTTCACATTAGTAGGCTACGTCACTATAATGAAATTCCATAGCTATCCGTTCGTATTTGCATAGCCTATAAAGCCATAGTAGAAATAATTCTATAATCTTATAAATAAATTTAGACTTTTACCGTGGTCTAAATCATCATCATCGCTAATCTGTAGTAACCTGATAATCGGTTTTTCATGAAAGAAATGCACAGCTCAAGTACTCAGCACTGCTTTATTGACTGCAGGACTTCGCTTGATCTACAGGGGGCTCTAGTGTACCACAGAATCCAGCGGCAGATGAAAGACTCACGACGGCCCCTGAAACACTTTCACTGCTTCTGTCAATGGCGGCTTTAAGACGCATGTAAACAACCCAGATAAACTAACACAACACACAGTGGCTGAGGGATGAGCGTATGTTTAAAATCCCCTGTAAATAAGATCAGATATTCCGCAAGTAGCCTAGAGTAGCTTACTATTGTGGACTTCACGTGCGTGAGAGACAATTTATGCGCTCTTGTGCAGCATATGTGCGGCGTGTGTATGTGTGGCTGCCGGTGCGAGCGTCTGATGAGTAGGCCAGAGAAGCATCTGAATTTTAATGATGTTGAAGATGATATTGTGTGTCCTTCAGCCTGTTATACTGACACAAGCTCTCCATAAATCATCATATAAGCCCATCGTAAAATCAATAGCAAACTGCAACCTCAGCGCCGACGCACTCTACGCCTCTCACACACCTAACAGCCTAAACTTTCGCCGTAATGCCGCTCGACCCATAGGTTAAGATCAGAGCGTCTTTAATTTGTATTGTAATAGAGACTTTCTAATCCGTAATGAAGTGTCTATTAGCCGGGCTTTGCTGGGAACATTGGTGATCAGCTCGCGAAACAGCCACGGCAATTACGTTTGTGTCTTTGTCCTGGAGTGAGTGAAGCCAGTTTAGCCGCTCGATAAATGTTAATCCAGTGAGGAGAGATCCAGGACTCACACCGGATTTTCCCCCCCAGACTCGGCTTTGATCTCTCTGCCCCGCGTTGGTCTTCCGGCAAAGCACAGACAACACACACAAAAACAGTCCCATTAGCTCCTTTATAATAGAGGTTGGTTGAAACAAACGCTATGAAGGAGACCTGTTGGGAACTAGTTACATGTAACGTTGTTACAATTTAATTACAAAATAAATGTAATCAGTTACAGTTACTGAGAAAAAAGTGTAATTCAATTACAGTTATTTATAAAAATGGTTAGATGCAAGTGTTTCCTGTCATAGCTATGTGATTTGATTTCAAAAACAGTATCATAGCTATTAAACTATTTCTTTTTATGATTTTAAATATGTATTTAACCTCAGGATGATCTCAAAGTAAACAGATGCTAAAGTCTGATTTTGTGGTGGCTGTGCTTTAAATTAAATTATAATCTTAATTCAAGTGAAGAAGAATTGTGACAGTAATCAGTGGAGCACTACTGTAAGGTTAACCCTGCCTGCTTTAAATGTTTAAAAATTATTAACAATTGAAAACATTAGAAATTTAGAAAAGTAATCAAAAAGTAATCAAATGTAATCAGTTACATTACTTTAATACAGTACTTGAAATAGTTACACTACTTATTAGGGTAACTTGTTATCTGTAACCTATTACATTTCCAAAGAGCCAGCACTGGTAATTATCCTCCGATACGACGGAAAATCTTAAATCTGTGGAATAAAACACTTCCTTTCACTGCACATGCAAAGTGGTCGGATTTATGATTCGACATCACTTCATCCTTTTTTACCTCAGGACTAAAACAACCGGAAACAAACAAAAATGTTAGGAAAGGAAACAATGGGCATGTTTTTACAGTGATCCCTCCAACCAGCAATTCTGACATAGAAAATACTGAAAATACAGCATGTAAAAGACCCTGACGGGATCCAAACTGCACACACACATTCACGAGCCCATTTCTTTGCACAGCCTGTGAGCCGTAAACAGCTTATGAAAGTCAAATGGAAATGTGGCATAATCTGACAAGTGGAGTCTGTGCTTCAAAAACAGCTCTAACAATTCGCACACACACAGGTACAAACACACTCGCATGCACATGGATAAGAACTGTTAGTTCTGCCACAGACTGTGTGTGTGTGTAATCTGTTTCTCGTGGAAACTACAGGTGATTCTGTCTTAAAAACTATAATGAAATAAACTACAATAAAACTATATTCAGACATAGGGCTCTCACTGTAGGTTAAATTGACCGTGTGTTTAGTAGCCTGCATTTCTCTGGATCTCATGTAGGAGACATGGAAAGAGACAAAAGGAGAGAGAGTTGGTCTTCAGCGCTAGTATTTGCTGCATCATGCGAGTACTGTTGTATCATAAACACAGTTTAGCACCCTGCTGAGATACTTAAGATCCAACAGTCTTACCATACTCTCACTAATTACAGGACAGAACCTCTTCTCAGTACCCACCAGGACACCACTTCTTACTTGGAGCTTCTCTCCTTGCACAAACAAGTATTGATCTATTAATCTAACATCTATTGATCTATTATATAACATCTAGCAAACAAACTAAAACAAACAAACAAAAAACATACAGGCATGATTGGAAGACATTAAAGATTATTTTTAGATTTTTGTTCTGGAATAAAATGTCAAATAATTTTGAATACATTTTATTATAATTTAAAAAGTGTATTCAAGCCATTGTCTTTGTGAATTCTATTGTAATATTTTTTCACATTTATACAGACAAGTTCATACAGACATGACTTAAAACATCCTTCAGATTCTGAAATAAAATTTATAAAATTTAGATTTTTTATTCCAGAATTTACTTTATATAAATTTAATATAAATTGTAGTACATTTTATTTCTGAATTTCAGTGTCTTCAAGTCATCATCTCATTGTCTATATGAATTACATTGTAAGCTTTTTTCTGAATAAATGTATTATATATATATATATATATATATATATATATATATATATATATATATATATATATATACACTGAACAAAATTATAAACGCAACACTTGTTTTTGCCCCCATTTTTCATGAGCTGAACTCAAAGATCTAAGACTTTTTCTGTGTACACAAAAGACCTATTTCTCTCAAATATTGTTCACAAATCTGTCTAAATCTGTGTTAGTGAGCACTTCTCCTTTAAAGAGATAATCCATCATCCATATATATACAAATCTCTAAATTAAATTCAGTAAACATCATTTTACTTTTTCATTATGTAGCAAGATTAATCCAAGCTGTCTTGTGTAATAGACCTATCCTTAAAAAAAAAGAAAAAAAGACCAGTACTCAATTTGATTATTTACAATTGTATGTTTGAAAATTAAGATGAATTACATATAACATTATATAGACACTGTACGTGTAAAGGAGGCTTATTTTTTTTCTTATTTTTTTTGTAATGGTTACACCATTGACATTTTTAAAAATAAACAAAATAAATTTAAGTTTTTCAGGAACCAGAATGAATTTAAATTTGACATTTCTACTCTAAGTACTTTACTTTTGCATTTTAAACTAGATTTTAAAATTATTTTTATTTTTTGTTAACTTTGACACTCTTATCATTTATTTATCATTATGTTGATGATATCCAGTAATAATACAACAGTGTACTTAAAAACTAATTATATGGAACACACAGTGTATTCAGTCTCTCTCTCGCTCTCTCTCTCACACACACACACACACACACACACACACACACACACACACACACACACACAGTGTACCCTCCTCTTCTTTCTTGCAGATCTTGCTGTACACTCTTTTACACACATATAAATGAGTGTGTTTCGGCAGGGACACTGGTACAGTGTCATAAGCAGTGCTGTAGTTATGCGTATGTGACAGAGGTGGTGTGAGGCTCTTTCTGCATGTGTGTGTGAGTGTGTGTGTGTAACACACTGTGCAAAGGGCAGAGCGTGTAGGGCAGGTCACACATCTGACAGTTGCAGTGAGACGTTTTACACACCAGTTCATCACGTCACCATATTTCATTTTTCTTGATTTGATTTTTAAGAAATCATTTTTAGACATAATATAACTTAAAATAGCTTCCTCTGTTTTTCTGTGTCCACCAGTGATCACTTACAACAAAGATCAAGAGTGAGAGAGAGGGTGAAAGACAGAGAAACAGTTTGTGAGGATGACAGGGCGTCCCATGAGGCCGTGCGCTGGGTGACCGGGGTTCTGTGTGGTTCTGTGGGCTGAGTGTACGTGTGTCAGTGTCTGGGGTCACACAAAGCTTGACCTCTTACTCCTGTCTGCACTGTAAAAAAGACACGCATATCATCCAACTGCTGAGTACCGCAAAAATGACATACTTCTCTCTGTCACGCTCACATATTGTCTCCAAATATTTCCACCACATCCCTGTGTTCCTTTGAGAGAAAAATATATATGCATTTAATTAATGGAAGTGATCTAATTTATGTTGATATACTTATTAGGGATAATGTACAGTCAGCTGATAAATTGAATCATCCTGAAGGGGTTTGTTTTACAATAATAAACTTATTACACAGCTACTTACTAAACAAACAAACAAATGAATAAATGAATAAATTAATGTATTATTAAATAATTTAATAATCTTACAGTCTATTTTTGTGTGCATCAGTGTTCTTTTTTTGTGATCATTAATATACTATTATAGTTTTATTCATATTTTGAATTGGATTTTGTTTATATATTTTCTGTTTTTACTTACATTTTTGTTAACATTTTAGTAATTCTGTTTTGTGTTTTGTCATTTGTATTATTATTTGTTTAATTAATAATATATGGTTTTTATGTATTTATATTTTGGCAACACTTTAGTATAGGGACCAATTGTCACTATTAACTAGTTGCTTTTTTGCATGCCTATTATTAATATATTGTCTGTTTATAGCACATATTCCGCATGACCATATTCTACATCCCTAATCCTACCCAATGCCTAAATTTAACAACTACCTTACTAACTATTAATAAGCAGCAAATTAGGAGTTTATTGAGGCAAAAGTCATAGTTAATAGTATGTTAATAGCAAGAATTAGACCTTAAAATAAAGTGTGACCATTTTTATTTATTTTAGTTTATTTACTTCGATAAACTAAATGCGAAACATTGCCTTGGCAAATAGTTGAAGTAAAATAAGTTTTGTTTGTTTATTTTATCAGTTATGATTTATTTTATTTCAATCATTTTTCTTATGGTTTTAGTTTTAGTTAACGGTAATGTCTTTTTTTCTTCAAAATTGTAAATAAAACAAGATTATTGAAGTACATTTTACAATTCCTGATCATTTCAGAAAATACTACTTCAGTTTTTCTTCAAAATTTAGTCATTTAGTGTGTTACTTTATGTTTCTTTGTAATTTTTTGGAAAATTTTGAGTGAAAATTGTTTCGACACCACTTTTTGTTCAGTATATTTAGCCACAGTACTGCTCCACTTTTCGATAGTGCTGAGGGAAAAAACATGAAAAGAGAAACCCGAGTGTCTCCTTATGATGAGGCTGGCACACACTTACCTACGGAAAACTTTAAGAGAAAATATCTATCAGGAGGAAAGAATTAGATTGACCTAAGCAGAGAGGGAGAGAGTGAAATGAAGCAGGATTTTCAGCATGGGCCGCTACATAACCTTCAGGAGGATTCTATTTTTCATTAGAGAGGTGTCAGTCGCTCGCCTTTAATACCCTCATTCTGGCTGTGAGGAGAGACCTGCCCCAGTCTCAGCACATAATGAACAGAGCCCAACAGCCCAGTCACAGTCAAATCAACACCGCCACGCACACAACACACACTTCAACACATTAATCTTATGCTGAATTGTCCAATAACTAGAATATTATCTATTTAATGCATCATTTTCACAAGACCTGCTCATTTCGGTATATAATCTATTGTAGGTACTTCTAAAACACTTCTAAAACACACAACTGTCTGTCTGTATTTGTTTGTTTCTGAAAAATCTTTATTTATATATGGAAATCATTACCGAACTCCTTTGCAAGCAGTCTTGGTAACATCAGTCAAAAATACAATTGTTTCATTTATTAAAGGGTTAGTTCACCCCAAAATGAAACTTCTGTTATTAATAACTCACCCTCATGTCGTTCCAAACCCGTAAGACCTTCATTCATCTTCTGAACATTTAACTTTTTGATTAAATCTGAGAGCTCTCTGACCCTGCATAGACCGCAACGCAACTGTAATGTTCCTAGGTCCAGAAATGTAATAAGGACATCGGTAAAATAGTCCATATGAAATCAGTGGCTCAGCTTCAATTTTGCAAAGCTACGTGAATACTTTTTGTGCGCAAAGAAAACAAAAATAGCATAATTTATTTAACAATTCTTCTCCCCCGAGTTACGTCTTCTGCCATTTTGGAGAGTACCCAAGAACGTAATCGGTGTAATCAGCATTATTTACATTCGGAGGGGGGAAAGTGCATGCATGAATGTCAGGGATCCATCAGTCACAGCCACCTCCGTCATCAGTCACCAGCTCCGACACTCACCTGATCACAATCCCCTCGTTACTGATCACCAGCCCCTGTCAGCACTCGTCATCTCCACTATATCTGCACACTCTCCACACTCCCTCCTCGTCTGGTCTACCGTTTGCTACCCCGAACAGTTCCTGCACTTACCTGTATGTACTTACCTTTTCCGACTCCCAGCGATCTTCTAGCATTTCTCTATTGTTCCTGGCTCCCTCTCTCCGTCGATCCTGCAACGAAAGACTTTCATCTATACCCATTGAACTGACATTATCTCCAAGACTCTCACCTGCCGTTTGCTCCTCACGATCTGCTTCCATTCAGTCAATAAACCTGCCTGTGTTTCACTTACCTGTTTGTGTTTGACCCTTTTGCAACAGAAGACCGGACCAACACCGACACTTCTATGGAAGTCGCCGCACAAATCATCACCCATGCACGCCAAGATCTCCAGTTCTATGAGTATGCCGGGGAGTTCTGCAAGCTCGCCGTGGTGACGGCGTGGGATGACGCCACTCTTAATCATCTGTTCTGGCTCGGGGCCAATTTCCATCACCCCGTGGACCTCCCAGACACCACTGGACTAAGTTGGAGAGAAGGGATCTTCTGGTGTCTGCGAATTGTCTGGGCCCAAGCCAGAACCAGCACGCCATCGTCCGTGGCCAACGCAAGTCAGCCGCCCGTGGCCAACGCAAGCCCGCCAACGTCCGCGGCCAACGCAAGTCAGCCGCCCGTGGCTCACCCAAGCCCCCAAGAGTCTGCGCTTCCAGAGAGGCCCCAAGTGCCCGCTCCTCCAGAGCGCCCCCAAGTGCCCTCTCCTTCTGAACGCCAGCCAGATAGAGCCCCTACTTTCCTCAAGGAATTCTTTTGGGGGGGGTGTTAGTAGGGCTCCAGTTGTAGAGGCCGAGGCAGGGGACCGCCATGGCCTCCCGAGTGCCCTGACCCGCCATGGGTCCCGGAAGCGGCGCCACCCTGGAGACAGTCTGTCATCATGTCTCCTGGTCCCCGGAGGCCTCCTGAGCACCCCCCCCCCTCCCCACTGGATGTTGTATGGCGCGGGGACGCTCCTTCCGGAGGGGGGGTGTATTGTCAGGGATCCATCAGTCACAGCCACTTCCGTCATCAGTCACCAGCTCCGACACTCACCTGATCACAATCCCTTCGTTACTGATCACCAGCACCTGTCAGCACTCGTCAGCTCCACTATATCTGCACACTCTCCACACTCCGTCCTCGTCCGGTCTACCGTTCACTACCCCGAACAGTTCCCAGACCAGTGTACACTTATCTGTATGTACTTACCTTTTCAGACTCCCAGCGATCTTCTAGCGTTTCTCCATTGTTCCTGGTTCCCTCTCTCCGTCGATCCTGCAACGAAAGATTTTCATCTATACACAGCTAAGACCCATTGAACTGACATTATCTCCAAGACTCTCACCTGCCATTTGGTCCTCACGATCTGCTTCCATTCAGTCAATAAACCTGCCTGTGTTTCACTTACCTGTTTGTGTCTGACCCATTTGTGACAATGAACGTAATTGGCATAATCAGCGTTGTTTACGCTTAGGGCAAAGCCGTAACCATGTCTTGAACATTGGGGGCGACCAATTATATATATATATATATATATATATATATATATATACTATAATTGATGCACGCACACACATTATTACTCGCACACAGAAACTTGTCAACACTACCCCACGACTTTTATTGTAATAAAATAGTTTCCATACTGAATCGCTACATTATATTTCTCAGCAACAACGTGTTTTTGAAGTAGGACTAAATTCACAGTTTCATTATTTGTAGGGACGGACAAACAGATGCAGGTAATTAACACATGCACATTTACTCTCTCTCTCTCTCTCTCTCTCTCTCTCTCTCTCTCAATGGGCATATTTGAGAAAAAAAGTTGAGTAGTTTGCTTCACTGAATATATCTGTCGGTCATTTACCATTTCTTTCGTAAAACACTTGACTAAACATTAAAAGATTTGCAGCTTACCTCTTACCTCACTCTCTTTCAATGTTTTCAATCTTCGCGGCGCGCTCAGCATCTGTGAACGCTAAACCCCACCTACTTTGATTTGATTGGTCAGTTCAATTATTTTGACATTGACAAGCGCTGTTAGCCCGCTGAGGCAGAGCAGAGTGAAAATGTTACTTTTAAAGCTTTTTTGTCATCCTAACAAGAGCGCTGCGTAATGGAGGACAGCAGATCAGTGCAATAATTTTAAATATTGGGGGGGGGGGGGGTCATTTGGCAATTTCTAATTATTGGGGGGGACTTGTCCACTGATGTCAAATGGACTGTTTTACCAAAGTCCTTATACGTTTCTGGACCTGCGAACATTACAGTTGTTTCATCAAAAATATATTGAATGAATGAAGGTCTTATGGGTTTGGAATGACATGAGGGTGAGTAATTAATGACATAATTTTCATTTTTGGGTGAACTAACCCTTTAAAGTTATTAAAGTCATTTACTGAGTCATTTATAAAGAGAAAGAATTGACTCTAATTGGAATAATGTGCACTGATGAATTAAAAACTGTAGGAAAAGAATAATGCATTAAACGATCAATTGAGAAGTTGACCAGGACACAATTTTGGAGACCATGCAGTCATTACAAACATTAACTTACAATGCTTTATTATTTATTAAAATTCTTTCCATTGTATTTTTGTTGTTTGAGTGACATTGTTTGCTTGTTGTCCAGTATGAAGCTTACTTAATATAGCTTGCAGTTGTTTCTTTGTCAAAGCAGGAGTCATCTTAAGTGCTACTGCAAGTGTAATGGTAACAGCTGTCCCAAACATTACATCTCACACAATCTGTTAGCTGGTGTGAAAGAGCAGTATAGAGCACTTAGACAGCACTAAACAGCTGTGACATAAGAGTCACTTTCTTTTATGGTAGTTGCGGGGTAAATGCAAATTCAGAAAATGCATGCTGATATATCAATTCATGACATGTATGACAGAATTAGCTGGGTTAGTTTTACTTCATGTTCATGTAATTTCATCCTCTACAAAGTATCTGAGTAGAGTTTACACTGTGCATGACGGAATCAAATTCAGATAAAGAGTTATATTTTATTGTGATTAGATGCAAACAGTTTAGTAGTGTCTATTGGCTAAAAACAGGCTAACTACATAAAGGGTAATACATTTAGGCTAAAATATGATCTTAATTAAGCATACTGTATAGGACAGAGGTGTCAAAACCTGTTCCTGAGGGCCCAGGATATTGGTTCAGCTTGGTTAGTTCAGCTCCACCCCTTTTTATTTTATTTTATTTTTTATTTATGCTTCTATATATTTTTTGACAACATAGTCAGTTTTTGTACTGTGCATTTAAACTCTTTTTACATGTGCAACATGAGTGTAAATGTAACTTCTCATGAACTTCACAGTCCAGTATAGTTTTTAATTGTCATGTCCTCTAAAAACAACATCTTTGCAAAGATGTATTACATTATGACAAAATCACAAAACAATCAGAGCTGAAGTGTAACACAGCTTTTAAGATTAGACTGGAATGATCAGGAACCTAAAGAAAGAAAGAAAGAAAAAAAAGTAATTTCTAACAAATTGTTTGCTTAGAAAGGTCTGGAGAGGTGCAAAGGTATATTTAGTCAACAAGGTGTATTTGCCATTATTTCTTCTGAACAGGAATAATATCTCTCTTACTTCCAACTGTTTGCCTCATTGTGACTGGGTAGGCAATGTTTGTAAACATTGTATTGTGGATGTTGGCTATAATTGCATACTCATTTGTCTGATTTCAGAAAATTACTCATTTTTAAATCATGATTGCATTTCAGTTTAAATGCACTTTTTCCACTAGGGAAGATGTTTTGAGTTCTGATATTTAGGTCATTTTCATGGTACAATGAACTCTTTTAAGTGCTAGCATGCTACATCTTGCGGTAGTCAGAGTCACCACAGTCACAGCAGTCTCCACCAACGACACTCTCCAGATCCCAATCCCCTGATTTCTGATCACCGCCACCTGTCAGCACTAATCAGCAGCACTATATCCCTGCACTCCTCCCGTTCACTGACTGTCTTGTCTCAAACTTTCCATGTTGACTAACCTGACCCACTTACATTTTGTCTACTTACCAGTTGCTCCAGTGTTCCTATGCCTGTTCTCCACCGCTCCAGTTCTCCACTGTCCCCACGCTCCACTGTTACCTCCAGATCTCCTGGATAAGGAAAAAGGACATTCATACTCAGATAAGCCCTAGAGATATTCCCATTCCCTGCCTGCTTACCTGGACATTCTGCTCCTCTCATTCCCCTCTGCTACTACTCAATAAACCTGTTGATTGTATTGCACTTACCTCTGTGTCCTGTGTCTATCTGCTGACAGTGGTATAGTTTGATGTAAAATTTTGAAAAATTTGAAGACCGTTATGAAAAAGAAGTAGGGTAGAGTGGGGGAAAAGGCAAGGATTGTGTCTTTTTTTTTTTTTTTTTTTTTTTTTCAGTGAAACAAAAGTTAAATGTGTTCAGAAAAGTTATCACAGTTTTAGTGACAGACATAAGTTATAAACCAAGTATGAAAAATTAGTTTTCATGTTATTAGATTTTTAACAAAAGTGTCATTTGTGCCAAGGGGGCGTTTTGTCAATTTGCTTTAAACATTTAAAGCAAAATCAGAGTACAGGCAGTTTTAGCTTAAAATAAAAAAAATAATACAATCAATAATTATGAATTACAAAATGATAATAGTCTATTTGAAAAAAAAGAAAAGTTAGCTGATGATAACTGGCTAGCTAACTAGCTGATGCTAACTTGAGGTCATTTTTAAATATAAAGTCCAAATATTTTAATTCAACCAACCAGTTAGAATTCATTTGAAGGAAAAACAAAGGATTTGATGTTCAGAACAGAATACCTACTCTAATTGCCCATTGCCCCCTGGGGGCATTTTACCCCACCTGGCGGGGGTGGGGTGGGGGCATTTTACCGCACACAATATGTTTGAGAAACAAATTATGTCATTCTGAAAATATGATTATATTTTTATTAAATAACACGTACTCTCTATCTACAGGCCCTACCGTTCTCATATAACTGTGATGTTCTACAAAACAGCTTTAAAACACTTTTTTTCTTACTGCTGAAAATTAGATCATTTACTGTGAAATCAGTTTTCTCTCCGGTACATCAGTGTAAGCTTCATGGTGAAAACTTCTACATCACTCTTGTCAAAGTAGTCCGTAGTTACAATAATTTATTTTGACTTTATCTTGTGGTTATTTTTCCCCCACTCTACCCTACACTTTAGCTTACATTTAAAGGAAATAATACACTAAAAAGAACAAGTGCAAACTTAGTTTCATTTCAATAAAAACATATTAGAATTTGAATGTATATTAAATAAAGTGATCCACCTTCTTGTGACTTGATGGACAAACTTGTTGAAGGTCGAGCAGGCATAGTTGACAATGGCTGTAAGTGCATGTGCTAGATCACTGAACAAACTCAACTGTCCGATGTTGGAGAATTGTGGATGTTCTGAATGACTATTAGTTTAGATGCTCTTTTTTTGCACTAGAGAGGAAGTTTTGAGTTCTGAAAGTTCCTTCATAGTACAACAAACTCTTTTATCTCAAGCATCTGAAGAAAACTTGATTCCTTCCTGCTCACTCCAACTGTACAACACAGCACACAACTCCAAGCAGCAACACAGGTGTGTATCTTCCCACTTTCACATTGATGGTGTTAGCCGGTAGTGAGTAGCAGTGTTTCCTCCTCCCCTGCAATGCTTTCCGTAACGCAGCGCTGTTAATTATCCTCGTTAGCGTCTGAGTCAGCAGCGCTAGGCTAACGAGTGCTGGCTCTCATGATCTGTGCGTTTGAAAGTGATCTTCAGCAATAAAAACATGTCAGCCAACCCCGCACTGGAAAATTGCAAATTGGTGAATGTGCTGAGTGAGCGTGAATGTGTTTTTTTTTGTGCTGACTGTGTGCAGGCCTGTGGTGATGGATGCTGGCTTGACACAGCCTCAGTGTTTGGGCTGTGGGAATAATGAGCTTCAGTGTCCCCTACGCCCAATATGCACAGACACCGAGAGCAGAAAGAGAACACTGTGGCTTTAATTAAGGGAGAGCTACGCACACACACACACACACTGACCCAACATGATGGTGCTTCTTATTTCTGTCAGTGGTGAGTGGAGTTCTAGTCAGGTAGGGGCCGGTCCTGCAGGACTCTAATAAGGTGCTGTAATGTCAGGGTGGGTTGGCTGTTGCTGGATTTTGCTCGGGGAAGAAAGGAAAGTTCTTATTCAAACAGACCATGCTAATTTGTTAAAAGAACAGGGCTTTTGCTGCCATTTGAAACGTGCATTACTGCATCCAGAACATCTTTATCTATTATATCTACACCACCAGTTGTTTTATATCATATTATAATAATAAATACATGCAATTACCAGTGATGAATGTTTATGTTTGCTGTACTGCACTTTGCTCAAACTGAAAGGTTAAGAAAACAATTTATTTATTTTTTTTAATTGTAATTGGGTCCGTTGACATATTATGTAATAAAAATATATATTGATATAAAGAAGAAGTCCCCAATGCCACGTCAATGTAGTGCCAACATGCTACATTGTGTGGTGTCTTTACTTGCAAGTTTAAAAAAAAAATGTCAATAAGAACATTGGGAAAGACTTTGGCCTAGTATTAAACTCACATGGTGCAACTTCTTAAGGACCCTTGCAAAATAAGTTTTAAAACTCTTAAAAAGAGTATTTATTGTGTAAATAATATTCTTTAAAAGAATACAAGTGCAAACTGGATGCTATGTTTTTGGACTCTTTATTGCATGTTTTTTGCAATTAAATTAAAATTTGCTAACACTATTTTTTAAGGTGTCCTTGTTACACATGTTACAAGTACTTACTATTATAATAACAATTAACTACGCATAATTACATGCAAGTATTCCTAAGCCACACCATAATTTTAACCCTAACTATAAAGCAAGTGCATGTAGTTAATTAACATTACAAGGACACATTAAAAGAAAGTGTAACCTAAAATGTATTATAAATTAAATGTATGTTAATTGCAATGAGCTGAACGTTTGAATGCATTTTTAATTAGGACTTAAGTATATTTTTTATATGCAATTTCAAAAAATTTTCTTTTGTCTTGAAATATGGTTAAATTACTGCTGAATGTTCTGACAAGCATTTATGGTGAACTAAATATACTTAAATGTCATTTCTATTGAAACTTGTATGCGATTTATTTAATACACTTGCAATTACACATTTGTAGTGATGAAGTTGCAATTGAGTAATTTTTAATATATTTTTATTTTTAATATATTTATAATAATATTTATAATATAATTTTTTTATAATATCATTTTTAATATATGTAAATATACTAACTTTAAATATAATATTAAATAACACAATACAACTAAATTCTAATCAAGTACTTTATACATGCTTTAGTATGTTGGTCAACACATCAAAATAAAAGTACTTCTTTAAAGCCTAGTAAAATATTAATAAAACACAATGATTTAAGATGGATTTTAAAGTAAAATGTCTAATTTTATATTGTTATAAAGAATACTTTTTAAGTGCACTTAAGTGTGTTAATAAACACATTCATAAGAATGTACTCTTAGTACACTTATGTGGCCTTTTATTTTATTTTACATTATTTGAGAGCACAGTATTTTTTAAATTTTACTTTTAAGATTTTAAGTAAACTACAAGTGCATCCAATTACTCATTTTTCACAAGGGAATGATTTTTTGTATTTGAATTTTTTTTTACTTGGGCCAGTAGGCAGTAACTGTTTTGAAGTTAGTGCTAAAATTCATCGAATATGATGCAAACTGAGAGTTTTTCAGAAACATCTAACAGATGGCAATGACACCTCAACTTTTGTTTTTAGGTGAGAGCAGAGACAAATAGTCAATGTGATGAACAGATCAGGGCAAGAGTGAAGTCCTTCAGGCCTGAGAACCCTTTCCCCATGTCATTAGCCTCTGTTCCATGAACTACTTTCTTCATTCATCTCTCTTCCTCACCTCTCCTCCTCTTTTTGTCTGTTACTTGGTCCCTCACTTTGTTCTCCTCTTGTTTCATCCCCATTCTCTATGTCTACACAGTTAAGTGCATATCAGACTGCTGTGCTGATGTAGAAATGGAAGAAGAGAGACTATAATGAGAGAGAGCGAGAGATACAGGGACACAGAGAGACACTGACTGGCAGAAATGGATAATTAGGACAGAAAGTTTCAGAGCAGTTAGCGACACAGATCAAAGGAACAAGGACATTAAGTTCCATTGTAAAGTTTTTTTCCCCTAATTGCTCTCTGTCTTTTTAAACAGTGCTTACATTTAAGCTCTTGACACCTTGCTTTAACTGCACATGAAACTCTGGCCTTCCAGCGCTGCGTAAATGTCACAATGAGTCAGAATAACCCCATATACAATGCTATGTTGTATTCTAATATGGAGAATTATTTAAATTAGTTATCATTATGAATGTGTCTTTTTCTCAGGGCACTTTAGAAAACAGTACTATTCCAACACGTGAAAGGTCAGTAGCTCTAATTCATAATGGTAGTCCTAAAATATGAAAATTAGTGGTCTTCTAACAGACACTTGTAACCAATGCATCTTGCCGTGCACTTATTCTCCTGGATTAGTTAAAGTACATAGTCCACTCAATCTCAAAATACATTTGAGAATTTTAGAAATTTTGTCTTTTTTTATTTTTTTTGGTAAAAAAAAGAAAAGGTATGACTGTCTTCCTATAAACCTACAGCCTCAGGTTGGTACGCAGATCATATGAAACCATACAAATGAGATCATATTCATATACATTTGCTGTCAATTCACCAAAATGTAAAATAGTTATTAACTGCCAAGAGATTGTGTTGGCATCAGGAATTTTATAGTTAACTAAAATGAAAACCATTAAAAACAGTTTTGTTACTTAAAAATAAAATACTTTTTGTTTTCCAGCTAGTTGTGAAGACAACGTTTTCATTTAGTTTAACCTGATGTTCTAAAATAACTAAAACTAAAGTACAGACATATTATTAAAAAAAATCTACAAACAAATCTGACAAACACACAACAAAATTACAAAAATGTAACTAAATTTAAAATTGAAAACAGAAAATATAAAAACAAAAACTATTCCAAAATATTAAAGGTGTGGTTGATTGCGATTTCACTTTTTTAACGTTAGTGTGTGATGTTGCTGTTTGAGCATAAACAATATCTGCAAAGTTGCGGCACTGAAAGTTCAATGCAAACGGAGATATTGTTTTTCTTAAATTCTGGCAGTTTAATGACTACCAAAGCGGCTCGTAGGGACTACTACGGGCTACTTCCCGGGTTCGTTACGTCACAAATCCAAATAAACCCCGCCCCCGGGAACATGCAGCAAAGTGGGCGAGGTCATGTTATGCTGCTTTAGAGAAGAAGAAGAGAAAAATAGGGGGGCATGTAAAAATCTGTTATGAATGGTGATTCTGTCTTCTAACGATTCTAATGGATTCACAAGTTTCAAAATCAATGTTCTAAAGCAGCGGTTCTCAATCCTGTTCCTTGTGTCACCCTGCTCTGCACACTCTCTGTATCTCTCTCTCTCTCTCTCTCTCTCTCTCTCTCTCTCTCTCTCTTATTCAGATCATCAGCTCAGCTCCAACAATGAACTGTTCCATTTATACACTTATTTTCACATAGCTAAGAGAAGCGTTAAACATGGACGCGCGTGCGGTTGCCATTCTATATTAAAGCTTTAATCAGGATAAAACCATATTAAAAGCTTACAGAAGCAGTAGCATTTACAAATAACAGCGTATCTAAAAGTATGAAACAACAACAAAAAAAGAAAAATACCATAAAGTGCTGTGCTTGCACAGATTCTGCACGATCCTCTTCACTAATATTCTCTGGGTCTCAATCAGGATCAAATTAATAAGCAATATAGACAATGCCACATGTCTCTGAGGTGAGGGGCGAGACGTTTGGACAGGCACTAGAGGCGTTTTAACCAATCACAACACACTAGACCAGCTAACCAGCTAATCTGAGCTCATTGCGTATTTCTGAGGGAGGGGCTTCATGAAAGCAGGAAATGATCAGCACATTTATAGGAGAAGGGATAGAGCTGTTGTGAATAAAGGTAAATTATGTGAAAAATAAGTTTTTTTTTTTTTTTAAACGAAGCATTAACACATGTTAGACTGCAACCCATAAACACAATCAAGCCTAGAAATTAAACAGTCAACCACCCCTTTAATAAACCTATGATCAATGCCAACCAGCATTGTTTTAGTATGAATTATATACAGGCTAATTCATTGCTCAATGATACAGTTATTTACTAGTCTCACGTAGCCAGACCTTCAGACTGACAGCTGAAGGTCTGGAATCCGTCCATGGCAGCTTTCATTGGCCAAGGCCCGCCTATGAGGCAGTTTGACCGATATGTCAAACAACCAATCACAGTTCGTTTCGTTCAGCGTCAGGTTTCGGGGCGTGGAAATGTCGCCACAATAACAGTGTGTAAAACTCTCGGACGTATTTGAAAGATTCTATGCCGAGAACTTTAAATATTTCACATACTTTTGAAAATACAGCGTTTAGTTGATCCTGATAAGCGCTTGTGGTCACACTCGACGGCTTTCTTCTTTCGTGAGGGAGTTTGGCATTACAGCATCTTTATTTCCAGGCAGAACGTTAAAGAACGCAACACACACGTCTCCCGGAAATCCTGTATAATTCAACCAATCCGATGAAAACTTGGAAACTCCTGAAGTGGTTCCACTTTTGTGTTCCATATGCATCAAACATTCTGCCAACGGTCCGTGGGCGTGACGTCTGAGGCTGAGACTAGTTTATTTACAGACTTGAACCAGCAACTTTCCAAAAACAAGTCCTGAGCTTTAACCACACTACTCTAATAATGAATTATTATAGATTAACGCAACAATTTTAGTCAAATTATGTATTTGCCTCCCATGTGACACAACATTTGTGCGTTTGAAGCAGTCAATTTGAAAGTCCATTTTTTATTTATATATTTCTAGAATATGTTTATACATTTTATTCACAGTCATCACATGCAGCTCTCTTTCTCAAAAAACAAAAACAAAACACCCCCCCCCCCCCTCAATTCACTTGTGTAAAATATTTTTGCTTTGCTGTCATTGATGCCATTGACACCATTCCCTATTGTTAACCTAAATTTTACTCTTTTCCTTCATTAGGGAAGTCGTGGCCTAATGGTTAGAGAGTTGGACTCATAATCCAAAGGTTGCGGGTTCGAGTCTCGGGCCGGCAGGGATTGTAGGTGGGGGGAGTGAATGTACAGCGCTCTCTCCACCTTCGATACCACGACTGAGGTGCCCTTGAGCAAGGCACCGAACCCCCAACTGCTCCCCGGGTGCTGCAGCATAAAATGGCTGCCCACTGCTCCGGGTGTGTGTTCACGGTGTGTGTGTGTTCACTGCTGTGTGTGTGCATGTTGGATGGGTTAAATGCAGAGCACGAATTCCGAGTATGGGTCACCATACTTGGATGAATGTCGCTTCACATTAAAACTTTCATATGGTTTCAGATTACTTGGTGTGTACTGAAATGCACAAGTTAGATGGACAATGCGGATCTTTACACGATTTATTATTATTTCTAGCTGTCATTGTATGTTCAAAATTTCTCTTTTTGTGGTCCTGCAGAAGAAAGAGTTGTGCGGGTTTGGATTAGGATCGGATGTTGATAGAACTGTATTTTTTGTAGACTGTTCTTGTAAAACATGTAGTAGTAACAATCAGTTTATCTGACGTGCATTACCTAAGTTTGTGAAAAGTGGGTCACAAGATTAGAATGACACTGTTAAGTACCATCGAGATCTCTGAAAGAGAGAATCAACCGGCTCCACTGATGAGGAAGAGTTATTCCGGTCAGTTAAATCATTGTCCTGTTGCCTATTATGGCTTTAAGACTCTGAATCATTACATTGTTTCAGCTAATAACCAATATTGAACCACCAATCATTTTGCTGAGGCCAAACTCAAAATCTATCCCTGTTTATCTGTTTGCAAATGACAGGCTCTTTGCTGCCAGCTCTGACTTGAACCAATTTAATTATGGCTCGTTAAGGTGCTGAGCGGTTAGCACAAGCCTATTGACAAGCAGGAAGGACTCGCTAATTAAAGGCCATTTAAATGTTTATCCCAGAGCAGTAATGGAGAGACACTTATCATTTAAATGCTGATGGAGCAGATCCCTCTCCCTCTATCTACAGGGACGTGTGGGAATGAATCCCAGTGGATTTCCTAAAGCAGTGGGAGGACATGCTTGTCAGGTTCACGGTTAACGCCACCTAAATATTACAGAGTTCATGATGTCTGGGACAATGAAAGGAGGATAAGAAAAACAATCAGCGTGTTATGCTTGTTACATGATTATTACTGGTGGCACAGCGTAATCCAAGGGAGAAAACGTTGTCCTACATTTCTTTTTGGCTGTTTTTTTTGTTGTTGTTTTTTTGCACATAAACAGGTTTATGCTGCTGTAGGCTCAATGGGAGTGATTATGCACTGATTAATCAGATCTTCTGTAGGTCAGGTAATCCTCAGTCACACTGCAAAGTGTTACACATGTGATTACAGACCTGAAACATATTCTAATGATTAATTGATTTTTTTCCCCCAGATTTCTTATTGCTTTTTATGTCAAAATAATTAATCACACTAATTAACATGTCCTATTGACTGCCCTCATAATAACACAGCTGTGTATGTGCATTGGTAAGAATTATGATTTTATGTATAGTGAGTTTGTAACGTTAGCAGAATAACTTAACTCAAGGCATCAGTCATGGCCTCAAACATAATCTCCAGTCTCTGTACAATATAAACACAAAATCATCCATCCATCCGGGGATCTTACTCAGCATAAGCATCTCGGACCGTAGGCCAGTCCATTGCAGTGATAACACACAGACATTAAGTACAATGTAATTACAATATTATTACAATGCATTACTTCCATTGAATAAATGTTGCGCGAAACCTAAAACAAATAATTGCATTGAAATAATGTAATATACAGATGGGGGAAGATCTGAAGAACAATTTGGATTGAAATGATAACATATTTACATATAAGTTTAGCATGTGCAGGATGATGATGCATCAGTCAGTTTGTTATTATAGGAAATATATAGAAACATTTGCTAATTTAGCTGTCACAGTACATAAAGTACAATTATTATTATTATTATTATTGTTATTGTTGTTGTTGTTTTAAAAATTATATATAATGGTACAGGATAGTCCCCCTAGGAAAACATTTACAGAATGTATTAATGAAATCATTCATATTAATATTTATATTCTAACTGTCAAATGCTAAATCAACTATTCTTGTTGTGAAAATTGTGTTTTGACAATTTAGTTGGATAATTGAATAACCAAATGACAAAGCAGAATCCCAGTAAAAGTTATTCATCTGAAAGGAAAATTTATGACTTGCATAGTCATATGAATACTTACATATTTAATATTTATAATATTAATATTTTCACTATGAATTCAAATGGAATGATTTCACTCAGTTAACCTAGGTTTCAATGAATAGTGTAAATGTCTGTAATCATCATGTAATTATTTAATAATAACAACACTGCTATTTACTTCAAATATTATATTTAAAAATGATAACACTAGTGAAAATATACCACTCGGTGTCAGTCCTCTGTCATGTTTGTCTTCTGTTCCCGCCTCTTGTGTCCTTATTTGGTTTGTTTCCTGTCCTCGTTGAGTGTGATTATTAGTCCATTCTTGTCCACCTGTGTTTTAGTTATTATCTGTAATTATCTTGTGTATTTATAGTCCTGTCTGTTCAGTTAGTTTTCGTCTGATCTACTCGTTACTCCCCGGTGTTCCTGTCTGTGTCTTCCTTGCCTTGTCTTGCCCTGCCTTGTTTGGAGTCATTAAAGACTGTTATTTGAGTTTACACCCTCATCTCGTGTTCCTCGTTCATCCTTACCGTGTGCACCGTGACACTCGGGTCTTTCAATTACTTAAAAATGAAAACAGTAATTTTACTCCACAAATCTGAAAACATTATTGTGACCACAAACTCTTCATTAACAAAGAGAAAGTAAAACCACTCATATTTAATATAATGTCATAGACCACTATTTTCCAGAGACACAAAATTAGATCAGTTGATCTCAAAACTGACGTTTCAACTGACGAAATCGTACAAATGTTCATATTTAGATGAAATTACAAAATTGAGAAGAATGTAGTCATTCATCAAATATGTTGAGATGAGATTTTATGCTCATCTTTTATGGCTCATCTTTTTATCTGTGGTACATCTGTAAAAGTGAAATTACAGTACGATACAATACTGAAATGTTGCTCAAACGGTGGCTTATATTATATTATATTATATTATACACACAATGTATGGTGTTTGTCACTGATGTCAGGACAGTAAAATAACCTTTGCTTACCCGACACTTTCTTTCCAACCACACAAACACAATAAACAAGCTCCGACATCTCTATTTCATATTAGCCAAACTGAAATCAATGTGGCACATTTGTCTTTATTACTGAAATAAATAGCTTTTTCATTATGCTGTGATCTCTCTCTCTCTCCCTCTCTCTGCTTCTGTTGCCATTACTTAAGGGCTCTCCTTGGGCCTGAGAGGCCGCTATCCCAATGTCATTCATTTGCCACCAGCAGTAACAAGCCCCTAACAGTTTAGAGACAGAGTGTAAGCAGCCATTTCCTCTCGTGAAGGGAGGAGAGATTGAGGAGAAGAAAGCCAGAGGAGGAAGGGAGATGATCGAGAAGCTGAAATGAGGAGAGACCTGAAAGCACAAAAGAAAGCTGAGGATGTAGATTTGCATTTTCTGTGGCTCGGCCAGTGTGTGTGTATGTGTGTGTGTGTGTGATTCATGGGCCTGACAGATGCCGGGTGCAGCTGGCTCTGTCCTTGATCAGCCCTGTAGCCGGACAGCGCTGTCATTCACCATTGCCCAAATTATCTCTGTATTGACTGCACAACCCTCTGTGACAGCGACGTAATGGCTAATTACCCAGGATGCTTTGGGTACTTTCAAAGCCCAGACTCTGCAACCGAAACAGAGTGAGTGAGAGAGTTTGTTTCTCAGAGTCGGAAAATGAATCTTAGATGTTAGGAAAAATAAACGATAGGAATAAAAGGAAAAACAGTTTTCAAGAGGACATTCTGTGTTATGCTATGATATTTGAAAGAGCTCCTCACTGACTATCTGATGCATTTTGCACAGAAAAATGGCAAGAGTTGGTGAAAATCACAAGTTTTATTCTGATTGGTTGGCGGTGGCTTCTAGGAGTCACGGTACACAGGCTTTTACCAGGGAAAGTCACGTTTAAAGTGATTGTTCACCCAAATATTTAATTTCTGCCATTATTTACTCATCTTCATGTCATTCCAAACCTAAATTTTTTTTATTCTGCAGAATACCAAAGAAGATATTTAGAAGAATGTTAACTAAACAGCTTCACTTCCCATTGAAACATGAGATATGAATTAAGCAGTACTTTCTAATTCTGGACTATAATTATGCCTGTACAGCCCTCAAAATAACATGTGGAAAAAATATATGGTTACACCTTATTTTGATAGTCCAATTTAGACATTCTACTAACTATAAGTAACTTTGCAACTACATGTCAACCAATTCTCATGAATTCGCAACTACAAGTCTACTAACTCTCAGATTAGACTGTTAGGTTAGGTTTAGGGTTAGTCGAATAAGTTGACATATACTTGCAAAGATTCTTATAGTCAGTATGTTGTATTTTGTGGGTCCATCAAAGTAAAGTGTTACAAGATATTAAAGGGGTCATACGATGCGTTTTCAAGTTTTCCTTTCTCTTTGGAGTGTTACAAGCTGTTCGTGCATAAATAAGATCCCTGAAGTTGCAAAGACTAAAGTCTCAAAACCAAAGAGATATTCTTTATAAAAGTTAAGACTCTGCCACGCCCTCCTAAAATGGCTCATTCAAACACGCCTCCACATGTCTACGTCATGGTGTGGGAAGATTTGCATAACACCGCCCCAAACGTATACACTGTAAACCCAAATGCTCAAAATAATTAAAATTATTGAGTAGCGTAAACTTAATTTTCTGATACAGTTCTACTAACCTAAATATTTTGAGTTTATGTGACTTTTTTATAGTTTTTGAGTGACTTGAACTGATTATTTTTAATTAACTGAAACAATTTGCTTATTAAGTAAGTACCACTTAGGTGTATAATTTAACTGTACTTATTTCTTGTTGTTTCAACATTGTGTGTTTGCTTGCGGGCATGTGTGTGTAACCAATTGTTTGTAATTTTTAATTAAATTATATGTATTTAAATAATTTAATATTAAAAAAAAATACTTAATTTTCCTAATAATGGCTGGGTCTTCATAAATTCAGCTGTAAAAGATTTTAGCAAGAAAAATATTCAGTTCACTCTAAGCACTAATTTTACATACATGTACAGCTGGTTTAATGTGAGCACAAAGAGAATATTAAGGAATCACTGCTTAAGATAATAACGTAAGCAATTAGCTTATGAAACAAAAACTTAAGAAGATCGTAATTTAAGAGCTCAACATTGTAACTTCAACGAACATCTAAGTGGGTTCAACATTAGAGGTTTCTTTATATGGCAGGCAGGAAAAAATATGTTTGATTAAAAAGTTACGACTCGGTTGACATAAGGGTCATCATTTTATTGGCTTACGAGGCTCACGTGCCCCAAGGTCAACGTGAGACTTGCGACGTTGTGGGAACGCGCAACACGCGGATAACTTTTAAGTTACGTTGGCGCCACAAGTGACTGCAGTGCAGTGAGGAGGATGTAAGCTTCAAGCTGTCGGCAGTTACCAGCAACGTCGGTGTCACGGTAAGTGTTAAATGTGTTTTTTATCTAGTGAACAGTTGCAGCAGTTTAATCAAGACAAAACTTTAAACAGCGTTCGTTAGTTACGTATATTTACATTCAAAATTCATGGATGTCTAGCAAGGAATAACTGATGAAATAGGCCTAATAAAAACAACGAACGACGAAGTATATGTTACACATCAGCTAACTTATATCATTTTTCAAACGGACCAGTCTGTAATTCCGCGTGAACAATTTAGCCTAACGTTACATTTGTTTTAAAGACATTAGGCGCTGAGATTGTTACGTCCATGCGTGACACGCGATTAAAAAAAAACATCCATTGCTTATTCATTGCTAATTTTGTCTGGTGTGCACAAAACTAGATAACTTGGACAATATACTTTCCCCAATGTGTTGGCGTGCCACTGATACGCAAATTAGGGAGCTGGAGAGCATGTGCCATTGCAGAAATGTGCCAGTAAAGCCTGTAATTTGGCAAAATGATATAGAGCCGTTATGTGTTCAAGTTTTGACTGATGACGTCTGTTTAGAAATATAAAACAGCGCTGAGATGTCTATATGAAGAGGTCCACATTTATCATTTTCCTGCTTAATATTTAAACAGCCTCGTCTATTATATAGTACTCCGCTCTATGTTTGGTGTAACATTAACATTTTTATCTGTACACATGAAAAAACACATTACAACGAAAACAGTGTTAGTTGTATTCTCTGGTCATGATCATGTAACCTGTTAGTTGACTTGTACTTAATAATTAAACTTTTTTTTTTTTTTGGAGCTATACACTTTCTAACATTATTTTTTTTTTCTTTCAGGTTGTTGGCTACAGTATGATTTGGCAATGTAAGTTGTGCTCAACTTCTTTTACTGACAGATTGCAAGTATTTAAGTACTACAGACTTCAACACAGTCACTTTTCCAGTGTAAACCCTCTTCCATGCATCTATAATGATTGCATGTGTACATTTAAGACACTTAATAGTCTTAGAACTCATTTGTCAAGATATCATACTCGCCAATTTGGCAGTAGTGCAGAACACTCTCAGCAGGCTCTGTTATTTAAATGCCCTTTATGCCCATTTCAGCAGCAATTTTCTGAATCTGTTCTTTTCTGCCATCTTAGAAGGCATTTAAGAAATCATGAAACGGTGGCTTGCCCATACAAGGATTGTAGCTTTACCACAAATGTATACTCTTCATTCAATTCTCATAAAAGTAGATCACACCAAGCAAGTGTTTCATCAGACTTTCAAAATGACATTGTCAGTGAAGTTGGTCAAGCCAGTATTCCTGCAGTTGATGGTGATTTGTATGAAGAACCTCCAGGCACAGATGAGGATCCAGTGGGGGATGATGGTCAGTGTGACACTGACGAACTAAAAAAACATCTCAGAATGAATTTATCTTATTTTTGAAGATGCAGGCAATCCTACATGTCTCAAACACAGCTACCCAAGAAATAGTGGAGCATTTAAATCAGGTCTGCTTCTTATCTCAGCCTTTGATCAAGGAGGCAATTAAAGATATATTGCAGAGAAATGGTTGCAATGTGGCAGAATCTGCACTGGATGAAGTTGTAAGTGCGGTTATGGATTCCAATGTTATATTATATAGTTATATTAGTCTGTCTTTGTTTTAAAATGTAGGTGTATGCAGAGTTCCAACGAATTACAAACCAGAACCTGCCCAACACATTCTACTCAGAGCTTGACCGACATCTTCCTAGACTGATGACCCTGTTCAGACAGAAGGCAGGCAGAACCGGGAAGACATCAGATGTTTTGACTGAAATCCTAAAACTCCATGATGAACAGGTAAAAATATTGTTATCCCTTTTTTTATAGGTCTAATTCCTAATTAAAAGAGGAACATTGGAAAACATTTGAAAATCTTGTGTTGTTTAACATTAAATAAGTTATGTACAATTCTGTTTTTATCGTTATAGGCGTTTCATGACATACACACAAAGCGTGTTACTGTTCTTCATGCCCTTCCTGTGTATCTACGTGAGGACGTCTCTGAGTTTTTCAAGACCTGCACAGTGAGTTTTTTGGGGTTTTTTTATCTCACGACCATATTAAGTAAACAGTTCATATGAATACAGACATACTTACACGCTTACCCTTGCTCAGTCTTTCAAATCACATAGTTTGTGTGATTTGAAGAGATTTGAAGCGATTTGTTTTCTTTGACCTTACTGTAAAAAAAAAAAAAAAAAACTTTGGTACTAGATTGCTTTAAACAAAATAAAGCATTTTTATAGGTTTTTTTAGCATAGTATCAATTTCTTGTTTACTGGTAGCTTAGCTGGGTCCTGTAGAACACTGATCTTCTGTTTAAAATCGTCATACTGTAGTTTGTTCACACAACAATCAAAATCATTAAACTTTCTGTCAGTTGGTCTGAAGCAATATTGTTTGTTAAATCTCATGACTAACTAAATGCCTTTATCTTTGCACTAAACCTGCTGCAAATATTTTTGTCAAAAATCTTAATAAAAATCTTTAATCCTTTTTATATCTATTTTATTTTACAGGACACATCTGATGAGCCAGAGCTTTTAGATGTTGCAGTGGCCCTCCTCACAGTCGTCAAAGATAATGACACAAGTCCAGTTCACTTCCAGCCTGTGAAAATCTCTGTTGTCATTGAAAGCGAGATTGTGGGCAACCTCCCCAGATTTGCTGATGCCTTCCTGGTAATGTTTGGACTGATCTATGCACTACACCTCAGCTATCCCAGGGGACTGACCAACACTTTTGAATTCATTCAGAAGATTTTACTTGGTCTTGACGATGGTAAACTGTCACCCAAGTTACAGAGTCTCAAAAATGACGATGCGCATGTAGAGATTTATCAGAATAATTACTAAGGCCTGGCAGTTCCTCTGTAGTTCAATGTAGGTTATTTCTGTGAAAATAATGGTTAAAATGTTTCTGCACCAATTTTATTTTATTTTTTTCCCACAATATGCAGTGTGCCTTTTGTATTTATTAATGTTATTTGGCATTAATACAGCTCTTGTTCTTGAGAGTTGTTAAGTACAGCTGGGTAGTACTTGATAAATGTACAGGTATTTTAGTTTTAAATGGTACATGCTGTTGTAAAGTTTCATGCAGGTTCATAAATTTGTAATTTTAGAGGTGCTATTTTAATCTGGTGTTCAGGTTTTAGCCTAGTGCATCTCTGAATTGTTTTATGTTTCTGTCTTTTAAATTAACACTGCAGTGTTAAATAGAAGATGGCAAGAATTCAGTGTAACTCATTGTAACTTAAACTGTTGAAGTTGTTTGTACTCAAAATATTTGAGGCAACGAGTTACCACAAAAATTGAGTTTTTAGGCATATGATTTTAAGTCTTGTGTGTCAAAGGTTTTGAGTTACTTGTACTTGTAAAACAAATGACTAAGACTAATAAATATTGAGTTGATGCTACTTAAAAATGGTTCTTTGTGTACTTATTTTTTTTTTGTAATGTTAACTTAATACAATGAGAATGGGTAAGGAAAATTTTAAGTTGCTATAACTGAAAATATTTAAGTTGATTTGATAACAAGTTTTAATTTAACTGTAATTAAAATGTTTATGTAACATGTAATCCAAATATTTAACCTTTGAAATATTTTTTTTTTAAGTTCATGAACTTAAAAAAATTGAGGCAACGAGTTACATCAATTTTTTTGAGTTCTGCTTACTAATTTGGTTTTACAGTGTATGCAAAGAAAGAAGGTGGAACTTTTATTCTCGCTGTAGTATTGTTGCTGCCACTGGCGCCATGTCGTGGAGACGCTGTGTTTCGTTGTGAAAGCGAAAGTACTTTGTTTGGGCTTCCAAAAGAGGACACAACTAGAAATCAGTGGTTAAGTTGTATTTACAACACTGTTCCAGAGCAGTTCAACCCAAATATTAGAGTGTGTGTAGCGCATTTTACAGAGGACTATTTCCTGAACCTGGGAGAGTAGCCTACAATGCTGGCTTGCACAAAGGCTGTTTCTATAAAGTGGGGCAATTTCAACTTTGCAAGGACAGTCTGGCGCTTTTGACTCACAGCCTGTAAGTACGTTTTCTTATTTATAGAATTTGCCACTGACGATTCAAACGCAAGTTTTGAGCAGTGTAGAGTAACGCTTGTTGTTTGTCGTTTCTCCGATCACAAATGCAGACATGGTAATGTTTACGTAAAAAGACAGTATAAGTCATTATAATCAGTAATTATGTCCCCACTGGATGCAACAAATGCCTCGTTTATAATGGGTTTTATTGTTTTTGTGGCGTCGCGCCGGGACACGGCATCACATCACGGCAAGGGGCGTAACATTTCCGTCTCATGCTTGAGGTATTCGGCCAATCACAACACACTAGATAGCTGGCCAATCAGAGCACGCCTCGCTTCTCAGAACGATGAACTTTGTAAAAGTCTGTGCGTTTCAGAAAGGCAGGGCATAGAGTAGAAATAATAATGTACAGTATATGGAAAATAATGTGTTTTTGAACCTTAAACCGCATAAACACATCGCATTACACCAAATACACAAAATAATGTTCTTTTTAGCAACATCATATGAGCCCTTTAAGCAGACAGTCTACTAATACTCTAATGACTAGTTGACCTGTAGTTGCAAAGTTAGTTACTGTTAGTTGAATGTCTACAGTAAAGTGGACTATCAAAATAAAGTGTTATCAAAAATATATTTACTTGAACTACATTTACTAGAGATTATATATTTAGCTCTATTTACCTTTGTCTGTGGGTCAGGTATATGATGCCATTTTGTCTGGATTTATTTATTTATTAAAAAGAAAAGAAAAGAAAAGAACAGAACAGAACAGAACTCGAACAGAAACCTTTTAGTTGTTTGGCACAACCGTTTATTATTATTTCTTAAAAGTAATGTCAGTAGAATAAATAAATATATAAATTAATGAATGAATAATCTTATTTAAAATATATTTACATATGTTACTATGTACTGTTTACTTGACGCAAAGGAAGACATTTTGAAGAATGCTGATAACCAGACAGTTTTGGATCCCATAGATTTGCATATTTTTATTTTTTTTGTGTGTCCATACAATAGAAGTCAATGGGAACCAAAACTGTTTGGTTACCAATATTCTTCAAAATATCTTCTTTTATGTTCCACACAAGAAATAAACACAAAGTTTTTTCGAACTAGGCCTACATGAAGGTGAGTAAATTGTGAAAAGTTTCATTTTGGGGTTAACTTTAAGGTACTAGGCGTTTGTGCACATTAGAGGAATAACAAAGCATTGATTTTCACTGAGGTTCACAAGGTTTGTGGCATTAAATCTTTGAAAGATATTCAAGGGATCGAGGCACTAGGCTCTGTCCCAAATGATGGACTTGACATTCATTTGCAGGCTTTGTAGATACTATGTGCTGTTATGCTCAGCCTGCACTGATGTGGACTTTACAGATGACTATTACCTGACAATCTATGTGACATTACAGCACCAAAGTGTGGATACGGCGAAGGACGGTAAGGACTGAGGATGGCATTTCAGACCTAGTAATAAGGCAATGAGATATCCTCGCCCATACCATGTATATTCATCTGTGCTTGCAGAGTGATGTCAGATTTTATAATTTTAGTAGTGCATTTCACAGTATACACTGTTTTAAAGCAGCTTTGCAGAAATGAGCAATATATTAATGTTTAAAATACCTTAATGCAAATAGTCTACATTAAGCAGTTTAGAGGCCATGAAATAAGCAGTATTTACTCACTACAAACCAATATGCAGGGCTTTTTCTTTAAAAAAAGTTTAATTGAAAAAAATAATCATTTTTTATATTTACTTTATACATAACAATATATTTATTATTTACTATATATTTTAAAATATTTACCTTAGTCTGTGGGTCAGCTATATAATGCTTTTATTTTATTTAAAAAATGCAATTAAAAAAAATACTTTTTTTGAAAACAAACCCTTTAGTAATTTAGCACAGAATATTATTATTATTTCTTAGAAACAAAACAGTTAGAATAATAAATTAATAATTACATTTTTATATAATATATTAACTGTATATCATCAAGTCCATCATCAAGTTTGCTGATGACACCACAGTGATTGGCCTCATCAGAGACAACGATGAGACTGCCTACAGGGAGGAGGTACAGCACCTGGCTGCATGGTGCGCTGACAATATCCTGCTATTCAACACCAGTAAGACAAAAGAGCTTATTGTGGACTTCAGGAAGAAGAAAAGTGGCACGCATGACCCCATCCACATTAACGGGATGGCTGTTGAACGTGTCTCCAGCTTCAAGTTCCTGGGAATCCACATCTCGGAGGACCTGACCTGGACCACCAACACATCCAGCCTAGTCAAGAAGGCTCACCAACGCCTCTTCTTCCTTAGGACACTGAAGAAGAACCACTTGTCTCCAGCCATCCTGGTGAACTTCTACCGGTGTGTGATTGAAAGCATCCTGACCAACTGTATCACAGTCTGGTATGGGAACTGCTCAGTTGCTGACCGCAAGGCACTGCAGAGGGTGGTGAAAACCGCCCAATGCATCACAGGGACACCACTTCCTGCCATTGAGGACGTCCAGAGAAAACACTGTTTACGTCGAACTCGCAGCGTTCTTAAGGACTCCTCTCACCCTGACCATAGACTGTTTAACTTACTGCCCTCTGGGAGGCGCTTCAGGAGCCTCCGGACAAAGGCCAGCAGTCTCAGGAACAGCTTTTTCCCTACAGCTGTCTCCCTACTGAACTCTGTCTGATGATTCCCCCTCACATACCACTACAAACTCTCCACCCCTCCCCATCACTAAATCGGTAAAAAAAAAAAAAATCCATCTACACACTGAGTACTATGTACTGGAAATTTTTATTTTCTATGCACTTTCAATGTTGATTGCACTACTGTTTATACAGTCAGGTCCATAAATATTGGGACATTGACACAATTCTAACATTTTTGGCTCTATACACCTCCACAATGGATTTCAAATGAAACGAACAAGATGTGCTTTAACTGCAGACTGTCAGCTTTAATTTGAGGGTATTTACATCCAAATCAGGTGAACGTTGTAGGAATTACAACATTTGCATATGTGCCTCTCACTTGTTAAGGGACCAAAAGTAATGGGACAATTGGCTTCTCAGCTGTTCCATGGCCAGGTGTGTGTTATTCCCTCATTATCCCAACTACAATGAGCAGATAAAAGGTCCAGAGTTAATTTCAAGTGTGCTATTTTCATTTGGAATCTGTTACTGTCAACTGTCAAGATGAGATCCAAAGAGCCGTCACTATCAGTGAAGCAAGCCATCATTAGGCTGAAAAAACAATTAATTAATTAATTAATTAATTACTATCCTCTAATTTTTGTTATTAATGTTACTATTATTATTATTATTATTAGTGTTATCATTACTGTTGTACTTTTTTTTTTGGATTAATTTATTAATTTTTTTTTATTATTTTGTTTAGTTATACTTCCGAACCCAGTCACACACACACACACACACACACACACACACACACACACACACACACACACACACACACACACACACAAACAAACACACACACACACACACACACACACACACACACACACACACTCATACTCACACAAACCATGTTGGCTGTCATGTATGTTTTGTTGACCCTGGTTACTCTGTATCTGATTTGTCACCTGTAAATAGCATGTTTGTTTGCATAAAAAAAAATAAAAAATAAAAAATTAGGCTGAAAAAACAAAACAAACCCATCAGAGAGATAGCAAAAACATTAGGCGTGGCCAAAACAACTGTTTGGAACATTCTTAAAAAGAAGGAACGCACCGGTGAGCTCAGCAACACCAAAAGACCCGGAAGACCACGGAAAACAACTGTGGTGGATGACCGAAGAATTCTTTCCCTGGTGAAGAAAACACCCTTCACAACAGTTGGCCAAATCAAGAACACTCTCCAGGAGGTAGGTGTATGTGTGTCAAAGTCAACAATCAAGAGAAGACTTCACCAGAGTGAATACAGAGGGTTGACCACAAGATGTAAACCATTGGTGAGCCTCAAAAACAGGAAGACCAGATTAGAGTTTGCCAAACGACATCTAAAAAAGCCTTCACAGTTCTGGAACAACATCCTATGGACAGATGAGACCAAGATCAACTTGTAACAGAGTGATGGGAAGAGAAGAGTATGGAGAAGGAAAGGAACTGCTCATGATCCTAAGCATACCACTTCATCAGTGAAGCATGGTGGTGGTAGTGTCATGGCGTGGGCATTTATGGCTGCCAGTGGAACTGGTTCTCTTGTATTTATTGATGATGTGACTGCTGACAAAAGCAGCAGGATGAATTCTGAAGTGTTTAGGGCAATATTATCTGCTCATATTCAGCCAAATGCTTCAGAACTCACTGGACGGTGCTTCACAGTGCAGATGGACAATGACCCAAAGCATACTGCAAAAGCAACCAAAGAGTTTTTGAAGGGAAAGAAGTGGACTGTTATGCAATGGCCAAGTCAATCACCTGACCTGAATCCGATTGAGCATGCATTTCACTTGCTGAAGACAAAACTGAAGGGAAAATGCCCCAAGAACAAGCAGGAACTGAAGACGGTTGCAGTAGAGGCCTGGCAGAGCATCACCAGGGATGAAACCCAGCGTCTGGTGATGTCTATGCGTTCCAGACTTCAGGCTGTAATTGACTGCAAAGGATTTGCAACCAAGTATTAAAAAGTGAAAGTTTGATTTATGATTATTATTCTGTCCCATTACTTTTGGTCCCTTTACAAGTGGGAGGCACATATGCAAACTGTTGTAATTCCTACACCGTTCACCTGATTTGGATGTAAATACCCTCAAATTAAAGCTGACAGTCTGCAGTTAAAGCACATCTTGTTCGTTTCATTTGAAATCCATTGTGGTGTATAGAGCCAAAAATTTTAGAATTGTGTCGATGTCCCAATATTTATGGACCTGACTGTATATCTTAATGTATAGCTTATTCATATCTATTTGTAATTATGTTCATAGTTTTTGCTCATAGTGTACATACATTTACTGCATAATCCATCTGTATAGTATGTTCATATCACCCATCTGTATATCATACTGATAGTATTTAAAAATTGTAAATTATGTCCATAGTACTACTGCCTTATCTGTATATTCTGTACATATGTAACATATTGTAGGCACTGTATATCCTGCACCTCTGCTTATTGCACTTCTGGTTAGATGCTAACTGCATTTCGTTGCCCTGTACCTTACATGTGCAATGACAATAAAGTTGAATCTAATCTAATCTAATCTAATCTAATCTAATCTAATCTAATCTAATCTAATCTAATCTAATCTAATCTATTAACCCTTGTGACCACTCTAACATTTTCAATAATAGAACCAAAAATAAATATATCCAAGAATTTAACTCCAAACTTCCTATACGCCACATACAAAGCTTCTCTTGAAAGCACAGAACAGATAAGTGTCAGAAAAAGACACAACCTGAAAAGTAAAACAGCTCCAAATCATCAGAAAGAGACACACAGAGAGAGGGGAAGAGGGAGAGAAAGAAGGTGAGGGAATAGAGGGTACTAAATCCCACTCTGACTGTTAGGGAAGATGATGAGATCCCGAGAGGATGGAGAGAGCGCAGAGAGAGAGAAAAAGAAGAAGCAGAGAGCGAAGGAGCAGCCTTTTCACACAAAAGAACAGCCATTCGCCACAGTCTGTCCCGGCCTGCCATTAGTAGCACTCCAGCACTAATTACAGAAACAACAAAACGCAGTGCCACCTCTGCCCTACACACACACCAGTGAAAGACTTGCCTTTAAGCTACTCATAATTTACAGTAGTTAGGCTACAATAAAGCTGCCCTTTTAAAAAGTAGTTCACTACATTTAATACACTAACAAGAAGTTGCTTGCTATATTGAGACAATTATCCTTTTAAGATTATCCAGTGATACAATTTATCATTTAATCAGAGCAGTTCTGGCACAAAAAGTTTTGAATGAATGAATTTGAATTATGGTAAACTAGAAAAGATAAATCTAAATTAAACGCAACTAGAAAATATAGAAAACACACTCAAAATTAATGTGCGCAAAAAGAAAGAAAGAGAAAGAGAGAGGGAGGGAGAGAGAGAGAGAGAGAGAGAGAGAGAAAGAGAGAGAGAGAGAGAAAGAGAGAGAAAGAGAAGAAAATAATAATCAGAAGAAAAAAACCCAAAACAATAGCATTACATCACTTGCTCGCCAATGGATGCTCTGCAGTGAATGGGTGCCGTTCAGAATGAGAGTCCAAACAACTGATGAAAACATCACAATAATCCACAAGTAATCCACACCACTCCAGTACATCAATTAATGTCCCGAGAAGCAAAAAGCTGCATGTTTGTAATATACAAATCCATCATTAAGTCATTTTGAACTTGAAACCATTGCTTCTGCCTGAACTACCAGTCCATAATTAATAATAATGCTTCCTCCAGTGAGGGTGGGTAAATTTTCAGGAAATTTTAATATTTGGATGAACTATTCCTTTAAAGCTATAGAATAGGACTAAATGTGGAATTAGTTACAGTTTTTTTTTTTAACTGCTTACATTTTCAAAACTTTGCCTCTTTTTTTTCAAAACTTTACACACAAATCCAAGAATTGCACGCACAAAATGCCTCACATCTTTTGCAAAATGAATCACTGCATTCAAAATATCACAAACACATCTCAAAAGCAAATATTTGTCTTACGTTGCAAACACCTCTGCCATAATATTATATTTTTGGATATACCATACACACACAGTTATTCAAAACCTAAAGCTCTTCTTTCATGAGCTCCTGTGTACATTTCTGTTCAAGATTGAAAGTAACTGGCAGAGAGATGTTAAAAAATTCACAGTAAACACGAAAGCAAGATTGTAATTTATTTTTATTGTAAGCATTTGTGGTTGTGAATACAGTATTACACAGTATGAAAGAAAATAAATACATCAACCATGTGTAGTAGTGTAGATGTGTATTTAGGCCTATTCTAAAGCCATGATCGGTTGGTGTTAGGTAAAGCAATGAGTGCTGGCACATGTGAGGAGTTAGTGTGAGGCGCAGATGGATTACTGTGGCATTTTGATTGGTTGTGTTTGAAAAAGAAAATCAAGATACTTCCTGTTAGATTTGTGTGTAGAGAATTTAGTGTATGGTTCTGCAGATTGGGTGTGTGGTTCTGGTGTTTGTGTCAGGTTTCAGAAATTGTGTGACAAGTAAAGATTTTGTGCGTAAGCAGTTGAAAGAAACTATAAAACAGCATTATAACTTATGTATGTATTTATTATATATGGGGCACATTTATGAACATGTCTGATGTATGGACTAAAATATACTGCTATGTGAGATCACAAAATAAGGCACAAATTTATATGTATTTTTGTCTGTAATGTAATTCACTAATAAATGCCCTGTCCATTTGTACTCAAAAATAGGTACCATTTTGCTTAGTTGGTATAGGGTTGTGTTGAAGGTGCTAAAACATTTGAATGATTAAATAATGCACCTAAGATAGTTGCTGGCTCCTGATTGACCAACCCTGTTAAAATATCCTGGCTCCACCACTGGACTGGAAAACACTTCACCACTTTAAAAAAATCTAAACAGATGTTAAAACACTAGGCATCATACACTTTCTGAAACTCAAAATGGTTATCGAGAAAAAAACTGAGCATCATACACGACTAGCAGGCTATAGGAGACATGAGACATGTCTATGAAAATAATATGAGTTCTAATTAATTTAGTTACTTTCCAACACTGATATATACAAATCCATATCTATAGTCTCCCATACAATTCATATTGTTCAGAAATTCATATATTGTGGCAAGTTATGATCACAAAGTCTAAACTAATTTAGAAAAACTACATTTGTTTCATCAAAATACAGTAAAACATTAATATTGTGAAATATTGTTGCATTTTAAAATAACTATTTTCTACTGTAATATATTGTAAAATGTAGCCTATTTTATTCCTGCGATGTGAAGCTGAATTTTCAGCATCATTACTCCAGTCCAGTGTCACATGATCCTTCAGAAATCACTCTAATATGATGATTTGATGCTCAGGAAACATTGAAATGACCAAAGTTAATAACAGTTGTGCTGCTTAATATTTTTGTGGAAACCATGATACATTCTTTTCAGGATTCTTTGATGAATAGAAAGTTCACAAGAACAGCATTTAATTGAAATGAAAATATTTTGTAACATTATAAATGTAATTTTTGTATCAATTTAATGCATTTTGAAGAGTAATGTAAGCTAAATGTGGAGCAGACTTTATGTTGATAGTTAAAGTGTGAATCCTAATAAATCCTTCTGTTCCTAAAATCAATATACATGTGATTTATAGAGAGATAAACGAGATTTAGCCTCTCTGTAAACCATATTCCGTTTAAAGAAAGCCCTAAAAAAGAGTTAAATTACCTTATAATACATTACTCATTTATACATTTTTAAAATTGCATTACAAAATACTCAAAGAATGTTAACTCATAAACATGTTTGTATTTGTGAGGGAGAGTTTGTGTGTGTTTTGTGGTCACTGTCTGATGTGTATATTGTGCATGCTGTCCAAAGATTCATTCCTATCAGAAAAGAAAGAGAGAGAGAATGAGGGTGTGTGTGTGTGTTTGGGGGCTGAACTCTGTCTGCAGGGACACTTGTCTCTGTTGAGTGCTGTCACAGAAACAGCTCCTCGGATGTGTCATGATTGCACTAATTACTGAGAGTCAGTGAAAGCTTTGACAAGGACGACCACAACACACACTTCTGTGTCTGCACCAACACACACACACACACACACACACACACACACACACACACACACACATGTTAGTTTTTGTGGTTTATGGGGACTCTCCATAGGCGTAATGGTTTTTATACTGAACAAACTGTGTGTGCTATTGCCCTACACCAACCCTACACCTAAACTTAGCCCTCACAGGAGACTTTGTGCATTTTTAGATTTTCAAAAAAACAGCATTTAGTATGTTTTTTAAGCCTTTTGAATTACTGGGACATAGGCAGTGTCCTCATAAACCACCTTCATATTGTAATACCTCTGTCATACCCATGTCATTATACAAATTTGTGTCCTCATAAACCACATAAACATGCACACACACACACACACACACACACACACACACACACACAGACAGACAGAGCAAAATATTGGATTATTAGAGCTTTAACCACAGATGCCAATAAGGAAATTACAATATTTTTATTTTAATAAAACATGGAATTTTATTCTGTGGACAATTGCAACACCATATGGGATTACTGTCATTTTCCAAGGAAATTAATTTAGACTTCAGTCCTTCAGTCCTTCAGTTTATATATATATATATATAAAAAAATAAAAAATACCCCCCCCCCCCCCCAAAACAAACAAACAAACAAACAAACAAAGGTCACCTTTATCGTAATTAAGTTTAAAGTTATGGGCTAACTGGCAAATAACTACAATAATTAAATTGATCAAAAGTGACAATAAAGGCATTTCAAACAAATAAATAAATGAAAACCCCTCTATTCATCAAAGAAGCTTTAAAAATGTATAATTTTTCCAGAAAAAGCAGCACAACTGTTTTCAACATTAATACATTTTAAGAAATATGCAAATCAGCATATTCGAATGATTTCTGTAGGATTGTGTGATGCTAAAGACTGGAGTAATGATGCTGAAAATTCAGCTTTGAATGACAGAAATAAATTACATTTTAAAATAAATTAAATAAAAAAAAAGTTGTTTTAAAATGCAATAATATTTCACAATATTTTACTGTATTTTTGAGCAGATAAATGCAGCCGAAGCGAAAGAAACTTTTTCAAAACCTAAAAAACAAAACAAAGCAAAGCAAAACAAAACAGACCCCAAACGTTTTTTAAATGTAATGTAAATAAAAGTATTTTTCATGCACATGACTGTTTAATTTGTTGAGTATTAATTTTTGACCATATGCACTGCACAAAAAACAGCCCTAACAATGATGTGTAATTTTAATGTTTATTCTGGTGATAATCAATAGACTGCCATTATAATGGATTTTTTTCATTCTTTATTATTATTTGTTATCATAATACTGTAATCATTTTAAAAACTCAATTCCTATGACAATACTTTCTTTTTTCTTTTTTTTATCCAAATATGGACAAACTCTTAATCGCCCTTAAATTTGTTGGGCTCATGGAGGTCTTCGTTTATTTGGTTCTTCTCCACACATTCTAACCCACCAGCATTAGCAGCTCTCTGTTCCCAAATAACAAGGCCAAGAACCTAAACATTTCCATCTGTTTATCAAAACAGCCGCTCGCAAACCCATCGAGAGGTCGAAAAAAAATCAGAGGACGCGCTGTTCAATCCGATGAGAGGTGACAGTTTACATCTCCGCCCACAATTAACACATCTCTCCCTCCCTCTCTTTCTCTCTCTTTCTCTCTCTCTCTGGCTGTGATAATGCCTGTTGTCAGCTGTGTTTAGCAGGCCAGATCAGTGTGAGCGCTGGGCTGCTGCAGTCGCTGACAGATTGAAGGTTCAGCACTGGGGCTATCATGACAGATGGAAACTGGCATCAATGTTCAGAGCGCGCCAATCACAGGGGACCTGCTCCCCTCATTCGTCAGGCCGCCGTTCTGAACCCTCCCCCCGCTTCTGACGGGTGGGACGTGTGTGCACGTGTGCGTGTGCGAGATGGCATTGTTAACCAGTGCATCTGTGAGACTGACTTTCTTCTGAGAGAGAGAGAGAGAGAGAGAGAGAGAGAGGTTGGCTGGTCACTGCTGCAATGCCTTTGATTTGATAGCAGCTCCGCTCCTGGGAATAACCGCAAAACTTTCAAACATTCAGAACAGAGGGAAGACCCCAGAGGAGTGACAGAGAGAGCGAGAGAGGGACATGATGGACATATTTACCCCTCCTTCTCTGACTATCTTCCACTGATCCACTAATACTATGCTAATTACCCACTCCAAACACTGCTGTTCAGTCGCACACTGCATAAAGAAGAGTTTAGGCTTTAACGTGTCATGTTACGCTGGGATATTGCACAGCTCTCTGGAATACTTGATTCCGGTCATTAATGGAGAAATTAACCTATATCTTCTGCCTCAGCATACTTTAGCAGTTTACAGCAAAAATCTAATAAAATCTCTGTGAATACTGATCAGAAGCAGAAGTAAGTTTGTGTGTGTGTGAACCTACTTAACTATATTTTGGGGACACATTTGTACATAGAAGTGAGCTATTCTGACAAAAACTCCTTTTGGGGGATGTTCTCATTTGTAGAAAAAATATAGAATTATGGTTAATAAAGTTTATTATTATTTTTTAGTTGTAAAATACAGAAGGTTGCTGTTTTGTTAGGGTTAGGCTGTAGCTTAGGGTTAGACTGTAATATTTATAATTAGCTGAATACAAAAACAGTAGAAGTCTATAGACAGTCCTCTTTTAGATTATATTGTGTTTGATATACAGTAGTATGCACATGAGCAAAAAATAAATAAATAAATAAAAGAAATGAAAGCAAATGTGACCCTGGACCATAAAAGCAGTCATAAGGGTCAATTTTTCGAAAATGAGATTTACACAACATCTGAAAGCTGAATAAATAAGCTTTCCATTGATGTATGGTTTGTTATGATCGGACAATATTTGGCTGAGATACAACTATTTGAAAATCTGGAATCTGAGGGTGCAAAAAAATCTGGTGTCCTACTTTTTGAAACAGTTCATACCCCAAATAATGCAAATAATCATAAAAAAAAATAAAAAACAGAAAACATTTGATGTGAGAAAAAAAACAAAAAAGTATTATTGTCTGTCTGATATTCATTCTGTCAGATTTATTCTAACACCATTACAAATATCTCCAAAGTTTTCACAGTTTGTTATGGTGAAACAGGGGAAGTATTGGGAGTGTGAAATCTTTGTCTTCCCACTTCCAGACATCAGCGTACCTCCACAGACCCGGTGAAGAAAAACACAGCAGCCGCAGGGAGAGAGACAGAGTGAGACGCAGCCGACGTTTCCAGTTCATAAAAGTGCACTGTGCTCCCCTGAGAGTCTGTCTCATCTCTATGATGGCCAATAATAACCCATTGTAGTCAAACGCTCCTTTTCCGTCTCGCGACAGAATGAGGACGCCTTATTTACAGAGGACAGGACAGTACTAGCAGAACAGCCCCTCTCCCCACACGGAAATACTGCTGACAGAGAGAAAGAGAGACAAGGAGAGAGAGAGAGAGTCAGTGAGCACTTCTCCAGTAAAATCTTGTCTTTCTCCTTCACAGAGTTGTTGCACATCTCTATATTTATAGTTGCGTTTAGGAACATTGGGACCTGTGACTGTGGATCTACCACACCTTCTCAAACCCGACCAAATGCTGCTGCTCCACTTCTCAACGTCTCACGATCAGCGGCCACACTCACATTTCTGTGTCGTATGAGTTCTACAAACAAATACACAAAAACTGATTTTTGTTTGTTTCCCCAAAAACCAGCGCAGATATTTGAAAATTACTATCACAACTATGTATTACGAATACAGCCAGTAAAACTAAATATTTGCTTAATTTTTCACTTTGCAATTTGTTCACTTGTAGATACATGGGTTACACTTTATTTTATAATGTCCTTGTAACTGTGTAATTATATAATATTAATAACAGAAATTAACTTTCTATGTTTAGGGTTATTGCATGTAATTATGCATAATTTACTGTTATACTATTGTAATTAAATGTTACATGTATAAAAGTACACTGTAAGATAAAGTGTTACTGCATTGATCATGTACAGTTAACATCTGTGTTTTTGATGTTTGTATGTAATCAGTAACAGAATAGTCTGTTAAACCAACACTGTCATAGCAATTCGTAACTATTTTACATTTTGGCACATTTCTGGGAAATTTGCATATATTTGAACAATCTATTTTTGAACAATCTACATATTTGAATCTCATTTGTACATTTTATTATGATCTGCTTACTACTACTTTAGATTTGGACCTTCATGTTTAGTGTTTTTCTAAAATTCGTTCAAATTGATCCCAAATCAGCACAATCAGTAACATTGTTACGCTTTTTTTACGAGATCAGTTTGGCAACGCATTACAAGACATACGAGCAACAATTCGCGTTAATACATCTCATTATTATTTACATACTTCATAAATAATTGTGCCTACAGTTGCAACACATTTTGTTCTATTTTTGCTACACTATTAACCTTGAACTGAAACCTAAACCTTACCTTAATCCAAAATTAAGTTTGAGTAGTTATTTACCTTTTATTACCAATACTTTTATGTTTCAGTTCAATTACTTTGTAAGTGCAAAGAAAATGCATCCCACAATACTATTATTGCTTTTAACCCATTGAAATTGCTTAACAGGCACAGTGTTTCTCCTGTTAACATATTTCCTATGAAACAACAAGTTGGAGTGGAACATTGTCCTTTTGTAGGTTGGTAAATAGGCATTAGGCTATACTTCAGTTTTTGTCACTGCAGTGAATCATGATTTGTTCCTATTGCTCATTTAAGGGTATGATGAAAATGATTGATACCAAGGGTTGTTATTTTTAATGAAAACCTTAGTTAACAAAAAAAACAAAAAAAAAAAAACAAACAAAAAAAATTGAAATAAAATAGAAATATTAGATAAAAAAAAACGAACTGAAATAAAATAAACCTGAAGTACTAAATTAAAATTAATAACAATAATAATAATAAACCTTAACAAATACTGTAATTGCAGTAAATAGTAAAATAACATTGGTATTGCCATGTTTTAAATACATTATAGTCTTAAAATAAAATAAAATAAAATAAAATAAAATAAAATAAAATAAAATAAAATAAAATAAAATAAAATAAAATAAAATTAAATTAAATTAAATTAAATTAAATTAAATTAAATTAAATTTCAAATTGTGCAACAGCTGAATGTAACTTTTTGTCTGTGCAAAATGTGCACAATACACAGTATTTAGGAGAAACAGAGTATTTCCTGGAAATGTTTTCCTATTAATGTTTCTTTTTTCCTTTGCAACTGCATAATTCAAGATTAAAGTCAGATGATGCCGGAATATCTTTAACAAATAATGTATTCTCTCAATATTAGATTATTAATAGTGATAACCAAAGGGAGAGGAAGTGTGTATTTAATGTGTGCCGTTGTCCATGAGTGATTATTAGAGCAGAGAGGGACGCCCAATTATCCCAACATCCCCTAATCATTACACTCACCCGGCATATTATTAAAGGGGAAATGTTGCATCACACCTCAAGTAAAGGACACACATAAACACTCACACTCACACAGCTCGCTGGAGCTGGGATTTGTGGGAAATAAGTCACATCCTAATTTGCCTGGGTAGCCATCTTTGATGGAGCCCCGCTGTTTTCCTCCTCTCATAATCCCAGTGGTTCCTCAATTTAGAGAGGCTCTCGTGAACCTGTCCCTCGCACAAACACACTATAATGGCTAATTATGGAGTGTGTGAGGATATCGAGCCGTCTGGCTCTTTTGACATGGCTGTCACAGGCTGAGAGGTCACGGTGAGTGGCAGGTCGCGGGACATCAGGGGTTTATCTGTCTCTCTGATCTGTTACACTCTCTCAGCACTACTTAAGTGGATTCGCAAAACCTGCTGCTATCAAAAGCACAGCTCAAGCCTGACTGAAGAGATAAAAGTACAGTTTAAAGATCTTCATGCAGTATTTCATCTCCTACAATTGCTCAAACCTTAAAGGCCCTTTCACGGGACTCACGACAGAGCTTCGCCGCAACAGAGAACACTTTTGGCCTCTGAATGTACCTTTGCCAACTTGTTTTCAATTGCCAGCACCTTCCAAAAAATGAGATGTCATGAGCATTGTTTGATACTCATTGCCACTTCATCATAGACTTCTGTGCATTGCAGAAAGTTGAAAAGAAGAAGAACCTTGGGAAGAGCCTTAACAGAAAAATACTTTTGAAAAGATTTGTTGGAGGTCATTTTCAGGCAAACACAAACAGTCTTTTGGCACAGTTCATCAAACATCAACTATCTGAAAGACGTTTTAAGAAGAACACTAGGAATGCACTAACACGGAAGTTTTGGCCAATACCAATACCAGTAATTATTAGCTAATATTTAAGGGCTGATATTCAGTTTAATGGCTGATTTTGTTAAACTGACAGTGCTCACCTTAAAATATCTCTATATGTGCTTTAAATGACACCAGACACCATGTAAAATAATAATAATAATAAAACTATTCTAAAACAGGTATAACTACAGAAAACAATCTTTCTAATCAAGACAAGCTTATGAGCAATTTTCTTTTATAAAAGGCCAACTAGAAATAATATGCTGTCCCATGATAATTCTGAGACAAAATTCATATTTAAACATCATTATACATTCACATTTAAGGCTGATACCGATGTACCTAACCAATATATTGAGCATCGTCAATCATTATGTAAAAGTCAATATATATAATTTATTGTCTATAATATAGTGAGAAGCATCTCTTATGCTTACCAAGGGTGTAATTATTTAATAAAAAATACAATAAAAACAGTAATATTGTCAAATCTGATTGTTATATCTGCTGTTATAAATTCACTGTAAACCACGGCTTCTTGGGGCTTATTGCTTTATTATTCCTGTGATCAAAGCTGCATTTTCAGCATCATTACTCCAGCCTTCAGTGTCCTATGTTCCTTCAGAAATCATTCTGATATTCTGATTTGCGGCTCAAGAAACATTTCTGATTATTATCAGTGTTGAAAACAATTGTGCTGCTTAATATTTATATTCAATCTTTTTTAAATGGTTCCTTGATGGATATAACAACAATTGTTGTTGTTTAAAACAGAAATCTTTTGTGACATCAAAAATTTCTTTTAATCTCACTTTTTAGCTATTTAACGCATCCTTGCTAAATAAATAATGAATTTATTATTAAAAAAAAAAAGCACACACAAATAAACAAACAATCTTACTAATCCAAAACTTTTGAATGGTAGTGTTTTTCACACCATGTAGGTTTATGTGCTAACATGTAGCCTAACTTTTGTGGTTACTCCATGCTCCAAACATTCCCTCGTGTAGCATGTGGAAATACTTCATAAAACCCCTTTAAAACCTTCTGTTTTGACTTTGGCGTTCAAACCTGAATGGTGAGTCAGACCCTCAACCCCACTTTAATTTACACCCTGCCCACAGCTCTTGAAAGACCCTTTTTCAGTGCTCCCAGCTGGAGATATATATATATGAGAAGAAGGAGAAGGAATAAAAGAAGGAAAAGACAGAGGCATAAACATCATTCTCTCACTCTCTCTGAATGTATGGTTTGGGAGAAGAGAGGAAACGAGAGAAGATGAAGAGAAAGTGTTGTTTGGCAGTCCATCATTCTGTCAGGCAGGTATGTGAGAGCTCACCTCAGGTAGATGTGCTGTCAGGTAGCGGACGGGTATTAACCTCTCCAAAAGCCAGACAAAGACCAATCGGAAGCACGTTAAACACGAGAGACGTTAGCTGCGAGAGCGCACTCACCAAATTCAGCTGCTGAGGTATGGCAGAGCTTCAGAAACACACAGAACAGGAGAATTATCAAAAAGAAAAGGTAAAAAAGACATATGATTTTCAACCAACCAAAAAAAAGCACCAATCTCTCTGATTATGACTGGGTTTGAAGGCTCTGCTGTTTCAAAACCACAACCTTTTCTTTAAGGGGGTAAGATAATGATTTAGGCTTTGCAGAGGTGAGCATTCCTGCACCTGTGAGACTCATGCTGGTCTAATACTTCGCAGGTGATTAAAAGTGTGTGTGTGAATCCCTGTGGATTCAGCCAAGGAAGCAAAAGTGCATCAGGACACTCAAATATACAACTGTATCTTTGTACAGAATTTTGTGACTTTACATACAAAAAAATTGTGTAACATCTGTATGTTGAAAAATGTAGTGGCATAGTGAGCCTTAAAGGGATAGTTCAACGCATTTACTCACTGACGTCAATGAAAACCTATAAGATTTTCATTCGTCTTCGGAAAACAAACAACGATATTTGTAATATTCTCTCATTATTTTTGTTCGTCCATTGAATCCATATAATTTTTGGATTTTATTCATATATAAACATTGGTCAATGTTAAACTCAACTGCACGAAAGTGAATCTCATGGGCCAGAGTTGTCCTTCCCTGCCCTAGATAAACCCTAGCAACTGCATCATCATGGCATCAACTCATCATAGTTACAACTGCATCACCACACTGGACATTTTTTAGTAACTTTGCAGTGACTTATCAACTAACTCTCATTAGAGTATTACAGTTTTTTACAATTGCTTAGGCACGATTTTAAAAACAAGGCTCATTTTGTCAAAACACTTCACACAGTTCACACATCTACACACACAAGTAACAGAACATCTCAGATCTTTTGCAAAATGAAACACTTCATTCAAAACTTTACAATAATTTAACAAAACCCAGTTTCGGTACCATAGGATACACACATGGTTCATACAGTTGGATTCTATTTGAACCACTTCTTAAACCACTTGTAACACCTCTACCTTTCTAAAGATACAGTCTGGGTTTGATTTTTGTTTGTTTAGCAGTTTTTTCCAACTGCTTACACACAATTCCCAAAACTGCACACACAAACTTCAAAATGCCTCACATCTCCTTCAAAATGTAACACTGCATTCAAAATGCCATAAACACATGTCAGAATGAAGCATTTGCAGCAAATGGCAAACACTTCTTTCATAATAGTAAATGTTTGGATATACCATGTAAACACTATTGTTCTAAATCTAAATCTCTTTGGTCTTTCATAGGCTTATATCTACATTTCAATGCAATGTTCTACAGTGAAAGTGTGATCAGGTCTATGTATGCGCTGATTTGTGACTGTGTGTTTTGAGTTTGAGCTCCATCAAATTGATTCTTCATCGCCTATTTTCTATCTTAAAAACAATTTTATACACTATCATTTTAGTTTCTATAACGTGTGAATATATCCCCTATAGCATTCTAAAACAAAACCAATCAGAGCGCCTTGTTATCACTAGTTCCCTATCTGTCGGTCACTACGAGTTATGTCGTGACGACATTAGGGGATTTACTTGGAAGCCCCGACTGCCTCTGATAAGAGAAAACGCCAATGAAATTTGGCTAGTGGATTTTGCATACCTGAGCCACTCCCCGTGCATACGGGTATAAAAGGGCGACAGGTGCATCCACTCATCAGATTTTTGCTTCGGAGCCGAGTGGATGAGAAGTCTTGCGATCTCCACAAAGCCTTCTGCCTCAAAGAAAAAGAGTTTGTTCCTGGGTGGCGTCACGGTGCAGACAGCGGTGTCCCTGCAGCAGCGATTCCCCTGGGCACTTCACCTGAAAGAGCAAATTTCTAAAACACTGGGCGGTTCGCGTCTTTTTAAAGATGCCGTTCCGTCCGTGTTCTCTTGGTTGCGGTCGCTTCCTGTCCTCGGATGACGGTCACGAGCGTTGTCTTCAGTGTCTGGGCATCCAGCACGCTGAAGATGCGTTTGTGGATGAGTCATGCGCCTGTTGTGGGCGTATGAACATGGCAACGCTGCGATCTCGCCTTTCCTTTCTGAAAGGATTGGCACCCTCTGCCGCCACCCGTCCCGGTCTCTCTGGCTCGAGCAGAGGACCGCCGGCTGGCGCTCTGGGAGATCTGAGGGTGACGGTAAGAGCTTCTCCGCCGGGCACGTCCCCGCGGACCTCTTACTCCTCCCGCAGCGCTTGTTCCGTCCGGTTCCCGAGTGATTTCGCTGGTTCGCCTCACGGGGCCGCCAGCATTTCATTCGGTGCGCCGCCCGAGGATCAGATGTCGATCGCGGCATCGGGGGATGGGCTTTCGTCCTCTGAGGATGAACGATCGGCGGGGCTGCCCCCCTCGGGTGTTGTCGCCACTGCCGATCCAGACCCAGAGCTGACGGCCATGCTTGCCCGGGCAGCCGTGAGTATCGGGCTGGAGGTCAACAGACCGCCCAGTCCCGAACCCTCGCGGCTGGATGATTGGTTCATCGGCGCAAAACGCGACCAGCGGCCGCACTTTGCCCCGGTGCCTTTCTTCCCGGAGGTGCATCAGGAGCTGACGAAGTCGTGGACGGCCCCTTTCACGGCCAGAAGCCGCTCGTCTCCATCCTCCGTCCTCACTACCCTCGATGGCGGGGCGGCCAGGGGGTACGTGGATATTCCCCAGGTGGAGAGAGCGGTTGCGGTGCACCTGTGCCCGCAAAACGCCGCCACCTGGAGGAATCGTCCGCGTCTTCCGTCCAAAGCCTGTAAGCTGACGGCCGCACTCGCCGCCAAGGCCTACAGCGCTGCGGGCCAGGCCGCCTCTGCCCTGCATGCCATGGCCATCCTGCAAGTTCACCAGGCCAAGGCACTAAAACAAATGCACGAGGGTAGTCCCGACCCGGGGTTGATGCAGGAGCTGCGCACGGCGACTGACTTCGCTCTCCGGGCGACGAAAGTCACGGCGCGGTCCCTCGGGAAGGCGATGTCCACGTTAGTGGTCCAAGAGCGCCATCTCTGGCTCAATCTGGCCGAGATGAAGGACGTCGACAAAGTACGCTTTCTCGACGCCTCCATCTCCCAGACGGGGCTATTTGGCGACACTGTCGAGGGTTTTGCCCAGCAATTCTCGGCAGTACAGAAGCAGACGGAGGCAATTCAGCACATCCTCCCTAAACGGCGGGATGCTCCAGCTGCCACCGCTGGCCCAAGGGCCAGGCCCCAGTCTGCTGGTCGCCGTGGGCGCCCTCCTGCGTCCTCCAGAGCTGCTCCGCCCCGTGCTGAGTCGTCACCTAGGCCGGTGCGTCGAGCCTCTCGCAGGAGTGCGGCGCCCCCTGCGCCTCAGCCGGCCGCCAAGTCCTCCAGGAAGACGACAAAGCGGCCCTGACGCGCACAACCCGGAGATGGAGGAATTTGCTCTTTCCCAGGAGACGACGAGGCTAGCGTCGCTCCTTCCCCCGGAGGAGGGCCGGGTGGAGAATCCTGTGTTTTCTTTTCTTTCTGTTCCGCCACTGGCTCAAGGGCCAGTGGTACCCACATTGTCAAAGAAAGAGCAATTTCCCTTTCCTCCGGGTTCCCAGGTCTGCGGGCTGACAGTGTGCGACGCACTGCCTCCTCACTCTCACCCGAGACCCATATTGCCAGTGGCCAAGAGAGTGCGGTCTGGGGACGCGATGCCTCCCCGCGCACCTCTAGCCAGTCCCCCCGGGGACTCAGGGAGTTTTGTGGGGATGAGTCAGAACGCACCGCCTTCTGTTCCATCCAACCTTACTCCCCCTCGCTGCACCACTGCGGGCACGTCGATTGTGCCTTTGGTGCCACTTGCACGGTATCTGGGGGCGTGGCTTGCGCTACCCAGCCCGTCTCGCTGGCTCATTCGCACAGTTCGACTCGGCTATGCGATTCAGTTCGCCAGGCGGCCTCCCAGGTTCAGCGGCATCCTCGAGACTTCGGTGGCAGTCCGAGATGCACCTGTCCTGCGCGAGGAGATTGCTGTCCTTCTGGCAAAGGGTGCAATCGAGCCGGTCCCTCCAGCCGAGATGAGGCAGGGGTTTTACAGCCCCTACTTCATCGTGCCCAAGAAAGGCGGTGGCCACCGGCCAATCCTGGACCTGCGAGTCTTGAATCGGGCCCTACACAAGCTCCCGTTCAAGATGTTGACACAGAAGCGCATCGTCAAATGCGTGCAGTCCGCGGATTGGTTTGCAGCGATCGACCTGAAGGACGCTTACTTTCATGTCTCGATTCTCCCTCGACACAGGCCGTTCCTACGGTTTGCGTTCGAGGGGCGGGCATGGCAGTACAGGGTCCTCCCCTTCGGGCTCTCCCTGTCTCCCCGTGCCTTCACGAAGGTGGCGGAGGGCGCCCTTGCCCCGTTACGGGAAGTGGGCGTCAGGATCCTCAACTATCTCGACGACTGGCTCATTCTGGCCCGGTCGCGAGAACAGTTGTGTGGTCACAGGGACCTGGTGCTCCGGCACCTCAGCCAGTTGGGGCTTCGGGTCAACTGGGAAAAGAGCAAGCTCTCCCCTGTGCAGAGAATCTCTTTTCTCGGTGTGGAGTTAGACTCCGTGAGTATGACGGCACGTCTCACGGACGAGCGTGCCCAATCAGTGCTGAACTGCCTGAGTTCCTTCAGAGGCAGGACAGTGGTTCCGCTGAAACAGTTTCAGCAGCTCCTGGGGCATATGGCATCCGTAGCCGCAGTCACGCCGCTCGGGTTGCTTCATATGAGACCACTTCAGCACTGGTTACACTCACGGGTCCCGAGATGGGCATGGCGCCGCGGGACACGTCGTGTGACCATCACACAGTCGTGTCGCCGCTCTTTCAGCCCCTGGTCAGACCTTGCTTTCCTACGGGCCGGGGTGCCCTTAGGACAAGTGTCCCGGCATGCTGTTGTCACAACAGATGCCTCCAGCATGGGCTGGGGCGCTACATGCAACGGGCAGGCAGCCTCGGGGCTCTGGACGGGGCCTCGACTGCTTTGGCACATCAACTGCCTAGAGCTGTTGGCAGTGCATCTGGCCTTAAAGCAGTTCCGGCCACTGCTTCTAGGCCAGCACGTGTTGGTCCGCACGGACAACACTGCGGCTGTTTCGTACATCAACCGGCAGGGGGGTCTACGATCACACCGCATGTCACAGCTCGCCCGCCATCTCCTCCTCTGGAGTCAGTCACAGCTCAAATCGCTGCGCGCCGTCCACATTCCGGGGGAGCTCAATCGTGCAGCCGACGCGCTCTCACGACAGCTCACGTTCCCCGGAGAATGGCGACTCCATCCCGAGACGATCCGGCTGATTTGGAGTCGATTCGGGGAAGCTCAGGTAGACCTGTTTGCTTCCCGCGAGTCCTCCCACTGCCAGCTGTATTTCTCCCTGACCGAGGCCCCCCTCGGCACGGACGCACTGGCACACAGCTGGCCTCGGGCTCTGCGCAAGTATGCGTTTCCCCCAGTGAGCCTGATCGCACAGACGCTGTGCAAGGTCAGGGAGGACGAGGAGCAGGTCTTGTTGGTTGCGCCATATTGGCCCACCCGGACCTGGTTTCCGGAACTCACCCTCCTCGCGACAGCCCCTCCCTGGCGCATCCCTCTGAGGAAGGACCTTCTTTCTCAGGGGCTCGGCACCATATGGCACCCGCGTCCAGATCTGTGGAACCTCCATGTGTGGCTCCTGGATGGGACGCGGCAGACTTGAGTGGCCTGCCACAGGCTGTGGTGGACACCATCACTCAGGCTAGGGCCCCTTCAACTAGGCAAGCCTATGCACTGAAGTGGAGTCTGTTCACGGACTGGTGTTCTTCTCGTCGGGAGGACCCCCGAAGATGCACGATTGGAGTGGTGCTTTCTTTCCTGCAAGAGAGGTTGGAGCGCAGGCTGTCGCCCTCCACCTTGAAAGTGTACGTGGCTGCTATTGCGGCCCATCACGATGCAGTGGACGGCCGGTCCCTGGGGAAGCACGATCTCATCGTGAGGTTCCTGAGGGGTGCCAGAAGGTTAAATCCTCCTAGGCCACCCCTGATGCCCTCCTGGGATCTCTCTATTGTCCTGGCTGGACTTCAGAGGGGTCCCTTTGAGCCGCTGGACTCAGTCGAGCTGAAATTCCTGTCGGCCAAGACAGCGCTCCTGACCGCGCTCACTTCCATCAAGAGGGTCGGGGACCTCCAAGCATTTTTCGGTAAGCGAAGAGTGCCTTGTGTTTGGGCCGGCCTACTCTCACGTTGTCCTGAGACCCCGGCCTGGATACGTGCCTAAGGTTCCCACCACGCCCTTCCGCGATCAGGTGGTGAACCTGCAAGCACTGCCCTCGGAGGAGGCAGACCCAGCCTTGGCGTTGCTGTGTCCCGTAAGAGCGCTGCGCATATACGTGGACCGCACCCGGAGCTTCAGAAGCTCTGAGCAGCTCTTTGTCTGCCACGGAGGTCAGCAGAAAGGGAAGGCTGTCTCCAAGCAGAGGTTGGCCCACTGGATAGTGGATGCCATCGCCTTGACGTACCAATCCCAAGGCAAGCCGTGCCCCCTCGGGGTGAGGGCTCACTCCACACGGAGTGTTGCCTCCTCCTATGCGCTGGCGCACGGCGCCTCTTTGGCAGACATCTGTAGAGCTGCGGGCTGGGCGACACCGAACACCTTCGCGAGATTTTACAGTCTCCGCGTTGAGCCAGTCTCTTCCCGTGTGTTGGGTAACAGGTAAGTGGCGGGAAGAGTTGGCCGGTGTCACGCTTGCTGCGCCATTCCCCCTTACCCGGGGATACGAGCGCCTATTCTCTCCTCCAGTTAGTTCCCCGAACGGCGAACCCTGGCGGAGTTCCTCCAGCACCCCCGGCAGTCAGGCTGGGCGGAGCAGTCTGACGCCAGGCCCAGTACCGGTGTTAGCTTGCCCGGGTCTCCGGTCAGCCCCTGTACTCGGCTAGGTGCCCGTGCGGCCTGATTCCCTTCGGGTGATCCCACACGTGTATTCATCCACGGTACGGTTTCCCTCATGGTAAACACGTGTCTTCCCTTTGACAGAGCTCTGTCAGGCCCTGCTGGCAGCCTTCCTCCCTTCTCCTAGGTAGGATCTGCCCCAGGGTCCAGGCGTATGTAGCACTGCCCCAGGCTTGGGCCAGTCCATACCAGTGTCTCCACACGTTACCTCCCTTCGGGCAGGGTGTGGCCTCCGTAGCGCCCTTCTCCGGAAGGCTCGCTTCCCCGTCGTTACTGCCGGGCTGTAACAACAAACAGGAAAGACTTGAAGCAATCTTTCATAGAAGGTCGAAATCCCTTCCGATTTCTGGGGAAAGGAACAGCGGCTTGGCTATCTCCAGCAGCAATGTACTCAGTGGTCCCTGCGGGCACCAAGGTTAGCGAATTTGCGCTGGGGCGACGGGAAGGTTGCGACCTTCGCATCGCATTTGTCTGTCACGCGCTAGCTTGTCGACATCTGCATGCCACAAGTTCGTGACGGGGTTCAGGTTGTGGCGCTTTCCATAGACCCCTAATGTCGTCACGACATAACTCGTAGTGACCGACAGATAGGGAACGTCTCGGTTACGTACGTAACCCTCGTTCCCTGATGGAGGGAACGGAGACGTTATGTCCCCATGCCACAATCTCGAACCATCGCTGGTTGCCAGGGACACGTTCTCGGCTCCTCAGCGGAAAACCTGATGAGTGGATGCACCTGTCGCCCTTTTATACCCGTATGCACGGGGAGTGGCTCAGGTATGCAAAATCCACTAGCCAAATTTCATTGGCGTTTTCTCTTATCAGAGGCAGTCGGGGCTTCCAAGTAAATCCCCTAATGTCGTCACGACATAACGTCTCCGTTCCCTCCATCAGGGAACGAGGGTTACGTACGTAACCGAGACGTTTTATTTTGATTACGCTACGCTCCATCTGACTAGTAAGCTAATTCTCAAATAACTACTATGACGACTTTTGTTCTACCCACATAAATGATAGAAGTACTTGCGTTGTCCAATCTATACAGACTCTGTCTGTTCCCCGAATAGCGAGGTCAAAATATAAATTTAACCAGAAAAATGCTAAATAAATGAACAAAAACAATTTTTAAAGCTTGGGCTCCTAAACATTAGATCACTCACACCCAAAGCAGTTATTGTAAATGAAATTAATAATTTCATTTACAGATAATAATTTTGATGTACTCTGCCTGACTGAAACCTAAAGCAAATGAATATTTTGGTCTAAATGAGTCTACTCCACCAAGCTACTGTTATAAACACGAGCCCCGTCAGACTGGTCGTGGCGGCGGTGTTGCAACAATATATAGTGATATTCTCAATGTTACTCAGAAAACAGGATACAGGAGGTTTAACGCACTCAAAATACTTCTGCTTAATGTTACACTGTTAGATATGCAAAAGAAATCTCTCCTATCTCTTGCTCTGGCTACTGTGTATAGACCGCCAGGGCCATATATAGATTTCCTAAAAGAATTAGCAGATTTCCTCTCAGATCTATTGGTCAATGTTGATAAAGTGCTAATCGGCGGGAGATTTTAACATTCATGTTGATAATACAAATGATGCGTTAGGACTTGCGTTTACTGACCTAATAAACTCTTTTGGAGTCAAGCAAAACGTCACCGGGCCCACTCATCGTTTTAATCATACGCTAGATTTAATTATATCGCATGGAATTGATCTTACCGATGTAGATATCGTACCTCAAAGTGATGATGTTACTGATCATTTCCTTGTATCGTGCATGCTGCGTATTACTGATATTAGTTATATGGCTCCGCGTTATCGTCCGGGCAGAACTATTGTTCCAGCCACCAAAGACAGATTCACAAATAACCTGCCTGATTTATCTCAACTGCTCTGTGTACCCATAAATACACATGAACTAGACGAAATTACTAGCAACATGGGCACTATCTTCTCTAATACATTAGAAGCTGTTATCCCCCTCAAATTGAAAAAGGTTAGAGAAAAACGTACTGCGCCATGGTACAACAGTTATACCCATTCTCTCAAGAAAGAAACTCGTAATCTTGAGCGCAAATGGAGAAAAACTAACTTAGAAGTTTTTAGAATTGTGTGGAAAAACAGTATGTTCAGCTATAGACAGGCTCTAAAAGCTGCCAGGGTAGAGCATATCCGCAAACTCATAGATAATAACCAAAACAATCCAAGGTTCTTATTTAGCATAGTGGCTAGATTAACAAATACACACACGCCACTCGATCTAAATATTCCCTCACAGTTTAATAGTAATGACTTTATGAATTTCTTTACTGATAAAATAGATAACATCAGAAATACAATAACAAATGTATATTCTCCTGCGTCTAGTATTTCAGCTTCATTTATCGCACCCAAAGAAAAACTGCAGTGCTTTACAACTATAAGACAGGAAGGGCTAAATAAACTTATCAGTGCATCTAAACCAACAACATGTTTATTAGATCCTGTACCTACTAAATTACTGAAAGAGCTGTTAGCTGTAGCAGAAGAACCGCTTCTCAATATTATTAACTCATCGTTATCTTTAGGTCACGTCCCAAAACAATTCAAGCTGGCGGTTATTAAGCCTCTTATTAAGAAACCACAACTAGATTCTAATGAACTGGCAAATTACAGACCCATTTCAAATCTTCTGTTTATGTCTAAAATTTTAGAAAAAGTTGTGTCTGCTCAATTGTGCTCCTTCTTGCCAAAAAAAAAAAGATCTCTATGAAGAATTTCAGTCAGGTTTGAGGCCTCACCATAGTACAGAAACTGCACTTGTTAAAATTACAAATGACTTGCTTCTTGCTTCAGACCAAGGCTGCATCTCATTGCTAGTATTATTTGATCTTAGCGCTGCGTTCGACACTATAGACCATGACATACTCATAGATCGATTACAAAACTATACTGGTATTCAAGGGCAGGCTTTAAGATGGTTTAGATCCTACCTGTCCGATCGCTACCACTTTGTTCATTTAAATGGGAAGTCATCTCAATTATCACCAGTAAAGTATGGAGTACCACAAGGATCAGTCCTAGGTCCTCTGCTATTTTCAATATACATGTTGCCCCTTGGTAATATTATTAGAAAATACGGATTAGTTTTCATCGTTATGCTGATGATACTCAATTATATATCTCAACAAGACCAGATGAAACTTCTAAACTATCTAAGCTAATAGATTGTGTAAAAAATATAAAAGATGACCAATAATTTCCTCCTATTAAATTCAGATAAAACAGAGATATTACTTATTGGATCAAAAAACAGTACACAAAATCTCTTGGATTACAATTTGCAAGTAGACGGATGCACTGTTACGTCCTCTAAAGTAAAAAATGTGGCTGTTATATTAGACAAACTTGTCCTTTGAAAATCATATTTCCCATGTTACAAAAACAGCATTCTTCCATCTTAGAAACATTGCCAAGCTTCGAAACATGCTACCTGTTTCTGATGCAGAAAAGCTAGTTCATGCATTCATGACCTCTAGACTGGACTATTGTAATGCACTGCTAGCTGGTTGTCCTGCATCTTCAATAAACAAGCTACAGATAGTCCAAAATGCAGCAGCTAGAGTTCTTACCAGGTCAAGAAAATATGATCATTTTACCCCAATTTTACAGTCTCTGCACTGGCTACCTATTAAGTTCCGTATCATTTACAAAATATTATTACTTGCCTATAAGGCCCTAAATGGTTTAGCTCCTGCGTACCTAACTTGTCTTCTACCACGCTACAATCCAACCCGCTCTCTAAGGTCGCAAAATTCTGAACTTTTGGTAGTACCTAGGATGGCAAAGTCCACTAAAGGAGGTAGAGCTTTTTCACATTTGGCTCCCAAACTCTGGAATAGCCTTCCTGATAACTTTCGGTGTTCAGATACACTTATAGATACACTCTCTGTTAAAATCTAGATTAAAGACACATCTCTTTAGCCAAGCATTCACATAATGCATCTTATAATCTTGTACTGCAGTTATATCTGATCAAATGTACATTATTATTATTCTTTAGCTTGAGCTGAACAAATCATTTTTGCTTAGATGGAACAGCAGCTACGCTAATTATGTGTCTATTTGTTTCTCTGTTTCTGCCACGGGATTAAAATTCCATGGTAACTAGGAATTACAGAAGCTTCAGTCTGGATCCAACCCTTAAATGATCTGAGATGACCGAACACCTGAGAAAAGATGATGCCTCAGAGGATGCCAAAGCTCAGACAACATACAAAATGACCAAATTTTGCCATATGTTAAATATATTAAGGTTCTGCAATATATAAATATATTGTGTAAACTTAATTTCCTGTAGAGCTGCTTTGCAACGATTTGTATCGTAAAAAGCGCTATACAAATCTGAGAGGGGTAACAAGTACACTGTAAACACCAATGTAATGTAGAAACAGAACATATTTATTTGGCCAAACATTTCTATTGTATACAGTAGCATGCAACAAAACCATAAACATATGTAAACCAAAAGTATATTATTTAGAATACAGTAAAGAACACAATTGTGTGTGTGTGACCTGGTGAATAAGTGTAGCATTTTGATTGGTTGTATTTGGAAAAGGAAAGCAAGTCACTTTCTGTTAGATTTTTGTGTTTTGAAAAAAGTGTTTTATGCAATTGAAAACTGAGTCAAAGGCTGAGAAATTCAGCTTTCCTGTTGCTCAAATAGTAGAGCATGGCGCTAGCAATGCCAAGGTCATGGGTTTGGTTCCCAGGGAAAGCAAGAGCTGATAAAATGTAAAAACTGTAACTTGAATGCAATGTAAGTCGCTTTGGATAAAAGCGTCTGCTAAATGCGTAAATGTAAATAGCTTATGGTTTTGGAGATTTGGTGTGTAGTTTTGCACTTTGAGTGAGAGGTTTCAAAAATCGTGTGACATGAAAATATTTTGTGTGTAAGCAGTTGGAAAAAACTGTATTGTTAAAGAACATGAATTGACCAAACACAATACTTGAGACAAGTGTTGCACACTGATGAAAGTATTTATTTCTCACCACATTGTAAAATCCTTCAGTACATCATTGCAATTAGGCTGAAAACCAGAACATATTCTAATTACAATATATTACATAAACTTTTGTCGAGACAAAAACATCTTCTCATCATCTCTTCATATAGCTGGATATGGCCACTTCATCCACATTACAGGCAATGTCCAGGCAAAGAATCTTCTTGAATGGTGATTCCATCCTTACACAGACTCTGCATCTATTACAGTAGGTCACAGGCCTCCTCCATAGCTTCAATAGGGTCATAAACCTTCCACTATCACGCAGAAGGGAAAAAGGAAAGGAAGGGAGAGTGTTGTGGGAGGTACTGGAATAATGGAAACAGATACCTACTGTAGTCTGTCCAATGCTTAGTCTGTCTAAAAACGTGATGTGGTCGGTGTTGTAAGGAGCTATTTTGGCATGAGGACCCCATTCTGCGTGATCGCAGCACATAATGTGATGTTACCACCATGTTGACCCGGGACATTCAAAATAGCTCTGTGGCCAAAGATATTTCTTCTTACAGTATTCCTCTTCCTCTTACTGCAACACTGCCTTTCATTTTTGTTGAATACAAAAATTCACCTGTTGCCTTTTTATAGTGTTTGCGCACCTGATGGCCATGTTTGATCAATCGGTTCGTATATGTAATATTTTGGAAAGCAGTGCCTTGAAATGGCAAAGAAGTGACATTATGTTAGATTTCTGTGTCTAATGTAGAGAAGTGTGTTTAGTGTTTTGCAATACAATGTGTGAAATGTTTTGCAAAAAGTGTGAGGCTGAGAATGTGCTTATTGTTGTGCATATTTGGGCTGAGGTAGTGTTCCTTGTGTGTAAGGTTTCACTAACTGTGTGTTATTTTTAATTTTAGTGTGTAAGCAATCATAAAGAACTGTAGTAGACTGTTAGGGTTAGCAGAATAAGTTGACATGTACTTGCAAAGTTACTTAAAGGTTCTCCAAAAAAAAAAAAAAAAAACATTTTACATGTGAGTTTAATGTTTAAAAACAAAACAAAACAAAACAAAACAAAACAAAACAAAACAAAACAAAACAAAACAAAACAAAACAAAACAACATGCTAAAGCATTCAGCAGCCAGACGAAAAAGTTCCTTAAAGCAAAACAAAACATAAACGTGAGTTTAAGCATTCAGTTTCTCCACAAAAAAACAAAACAAAAAACATTTTATGTCATTTATCAGGCAAATTACAAAATGTTTCTCAACAAAATAAAAGCAAACAAACAAACAAACAAACAAACACTTTTTACACATTTTACAGCAGCCAGATGGAACAAGAGTTTTTGTTTGTGATCTTAAGCATTCAGTAGCTGGATGAAAAAACAAATCTCTACACTCAAGTAATGAGCTTGAATATAGACTTACAAATCAATAATAGTGAGTTTCTGATCAAGTAATTAATTGACCTCGTATTGTAAATCCCAATATAGCGATCGTCTTCCTGGCCCGATCATCTGTGTGTAATTATGTGAGTGGTAAGAATGGACCTGAACACTGAAACAAATACGGGTGGTGTGCTCTCGTTGGGACCGCAGTGTGGAGAAAGCTTGCTTGAGCATTATAGAGTTAATTAGCTGAAGATTACTATGCAGTGTGTGAGTCTGTGCCCCAGTAAGGCATCATTAGAAGCGGTGATGTGCACATGCCTGCGGTGCATTGATCCAGCGGCTCCAGGAACAATGCAGATTGCAGATTTTATAATTGGGCCTGCGACTCTCAGATGACTTGGCTTGTGTTGTGTTGCATGTGTGGGGGTGTTGACCGGTTTATGTTCACGTAGGCATGCGTGTGAGAGTGTGTGCATGTATAGGGGAATTTCTGGGTTGTGTGTGTGTGTGTGTGTGAGAGAGAGAGACAGAAAGAGAGTTCAGACAGACGTGCCCTTTACATACCTGGAAAGAGGAATGTGGTGATTTTACATGAATTATGCCACTAGGAATCCAAGATTGACTAACAATCATACACACACAATGCATATAAATACCAGGTCAAACATTTGATTTTCCAAAAGGCCGTCTGGACATTTATGACATACTATTTAAAGGGGAAACATCTCTTTAAATGTATTCTCTCTCTACTGTGAGAGAATATGGGTTCATAAAGATTGAATTCTGATTAGGGCCTGAGGACACCATTATAAACAAGCTCTCAAAATAAATAATTTAGCCAATTCTAGCAAAATAAAATAATAATAATAATAATAATAAATAAATAAATAAATAATACACCCTTCTATTACAAAACCTTCTGATTTTATTTCATTTATAACTTAAAAAAATGTGCCATGCCCTTTCAAACTGATTTTTTTTTTTTTGCTTAAGTCTTTACCACTAAAATATCAGACCTTTGCATTTTACACTCTGCACAGAACAACATTTTATTTATTTCATATCATTTATTTATTCATTTGCCCATCAACTGAGCCAAGACTGCAAAGAAATCACTGCAGAAAGTACATTGTTTTTATAATGTAGTTCAATATGCTACTATTGGAACATAATACAACGTCATATATTTGCATCTTGACCCTTCTGTCACAGAGGAGTTTGCATATCACTCTGGGTGAGGCATATGTCGCTCTGTGATGCTGTTACATATGCAACTGGCAGACGCCTTTATCCAGAGCGATTTACATTGCATTCAAGGTACATTGGATTCCCTGGGATTTTAACCCATGACCTTGTGTTATCACAATTTAAAATGATCAAATTGAAAGACCTTATGAAATCAGTTTTGTTGCTTTAAGCCTGTCCATTATCTCTGACTCTGGACTGAGTAGTGTATGCAAATGTCATCCAATAAAATGCTCTCTAGAATGAGTACATCCTCCTATACAATGGACAATTAGCAATAGCAGGTAGACAACTGGTTTATGGATGAGATGTAAATTAAAGGCAGAAAAAAGTGAAAAGGTTAAAAAGGTGTCAATAAAATTGTAATTAAAGTTTTTAATTCAGCAATGATGCATTAAATTGATTCAAAGTGACATTAAGGGCATTTAAAATATTACAAAAAGAATCTATTTCAAAATTAAATGCTGTCGTTTTGAACTTTCATCAACGAATACTGAAAACCGAGCAAAAAAAAACAAACAAACAAAAAACACTTAAATTTTATTTTAAGGTGTCCTTGTTACAGTGTAAGTACTGAGTAATATTAATTAACTACATGCACTTACTATATGGTTAGGGTTAGGATTAGTTATGCATAATTAATTATTATTATAATAGTAAGTTCATGTAATATGTGTAACAAGGACACCTTAAAATAAAGTGTTACCCAAAAAACAAAAGCTGAGCACAGCTAGTCTAACATTTTTATTGCAAATAAATTTAGACTATCATAACACTTGCTGAAAACTGCTAGTGATATCTACAATACAGAACTTTTGAATGCTGTGCTTTCAAGTCTTGCTGCACATGTGCTGTGAATTTCAGCTCATGCTTTGAGCCTAACTCATAAAAAGGCGGGGGATCCATCTGACTGTCCTCATCTCCTCTCTCTCCCTCCCTTGTCTCAGTAGGAGTCTGAGTTATGATAATCAGCTGATTAGTTGCTGTAGTCCTGCTCCCACAGGCTCTTTTGTGTGTAAAATCCTCTCGCTCAATTGACATGTGGACATCATCAAGCTGATGAAATGCAGTTGTAATGAACAAGTGGGCCGGAGCATCTGCACAGGGACCCCAAACCCACCAGGACCCCATTCCACACTCCCAACCATGTTAATGCAGCGAGCTGCTCGCCTGCCGCGTGCCGTCCCTGTGGAGCGCCGCATGGAAATGCTTCGAGATGCATATTCAAACAGCACCTTCACTGGAGCACGCCGCATGAAAAGAGACGGAGGGAGGCAGAGAGGGAGAGGCTGAGAGCAGAGTGGCCCATGCTAATTTGGAAGCTGATTATTTTGCATCAGGCACAGTAATGAGGTGACAGTTCATTTGTGAGCGTGTGGGAGGACGAGAGGAGAGGGGAGGGAAGGAGAAGTGGAGGATGGGGCGGTGATGCTTGGCTGGACGCAGGTGTTGGTCCGCTCTGCTCAGAGCTGTCAAAGCTGGTCTGGGGGTTGCTGTCAAATTATCCCTCCTATAAAAGGCAGAGGCACACAAATCGGAGAGGCATTTAAGGAATTAATGCATTCATATTCAACACATATTGCAACCAGCATTTCATTAGAAGTGCACAGCTCGTATTAAAACTGACGGCTGACCTTTCACACTTCCCCTTTCCTCTTGTACCACTGCGCTTATTACATACGTGTTTGAGTCGAGGAGGAGCTAACATGATAAGCGGCTGTTATTAAACACGCCGACTGACGAGGAATATCTGCTTAGTGTCACTCCCACTTTAACGCTTGTGCCTTAATGTTATAGTGTGTAATGATACGCGGGTCTATGACAACAAAGCGAAAAAAGTAGGTGTGTGGGTGCAAACAAGGGGTAAAGGCTTTTAGCTACAGTTACTTTTATGGTCCAGAGCTTGAACTAACAATTTTCTTTCTTTTTCTTTTTTATTGAAAATTAAATCAATCATACCTTCGTGAATTACTTTTGCTTTTTGCAAAAAATGTTTTGCTTTTTTACTCCAGATCATAAAAATTGTAATCATTACCCTCAATCATTTTAATAATCATTTAAATATATAGTTAAGTAAATCATTTTTATATATACTGTATGTATAAATATATACTGTATATACCTGCTATTATTTCCACCTATTATTTATTTTATCAACTTATTCAATTTATTATTTAATTTTACGCTTTAAAGATACATAAATTGCTAGTTATAAAATTTAAGAAAGACAAAAGGGTCATTGAAATGTAATTTTTATCACAGTCATTTCCATTGCAGAATGAATGGTTATTTGAGATATGGTTAAAAATGACTTTTAAAAACAAAACAAAACACAAAACCAATACTAGCACAAAATAAAACCAATACAAACTACAAAAAAAAGCAAAACAAAAGCAATACATAACCCAAACAAAACAAAAAGCAAAACCATTACAAAGCCCAAACAAAAATAAATCAAACACACACACACACACACACACACACACACAAACAAACAACAAAACAGCTGTTGTGTGTCAGGTTGCATCAGCCGAGTCCTGTCTATCGTTCCATACAGAGAAGTGTCTGTGAGATGAGAGGAAGATGATCCAGCAGCTGGAGATATGTTCTGAGATGTCTGATCATGGCCTGTGTTGTCTGGTCTTGAGATCAGGGCTCCAGATGTGTGTGTGTGCTCGGGCTAAAGCCTCAGCCCAGGTGGGCTGCTCCAGGCACTCACAAACCACCGTGACCCTAGACGTCCAACTTTGGCCCCTCATGCCTCTCCCCTGTGGATAGGACCACTCTGGTACCACAATGAGTGTGTGTGTTAGAGAGAGATTGCAAATGCATATGTTCTCTCTCTGTGTGTGTGTGTGTGTGTGTGTGTGTGTGTCTGTGTGTGAGGTCTGCCAGGTGTAGTGAGTTGAGCGTGTGTCTTCCGGGCTCCATTGTACCTTCAACCATTTGTGGGACACACACACACACTCACGCAGCCACGGGTCAAACAGAGGTGTGCCGGACCAGCTGGCAACTTCCTGTTCCTCAAGGCACTGAGAGCAGAACCCTTTCAACAGGACAGATGCACACTCTCACTCTCCAGCCAAAACCACATAACACAGACCATCACCACAATATGGGAATTCAATAAAGAGGGCTTTTAGGTTCCACCCCTGCGAACAAGTAAGAGAAAACATTTGTATACTCAGGAACAACACATTTAAATACACTTAGGCTACTACACCATTAACATTTATTTAATGGCTGTATACATGCACAAGTGTGACATAGTAGGTCAGAAACCTCAATCTGACCTGAAGCAAAACTAGTTGAAACTGTTTACTGTAATTAGGGGCAGTCGTGGCCTAATGTATAGAGAGTTGGACTTGTAACCTGAAGGTTGTGGGTTCGAGTCTCAGGTCCGGCAGGGATTGTAAGTGACAGTGAAAGTGAAAGTGACGTGACATACGGCCAAGTATGGTGACCCATACTTGGAATTCGTGCTCTGCATTTATGCTCGGAATTCGTGCTCTGCAACACACACACACACACACACACACACACACACCGTGAACGCACACCCGGAGCAGTAGGTGGGGGAGTGAATAACCAACACTCTCTCCACCCTCAATGAGGTGAGATCCTTGAGCAAGGCACCGAACCCCCAACTGCTCCCTGGTTGCCGCAGCATTGGCTGCCCACTGCTCCGGGTGTGTGTTCACTACTGTGTGTACACTTGGATGGGTTAAATGCGGAGCACAAATTCTGAGTATGGGTCACCATACTTGGCCACACACCACTTCCCTTTCCCTTTCCCTAATTGTTAGAAATAGTTTCAAATAAATACTTTCAACACTATGTATCTAAAAAATAATAATAGCAGAATAAGGTGGATAGGTTTGTTGAGTGGGTACGATATTCCGAAAAATCACGGTTTGCTTTACGGCAGCAACAAATGCACATGTACAGCCAAAGGTACAGCGATCGACTATAATTGCAACAGTAATTTACAGTATTTAAGGCACTGAATTCCACTCACTTAACTGTAGAGGACTCCAAAGTCGCTTAAAATACACAAAACTACATACAGTTGCTGTAAGTACACTGTTAAAACATGTAATTGCAAAAGATAATTGTATTTAATATAAATGTAAACTTTAATACATTTTCATATAATTGTATATAACATGCAATCAAGTATCCAAATGTATTACATTCAGTTTGCTTTATTATTTTCAAGTAGGCTATATTATTTTCGAAATAAGCATAAAAGTATGCTTAACTGTAATATTTTTTTCACAAAGGAATAAAAGTGACAGGCTGCTGCAATGAGCATGTTCAACATACAACGTTTGTCATATTAATCAGCCATTATTTTTTTGTTAGATATGTAGTGTTGAAAATATTTATTTGAAACCATTTCTAACAATTCTAACAATTAAACATGTGTTGCCAGATCACCTAAAAAATGTGCTTTATCTAAATAAGTAGTTTTGATTAAAGCAGGAAACATTTATCTAATAAATCAACTACATTAGGTTACGCCTGCAAAAGTCATTTTTAGGGGTCAGATCAGGTGGCTCCTCAAAACACTGCAGAGTTTGAGCCGAGCCGCACACAGAAGTGTGTTGTTTGTGCAGTAAGTGATGTCAGAGGGTGAATCGTGCGGGTTGTGATCTTTTCTGGTTTTAATCTGGAAGATTAAAGAGCTGTGCTTCATTAGCATGTGTTTCTGCATCTCCCTGCAGAGTCCATCCCTACACACACACACGCACACATGCTCAGCCTATTACCCACTCTTGGGGCCATTAAGGCCTCACATTAATGATGCATAATTAGCATATGATGACAAATAATAGGAGTGAGCAGTATTAGGTGTAATGGAGGCTGCAGCAATAACATGGTATCCCACTGTTACCCACCACCAGCCATCCCCCCAAACAAACACACACTCACACACACCAGATACTATAAGTCTGCCTGCGAATATGCTGCTGAGAGAGGGGAAAAGCTAAAGACCGTCTACATTCATAAATTATTCAAATGTTATGTTACTTGTAAAACAGTACAATGGCATCCATAAGTCATTGTAACTTATGCTGGGTTAATCTAATCAATGAATCACACGATTATAATAATAATGGAAACGGGCTGAGCTAATTAAGCATGTCCTGTGCATTTCTGTTCTGAATTATTCATAATTGTGACTCAAAATATAAAGCATCTTCCTATGCCAACATTGTTGGCTAGACAATGAAAGCGTTCAGTTTATTTGATCAAAACAGCAGACAAATGATCAGTTACCAAACAGTGAGCTGCCCACTTCCATCCAATCACAGTAAAGAGATCCAAGGGCGCCGACAGCCAAGACACACAATTACAGACACCCAGGCGTGTTTTTCTTATATTTATATGCAGTTGTGTTAGACACAGCTCTCAACTTCTTACTCTCATTGTCCATCAAAACACCAGCTACAAACTCTCAATGAAGTACACAAACTCCTCTCCAATTAGATTTAAATAGCTTTTGTCTGAAGTTTGGGTTAGTATTTGCTGATGTGAATAGGAACGAAAGGGAAATTACTTCACAAATATAAACAGAATAAATCCAGAAGATGATGCTTCTTAAAGGGATTTTTTTATTTTTTTTAAGTCATCATTATCTGTCATGCAAACCTCATGTTTTTCTGTGAGAATTATTATTATTTTTTTTGTCCATACAATGGAATCAGTGGTCTCCAAAACTAAACTAAAATAAATAAATAAAATAAAATAAAAAATAAAGGGCAGTGCTTTAGAATAACGGTCCACCTATGCAGGACAAATGAGTAGTGCTACATTAAGACTTCAGCTACTACTATTAAATAATATACAAATAAGTTGAATTATTCAGTAAGTAACAGTGAATATAGGACTGAGATAGTTTATTATTAAATAGATTAGGTAATCAATAATTACTAAATGATATTATATAAATTAATTCTTTAAATACAAAACAAATACAATTTAACTACTCATCACACATCATTAAAGGGACGGTTCACCCAAAAAATGAAAATTCTGTCATTAATTACTTACCCTCCTGTAGTTCCAAACCTGTAAGACTGTCGTTCATCTTCGGAACACAACTTAAGATATTTTTGATGGAATCTGAGAGCTCTCAGACCCTCTCATAGACAGCAAGGGTCCTTATACGATCAAGGTTGAACATGGATTATTTTACAGATCTCAATGCTTTGTTTCTGGACCTTGATCATGTAAGGACACTTGGTGTCTATGGTTGGGTCAGAGAGCTCTCAGATTCCATCAAATATATCTTAATTTGTGTCTGAAGATGAACGTTGGTCTTATGGGTTTGGAATGACATGAAGGTGAGTAATTAATGACAGAATTTTCATTTTTGGGTGAATTAACCCTTTGAGCTATTGCCTTTTTTAATGGGAACTTCTACTGATCTGATATTTTTGGAGAAGACAGACAGACAGACAGACAGACAGATAATGTTATATATCTAATATGTTGTGACTTTCAAAGCCAGTCAAAGCTGAATCAAAAGTGTTCATGAATTCGTGTCACAGTAACTTTTTAAAAAGCTCTATTTGGACTATTTGTTTTATAACTATCTTCATCACCTCTTTCTCTCAGTCTCTCTTTCACATGCCTGTTTACGGCCTCCTCAGCTCAAATTGACTTGCTAATGTTAACTTTTATTCAGTTGCTATGGGTTACAGCGTGCTGAGGTTTGACAGTGAGTGTGCGGGCAGTGCTGATTAGTAGCAGGCAGTTCTGTCCATCTCTCGCGCATGGCTGAACCATCTGGCCATTTACTCGCTAATAAGCCCCTAATGGGCCAGATATTCGCAGCCCTGTCACACGGACGAGGTGCAGGATGCCTACAGCCCTCAACTCCCTCTGACATGTTGCTTGTTTCACATCAAAACTCGTCATTTACAGGCAGAGAGCTCAGAGGACGTAAAAAGTTGACCTAATCTACACTGTTAACACACACACATAGACACACACACACTTCAGGCTTTGTTATGTGTCAGACAGACTGAGCACATGGTAATGCATTCATCCCTTCACTGTCTCTTCTCTGATCCTCTCTCTCTCTTTCAATCTAATTTTTTTTCTCTCCTTCTCTTTCTCTCTGCCACACTGAAGTGAGAATATGAGTGCTGCCAATATGTTTGATTATGCACACATCGATTTCACTTTTCCAAAGAGAGGATTATGCATGGAAAAAATTCAAGGAAGGCAAACGAAAGGAAATGGAAAAAGAGAAAGAGCGAGAGAGTTGAGGGATATTACGCATAAATCTGCAAAGCGTTCATGTCTGCCGCTGTCATTTGTCCTAGAAGCATTGACTTTTTGCTGTGGATGTTTTCAGATGAACTGATCCAGCTGAGATTGTAATTGGTGACATGCAACTTTAAGTTTAACCTTTTCTGAGACACTGGTGGCAACCAATTAACTGGCCATTGAATAAAAAACATCCCTAATGATCAGTCTCATTACGGCTGTATCGGGCTGTATGTGTGGAGAATGTGCAGCAGAAACAGAACAGAGCTCACGGCCTTCACCAGCGTCAGAACGGCTGCTGAACTGATTAAAGTGACCAGAAACCGCTTTAATGCTGAACAGAGGAGCTGGGAGAAACCTCGTAGTACTTGATCATTGTACCTTTTTCAACAGAAGTTTGTTTTAGTGTCTGTGAATCCATGATGATGTGGCCTGTCCTCACGGATCTCTGCTGTGACTAAAGTGAAAATTTTGAGTGGATGAAGGCCAGCGACCACAGTGAAGTCTGCAACCTTTAACACCCTGTCAATCACACTGCTGCAGAGATGAGGACAGACTGGACAAGACCAGACGAGACAAGAAGAGAAAATATAATAGGAGAGGAGAAAAGATGAGACACGAATGAATAGAGTAGAGGAAAAAATTTACCAAGAGTAGAGAAATGATGAGCTGACACAAGAAGAGCAAATATCAGAATCAGAATGAGCTTTATTGGCCAAGTATGTTTACACATACAAGAAATTGTGATATAGTGACAGAACCTCCACAGTGCAACAGAGAGACAGTAATAGGACAGGACACAGATAATAAATAATAATACAAATATCCAAATAGGCAATGTACAAAACAGCAAAAACACAATATATAATATAAACAGTTATGGTATACAGGTCTGATATGTGCAAATTTGAAATGAAAAAAATTTGATAAATAAAAAAGTAAGCAAGTGTGGTGAATAACCTACATGAGATGATATAAAGAGACTAAACAGGAAAATACAAAACAATGATGAGACAAGAAAAGACAAGACAAGAAGAGTAAAAATAAACGAGATGAGTGATATAAGAGAAACTAGGCATCTATAAAAAACTTTATATGGAATATGTAAAAAAGACTAAGCGAGAAGAGAAAATAAAATATGGTACAAGAGAATAAGACGAGACAAAAAGAGGGATGAGATGAAATGAAAATTATAGCAAAAACACAAGAAAAGATGAGTAGAGACTAGAAGAAAAAAAATCAACAGCAAACAAGAAACCAGACGAGACAACAAAATACAAAAGCAATATAAGAGGATACTAGATGAGACAAGAAGAGAAAATACTGTACCAAAGAACAAGAGACAAGGTGAGATGAAACGAGGCAAGGTGAGAAAAATGAGCCCAGAAGACATGAGAAGGAGCAGATGACTTATCATTCAAACAATAAGATGGCGGCTCTGAACTCACTGAAGGGATTTACCGTGTTCTTAAAGCACTCAAGAGGAAATCAGCTTTTCACAGTCATCCGCCATGCTCTACGCACCATTATAATCGCCTCACGAAATAAATAAAAAAGTCTCCCACACGCATATCAGAGATGTCGGAAAGCATCAAAGTTTGCTAAGAGAAAAGTTTGGCTGGTGTTAATTTGGGCAAAGCAGGTCAGATCCGCCGGATAACCAGAGGGTAAAACTGAGAGATGAAAATGGAAGAAATGAAAGAAGTTTTATAAAAATAATAGAGTCTCCAGTGATTTTAATTAGGCTCAAACACACATACACACAACTCCAGTAGCCTCTCTACTGTCTGTTAGCGTAACAGCACTGGAAGCTAATTTATGTAAACTTGTTCCATTATGTAGGCTGCTGAGAGTGTCATTACTCCTTTGGCTGGCTTTGGGGCTTTTCCCTACACAAACACCAATTCGGCTGCTCATTTGCTCGGTTTGCTGGATGTGTATTCTAATGAAGCCCCTAACAACAACACGGCCTGCCAGGGCAAATAATTACCCCAAAGTCAAAACAAAACAAAGTGACTATCTAATAGCTGCAGAAAGACCTCCGAAATCAACCATGTATATCTGCCTGGGCTAAACTATGTAACAAAGCAGATGACACGGTTTTGTGTTAGTCTATTACAGATGAGCACTATTTTAAATTGTAACGTCTTTATGAATCACTACTAATATTTGTGGCTGTTTCTTCACATTCTGGAACTTAAAACACAAAAAACGATCTATTCTTTCTGATCACGGTAAAACTGTCCTGAAAACTTTTTCAAATGTCTTTTACTGTATGTATAGATTATTGATTTCCTGAACATTTACTGATTATTATAGATTATGACAATTTAGTCTAATCTAATCTAACAATTATTTGAGGTACCTGCAATAATGCATCTTTAATGTCAATCACATTTTACAATCTAAGTTCAATTATATTGCTGATATATTATTTTTTAAACCATTTAAGTAAATAACATGGGCCTATTTTTATTATAATAATTCAATTATTAAATTAATCTAATTAATTGAGTTAAATTATTTGATTATTCGTGTGCAATTATTTGTGTGACGAAGCAAGAGTGAAGCAAAATATTTCAAGTTGTGTTGTGTCAAAATTATCAGTAACACTTTAGTATGGGGACCAATTCTCAGATATGATCTACTTGCTTATTAGAATGAATATTACTAGCATATTGGCTGTTTAGTAGTGTTTATAAAGCACATATTCTGCATGACCATATTCTACATCCCTAATCCCACCCATAACTAAATTTAACTACTATCTTTCTAACTATTAATAATTAGAAAATTAGGAGTTTATTGAGGCAAAAGTTGTAGTTAATGGTTAGTTAACGGTGATAACTGCATCTTAAAATAAAGTGTGACCAAATTATCCTGCATTTTTACACAAATTACAAATTTGTGGCATCATTTTCACCACAACCAAAAATGGTCCTAATAAAGTTGTCAAAATCTAGTATACTTTCAGTATACAGTATACGGTATATGATACGTACAGTATACGGATCAAAGGGACAAGTTCACAAATTTACAAATTATCTTGTGATGCTGATATTTCCACTGTTACCATTGTAAGGATAGAAATGATAGCAAAGTGTGTCTTTAAAGAACTTTTAACTTTTAAAAGTACACAGGATCACGGTAAAAATGGAAAACTTTTGCTTTTCTCTCCCACTTTTTCATCCTTTCCTGGCCCGCAGCTCTCTGTCTTTCTCTCTGCCACGGCTCAGTCCATTCTGGACGAGTGTGTGTTGAAATGGAAGGGTGCTGTGGATCCGGGTTTGACTGGCATCTGGGACCAAGAGACTTTCTGTGCTGTTTCAGTCAGAGAAAGTGAGACAGATGGAGAGAAAAGAAGAGAAGAATGAAAAAAGAGGAAGAGCATGAGAGACCTAGATTGAGGGATGAGGGAAAGAGAGAAGGTAAATATTCAGACGTAATCGCTCTCCGTCTGTCAGGCAGAGCAATCATGAACCTTCACAGACCAGCAGCATCATCACTATCTGGTTATGATATGATGGCAGAGTTCTGACCCTGTCTGTGGCGAGGAGGAGGAGGAGGAGGAGGAGGAGGAGGAGGAGGAAGGACGGCCGGGCAGGGCAGGGCAGGGCAGGCTGTGCTCGGGCACGGGCTCGGGGCTGTGGACTTGTCTGCTTTAATAGAGCGGATGTCATTGCAGCGGGCGAGCTGAGCGCCCCCCTCAGCTGTCACTCATCGGGCTGAGTGTCAAGACGAGAGCCGGGCTTGAGGCCGCCGGATTACAGGGTAGTTACCATAGCTGTCAGATTACTGACAACCTGACACCCCCGCACACTGCACCCCTTTAAATGTTGCTTTGTTTCCCTCCGGCAGATAGGAGAATTACCGAGCAGTAAGAGGAGAGTGAGGGACGGATACAAAAGAAAAAAAGACAACAAATGTGGAGGTTTTAGAGTTGCATGCTGTGTTAGCTTTGTGATGAAGTAACTCATGCTTTAGTTCAGTCAGAGAAAGAACCAAAAGGAGAGAGCCCAGGGGAACACTTTATTGCTCAGAGGTTGCTCTTTCAAAGCTCAGTAAACTTTATTGATTTTTTCTTCTCATTTCACCTTAGCGGTTCCTCAGTTAGAAAAAATAAACACCAAAGAGACCAATGATAGCTCATTTGGTTTTTGGAAAATCTGATGAGACCTGTTGTAGTTTGAGAAATTATTATAATATTTACTAGGGTATTTTTCTAGGAGCATAGTCTGAAAAGTAGAATATTTAAAAGTATAGTTCACCCCAAAATGGCAATTCTGTCATCATTTACTCAGCCTTATGTAAATCCCAACCCATAAGACTTTAATATTTAAACTTTAAAACACAAATTAATTAATTCTTTTTTTTTCATACAGCACATAATCCAGTGAGTCTTGAATAGATATATTATTGCTTGATATGATGAACAGATTTAATTTAGGCTTTTATTCACATTTAAACACATCACATGCTAGAACAAACCTCATTGGTTCTCATGCATCACACGCACATGTTTGAATGTCCATGTTTATGAAGTGTGATGTGTGAGATATATATATATGAAGAATTCAGATGCAAAAGCTTCTAAGTGCCATCTGAAATTTTTATCTAAAATGAGCATTTTTTATCAGGCTCCTATCTTTAGGTTCAGTAATTTTACTCTAATGGCAATATATAGGCCCTTTTCTATGCAATTCTATTTTCTATTCAAACGGCTCTTTGAGGCTTTTGCAGCTGAACTCTTCATATATACATATACATCCATACATACATACATATACAGGGCTGTGAAAAGGTTTTTGCCCCCTTACTGTTTTTTTTTTGCATATTTGTCACACTTAAAAGATTAAGATTATCAAGCACATTTTAATCTTACACAAAGATAACCCGAGTAAATACAAAATGCAGTTTTGAAATAATGATTTCATTCATTAAGGGAAAAAAGCTGTCCAAACCTGCCTGGCCCTACGTGAAAAAGTAATTGCCCCTAAGAATAATAATTGCCCCTAATAATAAATCTAATAACTGTTGTGCCACCCTTTGCAGCAACAACTGCAATCAAGTGTTTGCGATAACTGGCAATGAGTCTTTCACATCGCTGTGGAGGAATTTTGGCCCATTCTTCTTTGCAGAATTGTTTTAATTCAGCCACATTGGAGGGTTTTCGAGCATGAAAGGACTGTTTATGCCACAGCATCTCAATCAGATTTAAGTCCGGACTTTGACTTGGCCACTCCAAAACCTTCATTTTGTTTTTCTTGAGCCATTCAGAGCAGCTCTTGCTGGTGTGTTTGTGATCATTGTCCTGCTGCATGACCCAAGAGAGGTCACAAACTGACAGTCGGACATTCTCCTTCAGGATTTTCTGATAGAGTGCAGAATTCATGGTTCCATCGGTTATGGCAAGTCAACCCCAGACCATCACACTACCATGTTTGACTGTTGGTATGATGAATTGCTGTGTTGGTTTTACACCAGATGTAATGGGACACACACTTTCCTAAAAGTTCAACTTTTGTCTCATCAGTCCACATTATATTTGCCCAAAAGTCTTGGGGATAATCAAGATATTTTTTTGGCAAATATGAGACAAGCCTTTGTGTTTTTTTTGGTCAGCAGTGGCTTTTGCCTTGGAACTCTCCCATGGATGCCGTTTTTGCCCAGTCTCTTTCTTATTGTTGAATCATGAACACTGACCTTAATTGAGGCAATTGAGACCTTAATTGGTTAATGCCTGCAGTTCTTTATATGTTGTTCTGGGTTCTTTTATTACCTCCTGGATGAGTTGTCATTGAGCTCTTCGAGTAATTTTGGTAGGCTCGTCACTCCTGGGAAGGTTCACCACTGTTCCAAGTTTTCTCCATTTGTGGATAATGGCTCTGACCATGGTTCGCTGGAGTACCAAAGGCTTAGAAATGACTTTATAACCCTTTCCAGACTGATACATGTCAGCTGTTTTGTTTCTCATCTGTTCTTGAGTTACTTTAGATCATGGCATAATGTGTTGCCTTTAAGCATGCTTCACTTTGTCAGACAGGTTCTATTTAAGTGATTTCTTGATTCAACAGATCTGGCAGTAATCAGGCCTGGGTTTGGCTAGTGAAATTTAACTTAGCTTTCTAAAATACTGTGGTTAATCACAGTTCTTTCATGATTTAACAGGAGGGGGCAATTCATTTTTCACGTAGGGCCAGGTAGGTTTGGACACCATTTTTCTCTTAATAAATGAAATAATAATTTAAAAACTGCATTTTGTATTTATTTGCATTATCTTTGTGTAATATTAAAATTTGTGTGATGATCTGAATCTTCTAAGTGTGACAAATATGCAAAAACAAACAAAAAAAACAGGAAGGGGGCAAAAACCTTTTCACGGCACTGTATGTGTGTGTGTGAAAAATGATTACAAATAGTATATGATGTTTATCTGAAATTAATATCTGTAACAATGGAAACAGGTTTTCTGTAAGGGATAGGTTTAGGGTTAGGTTTTAAAATGAATGAAAGTGAATGAAAGATGGGTTCAAGTGTATTACAAGTGGTAAATATTATTTTTTTTTTAAATACAAGGATAGTATGTTAAAAGCGCATTTTAGTTCATATTCATGGTGTCTCAAAATAGCACAGTTTAGTAAACTTAGATGATCTTAATTTATCTTAAAAAGTACTAAAGGATAATTTTTAGTATATTAAGTACAAAATTAGTGTGTGAAAACAGAGCACTTTAAGTACATTATGGAAGTGCACTTGTATTTCACCTGGGAATGTAGAGTTTGCTGTTATTTATGGCTGATGAAGCTGTTATCAGTTTTGGACATAACACATTACAAAGTAACGCAATTCACGTAATCAGATAATTTTTTTAAAGTAACTAGTAAAGTACACTGAAAAATAATGATTCAATGAATTTACAAAAAAAAAAAATTAAGGTAAGTGGTTTCAATCGATTTATTTTAGCTGCATTTAAATAAACAAATTTAGTTGACTAACGTACAACATTATTTTTTTATTTAAATGTAGCTAGTGGTTTGCAACCACTTACCTTAAAAAAAAAATTGTATCATTAGTATCATAGTATCATTTAGTAACACATTACCTTTAAATTTACAAGAAATTTGCAAGGAGTATTTTTGTTATTAAAGTAAAAATAAGCTCAGCTCAGGCGACAAAAAGTAATGGAAAAGTAAAGTAATGCATTACTTTCCATAAAAGGGTGCATACATGTGCATTTAGTAAAGCAATATTGTAATGCTTTACTTTTAAAAGTAACTTTCCCCACCACTGGCTGTGATTGTGATTATTATTAATTTTCCCTGGTCAGGCTGAGTTGTGAATGAAGTCTCTAGGTAATCGAGGTAGACGAGGATCTGAGCATCACCTTGTATTAGCGACTCTCCTTAGCATACTGAAAAACCCCTAGCAAATGAGTTCCACTTCCTCTTTTGTAAGAAATTATGGAGAAAATGGGTCTGATGCTAAGAGGGCTGTAAGAGTGTGTCAGTGCTAAAATCACGACGAAGATATCCCATAATGCTGAGCAGAATGAGTAGTGGTAGCTGGAAATATTTTAATGATTGAATAGACAGAGTGGGCCGGACACGGGTCAGCGGACGTGTTTAAATTTTTTATTCGTCTCATTCGAGCGACCCTGTATAAGAGACTCTGTCATTCTACACCTCAAATGAGCACTGGGGTGGACGAGAGGTAGAGAGAGAGGAAAAAAGGAGAGAGCGTGTGGACATTGAAATTTACATCTCATAGTCTAGTGTAGTGGAACCACCCAATTAGAGACTGAAGGTAAGGGACAGAGTTGTGATTCAGAGAGACAACGCTTCTTGGATAAAGCCATACTGCCTATATCAGTCTTTGAGTTTTAATATATACCAAATAGGCTAGAGAACAAAACATTTTATTTTGCTTCTATCCATTTCCATATCTACTGTTTGGCCAAGTCTGGCTCCAGATTTGCTTTAAAAATATTATATAATAGCTATGTTCTAAAAGCTTAATGAATATTTGTAAGGTGCGTTTTCATTGTGGATTAAGCAATCCCAGAATGCACTGTCATATGCTCTGTGTGTAAAAAAAAAAAATCACCCAAGACTCCAAGATGGCGGATGAGTGAGAGTTAATTGGTTAAAAATATAATTTTATACAGTACTGCAAAAGTATCTATATAAATGTAATAGAAATACTTTAGATTAGGGAACACATATTCACCATTAATTAAGAGTTTTCCCTTCAACAAACTCCTAATTTGCTTCTTATTAATAGTTAGATAGTTGCTAAGGGTGGATTAACGGATCTAGAATATGGTCATGCAGAATAAGCCAACATTAATATGTGCATTACAAGTACTAATAATCAGCCAAAATGCTAGTAATATGCATGAATATTGAGAAACAGTCCTTAAAATAAAGTGTAACCAATTTCAGCTTGTTAAAATTTACTATGTTATCCAACATATTTGCATATCGGGGAAGTCGTGGCCTAATGGTTAGAGCGTCGGACTCGTTATTCAAAGGTTAAAGTACAGGTCCGTCAGGAATTGTAGATGGGGGGAGTGAATGTACAGCGCTCTCTCTACCCTCAATACCACGACTGCCTTGTTCAAGGGCACCGAACCCCCAACTGCTCCCACTGCTCCGGGTGTGTGTTCACGGTGTGTGGGTTCACTGCTGTGTGTGTGTACTTTGGATGGGCTAAATGGAGAGCGCAAATTCCGAGTATGGGTCACCGTACTTGGCCGTATGTCATGTCACTTTCACATCTTAAAAGGTGCACTTTGTAATAATGTAAAGTACTGGATTATAATTTTAAATGCAGTGTTACTCAATTACATTTAAAGTAAATATTACATTTGATTAATTTTATTTGATTTTAAATGTACTAAATTGCAACTTCATCATTATAAATGTGTAATTACGAATATATTTAAATACATGACTTAAATGTTTAGCAGTATATTCAGCAGTACTCTAACTTATTTAAAAGACAATAGAAGTCATTATAAAAATACATATAAAGATTTGATATCACTTTATTTTAAAGTGTCCTTGTAACACGTTACATGTACTTACTATTATAATAACAATAAATTATGCATAATTACCTGTAAGTAACCCTAAGGCAATATTGATCCTAACCATATAGTAAAATATATATTAATATTACTCAGTACTTAAATGTATAATTAGATTGTAACAAGGACACCTTAAAATAACGTGTAACCAAAGATTTACTGTACACAGAAAGTACTTAAATCCTACTTAAGTGGTGAAATTGCATTTAATAGAAATTTGAACTATAATAAATTTTCATTTAGTTGCAGGTAACAAGCAATTACATCTAAGTGTCCAAAACATTATATGCGGTTTACACTAATATCAAACTTTATTGGAATCAACTGTGAATTTAAACAAGGGGTATTGTTGTGTGATATGTTCCAGATCAGTCATATGTGCATATGTTCCAGATCAGTCCCCTCTGTATGTTTTGTAAGTTTAGTATGTTTTCTAATTTAGAATGTACACTATGGTGACAGTAGACAACAAGATTCTTCACTGGGTTTTGGAGAGCAAACGTTTTTTTAAAAAATCAAGCACAATTGTATTGATGTTTGAGCAGTGAAAGTTTTACATGTGTCTTGGGATTTAAGTTTTAGATTCAGTCTGGCAGATAATTCCAGTACATCCTGACCTGTGTTCTGTTCCAGCACCTCTTCAGGTGTCATTAACGCCCATTAGGTCAAGTATCATCCGGGCTGCGATATACCTGCTCAGATAATAAGGGCCAAAAACTGCAGACAACACACGGCTAAACAATTAGAGTTGGTCGGAGAGCACAGGTTAACACACTCTCACATCTCCACCCGCGTCCAGCGCTAGTCCTTAACGCAAGTTACGAGACCCGTCCGCAATGATAAGAAGCCTCTCGGTCCTGCCTGCTGCATTATGCCCCGCTCTCACCCTGCACTTTGCATAACCTAAAGTGTCTATTAAAATCCCCTTGTAAAATTCATAAAACAAAAAATGTGGTAGGTCAAGTCTAGAGGGAATCAAAGTAAGCTCCTTATTAGCAGCCAACAGAAAACACCCGGCCAATTATACATCCCGTGCTAGGAGGGCTCCAAATCAGCGCCAAGGAATAAGTATTTCCTCCCTCTCCTTCTCGCTCTCTCTTTGATTTGATTGTAGGTAAGCAGATAGGCCGGGTTTTAGCGGCGAATCGGGAGCCGGTAATTATAGTGTGAGTGTTTAGTGGACAAAAATTCAGTCTCTGCTCTTGGAGCCATTCAAGTACAAACTCATGTAAATCTTCAGTCTGCTACACATCTTAAATTGGTGGGTTTAAGGGATTCCCAGAAGGAGCAAAGGATCGGAGAGGAAAGAAGAGGAACTCTGAGCTCCAGAGATATGTAAAGAATCTCAGGCAGGAATTTAAAAGGCTACAAATTAGACCCGACATTAGTCTCCTCCTTCCACAGAGCCGGCGGAATGAGAATAAAGCAGAATAAATAAGAGCGAGACGGCTTCTTCCTGCTCTTAGAAGATGACATTAATCCTTTTATGTACAATGACAGCTAACAGGGCTTGGCTTCCTCCCCTGATGCCTGTGTAAAGCCAGGAGATTTTCTGACATGCCAAGGAGGGAGAGAGTCTATTACTGTTAGCGGCTCGTGGAAAACCCGGCCCAGATGCAGGAGAACGCTCCAGCAGATAAATGTAGACACGGGTCGTAATGTTTGCTGGGTTAGAGAACTCTAGAGGTCACATGTGAGGTAAGGCTGTCGAGGGTTCGGATTTGTGCACGTGAAGAAGAGATCGCCAGATGCTCTGATTACGGTGATTTAACCACACTTAAAGGGTTAAATGTTAAGTGTCGGTAGGCATGACACAGCACACTGTAAAACACAAGTGAGTTTTTGTAAAAAGACATGTGAAATGGCAGTAATAAAGAATTAAAAGAATTGATTTGTGCAGATAATTTCATATATTTTGTCCTGCATCGTAATAGCGCAGCTGAGGAAACGTGTGCTGCAACGTTTAAAAGCAATGAGGTCCGTGACAGACAGGGATCTTTTGATTCAGGCTACCTAGCAAGAACCTACAATACCCACTTCACTTCAGACACCTCAGCAACTGCATAGCAAAGCCCCTTTGAGCTCCATTTCAAACATTTGGCTGTGGTCTGATTTTTTAAAGTTTATGAAAAAAGCCTCTTGTTCACCAAGACTGCATTTATTCAGCCAAAATATACAGTAAAATTGTAAAATATAATTTCATTTTAAAATAGCTGTTGCAAAAAAATTTGCAAAGCTGAATTTTCAGCATCATTACTCCAGTCTTCAGTCACATAAAATGTATTTATTTATTTATTTTTGAGAAATCTTCAGCAGTGAGACACATTTTTCCAAGAAGCTTTGATGAATAGAAGGAACAACATTTATTTGAAGTGGAACTATATAAAAGTCACTTTGATCACCTTTGATCACTGTTAATCAATTTAATGCATCTTTGTAATAGAAATCTTAATTTCTCTCAGTCAATCAAGCAATCAATCAATAAAAAAAAAAAAAAAAAACTCTTACCGACCCACAAGTTTTGAATGATACAGGTGTGTTGTTATAGATTTTTATTTTTATTTTTTATTGAACATAACATTTAATTTTCTTGCAGGCTTAACATTTGTATGCTTTTGAAGACAGACAGACAGACAGACAGACAGACAGACAGACAGATAGACAGATAGACAGATAGACAGATAGATAGATAGATAGATAGATAGATAGATAGATAGATAGATAGATAGATAGATAGATAGATAGATAGATAGATAGATAGGAAGTGTCTAACAACTCTGTTAATATCTGTCTTACAACTAAATCAGTGAAATGTAATTTTTCTCCCATTTCACTTTCTCTGTTATTGTTTTTTTTCTGCCATGGATTTTTTATTTTTTACATTTTTTTTAGAATACTATTTTATCTGACAAAAAACAAATTAAATTGAAGGAGCAACAGTACAGTGTGTCTGTCTGTGTGTGTGGGTGCATGTGTGTCTCTGAACTATTTGTATAAAGCTTGTTGAAGTGTATTTTTGCTGTGATCTCAGCTCAGTGCTGTTTGATGAACATCTTAACCTACTTAGTGCAATTAGCGCTTCATTAGAAAGGCTAACTAACTATTGCTTCTCTCCATAATGATTTGCAACAGTGTGCACATTAAAGTAGATAATCAATGGCTGGCGTTCACGGCTCCAGCACAGCAGCTCTTGTCTGGATAAAGCGTCTGATAATACGACTGCAGTGGAAGAGCGTTTAATTGCAGAACGTTTCTCTCAGCCCCAGATTTCTCTTCCCTAATGAAGTGTCATCCGAAAGAATAAGAAAAAAAGCTGTATTGATTTTTTTCAGCAGTCAGCCTTCGCCACAAATATGTAATTATCCGTTTTAGATGTGGCAGGGGGATGGGTGTAATCTATAGCAGCTAGCCTTTAAGCTACACTGACAGACCCGTATAGTGCTTTTACCCTTTTCAAAATATGCAGCTCTGTGATGAATGAACTTTACACAAAATGTTGTTCTGTCCTGGTGCGTTCGAGACAAAAACTGTAATTCTACAGACGTCTGCATCCGGCTTTCCAGAGCAGGCATGTTTACATTAACACTGAGGTAACACACACACACACACACACATTTGTTTCACTTTAGTAGTGAGCACATTATATTTTCTATGGCCTACCTATACCCCTAAACATAAAATCATAGAAAACTGTGAAAAACACTATTTAAATAAAAACACTTGACCGATTTATAAGACTTTTTAACTAGTGACAAAAATGTCTTCACTACTCAGTTGTCATGATATTTCATTACATACTGTAAATGAGGACATTTGGACCTCGCAAGTATATTTAAACAAGTTCACACACACACACACACACAAAGTCAATGTGAAATGGAATTCACAACTCATTTTACGTCAAGTCATTTACTTGCACTTATTTCCAAGTAAAACAATGTAAGACAGGAGGTACATTTTATTCCTCGTAATATTATTATTATTATTATCATTATTACACATTTCTTTACTTCTTGAATTTAGATGAAATAATAATATACTAACATATTTGAGATATTAAAATCAGGTACTGTAAAACACAAATGTAAAAAAAACTAAACAAACAAACACATGATAACTTAAAATCCATAAAATTTTCTCTCCAGCATCTGTGGCCAGTAATAACATAAAAAACACAGTACAAACACAAAACACCGTCAGGGTAACACACAATACTTAAATAATCCATTAAACATAATTACTAACATGAAAGTTACTTTTACATTAAATATAAACAAAAATAAATGTTCACACAACTGGAAATTAAAAAAATAAATAAAGGTAAATTAAATCATTTTGGGAAATTACCTGTTAACCATTTAATTATTCGATGTTTAATTTGATTATGTATTCTATATGAGGCGTTAGAAACATTAGTTATTTTCAAAAAAAGGCCATTCGATCATGTTCACGTTTAAGTCATACTAGAAAATAGTGTATAAAAAGCTACACTTCCAGCCGTTATTTGAATTTCTTTCAGTATCAGTGCATCTTAATGCTCCTTCTGGAAATTACATTTTAAAATTTTGGAATTTACAGAACACTATCATTTCAAAGTTGCACATATATTGCTAACTTCATCTTTAATCACTTATCAGTATTGTGCTTTGTGTTTATTTGTCACAAGAAGGTCTATTTTTATTGAATTTTTGTATCTTAAAAATGAGTAAAAGAACAATAGTAACATGCACCAACAAAACTTCACACTCTGTATATTGTCTCTCAGCATACTGCAGAAAGTACAGGATCTCTCTCTCTCTCTCTCTCTCGCACACACACACACACACATTTCCCCAGACTTCACTTAGTGGAAGATTCCTCCTTTTAAACTTTTGCCTTTTCTCCGTTCCTCCGAGCACCATTCTCTCCCGTTTCTATCTCTCTTCCACTTTTTCGACTCATTCGTCTCCCTCCCTGTCTGAAGTGCAGCGATGGACGAGCGAACCTTAAGCCTACCCCATGCTGTGCTGCCCTTCACCATAATAAAAAGCCATTACCTTGACCGCTGACATGCGCTGGGAGGAAAGGCTGGGCCTGATATTTATTGATGAAACTCTGAGCTCCCAATCTGCAGCACTGAGTGGATATCATACAGCTGTCAGAGCAGACAGGCCTCAGAACAGTGACAGCCCTCAACATGGCCCATCTATAATTTATGAACTACACTGAAAACAAGCACCAAACAACAGAGCGGCCCGTCGGGCCTGGGGATTAACTTCTATAGCGCTAAAGAGCAGCGGATGCGTGTGTGTGTGTGTGCGTGTGGCGGCAGCCTGGTTAAGGAATAGTTTAATATGGGGTGAATGAGTACAATAGCATGTGTTAAATATTCAAACTGGGCTGATTCTCCCGAGGCTGCCAGGGTGAATAATATTACAGCCATATTTACAGAGGAGGAAAGAAGCAATGAGAGAGAACAAAGGCTTCATCTGAGCACTGTTGAGTTCTCTGGTCATCATCTATAAGAGATTCATATAATCTTTTCATTTACTTTCTTATTGCTGATCTTACTTTTTATAGTGAGACCGTGACAAAGGACAACTGCACTGATTATTAACAGTATATTAGCATCAAATTATTGACAGACTTCCGATTTGCATACTTTACATCCTATATTATCAGATTATTCATAATACATAGAAAACAGTGTTTCAAAGTTTCACAGATGGCGAAATCTGGTGGATTTTAAACGTACATCCTTGTATTCTTTTGGAATAATAACGGTCAAATCCTTTATGCTTTTACACTGTAAAAGTGAAAATAATGTGCAGTTTTACACAAATTTTATTAATTGTATTTATTTATTCATTCATTTACGTAACTTTGCAACAATTTTCAGAAGTGGCAAGTAGACAAGTAAACAGTTATTTTAGTATCGAGACTATTATAGTTTTTATAAATGTTTTGAATAGATTTTTATTTTTATATTTATTTTTATTTAGTTTTTCATTTAAAATGTAGCTTTAGTATTTTTTTTATCAATTAATGAAATGATACCTTGGCAACTATCTGAATATATAAAATAGGGTTCATGTTTTTTATTTATTAATATTTTTGGCTTAAATAATCCTGGGAAATACCACAAAGAAACAGCAAGTAACACATTGAATTAAATGTGAAATATTTGAGTAGAAAGACTGAAATAGAATTTTCTTGTAAAACAAATAAATAAAAAAAATATATATTTTATTAATTATTTCGGAAAATCATTGTTTAGAGTGTATCCTAAAGGAACTGATTTCCACCTGATTCAAATATTTATAATTATAATTAGTTAGATTAGCCATGTTGACACATTTTATTTTAAGGTGTCCTTGTTACAGTGTAATTATACATTCAACTACTGAGTAATATTAATTAACTACATGTACTTACTATTTGCTTAGGGTAAGGATTAGGGTTTGGCTTTGGGTTACTTGCATGTAATTATGCATAATTTATAGTTATTATAATAGTAAGTACATGTAACGTGTAACAAGGGCACAATTTACCACCAATGTTAAATATTTTGGACTTGAATGAAAGCGGCTGGTTTAGATGAAATTACATCACTTCCTCTAAACTCTTCTGCACTGGCTCACTATCACAATGCATTTAGCTTGCATTAGCACGATGGTACTATCTATAAGCTGTCATGTATGCAGTCACTGGAATGAGCTGAATTTATGTTGGACACAGAGTGAGCTGTAATCTACAGTAAATTAATGTAGAACAGATGTTATCTGCTTCTTCATGACAAATATGTCTGGCCAGGCCAATTACATGCAATTAATCTGTTACTGAGATGTTACAAATATTGTGATCAGGAAAACATCAGCACACCTCTTTTATGCTTTTTAACATGTCTTTTGTTTTGGTGTATAATATTTAGGAAAGACTTTAGAATAGGGAACACTTATTCACTATTTAATGCTGCATAATAACTACAAAATAAATAAAGTAAAATTATACATGCATATTAAATACATGCATGCACACAGGATGCATGTACGTAATTCATTCTACTCATCTGATTATTGAGTTTACAATGAGTAAACATTTCTGAAACAAATCCATAACGTTCAGGCTTCAAATAATTTTTCATCCTGCAATATTCACTTATATCTTATGACAGCTCTTAAACAACTTTCAGACTGACAAAGTAAAGAAACGCTTCCTCTTTTAAATGCTGTTCTTCAGATCGGTGAAAGCCGCCTTATCTCTGGCTCTGAACATTTTGACATGTGTGTGATCAATACATGAGCCTGTGATTAAATTCAGCAATGTTTAGGGAAGCTTCATTGTCCGAGCTTCAGTGATCAAGAGGGGCCTTAGTCTGACGTTTGCAGACTTTCGGAAAGCAGAGGATATAGAAGAGCCACCCCTCTTTTTAGACACTCATTTTTTTCAGAGAAGCGTCTTATGTCGATAAATTATTCCAAGCTTCTCCAGAGTCATTACGCATTTATTTTGATCTTGCTTCATAATTCACAGACTGCCGCACAATGTATTTTTTCAAAATGCGGGTAATTCGTTGATGCAGAGCGAAGTTATGATTCATTTATACTGCTGTGACAGAATAATACGGACATGTCAAAATGCATTAAAACTGCTCAATGTCTCGCTTTTATTTTTAGATCCAATTGAGATTTTACTGATCTTGAAAAATATACAGTGTTCTGTGTTTACTTCACCTTTTGGAGACGATGTGTTATTGTCCCAATTAATTTGTTATTCCTGTCACCACAGGCATGGTACGCGTCACACCTGTCATCTCTCTCTGCTCCGCATCTTCAGAAAGAATGCCATTTAATTTCAGAGTAACTCCTTCATAACAGGAGAGAGTTTTTACTGAGAGGCTCTTAAGCTAAGTAAACACTGATTTGATTGCTCATCAGAGTGATGTATGGTAAATCGAGGGTGTCTTTTCTCATCTCAGCTCAGAGATCGCATGTGCCTTCAGTTAGAGATTCAGAGCGTGTGAAGACAGAGCGCCTGTTTTGATGCTCATCATGAAGGCATAATCTGACCATTTAGTTCTCTCTGTGAAATGTGAATATTTGTTTTTATTGCTCATAGATGAGGGCTGAGTGCACATGCTAAATACAAAACGTGCGGCTGACTGGTTCAGGCCAAATGCTGATCTAAGAGGGTGTTCAGAGGTCTCTAATGCTGAATAACAGTCTATAGAGTATATCAATTAGTCTATATTTTAAACGGTTATACAATGGTTATACGGTTTTAAACTGTATGCATTTGGGCATACAGTTGGATATATGAACACTTAAGAGTATTCTGATGACTGAGAAGGGTCTCTATGATAACCTCTTTTAGTACTGACAACATCTCTACTACAGGCTCATTTTTTTCAGAGAAGCATCTTATGTCGATAAATTATTCCAAGCTTCTCCAGAGTCATTACGCATTTATTTTGATCTTGCTTCATAATTCACAGACTGCCGCACAATGTATTTTTTCAAAATGGGAAGAACCAGTCATCAGAACCAGTCATTCTGCAACCTGAAGTGTATTTTTTGATACTTTCTCATACCTCTCTTTAATTTAATCAGATACAAATATGAACCGTTCATAGGTTGATTCACTCTGCTGTTAAGTGTACCACTGTGCTGATTTTTAAGAGTAGGACTCAAAAAGGAGGTTTGGAAACATGTTTGAAAACAGTCACAACACCCCCACCCCCACCCCCATTGGTGACACTAGTAGGACAGAAATTATTCTTCATCTTAAGGAAGGCGATCATTTTAATATTATGCTTTTTTGTTTGTTTGCTTGTTTGCTTTTTGAACATGCACTGCAGAATCTTACATTGGAAAAAAAAGAAGTTTGCAGTATAGTTATTAGTTGGCTTATGTTTTTACACTAGTATTTCTAAATGTATTCTAATTAAATAAAAACTGTATAATGTAAATAATAAAAATGAGCAGGAAATATAATTATTAAATATTATCTATGTATGTATGACAGCATTTTTTTATGGATTATTAATCAGCATTTGTATATTAACTGTAATAATGTTATGTCCACAATACTATGGCACTTGGTTCTCATAGTGACCTGCGGCTTGAATAATTTAATTTATCATTATTTTATGATGTATAATATTTCATAATTATTTATGTTGCTTTTTATTTAAATTTTAGTTACTGATTTTGACATTAAAGTTTTATCCAAATTTATTTTGTAATATTGTGGTCATCGTTTTGCTTTATACTGTATGCTAAGCGTTCATGCCAAGTTTTTTATTTTTTATTTAAAAAGCTTAAACTTAGTCTTGTAAATAAGAAAGACAAATAAGGTTCAAGCACCAAGTTCCAATGGGAACACTAATCACCATAATGGCGACGTAATGGTAAATATTTGCACTATTATCCAACAATGCAGTCCAATTTTATTTATTTAACAGTAATTTGTTGTGTCCTGAAAAAAATGACCTACCATGCATTGATTTCTCAGTAACATTCTAATGTGTTGCAGTGCATAATTCAAAACATTTATGACAAAATTAAAAGCCTTATTTACTTTAACCAACAGATACCTTAACTAAAGCATACGCAACAAAAATAGCATGTATGTGTTCAGGGAACTAGAGAGATGGAAAATGGAGTGAAAAAGAGAAAAGCCGAGAGAGGGAAAGGTAAGAAGCTCTTTTTTTCCACTGCTGCAGCCTACAAGGATTTTTTTGTGTGTGCTGTTATGGTTCATCATTATTAAATGTCTCTTGTTAGATGGGAGAGGCGCTTTATCAAAAACAGCCATTCATCAGGAGCTGGGGCAGACAGCTCTCATCTGACCTCTGCTGCAATAATACCGCATCAACTAGGCCAACTACCCAGTTTAGCGGCAGAGCAGAGAGCAGCGACCGGAGGGAAGATTAAGTGCACTGCTCCAGCTCTCCGCTCCCACGGGCTCTTCTGCCTGATGTTGTATTGATTGCAAAAGTTTACCAGTAAGTATCACAAACAACAATAGCCAGGTCAACGTTCACTGAGGCCTGAATGGTTATTCCCTGATGGGAGGGGAGCCAGCAGAGATCTCTGGGCAAAAGCTGAGCCATCGTCAGCTTGAGAGAGGAGCGGTTTGGGGTTGGCCGTGCCGGACCACTCCTCCTGACATTTAGGAAAGCGATATGTCAAAGCGAAGAGGAGAGAAAGAGAGCAAAGAGAGAGGGGCTGCGAGATAATTATAAGCCTTTGCATTATAAAAAGCTCCATCGACAAACTGTCCTCCACATCTGCCATGCAGTGCACAGGCCTGTTAAGAGCTCTCAGTACCCCTCTATCCATCTAATTACTACCATATCTTTTTTTGCATCTCGTATATAAAACACGCTATATGCTACATTCCATTACGCTAGTCAACGCATAAACTTTTGGACAGAAAATCAAAAGTTAGATTTTTATAATTTCTGAAGAAAACATCCAAAACATGCACTCATGATGCACAAGCATAGCTATGCAGTTCCTAAGGTCTTCTGAGTGTTTTTAGCGCATTGCTATGAAGTCGCTATGATGTTCTTTGATAATGTAGCTTTTAGATATACTTTGGGACCCATTTTATCATCTGTCAAGTGAAGATTGTAAGTTTCATCACTACAGAAAGTAATAGTACATCGCTCCAATACATGCCACATAATTTAACATGCCAATTTAGGGGCTTCAAATCCCTGAATATGAGTAATTGTGGCCACACTTTATATTGCGTATCTTCAACTACTATGTATTAACTAAACAAAAAATATAGGTTACATTATTTAAGGTTTCCTTGTTACACCATAATTATACATTTAAGTACTGAGCAATATTAATGACATTAATGACATGTACTTACTATATGGTTAGGGTTAGGATTAGGGTTTGTCTTAGGGTTACTTGCATGCAATTATGCATAATTTATTGTTATTATAATAGTAAGTACATGTAACGTGTAACAAGGACACGTTACAATAGTGTTATCTTATGTAGTTACCTTATAATAGCAGCACTTTCTTAGGCAAGTACACATAAAGTGCACGTACTTGCACTTACTATAAAATAAAGCGCAATCCAAAACACTTTTGAGTGCTATTAATGTGGGATACTGCAAATGTTGCGGAGGTTTAAGAGTGGGTTAAGAGTAGGGATAGAGTCAGGAGTGTAATTATACATGTAAAAACAGAAAAAAGTACAGATGCAATTACAGTATAAGCAGGTATACTCTAATGCGCTATATCTAATTATTAATTAGATACACAGACACACACAGCCGTGGCCTAATGGATAGAGAGTCAGACTTGTAACCCGAAGGTTGTGGGTTCGAGTCTCAGGTCCGGCAGGGATTGTAGGTGGGGGGCGTGAATAACCAACACTCTCTCCACCTTCAATACCACGACTGAGGTGAGACCCTTGAGCAAGGCACCGAACCCCCAACTGCTCCGCAGCATTGGCTGCCCACTGCTCTGGGTGTATGTTCACTACTGTGTGTGCACTTGGATGGGTTAAATGCGGAGCACAAATTCCGAGTATGGGTCACCATACTTAGCCACACACCACTTCCCTTTCCCCTTTTTTAATACATAATAGTTAAAGATACTTGACCACAATCGCTAACACTTTATTTTAAGGTGTCCTTGTTATACATGTTACATGCACTTACTATTATAATAACAATAAATTATGCATAATTGTATGCAAGTAACCCTAACCATATGGTAAGTACATGTAGGCCTAGTGAATTAAAATTACTCAGCACTTAAATGTATAATCACACTGTAACAAGGACACCTTAAAATAAAGTGCAACCCCACAATCGTATAGTAGCAGGCCGCATGAACATAAGCAGAAAAACACTGGCTATGCTCAACCTCTTCCACAGATCTGTTTGTATTTGAGGGGCTTTAAGACATGCGGTCACTGAAAGCGGCATCCGAGCGAATCTGATCTGAGATCAGCTCGTCGGGGCTGGACTGAGTGATGGCGACTCCTTGGCCTCTGCGCCAAGGCCACCTTGCAGCCTTTCATCACACCGCCTGCGCGTGTCATCATCAAGAGACCGCTGCCTGCGCGTGTCATCATCAGGGGACTGCGGTGCGGCGCTGAGGCTGGCCCTGTGGGTGTAATCATGTGATTTGATGGTGTGACAGCGTAATGACACACAGAGCGGAGGAGTGGAGAGCACTGCCCCGTGCTAGTCTGTCCCCCAACTCTGCTTCTCTCGTTCTGGTCTCTGAGGTGAAAATGAGATTTATTGCTGTGGAGAAAGACACTCTTAATTTCAGATATTTCATTTAATGAGCTGCATTAATGGTAATTACACTACTAAGAAGTGCAGCCTGTTTGAATTGCCTCCCTTTTGTTGTTTTCCTCTTTCGTTTTCGTGATGCCTATGATAATGTGAGGTTTAGAAGACAGAGGACTCTCATCCAACTGACATTTGACTGGAAATCTGATGTCAGTAGAAACATAAAAAAAAAGATATTTCGAAGAATGTTTGGTTACATTTTATTTTAAGGTATCCTTGTTACAGTGTACATGTAAGTACTGAGTAATATTAACTGTTAACTATTAATATTAACTACATGTACTTACTATATTGTTAGGGTTACAATTAGGGTTTGGTTTAGGGTTACTTGAATGTAATTATGCATAATTTATTGTTATTATAATAGTAAGTACATGTGATGTGTAACAAAGACACCACAAAATAAAGTTTTACCGAATGTTTCAACTGTTTTTGTCCATAGAGTGAAAGTCAGATGGGTCCAAAGCACTTTTCTTTGGTTTCAGTTGGGTCTGTGGCTATGTTGTTAAGATGCATGTTAGTTGGGTCTGTAGTTGAGTTGCTTGGTCTTTGTTGTGTAGTTGGAACTGTAGATCAGCTTTTTGGTCCATAACGGTGTAGTTTGGTCTGCAGTCATGCCATTGTTTAACTACATTAGGATTTTTTTCCTTTTTTGGTGGGGACTATAACGATGGTTTGGTCTGTAGCTGTGTTGTTTAGTCTTCAGTTGTCTAGTTGTGGATTATTATTATTTTATTTTTTTTGGTCTGTAGCTATGTTGTTGTTTAACTGTATATTAGTTTTTGATCTTTAGAGGTGTAGTTTGGTCTGTAGCTATGTTGTTGTTTAACTGTATATTAGTTTTTGATCTTTAGAGGTGTAGTTTGGTCTGTAGCTATGTTGTTGTTTAAATGTATATTCGTTTTTGATCTTTAGAGGTGTAGTTTGGTCTGTAGCTATGTTGTTGTTTAACTGTATATTAGTTTTTGATCTTTAGAGGTGTAGTTTGGTCTGTAGCTATGTTGTTGTTTAACTGTATATTAGTTTTTGATCTTTAGAGGTGTAGTTTGGTCTGTAGCTATGTTGTTGTTTAACTGTATATTAGTTTTTGATCTTTAGAGGTGTAGTTTGGTCTGTAGCTATGTTGTTGTTTAAATGTATATTCGTTTTTGATCTTTAGAGGTGTAGTTTGGTCTGTAGCTATGTTGTTGTTTAACTGTATATTAGTTTTTGATCTTTAGAGGTGTAGTTTGGTCTGTAGCTATGTTGTTGTTTAAATGTATATTCGTTTTTGATCTTTAGAGGTGTAGTTTGGTCTGTAGCTATGTTGTTGTTTAAATGTATATTCGTTTTTGATCTTTAGAGGTGTAGTTTGGTCTGTAGCTATGATGTTGTTTAACTGTATATTAGTTTTTGATCTTTAGAGGTGTAGTTTGGTCTGTAGCTATGTTGTTGTTTAACTGTATATTAGTTTTTGATCTTTAGAGGTGTAGTTTGGTCTGTAGCTATGTTGTTGTTTAACTGTATATTAGTTTTTGATCTTTAGAGGTGTAGTTTGGTCTGTAGCTATGTTGTTGTTTAACTGTATATTAGTTTTTGATCTTTAGAGGTGTAGTTTGGTCTGTAGCTATGTTGTTGTTTAACTGTATATTAGTTTTTGATCTTTAGAGGTGTAGTTTGGTCTGTAGCTATGTTGTTGTTTAACTGTATATTAGTTTTTGATCTTTAGAGGTGTAGTTTGGTCTGTAGCTATGTTGTTGTTTAAATGTACATTTGCCATGTTTTTTTTAGCCGTAGATTAGTTTTTTACTCTGTAGAAGAGGAGTTTGGTCTGCAGTCGTGTCATTGTTTAACTGTAGATTAGGATTTTTTATTTTTTGGTCTGTAGCTGTGTAATTTGGTCTGTTGATTATTTTTTTCTGTTTTTTAGAGGTGTAGTTTGATCTGTGGCCATGTTGTTGTTTAAATCTACATTTGCCATGTTGTTTTCTTAACTGTAGATTAGTTTTTTTGTTGTTTATAGCAGTGTATTTTTTAGCAGAGAAAGTTGATCTTAAAAGTAATCACTTGCTAGCTACTAAATATATCTTCGACAGTGTAATTAGATTAATTACTCTCTCAAAAAGTATTGCATTACTTATTCCCCCGGTTTCACAGACAAGGCTTAAGGCTAGTCCTAGACTAAAATGTAAATCTGAGCTGTTTCAACTGAAAGAAACTTGCACTGACTGATCTTAAAACATGTCAGTGCCTTTGTTTTGTCTTAAGACGAACACCAGTTTTTCTAAGGCATGTTTATAAAAATTACTTAAATGTCCTAATTGAACTATGGCTTAATCCTGGTTTAGGCTAAACCCTGTCTATGAAACCGGGCCATTACGAATTACTTTTGAAATCCCATATCAACCTTGACCAGTTGAACAATACAAGGATAAACATGAAACTGCTCTTTTAATCCTTTCAAATAAATATAAAATTGCTTAAATTATTCTTAAACTGACCAAAGTATTTAAAGGGACAAGTTTACATTAAAACCATACATTTTAACATTAGATGTTAAATATATATGTTAAATACAATTTTGGTGTTATTTATTGTTTTATAGTCTATACAGTATTTAATGCAATTAGATCAGATGTAACTCTAAATAAATTATAGAACAACTATGAGAAATCCCTTTTTTTTTACTTTTGTAAGGGAAAAGTCATTAAATAACAGTAATTACATAATAATGCATCAGACCCAACACTGGTCGTGGTGTAGTTTGGTCTGCTATTTAACTATAGATTATTTTTTTAGTGCTGTAGTTTGTTCTGTAACTGAGTTGTTTAATCTTTAGCTGAGGTGTTGATTGTAGCTGGCCCACACATCAAGCAGTTAAAGGCCTGAGGCACCACTGGAATTAATTACATACAAAAGCATTTCTGTTCGGAATACACACACCAAATTTATCACTGGCCCTTTAATGGGCCTCATCTGAGTCCATCCAAACTAGCTGACTGCCTGGGGGCAAATAACTCCTGTCCTTCCACGGCTGTGTGTGAGTATGTGTGTGTGTGTGTGTGTGTGTTTGTAGTATGAAAAGTGGGGGACCCACACATGCTGGAGGCTAGCCCAATTCCAGGGTGAGGGGTGGAGAAGGCTAACAATGCCCGCAGCAAATTCAACATCTAAGCCAGGGGCCACCCCTTCAACACACACACAACTCCCACTGGTACAGGGGCTCAAATCCAGTCCTGACACTGGTAATTGTGTCATTTTGATGATGATAATTCTTCATAGGCTTGGATAAGGTGTCAGTAACTATTTGCTGAATCTGGAATTGTATCTTTACTGAAGGACAACAGAGCCTGTGCTCTAGAATTTAGACTTAAATGATTTTTTTTTTTTTTGCTTACAAGAAAATGAATATACAAATATATATGAAAATTATATACGCTGCCAAATTACTAAATGTAAATGTAAATGTAAATATATGCAAATTATAAAAACAAAAATATTTTACCTTTTTTGTATTTTTTTATGCATTCTAAAGAAAAAATGTTTTATATTTATATTTTTGCTGTATATTTATTATTATTTACATTTCATTAATATTTAATTATATTCATCTGTATTCTAACATTAAATATCATTATATAATATTATATACTTACTAAATTGTAATTAATTACTAAATTATATAGATTCTTGAAGGATTTCTTTATATTAATATATTATATAATATTTTTTAAATGAAATTAATACTTTTATTCATCAAGGATTTTATTCAACAAGGATATTTTAAAATCATCAAAAGTGACATCTTAAAAAAATGTATCAAATGTTAAAAAAATGTATCATGAAAAAATGTATCATGGTTTCATTAACATTAAGCAGCATGGGATGATTTTAAAAAGTAGACTATTAGCATATTAGAATGATTTCTGAAGGATCACGTGGGACTGAAGACTGAAGTAATTGCTGCTGAAAATAGCTTTGCATCACAGGAATAAATTACATTTGAAAATATATTCAAATAGAAAATGGTCATTTTAAATTGTAATACTATTTTACATTTTTAACGGTTTTTACTGTGTTCTTGATCAAATAAATGAAGCCAGAAGAGACTTATTTCAAAAACCTTATCAAATCTTTCCAACCCTAAACTTTTTAAGAATATTGCAGATCTGTAGGAGTATTGTTCCATCCATGCATGAATAGTATAATCTGTGCAAAGATGACAATCCATAGGCAAACTAAAAGGCTGCACAATCAGTTTGTTAAAAAATATTTTACTTGAAAATATAGATTATCAAATGGACATTGATACTGAAAAAGTCTCCAATTAGTCACAATCTGCTATTGAAGGTTATTTGAGTTGCTTTCAAACGTTCCTTCTAACAGCTGATAAATATGGTTGTAGAAAGCGGCATCGAAGGACGCAATGATCTGCGCTCACAGGGACTGGCCTTTTCTCATGCGATTGTCATGCAAGCACGGTTGTAAGTAATCATGTGGCTTTTAATGATGGAATGATAGACCTGCCAAACAGTAGCTCTCCTCCCATATACACACACACAGACACCAGCAGGGACACATTAGCATATCCTGCTCAATTCTCAGCTGCCTTTAACATAATCCATATTTGTTGGGTAAAGTCCAACAGTGAGCCCACTCCTGTGGGTGTGTGCTGCTATGCAGTCTTCAAAGGCGGCTCTGCCCGCAGCACAACGCATGCTTGACCAGCTAAGCAATTCAGAAATGCAAATGGCAGGGCAGTCTCCTCTCTGCCTTCAGCTCTCAGGGACAAATCCCTTTTGGCGAGACATCTATCTGACTGCCTGACTTAGTATTCCTCAACACCAGTGCAGAGTGCATGTGATCTTTATTCCAAATGCTGCGAGAGAGGGAGAGATAGATGGATAGATAGGTAGATCGAGAGAGAGATGAAGAGAAAGGGAGACCTCCTGTCAGCTCAGTGTGAATGTGCTCAGGTTCTGGGGCATGTCAGCGCATACATCACATTTAAAAGCATAAAAAACCCATTTCAGATTCACCTTTTACAGTCACACAAACTGTCAGAAAGGTTAGAAAACTATCATCTTTCTATTGTAACAGTCAGACACACCACTCCAGATTTATGTTGTATTCTACAATATTTAATTATAAAAACATGCATGTAAGATGTATTCAGTTTATTGGTGTATTAAGATTATGACTAGAATGTACAAAATTATTCAAGCAATTAACTTTTTTTCTAGCAAGTAAAAGACCTTTCAATATAATTGTCCACCTTCAGCTTGTGGTTACGTGCCTTTTTTTCAAGGAAATATTTTTGATTTTTTTATTAATATTTCAAGATTGACATTAACTGGACTGATTATTTTTGATTTAAAAAAAAAAAAAAAATCATGTTAAAATGTATTGCATATGATGCATCAACAGATTTTTTATATCTGTACTTGTCAAAATACAAACCATCTGTTATTCAGACTAAAGACCCACTGAAGTGAATTTCCATTTTATAATGTGTTATAGAGCTTCAAAGAGCAGAATCGGAGCGCGGGAGAGGTATTATATTTACTGCCTTTACCTGAGGGGTGTGTGTAATAAAACTTTAACGGGTCCATAAAGCTGTTCTTGTAGGAGATCCTAATCAGCTCTTTGAGCCTTTGAGCAGACGGGCGTTTATATACCCAACATGCTCTTTAACGTCTCGTTCTCGTGTACAGAGAGAAGTGAGATATTTGCAAGACGTTTACGCAGCGCACTGCTTTACAGGGCCAGACTGATACTGTGTGGGCAGAAAGGCTTATTGCTTAAATGCTCATAATGACCAATTACGGAAGCACATCATCCATCTTAAACATAAAGATTACTGAGTCCTTAAGTGCTTAAAAGCAATCCTGGAGTGCGATCGTGTCATGTGTTGACAAGCGTGTGGGCTTGAATCTAACCTAGACGATTGTAAGAAACCTCTATAATGCCTTACTGATCTGATACATCCTGTGAGGATGAAGATAAAGCCATAAAACTCTTTCATGCTTACAATCATGACATTTTACTTACAGAAGAAATTGAAAACCTTTTAGAAGTACTTGCTGTGGCACGTATTTCTATTAGGATAGCTCATACTTTGAACAAACACCTCAACATGTGTTATGCACTATTACTAATATAAGTGATCTGACTTTGCATTTCCGCTTGGCAGATGATAAAACAGGCTAAACAAAGAGAGAAATGCTTACACTGAAGGAGAGACCCAAGTCATAAAGAGTCTAAAATATTGTATGCATTTCTTTGTAGGCTCTTTGGACTTAACCAACATCCTAGCAGCCACTTTAACACATTAGCAACAGACTAAAAAACTTTTTTTTGTTTTGTTCACAAAACATTAGCAACTATAGCTTGGTAAACACAGACAACCCAAAATCTAAAATCATATGCCATATATGGATTATATATTACATATGTAATCCAAAATACAGTAAAACAGCAATATTGTGAAATATTATTACAATATGGCAAAGCTGAATATCTGAATATCAAGCAACAAAAACAGTTTTCAACACTAATAATAAGAAACATAACTGATAATTATGCACCAATAAGAATTTATTTTAATTGAGCAGTAAACCAGCATATTTCTGAAGGATCATGTGACACTGAAGACGGGAGTAATGCTGCTGAAAATTCAGCTTTACTATAAAAGGAACGTGTTCAAATAAAATTTTTAATTGTAATAATATTTTACAATATTGCTGTTATTATTGTATTTTAGATCAAATAAATGCAGCCTTGGTGAGCATAAGAGACTTTATATAAAAACATAAAATTCTTGACCTTTTGAACTTTTAACAAGTATTTTACATGTAAAAAACTAGTTTAGATTAATTCTGGTCTTAATCATGTTTATTTTGTCTGAGCTGATGGTATGTGTGCTGAGTCTGTGGCCTTGACTGAATGATCACTGACATCAGGCATCATCACACACTCCTGCTGAGAGCTCATCACTAAGACCTTTGTGCCCAAACACATCTGAGCTTCTGTCAGCGAGCTCGACAGGAGCAGTGTACACAGGCAAACCTCCATTAGAGGAAGAGTCCGAAACACAGCTCAGCTTATGTCCAATTTAACACAGGAATCTGATGCCGATGAACAGTGCTCCCAAAGTTGCAATGAAAATAAAACACACAAAAAAGTACATTTGTGTATGTATTGTAACATATAAAATGGGAAGCCAACACACTAATTAACAAACAAATAAAAAAAGAAATGTTAACAACTAAATGTAAAATAATAAACGTAAATCAAAATGTTAAATAATCCAATAAAAATAAATGAATCTCGCTACTAAATGTCCCTACTTTGCATGTTAGCTAAACATTTAGATTGAGATTTAATATTTAAAAATGTAGATACAAATGAAGGTTTTACAATAATTACATTTAATTATTAAGATTTAATTTAATTTAATTTAGCTTTTAATTTAACTTCTTATATTTTTGTAATATTAATTGTTAACAAAAGAATTAGCCAAACTGCACAATTTCTGTAAGTGCTTATTTTGGTAAGTCTGACAAAAGTTTTTGGTAGCACACATTGTTTTACATTTAGTGCCATAAAACAATGACATTATTTCATTCACTTACAATTTTGCCTGACCGCTAACTGGAAATGAAAAAGGTACAGTGTAAGATATTATGTCCAATGATGTTCTTTTGTCAAAAAGAAGTGCACTTAATTGCATCGAATGTGCACTTGTAGTGTACGCTTCAAATGTTAAATGTATATTTTAAAATAATAATAATAATTAATAAGTAGTAGAATAGCAATGGAATAAAACACCACTTAAGTGTGCTTAAAAAGCATATTCTTTCATTGCTGTTAAAAAAGTGCACTTTGTAATAATGTCAAAAAAACGTTTTACTTTAAAGTACATTTTATATCATTATGTTTTCATCTTTGGTCCCACTTTACATTAAGTGGCCTCAATTCATTGTACTTGCTTCGAAAAATAAGTACAATGTACTTATTGTGTTCATATTGTATGAAAGAAACACTTCTGCTGCTATTGAGGTGGGATACGGGTAAGGTTAGGGACAGGTTTGGTGGTATGGGTTGGTTTAAGGGTGGGTTAAGGTGTAAGGGATGGGTCAACAGTGTAATAATAAATTACAGAAATTAATTACAGATGTAATTACATGCAGGTTTTTTAAAAACTATAAGTACAATGAAAAAATGTGTATGTACACAATAAGTGCATTGTATCAAAAGATTATTTAAATTTAAGTGCATAGTAGTTAAGGATACTTTATATAAAGTGGGACTTAATCTTTTACTTTCTCTATGTTTGTGCCATGTGTTAGAGATGCGAAAGTAAAATTGTGAATAACAAACAAAGTTCTTTTTAATGTAACTGAACTCGAGTTTCACCAGTTTGCAAATGGAGGGAAAAGTAGAAACTCTGGTTCGCACTCTAAATCTGATATCGATTCCCATCACCGCAGGGCGCAGCACATTCTGTGGGAATACATTAAAAGTAACTGCTCACAAAGTGAATAAAAAGCTCATATATTTGAGCCACAAAGACAGATGGTCAAACAAATCAAAGATTTGGGCATTCGTGAGACGTGTCAGTTGTCAAGTCTGAGTGAAGGAGTTTAGTTAGAGACGGACTCGAGCGGCACCTATTTTAATGAAAACAAATAACCAAACAGCACTAAACGCCTACATGGCTCCGCACACACAAAACACACCACAAAGTTGAAGTTCCTGCTGTTGACCACTCTCTGTATTTCACCTGCTGAGCAATTACCTGGTGGGAACTATCAGCACTAGTATTCACACACCCAAAACCTTCACACACACACTTTCTGCCTGCTTATTTGAGTGGTGTTTTGTTGAAGGTATGAGCGGACCCCTGCCTGCAGCCCCTGCCTGCGCTCACTACCCTCAGAGACAGCGAGAGGGGTGTCAGGACACACGTGACCCTCTCGCTCACAACCACACACACATATGCACAAAAGTACACACACACCTCTGCATGTCATCAGGCGTCTGAATTGCATGGGCTGTGCTGGAACAGCAGGGGTCACTCAGGAGTCCTGCGAGGGCCGCAGACATGTGTTGGTGTGTGTGTGTGTGTGAGAGAGTGCGTAACGCATGGACGCTCACAGTCTGTACACAGCAAGTAATGACTCCACTGCAAGCCCAATAAAAACAGACACAGAGTCTCTGTTTCTGCTTAAACACACACGCTCAAACAGTGATGAGGGAGGAGTTGCCTTTGTTCACTTACACCGTTGGCACTATACACACCAAGGAGGTTAAGCATTCAGAATGTGTTAAAATACTTTATTTTTAATGTTTAATGTGCAGATACAACTATAAATAAGCTATTAGTGGTTTCATTTCCTCTGAATTTTAAAATGGGACTATCTGTTTGTCCTAACAATGGAGGACAGGGAGACAGCAGGAGACAGGCCATAGCAGGACGTCCCACCATCCTGTTAAAGAACCAATTGCCTGATTGGTATTTTCATCTGAATGTGCATTGACATTAGTAGGACAAAACTCAAAATACAGATTTTTAGCACAAATTTAACTTGTGAAAAAGAAGTGGGGTTATTGAATGTGCACTTGTAGTTTACTTCATATCTTTAATTTTTGTAAACTGTACTTGTAGATAGTATAATACTAGTGAAATAAACGGCCAATTGTACCTAGCAGAGAGACACTTTCATGACTATTAAAACACTCTTAACACACTTAAGTACACTTTTCTTAAAAAGCGCATGTTGTTATAATGTCCAATCGAGTTTAAATTACTTTCAAAACCCCTATGTTTTAATAATCTTTTGTTTTGCTTTAAAGAAGTACACTCTCATGTGTTGACTAACTAAATCACATATAAATATTAGATTATCATTTTAACTGTAGTGTGTTACTCAATATTACATTTAAAGTTGATGCATTTTAAATACACTTTAACCATATTTCAAAGACAACAGGGTTACACTTTATTTCAAGGTGTCCTTGTTACAGTGTAATCATACATTTAAGTACTGAGTAATATTAATTAACTACATTCTCTTACTATATGGTTTGGGTTAGGGTTACTTGCATGTAATTATGCATTATTTATTGATTTTATAATAGTACTGTAAGTCCATGTAACGTATAGCAAGGACACCTCAAAATAAAGTATTACTGACAACAGAAGTGATAATGAAATTACATATAAATATGTGCTTACATAATTACATAATAAAAGTCAAAACACTCTGAAGTTCAGCTAATTGCATTTAGAATAAATTTAAATTGTGTAATACTTTTTATTTGCAGTTAAGTGTCCCAAAACATTACATTCAGTTTGTCCTTAAGTATAGTCTTTTAAAGTATATTATTTCCATCATAAGTACTCTTTTTACAAGTATGCTAAAGTCTTCTTATTTTCGACAAGAGTTGAGCTAAAGTAAAATAAAAACTGTCAGATTCTGTTGGTAATTTAGAATATTGAAATGTTAGTTTCAAACGGTTTTGGGGATTTCGTATTTTACCCGATCCAGCAGATAGGAGCTGTATTTGTTAGTCTCTTGCTCTTAAACAATAGTTTTGTGCCTCTAAGCTTAAACTTATGCTTAGAGGCAGTCTGGAGTAAACTGACTTGATTTAAAAGGACTTTGGACATTGGGAGAGTTTAAGAAGCCTTATTTCTCTGATTACACGCTTTTGAATCATGTGTCTGGAACCATTTTTCCACACGAGGAGATGGCAGCTTTTAAAATCACAGGTACATGAAACATGCATGGTAAGTTAGAGCAAAAACAGATAAGAAAGTGCTAAGGAAGTAATAAGTCAAGCAACTGTTAAGCATAAATATTGTATGTGTTAAATGCATATTTGTATTAAAGAGCTTTACAAAGGCTACACAGTTTCAAAACTCAATTATGACTTAAATCGAGCCTTATAGACTACGATCTGTAATGTGACAGAGTGGCTTGGCTTTACTATCCTCATATGTGAATATTAAAACATTTTCATTTTTTCTAGTGTTGGTGTAGCTACTGCATTTTAGTTGGAGACTGACTTTACTATTATTGTTGATATTCTCCCATACCATCTCTATATGTGAGTAAAACTTTTTTTTAATCAAATATATTGTGTAAATTAACAGTTTGAATTGACCTTTCTCCATTGATTTTTTTTTTTTTTTACACTCTTGGTGTGAACAGGCCTTTACACCACTTTCCACTCCCATCATGATCTACAAAGCTTTTAATAAGTGTGCAAAAAACAAGTTTATAATTATAAAATGCACATAAATAAAATAATCAACAAAAATGTTAATAAAAGTAGGTTGTTTGCAGTGTAGCACTCTTTGTTTGACCTGAGATCGATCTAGTTTTGTTGTGTCGTGTCGTTCACTTTGTGTGGATGGGTTTTCCATTGACTCCTCCATATGTTGATGGGCTGGATGTGGCTCTTTGTTTGAGAATTGGTATTCACTCTCTCTCGTTCCTTTGGGACGAGCCACTGGCCTGCTGAACCTCCCACTATCACTCTATCTACTCCATCACTTCTTCTGGGCCTCCATCTTTGTGCCTTCACTCTTTTGTCCCCCCTCACATTCCCTTCACTTCCTTTGTTTTCTTCTCTAAATCCCTCTTTCCCTCACTGTCATGTTCTTGCTTTCTCTTTTTCTCTCTCAGTTTATATTTCTTGTTGTTTTTCTTTTCTTCCCCCTCGTCCTTTCTTCCTCTCCAGCTGTCCCCATCCCCCTCTCCTATTTTCTCCTCTTCCTGTCCAAAGCCCAGTGAGACGCCCCACACCTGTACAACACACACACACACACACACACACACACACACACACACACACACATGCCCTCTAACAGCACCTTCCCTGTCTCTCCGTGTTGGTCTCTCTCTCTCACCATAAGTGCCCACAAGAGTCTCTCGCTCTTAAACACTCGTTTTGTGCCTCTAAGCATGAGACTTATTGATATAAATAGCTGTGCACAAAGTGCACTCTGTTCAGCACTGGACAGGCCAGCACAGAGGTGGGTGTGTGTGTGTGTGTGTGTGTGTGTAAGAGGGCAGATATTTAAAATGGCCACAAACTTACATACTGTACATACTTGGGGAAATATATATAAAACATAAATAGCTAAATATGAATATGTAAATGAACGTATAAATATATATAATTTCATATTCAGTACATTTGAATGACATTCTGAAATACTGAAAGACACACACTTGATTTTGACCATTTGATGGGGAAAACAGAACCCAGTACAATAATCACTATTTATAACATTAAATTATTACTACATATTCACTAAAAATAATGTTACATTTGTTTATTCAATATTTATGAAAACATATTGAGATTTATTACAGTTATTTCCTCTTTGCTCCCTCAGTATACTGGATAATAAATATACTATAACATATAATAATGTGAATAGAATGAGGTTAATGAGATGATATTTATTGAAACAGGAAAAGGAAGCCACAGAGCAGCGATGGCAGGTAAGCATGGAACAGTTAGACGGACTTATCTGGCTGAAGATTACAGGCTGTAACTCTCTTGCAGGAGTTTGGGAAGGGGATTGGAGCTGACGAATGATAGCTGGAACCAGTAGCAGTGGCGATAGGTGAGTCCGAAGATCGTGATGATCAAGACCAGACAAAGGTGAGAGACAAGTGGCAGTGGTTATATGCAGGTCTTGATTAGGAGGTACCAGGTGCGGTTAGAATTCAGGTGAGACATCGTGCTGGCTGAGTGTTGGGACCAGACGAGGCTGATGGTTCGCTGACAATTATACAATATTGTATAAAGTTGTACATAGTTTCTGAATCTCTGCTTGAGCTGTTTTGTTAAGTTATGAGATTTACAAAAATATAGTATACTGCAATAGAATAGAATAGAACAGAACAGAACATAATAGAGTAGAGTAGAGTAGAGTAGAATAGAATAGAATAATACAATATTATATTATATATATATATATATATATATATATATATATACAATATATTTAAATAATAAAGTGTAAACTGTTGTTAAAATGTTATTTTCTGTTTTATTACGAATAAATATTTTAATAAATAAGATAATAATATAGTATGATATAATATAATATAATATAATAAGAAATCTACAATATTTATATAAAATAAATATAAGCGCAAACTGTTGTGTAACTTCTTTTTTTTAATTAATGATATGCATAAATATTATACCATAGCTGATAGACATAATTTTACCTTAGTTCCTTTATCTAACTAACACCTGCTAAAACACTGATGGACGATCTGATCCTTGATCAGGCATTTATCAATCAAACAACTCCATGAGTAAACGCATGGGGTTGAGACAGTTAAAGCTGTGAAGTGGCCACTGGATTTGAAACAGTTAACAGCCTTTATTGCCGTGTAAACAAAGGCTGAGGAGAAACGTCTATTTCTTTCACCCCCCTAAACCTGCACAACATCAGATGAATCTTTCCCCATTAAGATGACAACACAATTTGAGCTGAAGCTGAGTGTAAATAAAAGAGTGAGGGGAGATGATACATCAGAAGGAGACCAGCACACCTCCATTACACCAACACATTTATTTCCATCCAGAGAGAGAGAGAGAGAGAGAGAGAGAGCAAAGCAAAGCAATGGACACCAGCCAGGTTGCGGAAAGGAACCCATATCTAAATGCAATGAAGAAAATGAGCATTTTGGGACGCTCAGACATTAACTTTCATCAATGCAGTCATTCCACACACACACACACACACACACACACACACACACACACTCAGACCATGGAGTGTGTGCTCATAAAGACCTGGCAGTAACATACAAGCAGTCGTTAAGCACATAACAGTAGTTTTGTCACCATTAACCAGTGCTGAAAAAGCAATAGCAAAGCCCCATCTGCCGTGTGTGTGTGGGTTTTGTGTGCGATGTGTGCACTGTCAAAACAAAAGGCCAACCTTGGATCACATTCTTAAAAATCATTTTTCTAGGGAGAATCACAGCCATAACAGAGCATTCTGGTGCTGTTTTTGAGTGTTTAAAAGCTCTGAAGACAACATTACTTTATGAGTGTGTGTGTGTGTGTGTGTGTGTGTGTGTGTGTGTGTGTATTGACTGAGCTGTAATTGGTCTGATAGTTCTCTGTGATAATTGACTATTATCCGTGATTACAGACGGCAGCTCTGTGACCTGAACTCACTGACCAACAACACAACAACACATAACAGAAACACAGAGAAAACAATACAGCTCACTAAAACTGAAAAGCTGTTTTAACATGTTATTTTCCCTTTATATAGACTTATATAAAACATTCCAGTCCCTTCATAGGGATTTTATAATAAGCTTTTTACTATACTCTCATAAGCTGGGATCGTCCCTTAAAGCAACCATTGTATGTTTATATGTATATTATATGTTATAATACAGTACATGCCTTTACAAGACAGATATATAACGCTATTATCCCTATATATTATCATTAAAAAGCTTAGTTTTTTTTTTTTTTTAAAGAAATACTTTAATTCAGCACAGATGCATTAAACTGATCAAAAGTTAGACACATTCTTAATGTTACAAAAGATTTCAATTTCAAACAAATAATGTACTTTTAAACTGTCTATTTATGAAAGAAAAAATTAAAATCACCAAAAAGTAAAATTGGTCGTCAATGAAGGATCATGTGACACTAAAGCTGGAGTAATGCTCTGAAAATTCAGCTTTGCATCACAAAAAATAAATTGCATTTTAAAATATATTAACATAAAGCTTTTAACTATAATAATATTTCACAATATTGCTATTTTACTGATTTTGTTCAAATAAATTCAGCCTAAGTAAGTATAAGAGACTTCTTTTCAAAAAGCCTTATTGACCCCAAACTTTTGAATGATAGTGCATTGGCTAAAATATGTATCTGAATCTATAAATGACTGTTATAAATTATTATTGTCCCTTCATTAGGCTATAATACACTTATCCCTCACAGTATGATATAAGGCTCATCAAAAGGTAGTTATTATAGGCCACAGTCTTCTTCTTGAAACTGCAATGATATTGTTCTATATGTAGGATTGTAATAGTGCAATTATGTCCCTTAATGATATATTGTATATAAATAATTCAGAAATCAGCATCCACCAACAGCAGTCCATCACAACACCGATCACTTCCTCATCTCAGAGAGAGTGTATGTGTGTTAAACCTGGTGCACTGCAAGCGAGGAGTGTGTTGATGGTGTCTATTGGTGCATGTCTGACCCTGGCTGATAGGTCCCTTTGATTTGCTTTAGACAGATGCAACTCATTGTAGCTTAATAAATGGGATGACCCAGGGGAGTGTTGCTAAGCGTCTCTATTAACTCTCAAACATGTCAGCCAATATAAAAACCTCCTGACCCCTGCAAAGGTCAACTGTGACACGCATGTTTACTCAGAGAAACAAGACCAGCTTGGACAGGCCTATTTTATGGGTCTGCTTTAAAAAAAAAAAAAAAAAAAATGAAAGAGAATAAGACAGAAAAAGGAGGAAGAGTCAAGGTTTTGCTTCAAAATCCTTGAAATTAAGCCAGACGCTATCAAAAACCTTGACTAACAAGCACAACTAGCAAAGAGCGGTCTTTTTATTTAATATTTACCTGAAGCATTGACTCAAATTAAACGTAGAAACCTGATGATCTATTTCAGTCTTCTGCATAGTGAATTTTGGATAAAAAGGAAAAAACTAAACAACAAACATGATATTACAACGTTCTCGATCACTGTAGCATTATGGTTTTTGAAAAGTACAACAGCAAAATCTTTAAGGTATCTTGAAGTACCACTTAAAACAACAATACTATGATACACGACAATATCCTTACCTTATGCAATACCATGGTATATATCAAAGTATCATGGTATAGATGACTACAGCTCATTATTAGGTTTTGATGCTACATAGTAAAATCATTAAATATTTTAGTAGTAGTGTGACAATACTAAAATAAATAAATAAATAAATAAGGCATGAAATGAAGAAAAAAAAATCTAGGTCACTAATAAAATAAGAAAATTTGTGATGCTGACCATGTGATTTTTATTTTTTTGTTAAATATTTTAAAAAATTTTCATTGCTTTTATGTAAAGTATTTTAAAAACTGCTTGACTGCCTCAGTTAGAATCATATACAGCAGTATATTATGTTATATTATATTATATTATGTTTAAATACTGAAAATATAAACATAATAACAATATTCAAAAATGTTTTGTGAGCCAGATCATTTTACAAAATGATGTTTTTATTTATTTATATATTTTATTTAAAAAAAATTTGCAACACTCCAAAAACTTACTTACATTTCACTACCATTAACATAACCATATATGTTTTTTCTGATGTAGTAAACTTGCTTGGTAGCTCACCTGGTACATCACTGCACTTGTGATGCAAAGTGAACGTGGTAAGACTCCCGTGAACCACAAGTCACATTAAAAGAGCTCAAAGACTTGTGGAAGCAAGTTTAAATGGGACGGTTGCTTCAGCAAATGAATTTTTATGTCATGTTTGGGTTAAGTTTAGTTTAGGGTTTACATTGAACATTAATCTTGTAGCACCAGTCACAGGATATTTATTTTTAAAACTGCTGTAATACATACAACAACCAATGTAATAAAACATGTCCAGATTCACATTCATTTATTTCCAATAAAATCAAATCCGCTTTTAGCACCACTCACTGGACATTGACTTTGAAAGTGTGGCGAAACATTCAATGCAATGTCATTTTGCAGAAATGTCGCTGCAGGCATGTTTTTTCCAATGAGCCTTACCATCTGATCAATACACCATCATCCTGCTACAGGACTTTTTTTGTCAGGGCCTCGTGAAGCTCTCCTCCCCCATCTGTAGGTGAGTCATACATTCTTTCTGATCTCAGATCAGCTGGAATCAGCAGATCCGCACACACTGAGATGCGGAGCCTGAACATGATGCAGTCACAACATTAACCGGCATTAATGAACTGTTTGCTTATGCAGTAATAATTAACTTCCATTACATTACTTTGTGTGATTACTTTCTTAATTGCCTGAATTATGCATCAATTTAATATCTAATAAGCAGACTCAGACATTAGACAGTGTTCAGAAACAAATTGCCAACTCTTTCCGTGGTTTAATTAAAGACAGCACCGTAAATGAGAGCGTGTAGGATGGATGTCTCCCAGTGATTTCCTGCGAGCTTAAATATGCAATTTATTATAAACACACATAAAACTCAAGTCTCGCCTCAGGAAGGCAAACCACAAGATGCCAATTACAGCATGTAAGCAGCCCCACCACTGCTTTTTACAATTCAGATTAATACATGTATTCAGGGAAATTCAATTTTGCATTATGCAAATGCCCTTGCATGTCATTTTTAAGTTGGTAAGTTTCATGTCTTTAATGGTGGCGAATAAACAGGAATCCCTCCCAAATGGCATGTTCTGATTCCAAGGAGGGGCCGCTACTGATATCCCAAAAACACACACATACACGTGCGCACAGAACACACAGCAGTATGATAAAGATGCCACTGAACGCAAAAGCGAGTAGAAAAATGAGTAAATTATTGATTTGCCCCTGTCTTCGTTGTTAAATAACATTTCTTGTCAAACACTCGGTGACCTTGCGTTGTCTCTGCTGTGTGTGACGTTAATTATAGCATCGGTATCAGCCTCATCTTTCTCAATTAGGCCATGTGCGGTAAACAGACAGACTGATCTCATCTTGAGCACTTTACAGAGTGTCTTAAACCGAAGCTTATTAAGAGTCCTCCACTCCAAACACAAAATCGTTACCTGCATTGACACACACCCCTCTGCTGTGTCTTAATTTCACCCTCTACTCAAAAAGTGATACATTTACATTATCAGGGAAATCAATACAATCAAGCAGCATCTCAACAGGAAAAATTGGGGTGTACAACTAAAGTCATGCATGTGTGAAGGAAGGCCTTTTATAATACAAGACTGTACCTTTTATAAGACTGTCTGTCACAATAAAGTACTGTCCCTTGTGCAAAAGAAACATGCTTAATTGTACTGAATGTGCACTTTTAGTGTACTTAAAGTCTTAGAAGTATTTTTAAAAAACTGTACTTGAAGGTAATATACGATTAATGAAATGAAAGGCCACTAAAGTGTAGTTAAAGAGAGACACTTTCATGACTGTTCTGCTCTTAGGTACACTTTTTGTTTTAAAGTGCACTTTCAAATAATGTCATATTTAAAAAAAAAAACAAAAAAAAATCTTTAAAGTAGATTTTAAATCAAAATGTTTTAATAATATTCTGCCTTGCCATGTAAAGTACTTGGCTATAATTTATAGTTTATATATTTTAAATTACATTAATCTTGTAGCATCAGTCACAGGATATTTCTTTAAAAACTGCCGTGATACGTACAACAAGCAATGTAATAAAATATGTCCAGATTCACAATCATTTATTTCAGATAAAATCAAATCCGCTTTTAGCACCACTCACTGGACATTGACTTTGAAAAATTGGGGTGTACAACTAAAGTCATGCATGTGTGAAGGAAGGCTGTTGCTTTAAGACTTTTATAATACATGACTGTACCTTTTATAAGACTGTCTGTCACAATAAAGTACTGTCCCTTTTTTTTAAAGTGCACTTTCAAATAATGTCATATTTAAAAATAAAAAACTTTAATGTAGATTTTAAATCAAAATGTTTTAATAATATTCTGCCTTGCCATGTAAAGTACTTGGCAATAATTTATAGTTTATATATTTTAAATTGTATTAAGTTGCAACTTCATCGTAACAAATGTGTCATTGCAAATATATTTTCATTTAAAAGTGCCATAGAATGCATTGATACAGTATTTTTAAATTGTTCTCTGATATCTACATAGAAGGTATGTGGCTTAGGTAAGGGCAAAAAATCTCCAGAAACGATTTTACATGTCCATGTACAACCCTAGGGTTTGTCCCTACAATGAAACAGTCTGTTATTGGCTTATTTTGCAGGGTCATGAATAATAATGAGCTCTGCTCTGATTGGCTGTTTCACAGTGCGGCTCATTTCAGAAACTCACAGCAAGAAGGAAACACAGGGAGGAAAATATATATTTAAATACTTTCTCTCGCAGTTATATCATCGGGTAATTATACTGTATATAAAATGTGGGCATCAGGGAGCTGTTATTAATATGCGAGGTCGATCACGTTATAGTTTCACTTTCGAGATTCGTGATCATATGAACTCTGTTTATACTATGTAGCGGCAGTACTTACCACACATTTTACAAGATCAGATGCTTGTCAGTGGTGATCAGGATCTGTAAATCAATCGCCATCATCCTCATCTCTCCTTACTCTGTTTATGTGGGAAGTGAAATCGTATGTACTGCAGTGTAACAGGCTACAGCTAGCAAGGAGCTAACCATGTCCCTTTAGTGGCTCGCGTTATTTTAGTAGAGCGTGTTATTTGCTTTCCGTGCCTTTCTGAATAAAGACACCAACCCATCCCTTCACTTCACACCCCCTGCACAGCCTGGAACATGACATTTATTTCCATGGTCTGCCATTTTCGCTGTTGTCCGCGCTTGTTTATTTACAATACCTGCAGAACTTCTGATGGTTCAGCTGGCAGCTGACCTAGAACAAGGGCGGGTTTATGCAAATGTTGGGGGTGTAGTTGCGTCACAGACTGTGTTATGTTCTGATTCGCCTGTTTTTCAGTGGTCTTTTTTTATTCACCAGATTTACATAAGAAAAGGAAACTACGGTGATTGAGGCTCACGGTATGTCATTTCCATGTACAGAACTGTTATTATTTAACTTTGCCAAGGTAAAGACAGTTTTTCATTCTATGGCGCCTTTAAAGTTTTTAATGTAAATGAAATAGTTCACCATAAATGCTTGTCAGTACATTTGGCATTACATTTTTACTATATTTCATAGATAATACAAATAATTATGAAATTACATTTAAAGATGTACTGAAGTTCTACTGAAGTGGCTCAAAACCACTTTCAAATTCAGCAAACTTCATTTCCTATCAATTTAAACTGTAATACATTTTAATTTAATTTTAATTAGCATGCAATTAAGTGTCTAAAAACATTACATTCAGTTTACATATTATTAAAGTATATTTGTTACACAATAAGTACTTTAAAGGTATGCTAAAGTGTACTTCTTTTAACGGTATATACTGTAAATTAATATAACTAAAACTATTATATTATCCCTTCATCAGACTGTTACAACCTTGTATCCCTTGATAAGAGTGTTATGATACACTGTACTTTAATAAGACTGTTATAACATACTGCTGACCCCTAATAAAACTGATGTAAAAACAAAATATTTTTGGACAATAAATACTGTCATGATAAAATTGTACCTCTCTGTTAGACTGTTATAATACATAACATTCCTTCAAACAAGTGATATTGTCCCTTCATAAAGTTGTTATATTAAACTATTACATCATTTCATCATTTCATTTTGCTGCATCAAAAAGTAATACATAAAAATGAACAGCGAATTCAATATTATCAAGAAGCATCTCAACAGAAAAACAGTGGTGCAAACATTGTGAAGCCTGGACCTCTGCTCTGTTTTTAAGGTGAGCATAGAGATGAAGTGAGGGGATTTTTATGAATGCAGGGTAAGCCAGCGCCGCTCATGGCAGCGATCCCAGCAACGGTGCTAAAGTCATGCATGTGCGTCGAAAGGTTGTTAGTTCTGCTATTTTAAACATGTTGTGGGGTGAGGTGGGTGATGCCAACCTAGACACAAAATGATGGCAACAAGCAGACGCTTCACAGATCTCATCATAGTTTCTGCCGGCCGGTATTTACATCTGAGCACCACGTCATGTCAGTTACCTCGAAAAGCCTCTCCAAATACTAAAGCCTCTCTCTCTTTCGCTGGCTCTCTCTCTCTTAAACAGACAGGGGTACCATTATTTCTCTGCTTCAGTACACTTAGGTGAAATTTCAGACTCCTGTCTCTCTCTGTCTCACACATACACTTCTCAAAATCAAAGACAGGTCTCAGGCCTGTTATTAAGCATGCTTGCACCCTGTGCGGGGAAGCTGACACCAAACAAGCCGTTCCTCACAAACTCTACATGTGTGGATGCCATGCAAGCGTATTTGCCAAGAATTTTAAATATGTTGCATTCACTGCAGATTTCACACAGGGAGGTGAGGGTCAAAGTAAGTTCTTAGTAAAATAATTTTGAATAGCTTTGAATACAACATAATTATTGCTGCAATATTAGGTCATATTTTATTTTACAGTGTCTTTGTTATACATGTTACATGTACTGCAGTATTAACAGTAAATTATACAATTATAAGCAACTAACCCAAAACAAATCCATAACCTTAGTAGGTACAAGATGTTAATTAATGTTACTCATCGCTTATTTCTGTAATTACACTGTAAAAATGATGCAAATTGTAACAATAATACATTACATAATAATAATAATAATGTTATTACTGTATTATTAACATTCTGTTACTGTGTAAAGTACTATACATTCTTGTTATAACAATTATAATAATAAATTATATATTACATTTATTTTTTATTTTTGAGTGAAAATTGGTGTAGGATTTATTTTGAAATAATTTTCACACAAAAATTGCACGCCAATAAAATGTATTTCAATAATGTTGTATTTACAATTTTTAACACACACACACACACACACACACACATTAATAATCATTATTGTATATTGTTTATGTTTCAAATGTTAACAAAGTAAAATCTCTTTGTGATGGTAAAGTTCAAACTTTCCAGGTCTTTCCCAGTGTGTGTGTGGGGGTTCTCTAATAGGTGTGTTTATCTCTACAATGACCCAGTATATGTGTTGGTGGTGGACTGGATGTATCTGGGCTTGCTGTGCCCTGCAGGGAGTCTGGGACTCCAGACCTGACTGAGGTCAGTATAACTGCTGCTCAAATTATCATCCCTACAGCATCCAAACACCCTCAATGGTTTTCGAGTATATTCTGCATATTTGAAACCTTTTCCATTTTGAGATCCATCTGTTCACACTGAGGACATTCACTGATGCTCAAGAAAGAAACACAATGCATTAAGAGCCGTTACTTGTTTTGTCCTCTGCGAAATATGTAAATATCTTATGTAGCTTCTGTAGGCCAGTACTAAATGAAAAAAAAAAAAATATATGATCTTTAAACAAAAAAAAGAAAAGAAAAATGTACTGTACACATCATCATTTCGGTTCAAAAGTTTACACCCCCCAAAATAAGAAGCTGTTCAAATTTGTCATATTGATTAATGTCTTTTGATGACAGTGGTGGCCAGTATAAAGTTAGTAGAGCTTATGGTAGTAAGAATAACTGCAGCAATTATGGTATTTGAGCAGAAACAAGGGTTGCCATGTTTAATTTTATAAAATCACTGGGACTGTACCTTTTTAAAAAGTACTATTATCTTCCATTTAAGTACTAATTTGCACCCTTTATGGGTAAATACGGTACAAAATTGTACATATCGAAAAGGTACCACCCCAGTGACAGCCTTTGGACCTTTTTTTCTGAGAGTGTACAGGACCAATGCACACATTTTTGCCCCAGTTAATGCTAGTTGCTGAAAGTCAGTGATCATCTGCCAATTTCACAGAAAATTGCATAGAGTGTGATGGACGCAGGTTTTGTTTAGCTTCAGACTTTGATTCCATCCAGTTGGAGGGTATCAAAAACGCTGTATATTTTGAGCCAATTTTATAATTCATATTGTTTTCATTTGTCATCCATCTCTTAGCAACAAGGCACAGGGATCTGCATTAGTTGTTGCATTCGGAATGACTAGAAAGTCTGTTAGTATGCGATCCTCAGACGTTTATTATATGATACCCATCTTTTCTCTTTAACCATTTACAATATCAGCAAGTGTGTGATGCATGTTACTTTAAATTCTGTTCTGTTTCAAAAGTCATGTAGTGTATTTAAGCCGTTACTGGTGTAACATCAGTGATAGAGCATATTGCCTATTGAACACTGTGTGTGTGTGTTTCTGCTGACACCAGAGGAATCGTGGCTGAGGGAGGTTTCACATCCATTACTGATTTCAGGAGAGCTGACGAGCTCTGTGGCATTTCATACACTCATACGTAACATACATGGATCATCGTAAGGGTCCCAGTTAATGGAGAATATCTGGTGTCCGTGTCGCTGACAAGATGAATGTGGTATTACATTAGGCAGTAGTAGCACTGCAGTTAATAAGGTTATTCTGCATGTCTGATAAGGTTCTTTTCTGACACATTTGATCATAAACATAATTCATCTAGGGCATAAAGACAAGGGTCAGAGACCAGCTTTAATGTGTATGCGAATGAGAGAGAGAAGAAGAGATTCAGTGTATGGGTTGAGAAAAAAGGAGTATATGGGTTGCGATGTATAACTGTAAAACACTTAAAAACACTTTTTTGGTTATTATTTTAATGAGTTAAAGTAATGGGAAAACATGTTGCCATGACTTACTGATCATATCATTTTTTTTACAGTTTGTGTAATAAAGCAGTATGAGGATAAGATTTAGAGGTGAGGGTTAACATCAAGATGTTGCACATCTGTTATTATTTTTATTATTATTATAATTATTATTTTTTTGTAACTCTGTTTTTTTTATGTGGTAGTCAAGTGGTACAGGTTTCTTTTCGTTTGTAATGGAATGCACTTTTCTTTCTTTTTTTTTCTCTTTTTTTTTAAATATGAAGTTTGATATATTTTGATAAATCCTTTTGTATTCCAAAGGTGGGGAAAAAGTCATAGGCATATCAAGCGTGAATGTGGGTTTAAAGTAAATTACCTGTGAAAGTTGCAGATTATCTGTCCAACTCTGATTAGGTGTCAGTAGACTTATGCAAAAATCATGAAACTACATTTTCAAAGTTTACTTACCATTAGTGATCTGGAAATTAGGAGTTTATTGAAGGAAAACTTTTAGTTAATAGTGAATATGTGTTACCTAATCTAAAGTGTTACCATTTTTTCCCTAAAACACCAATTAAGTGTGAATGATCACGAAGCCTTTTGGTAAGAAATATTTGTGTGACCTTATGAACAACTAATCAGTAAAATGTCCAGTTCATGAAAAATTACCCTTTTTGAATCAGTCAACTAATTCAGAAGAATACAAAAGTGTACAAAGAATCTGACTTTCGGAACAAGATGAATGTTAACATAATAGCTAAATTATGAACCATTCAATTTAGTGTCAATTTTCAATTTATAACAAACAGGTTTTGATTTTATTAAATTAGCATTTGATTAAATAATAATAATAATAATGATGAAAAAATAAAAAATAAAAAATGGCAAGCTAAGCCAAGAGACATAAAAGACTTTATTTAGCTTTTCTTTTCTTTTTTTGTTTTTGTTGTAAATAACGATTATATTTAGGTTTCAAATGGTTACTATTTGTTTTGTGCGTATTATTGGATTTATATTTTTTTCAAAACTGCAATCTATAAAGACCTGAAACTATAAGAAAAACATTTTGTGAACACATTGTAAAATATACATAAATAAATCAAAACTCAAAATACATTTGAGCTTGTTTGTCAGAAAAAAGTACTAAATGTGTGATTCACAATGTACAACAAGAAATACCAATAAAATTTACAACACCATAAATATGACAAAATTTGGTATTTTCAGATATTAAGATATTTCCATAAACTAATAAATTTTTTAAAGGTATTTTAGTTGGGCAGATCTTGACCAAAAAAAAAAAATCATGATAAAGTACAAAACAATCTTCAGTATGTCTTGAAGCCATTTGAGGAACTCTTGTCTGAAATGAAGCTGTGTATTCTAATGGAAACATTTCACACAGAAGATGGTGAGCATCACGCGTCAGTCCAGTGTATTCGGGGCTTTCTGTCTCTTTACATAAAATGTGCCAAATCCTCCAGTCTGTGTTTTATTGGTCTAATAGACACTGTAGAATCTATTTTACCCACATAAACAGACAGGACAGCAGAATCAGCAATGAAGAGGCCATATGAATTATGTATATTACATTACCATTCTCCTCCACTATCAAACACTGCCAAACAATAGGGACAGAAAATTGGCCACGAACCAAGATATTGAGCAATTTTTGTGCATGGTTCTTAGCCACCGCGGCTGTGAAATTCTATTTAGCCCTTTCTGCACAGGGACGGCTAATATACATTCCTCCGAAACGGTTCTCTCTTTTTTTCAAGCAAATCTAATGCAAACAAGTGCTGTATAATTAAAAAGTCTTCGTTCACAGTGTCCAAAGCCTTATCATGGCATGCAGTGTCTGGGAAACTGGAAAATAGAAAGAATTGTTTCATTGATTTTCCTTTATAAATCTAAGGCAGATAAGTCAAACAAGGCAATTCTCCCTGGCTGCTTCACTAAAACCTTTCATGCTGCCTACACAACATGTCACAAACTATTATTTGCAATCATGCTGCGCTTATTAATCTGGAAGCAAATGAATAAGTTGTTAGATGGAGTCACAGAGGGATTTATTGGAATGCAACGCACACGCCTGCCGTATTATGTTGCGAACACAGAGTGGTTGTTGAGAAGCTGCCCTTTCACATCGAATTTACCTCACTAATTCATATTCTCATCGAAACGCTTTTGAAAGCAGGGGTGAGTAAAGAGATTAAAATAACAATGGAGCATCTATTCCACCGGAGGCGTGTGACAACAAGACAGGACTAGAGCTGCCACAAGGTCAGATGTGAGCAGGTATTTGCACACGTGACCCTGAAGATAATGTCGAATTAATATGTCAGTCACCGTTCCTTTTTATGATACGATTAATGCAAAAAAGAGGGAAAAGAGAAAACAAAAAAGAACAGAGTTGTGGTGAAAATGTTCACCATCATTATAATTCTTTCTGATACTGAACTGTTTTCTTTACAACAGTATTTGCTTTTTGCTATTATATATTTTATAAAGACAGAAACTCAACGTTATTTAATATACATTGATATATTTCAAGATGTCATTTATTCCTGTGAGGCAAAGTTGTATTTTCGGGCAGTTTTTTTGTGTCTCGTGATCCTTCAGAAATCATTCTAATATGCTGATTAGCTGCTCAAGAATCATTTCTTATTATTATCAGTTCCAAAAACATTGATTAATATTTTAGTGGAAAGTGTGATTTGTTTGTTTGTTTGTTTTGCTTGCTTACTTATTAGTTTATGTTTTTGTTTTGTTAATATTTTTTTCAGAATTTTTTTGATGAATAAAAAGTTCAAAAGAGCAGCAATATTTAACAGTATTTTTTTTTTATCAATTATCAACAGTCATGTTGCTTAATATTTTTGGTAGAAACCATTATTATTATTATTATTAATATTATCATTTAGGCTTATTTTCATGATTCTTTGTGTAAAACGTATAAAGAACAGCAACTTTTTATTCAAATTACAAATATTTAGTAAAATTACAAATGTTTTTACTGTCACTTTTGATCAATTTAATGCATCCTTGCTGAACAAAAGTATTAGTTTATTAAAATAAATCACAAATAAAAGAACACAATATAACATAAATAAAAATAAACTCACTGATCCTAAACTTCTGAATGTAATACAAAAATAAAAATCTGCAAGTATTCCTTTCTCAAATTTTAACATTTTATAGATCCACCATTCACATAAATGCCTTTTCTTTGTCTAGTCTGGTGTAGGATATTCATCTTTACGTTCTTGAGGCATGTCAGTGTTAATTTGGCCTTTTCTTTGGGATCATTATAACAAGCATCTGTTTTTTTTTAACCGACTGAAACAGGTTCTCTAGCAGCATTTCCCCACAAATCGCTTGTGACTGGTAATAGTAGTAGTAATAGTAACCTATTATCCCCTCTGCCCTTTGAGTGCCCACTGTTCTCCTAAACACACAGACCTACAGCTGATCTTTTCATAATATTTTAAAGAGGGCGTCCCTGCTGGAGAGGCGTGGAGAAGGGGGACAAATTAGTGCTGACACTCTCTACTTAAATCAGCAAGATAACTGATCCTGAGGGACCGAGGGCCACATGGGGCAGAGAGGCTTCTCAAGGGCCCCTCATTTTAACACACACACACACACACACACGTCTTTTAACAAGCTAGAGAATGTCAACAATCCAGCCTTGAATGAGCCAATGAATCCACAAAGGAAAGAGGATTAAACAGCTGATGTCCCAAAATGCCATTTGGGGAGAGAAAGGGTGAATCTTGACTTGAATTGAACATCAAGAAAGAGAGTGATGTAAAATAAAAACAAACACACAAGTCTATCTATCTATCTATCTATCTATCTATCTATCTATCTATCTATCTATCTATCTATCTATCTATCTATCTATCTATCTATCTATCTATCTATCTATCTATCGTGTTAAGTGGTCTTTTTATCATTAGGCATGTTCAATGTGAAAGTGTGCACTGTAGTGATTTTCTGCAGAATTATAACCAGCATGAAAATATATGTGCTTGACTTGATTGTTCCTGAGTTCACCTTTTAACCTCTACCAGCCTGAAACATGTGATGTCTTATTTTGGTGTCTTACATGGACTGTTATCTTCTTAATAGGGCATTTACTGCAGCACAGTGTAGGTGGTAAATCAGAGTGGGATACCAGAAGGGGTAATTAAGCCACATCAGTCTCTGTAAATCTCACATTCACTCTATGTGCTGATGGAGATCTCTTGGGCAATTATAGTACTATTATTAAAAGCAGAAAAAGTCACAAGTTACGCAAATGTTTTAAATTTGCCCTTTATTTTTATTTTATTTTTTTTCTTGTGTAATAGCAGGCTAGAGGAGCTGCTGCCAAAAGTAAACAAAAAAATGTAAAAATTAAAACGGTATCCAGTAAAATAGAAAAAAGGCTCAAATAGACAGAAGAATAAGAAAGTTTGATATCTGATTTTATATTCATCATATTATCATTATTCATATTCAGTTAATACAGCCAGAGAATTATGGGTGTCACAGTAAGCAATTGGTATAAGCTTTGAAAATAAGTGCAGCATATTTAGACACAAAGAACTTCAAAGGCAACTGACTTAAAGCATGTTGTTTATGAATGAGATTTAGGTGATAATACTGTAAAAAGTTGATTTTTTTATAATATAATTTAGTTAAAGATGCCATGCATGGTCAGGACAACCAAAAATCTTTAGATAAGGTTAAACTTTTATGTTTGCATATACATTTTAAATACATAAAGCAGGCATAACATCCACAGAAATAAACAAATTTTGTTACATCTACAGACAGAACATGATGAAATCATAATCAAAAGTCGATTATTTCAGGAAACGTGGACAAGAGCTAAAGAAATGTGAAGTGGGTGATACTGATTTTGTTTCTGTGCAGCTTTGCTCTTTTAAAATACTTTAACATAATCGTTAGATCCTAATTTACTGTTTAATGTATGAGATGCGTCACTGTGTAAACACAGCACTCTGAACGTGCAGTAAATTAAAAATGAGGCAAATCCTCAGTGGAAACTACAGCAGGACAACAGTGAATTTACGGGCCGCGACAGGGGCAGCCTTTAATATGACCTTGAGTTTGTCTTCATCCAAATGCAAACACCATCCTTCTCGTTATTTACATTCACACAACAACAATACAGGGCCCGCAGATTAGTGTTAAGATGAGCAAATGCACATGACGGCAAACAAAGTCAAGTTATTTCGAATATTTTCACATGATTAAAAAACTTACAAAAAAAAAAGTAAAATATGGGGGTTTAATAATAAAGACAGTGTTGTATCTGACACACAGGGCTTTTTTTTTTTGTTTGTTTGTAATTTTATCATACAGTGGCTCCATCATGAATCAAGAGCCTTAAATTACACTTTGAAATATTTCAGTGTCATTGCATTACATAATAAAATATAAAATCTAGTCTCAAATATTTTAATAGAAATAGGCAGCCCAGGCTCATTGGAAAAACATGCCTAAATTTCAGCAAAATTATTTTATGTTGCTTCTTGCATGTTGTGCATCAGTTTCAAATTGAAATATACAGTGAGTGGTGTTAAAAGCATGTCCAGGTTTATCCAAAACAGTTTTATTTCATTGGTCGTTCTATATATGGCACTTCAGAAATTAAAAGTTCCAGTGAGACGCACTTCGAAGTTAATTTGAAGTCTATTCTTGTGTGAAAATAACGTACAATTTACACTAAACCCCACCCTTAAAATAGCCAATAGTGTTACAACAAAAAGTGTGAGAATGTGAGATGAAAATGAATTTACTGAAGCAACTTTTATTTTATAATGTCATTTTAGCATTTTGTCTCTGGGCCATTTTATTGGATTTGTGTCTCACGGGACTCAGACCCAAGTGCAATGCTGTACCAGGTGAGCTACTGAGCAAGTTTACTACAGTTCCAGGCAAGTTTACTTCAGAAACATCTTACCTATGGACCTGATTAATGTGAAGCAAATGTTGAGCAAATTGTCAGGATCCTGGACTGTTTTGTTGTGTTTTTGCTCCTCGTGTTCACTGTGACCCAGTTTCTCCCCAGTCTGATTGTGTTAATTTGCTCCAAGTGTGTCGCGTCGTCTTCCCCAATTACCCTGTGTTTATAAGCCCCAGTCCTTTCAGTTAGTATTTGTCGGTTCTTGAACGTCATTCCTAGTGTTTCCTGTGCCTTCCATGCTCCCAGTTGGATCATTAAAGACTCATTTGTGAATTCCTCGTCTCCTTGTTCTGTGCTTCCAGAGAAGTGTGACACAAATATATTGAGCATCTGAATCCTTAGCCATCTTCAAGAAAAGGCTAAAAACATATCTTTGACCCTCTAACTCTAGCACTCTCTATTCTAATTCTATTTGATCTATATGTCTTTTTTTAAAATAAAAAAACACACACACTTGACCCTCTATCAATTGCATATTTATTCTGTAATTTATTCTGCATATCCCCCCCCAACCCTCCCCCCCCCCAAAAAAAAAAACACTAGATTTCTTTTTTCTATACTCTATCTACTTATTTCCTTAAAAATAAATAAACTTGCTACTTGTACTGCATTAGGCTAACGAAGACTTGTCATATCACTTGCATGTTGTTGCTCTTTTTGCTGGTTTTGATTGCTTCCATTGTCCTCATTTGTAAGTCACTTTTAGCATCTGCTAGATGACTAAATAAATAAATAAAATTTCAAAATGTACTGGTTTACATTGCCTCTGCAGTAAATTGTAGGCATAGGTACGTTGTTGGCATTTTGCGTAAATGTAGGTAGAGGCACATTTTTCACAAACACACTTTTCTATGGAAGCCCGTTTCCGCCAATAAATAAAAAATAAAACAGGGTAATTGCGACTTTTTATCTCACAATTCTGACTTTTTTTCTCGCAATTGCAAGATATAAACTCGCAATTCTGAGATATAAACTCGTAATTCTGACTTTTTTTCTCAGAATTCTGAGATATAAACTCGTAATTCTGACTTTTTTTCTCAGAATTCTGAGATATAAACTCGCAATTCTGACTTGTTTTTCAGAATTCTGAGATATAAACTCGCAATTCTGACATTTTTTTCTCAGAATTCTGAGATATAAACTCGCAATTCTGACATTTTTTTCTCAGAATTCTGAGATATAAACTCGTAATTCTGACTTTTTTTCTCAGAATTCTGAGATATAAACTCGCAATTCTGAAATTTTTTTCTCAGAATTCTGAGATATAAACTCGTAATTCTGACTTTTTTTTCTCAGAATTCTGAGATATAAACTCGCAATTCTGACTTTTTTCTCAGAATTCTGAGATATAAACTCGCAATTCTGACATTTATTTCTCAGAATTCTGAGATATAAACTCACAATTCTGAGATATAAACTCGCAATTGCAGCTTTTTTTCTCACAAGTCTGACTTTTTTTCTCGCAATTGCGAGTTTATATCTCACAACTCTGACTTTCTCGCACCGTAGGAAGCCACTCTCCGTTCAATTTGCTATAGATTAACTATATATTGAACTAGATGATTGTTGTATCTGAATATGATTTTTGAACAAACATAAAAATGACTCATTATTCTCCATTTCTGTGTTTTGCGCTCGCGGTTGGACAGTACCTTTACTGCCGGCCAGGGTGCGCACAGCTTTCAGACACAACTTTCTTCATTTCTTTATAGTTCTGAGTTTGAGGCAGCTTGAACAAATTGAACAAAGCACTGCAAAGCCTTACACGGAGAGTGGTTTCCTATGGTGCGAGAAAGTCCGAGTTGTGAGATATAAACTCGCAAAGAAACAAAAGTCAGAATTGCGAGAAAAAAAGTCAGAATTGCGAGTTTATATCTCTCAATTGCGACTTTTTTCTCGCAATTGCGAGTTTATATCTCACAACTCTGACTTTCTCGTACCATAGGAAGCCACTCTCCGTTCAATTTGCTATAGATGAACTATATATTAAAAAAGTCAGAATTGTGAGTTAAAAAGTCGCAATTACCTTGTTTTATTTTTTATTCATTGGCGGAAATGGGCTTCCATACCTTTCAAATAATGCATTTCACAAAAACAATTACATTTGAAATGATAAAACAATAGATATACAGTTCAAAATCAAGACAGAAAAGTACTGTGACATGTTATTTTCAAACATTTGTGGATATAAATGTGATTCTCTACACCTGTGGTTACTCTGATAGGAAATGTGTGTAAACTTGAGCAATACTGACTTCATACAGTACATCCACTAAAAATCACCAAAACACCAGTTGATTAAAAGCAGAGGTGGAAAGTAACGAATTACATTTACTCGCGTTACTGTAGAGTAGCTTTTTTGTGTAATTCTATTTTTTAAAGTAATTTTTAAAATCTGTAATTTTACTTTTACTTAAGTATATTTTGTTTGAAGTATTGTACTTCGCTACATTTTAAAACACATTAATTACTGAGTAAAAAAGAAATCGCTCCCTGGAAAATACTGCAGTAAATAATGGGCAGGAGAACAAACTGGTGCTAAAATCACAAGATAGATGCAGACAGACAAGACAGTTGTTATGGTGCAGACCCAGCTGAAAACAAAACCCCGTCGTATTCTGCTGAAGTTGAAGTTGAAGGCCATATGTATGCTCTATAATGCAGTGTAAGCTGTGTTTGCCTAGGGAGACCAAACTAGCAGCTTATAAAAATCTCGACATCACCCCTTCGCAAGCATGTAGAGAAAATACTTACATCGTTGCATTGGTGGTTAAAATTAATCTTTGCCAGTTTAGCAAAAGGTTTTGCAGGGTATGCGATATATATAGTCTGCGATAATATCGTAATTGTTGTTTTAACAATGTGCAATTTTACATTATCAGTATTTTGCCAAAAACAAACAAAACTCTCCTACAGAGTGCAGTGAAGCAAGTTAAACTAGTGCGCGCGCATTTAGAGTGCGTTCTTTCACTGCGTGATTCAGTTTGGTAAAATGCATTTAGAATGATCACAAAAATGAAGATATAGGGACAGAAAATGTATATATTTATATTATATAGTAAATCAATCTAACACGAAGAGTTACTTTTTTTTTTTTTTTTAAATCAGCATGATTATTTTTTACAACAGTTCAAAAAACAAGAAGTTAATTAAGATACTTGCATTTTAGATACTTTGCTCTATTTCAACAACAAAAATAATTCCAAACATATCCACCATAGCACAGTTTTGCATCTCTGAGCAACATGACAGTGTGTCATTCCTGAATGAATCAACCAACTGTTTAAATGAATCAGTGCAATTGCAATGACTCATTTATTAACAGTGACTTGCTGACACCTGCTGGCGGTTTTAATTTTACTTTACTTTACTTACTTTACTTTTGTCATTTAGCAGACGCTTTTGTCCAAAGCGACTTACAAATAAGAAAAAGTAACTAAAACTAAAAAGTTACAACTCTATAAATACTATCTACCCACATATTTAAGAAAATAAAGAAATTAAATAAAATTAACACATGCATATAACAACAACATTTCAATAATAAACATATCAATGAAAAAATTAAATAAAAAGCTACTACTATCCCTTGCCGGTGTCCCTGCCCGGTGGAGTCGCACGGTAGAGTCGATGGTCTTTACACTCTTTACTTTACTTTACTTTTGTCATTTAGCAGACGCTTTTGTCCAAAGCGACTTACAAATAAGAAAAAGTAACTAAAACTAAAAAATGTGCACATTTAAATGTGCAATTTTCACATTTAAAGTATCTTTTTTATTAATTTTTTTATCATTTCAAACGAGTATTCAACATTTTATGTCTTATATATCAAAACATTATTTCTGCAATTGTAACTGCAGACTAAATGCATTCATGCCCTGCATTAAACAGTGTGCAAATACATCTAAATGCCACTTCAGATGAAGTTTCTGTGTTTCCTCTGCATTGGAAAGATGAATTTTGTTGATACTGATTTAATTTGCCTGGTAACAGCCCAAATGTCTTATTATTCTAAATAACTGATTCCTTTAATTAAAAACAACTAGTTTGAGATTAATAGGCCTATCCCAGGTTTGCCTCCCTCCTGCTGTTAAAATGTAATTAAGTAATTTTTACTCTGAGTAAATTTTAAATGAGCTACTTTTTACTTTTACTTGAGTAGATTTTTAGACTGGAACTTTTACTTGTACTTAAGTAAAATGTAATTAATGCAATGGTACTTTTACTTGAGTAGAATATTTTCGTACTCTTTCCACCTCTGATTAAAAGTTATTCAAAACAGGAGAAAAACTTCTGCAGCATTAGTTCGCAGATGCCACTTGTTTTGACATTTTGTAAATATGCAATGGATTTCATACATTTTTAAGTGTCCAAATACTTTTTGTCACCACCATATAATCACTGAAAATGCAAAGAGTCTGTATAAGTATCTAACCCTAAGGAAAACATACAGATCCCTACCAGATAAGCCTGCAGGTCTGATCCGATCAGTATAACCTATAGAGTAAACAACAAAGACAAAATGCTTGACATAATTTCACACAAAAGGCTTTAATAAAAATGGCAGTTTGTTTGTAAGGATCAATGTTCCCCGTAGTGTTCGTTCTGCTCTCACCGTGATGAGCCATTGGACAGGCAAGTCCAGCCATCTGAAATCTGTGCCTAATTTATTACTGAAAACTTGATGGTAAAACATGGAGGCATTCTCCGTTAATCACATCTCCTAGGAATGCGTGCAGTGGGCCAATACCCTGATGTGTTTCCTTTTAAAAAAGGGAGGAAAATAAGGCTCGCTCTCAGACTAAGCCTCACCGTAATTCAGGGACCGGGGGACCGAGCTACATCTGTGTAAAGTTCAACTCTCTTCATCTATTAACTCTGAATAAAACTACCATCATTTAGATATTTGTTCATTCAGTGTTCCTGTAGCTTGAGAGAGTGAGATCTGAGCCTCGATTCCACGCTCACGCTTGGCTAATCACAGAGGGGTATACGGAGCTAGTCAAAATGGCTCCCTCTCAGCATTAAAATAAGAACCTCAAAGAGACGCTTTTAGCCTGTAGCTGGAGAGCCTTTTATCAGATCAGAGTAACATCGAAAGCAGGATAAAAAAAACCCTTGCAGTAAATCTCCAGTCTTTTATGTGCTGAAGGAGACAGACTGCTGTTTTGACTTTGTCTCAGCTCAGGATTTTAAGAGTGAGCAGGCATCGTGTGAGAGGATGATGGAATGAAGGACGGCTGGCTCTCGGCTTGATGAAACCACACAACTGGATGCTGTTTAAGTGCTTTCCAGTGTGGAATGTGTTTTTGCACAAAAGAATTATGAAAACGCAAAATCAATCGTCGGGCCTGTTGAACTGTGAACCTGTTCTAGATTTGTCATAGTCAATTAATTATCTGGCTATTGCCAGCACTGTCATACAGCATAGTAACTGAAATGAAAATTTAAGTAAATTATCTGATAACCTTTTTTAGTCAAGGTAGTGCCATATCTAGTTTTTGACAGGAATGAAAATGAGGCTGTGAGGAATAGAAGTACAGTGTGTTTGGCGTTTTTAACAATTTGCTGGCAAAACAACTTTGAGTAGATAAAAATTCCATAGGCTGGTTTTGAAAGTTGTGATTTTTGAAAATTGCATGCAATAACCATTATAGTGCATGTGAAAGACTGGAAGTCCATGCCTCACAGCCTCATTTTCATCCATGCAATTTGGCGTCAACCCTGGCTATAGCTATATCTATCTATATATAGCTCTTCAAATAAAATAAGAAATTTTAAAAATGCTGACAGTTGATGCCTTCTGTGACATTCACTACTCTTTCACAAGCTGAAACAAACACTGAAAAAAGTGGTAAACTGTTATTAGTTGTTTCTACCTAATCTTACCCTTAAATTTAGTTATGTTGATGTAGTAAATTTAGGTTGATTCAGTAATATTAAATAATTTCTTTTTTTTATATAAAATCTATTTATTTAGATGTTTCTACAAGAAGCATATTTTTAGGTTATCATTTTTTCAGTGCAATATTTTTTTGCAAATATATTTTTGTAATTAATTTACATTAAAATTTTACTTATCAATATTTTTCCGTTCAGAATTAAATTGTATTATAATTGATAAATAATTTGGAAAGTTTTTTTTTTTTTCTTTTCTTTTTTTTTATTCTTTCATGCAATTGAGTTCTTCTCAAAACTATCACTGAATTGAAGTATATAATATGATGTTCCTTTATCAAATGGATAGCTCTGGTGCTTGACTCTGATTGGTTGAGCTGCATTCGAAGCCATTGTAAATTACTCAAACATATACACTTTGTATATTTATAGAGCACCTTAGCTGTACTAAATTCACAGTAAATGATATCTGGCTTATTGCTTTACTAAATATTAAACAAAAGATAATGCCACAACAATTTAAAACAGCCTCGATGTCAGGAGATTTCACACACTAAAAATAAGGTTCTTCAAAGCACTCTAGGTTTCACAAACAACACTCTTCTTATCAGGAACAATTTGTCTAGTATTTTTTAAATATTACTGAAATATAACACTACTGAGGTGACATTATTAAAAGCTGGAGAATAAAATTCTATGTGCAACTCTTCTAAAGCATCAGGCTGTAAAACTCTTTTTGGTATAATTATATTTTAGAGCATATACAATATCCAAAAACACTGTCTAGCTAGGAAACTCACTATGATTTTGAGACGCAGTCATGATATCAGATGAAGGCGGCTGCACTTTAATGGTCAGCCCTTCATGTGAAGAATAAAAGTGTATGCTAATTAGTCATTTAGATGGTGCTTTTATCCAAAGTGACTTACAGCATGTTTATTACAAGGACAGCCCCTCTGGAGAAACCTGGGGTTAAGTGACTTGCTCAAGGTCACAATGGTAATAGCTCATGGAACAAGCCTTACAGGGTTCAAACCTACAGCCTCCCTAGACCAGAACTCCAGCAGAAACTGATAAAAATCCAGGTCTACATTGAGAACATTGTGGAGAATTTTTAAGCGATGGCTAAGGCATACACAGCATATAGGTTGCTTGTCTTGATGCATGTTTGAAAGAGACTGACAGGTTTAAACCCCAGCTGACGAACGCATTCCCCTCACCCGACACATTGTAATATCTCAATAAACACCTGGCTCAGGCTCACGTCACACGTGTGCTTTTCCATGGTTAGACAGCAAGTCGTCGAGAGACCAATGCACCTGCCTAACACCCCTGTATAACTCCATGTGATTCCAAAAGGACTCATGTGGGATTAGCGTGTAGTGTCACTAGAGAGATCAGATGCACATGTGTGCAAAATATTCTTAGATTAGAACATTCACACCCAGTGCAAGCCTTTATTGCTGTGAAGAGCAAACCGCTTAAAAGTGAAATTAAATTATACAAGCATAGACCATGCTGCAATCATTGAGAGCCTGTTTTCATAATCACTTTGCAATCGTGATGTTAAAATCCACACGGAATTTCACATAAATTCCAAGCATAGTTTGTCTTTAATTCTGTTTAAAAGTGTGAATAAATCTAAATTGCGAATATAAGTACACGTAATTATTTTTTGTTATTAGCACAGCGAGCCAATTTTGCCTAATATGGCTTCAAACTCATGTCAAAACTATTTTCTGCAGAAAAACAGAAACTTTTCTGGCAAAACATCAGGAAGGTGTTAGTACATGTTATACGCACTAATCTGATGTAATGTGATTTTATGTGAACTCCATTCTGGAAGAGCAGCATGAGGCTACAGCTCAATTTTCATAAACACACCACATTAAATTGTTTAAATTCAATAAGCATATGCCTCTAAATGCAGCAACGCCATAGGGACCGGGCCGTTGATCAATATTATTGCACACTTCCCACTCTATCAATTTAGTGTCTGCTAAGGGTTCATTATCCACTCTAATACAGAGGCTTAAATTAAAGAGGAAAAAGAGGAATATATTAAGAGTCCCTGCACCCAAAGGTATTTATTAATTTCACACAACAGCACACATTCAGTAACTCACCTCACTGAATTTCCATGCAGATGAGAGAACACTTCTAATATGGAAAATAAAAACTCTATTTTCCATCAGAAGGATTGCCTGAAAGCCATCTAAATAGGTCAGCGCGTATATTATATCAATTTTTAACAACAAATTTGTAATTTACTAGAATTAAATGCCTCGACAAAACCGGGGAGGTGGGGGGGGGGGGGGGGGGGGTCTTCAAATGACTCTATTACAAGCACATAATGTCAGTTAGTAATAACCAGTTGCACACGTTCACTAGATTTGAAACAAATCCCGGTACAAAGCGATTTCTGAGTGCTAATAGCTGTTTGGCTTAAAGCTGAGCTTCAGTCTTAATGAGGACTGATCCAAACTCCAGAAGTCATTTGGATGCTCTTTGTAATTATGCAAATGAAGGTGCATGTTTGATGAGGCTCAGTGCAGAACTCAGTGTCTGTGACTGTGATCCAGGAAGGTGTTTCATCCTTCAGTTCAATCACGGTACAGATGAACAGCGTGTCTGAATTCCACAAACACACACGGAGGATTACAGTCAAAACCATGATGAGTGATCATTACGCTGTGTCATTTATTCAAAGGTTGGAGTGCGAAATAATTTTGCGCACTGCTGTTGAACAATCGGTGGCTCTGCATTTTATTGATGGGAAAAAAAAGTACAAAGATGTTGACTCTTTTTAATTAGGCCTACTGTTCTCTTGCATTGCTGTTGCTCAGAAAATCGTGACGGCTTGTGTCTTTTTTTATTTTTCATTCTTAAAGCTGTGCTTTAATAGTAATGCAGTACAATTAATGCAAATAATAATAGCTAATTATGTCATCCTAAACAGGACAGAACTGTGGGTAAAATAATGAATGTAATTTTCCTCCCCATAATGTCACATTTATTTCTTTTTGGGAATATGGACTGGATTTTCCCAACACATTTTTACTCAGATACTGTTATGTTAACACCTCATTGTTAATAGGCCTGTCTGCATTTTCTTTATAATAATTTCTACTTTCAACATTTGAAATTATATAAAAAACAAATGAAATCAAATTTGATTTTCACACTGAAGACAAATTTAGCTATTTCCCAAAATACTTCAATTTCAAATTCCATTCATAGAAGACTAGAAAAAAAATTAAATAAATTTTTAAATAATTAATTTTTTGATCCCTTTAATTCTACCCCATACCTAAACTTATCAACTACCTTACTAATCATAAATAAGTTCTTTGAGGTAAAAAGTTGTAGTTAATAGTGAGAAATGTTCCCCATAAAGTGTGACCGAAGAGCATCAATGCAGGTTTAACTCATTATTTAAAATTTGGGAGACCAAAACCCCATTGATGTTGGATTAATGATTATTCTCAGTATTTGGAGGAATATTGTATGTCTGAAGGTATCTTACACATAACATATGGCTGTGTGCAACACATAACACATGCTGTAGATTCACTTCACCAAACCTGAAGATTTATATTCCTACCTGTGATGTTTATTATGAGATGAACATCCATGAAGTCATGAGGTCAAGCTCTTTGAAGAGAGGCTGTATTGAGCACTACAGGCTGTCTCGATCATGGTGTGTATAAAAAAAAACTCAGTGTGGGCTGTAGGACAGTTCACTCTGCAGTTTATAGGACTTCTGCTGCCATTCAAACTGCAGATACTCTATGAGAAAAGTCTGGAAAAACAGGACTCAGCGTATTGTGTTAATGTGAATTATTTTTCATAGTTTTCACAGGTGCTTTACCCATATTTTGAATTACTCGTTGCAATGTGTTGTTTTTGATCTAAAGGAAATAACCGTAAAGTTAACATACAATGCCCTGAACCTTGTCTGTTTTGTTGTTACAATTCAGAGGCAGTATGGTTCAGTCTAACAGTGTGAAACCCAGAGTGTCCTGATCACGGTATTCATGAAAAGATGAAATTGAGTGTAGCATAAATCTGTAGCTTCGAGCTAAATCAGCACCCCTGCATTACACCACATGAACTCTTTCTATCCAAGTGATGCAGCGGCATAATGAAACTTCAGTACAGAGACTAGAAGTGGAGGGTTTGATTCGTATTCTGGATAGAGCTTCTCAAAACATACTTAACACAGATCAGGGCTGTAGAAGCTTCTTGGATTTAGTTGGACAAACTACAAGAATTTGAAGTTGCTAAAGTAAACACTAAAAACCATTACGAAAAACTACACTGAGGCCATTTATCAGGTCAATATAATGTAAATATGACTGAATATGTTGATCGGATGATAGTATTTAGATTTTTAGTATTTTATAGGATTTTGATTCATTCCATTAACTCAAAATTTGTATTCACCAAAATGATGCAACTAGTCATGCTGCATTATTCACTTTACAACAAATAAAACTCAAAACAATCCCTTTACAAAACATAACAGCAGCATTTCACTACACTTTTTGTTACAAAAAGACCTAAAAATTATTAGGAATAGTTTTTTTTTTTTTTTTTTTTTTTTTTTTTTTTTTTTTTACTTCACAAACACCACTTGACCTATTTTATTTTATTTTATTTTATTTTTTATCTTCACTAAAACTAAAATGTATGACTTCCCAAACAACAACACTTAACTATTTGTTTACTTATTTATTGTTTCTTTCTTTCTTTCTTTCTTTCTTTCTTTCTTTCTTCCTTCTCTAAAACTAAAATGAATGACTTCCCAAACACCACATGACTATTTATTTTTTGCATTTATTAGTTAACACTACTTTTCGTTGTAGCGATTAATACTAACTAATAGTAACACTATTTCTGGTTACTCCGCAACACTAATACAGATAGGAGTCTTTACACATGCTCTGATCCTATCCTCATACCTCTTCATGTGCATTTGCTCTGCTATACTGTGTTTTTGAGCATGCACGTGGCTTTCTGACCAGCTAAAGTGCGGGAATGAAGTGCATGGATTGGTAGTGATTATGAACTAGACTGGGATAAGCCCTGTTGTTATTATGCAGATTAGGCTTCCGATGCAGCATATTGTACAGATGCAGGGCAGCAGCTGCTGGTGCAGATGGCTGTTGTACGGCTCCATCAGCACACAGCTATTGTCTCCACTCCGATTGTTCTGAGACCAGAGAGGAGGGCTTCCGAACAACCCAAATGCAGTGAATTACGAAAGAGAAACGGAGAACAGACAGCAAATTTATACACACGAGGCCGTGGGGACGAGGACGTGCCGAACAGACACGCAGTCATCTACATAGACGCCAACATGGTGGCGCCAGTCAACTATACCACACGGAGACGCTGTGCAATGCAGTAATGCACACAGACATATGCCCAACCGCTGCTGTTGTTGTTTTGTGCTGGTGCTGTTTAATCGGTGATGGAGAAAGGAAATATTTGATTTGATAAATGTTGTATTTATCCAGCAGTCATTCTTGCAGATGAATTTAACTTCCTTAAAGTGTAATAACAGCAACTTTCTTTCTCCCTCTCTTAGGCTGTCTCGTTAACAGCTTATAGGTGGCGTTTCTGTTATATAGCATATGTAGCATATAGGGGTTATACTGACTAGTTAATTAGTTGGAGGTGAACTATTACTTGAAGGGACAGTTCAATTCTGTCATTAATTACTCAATCATGACCTTCCAAACCGGAACTGAAAAGAAATGTAAAAAACTTTTCATTCGGAAATTTCTAGTAAATATCACAATTACAAAATGTCATGTAACAGTTGAAACAAAATGTTTTTTCCCCTCCAGTTTTGAGGGGTTTTTTTTTTGGGGGGGGGGGTTTTGGTTCTTCAGTGTTTTCTTGTAAAATGTGTTCCAGTAATTTTTGTATTATTTACTACATTAAATAAATAATTAATATACAGTGGTGTGAAAAAGTTTTGCTCCCTTCCTGTTTTTATTTTTTTATTTTTTGCATATTTGTCACACTTGAATGATTCAGATCATCAAACTAATTTTAATATTACACAAAGATAACCCGAGTAAATAAAAAATGCAGTTTTGAAATAATGATTTAATTTATTAAGGGAAAAAAGCGGTCCAAACCTGCCTGGCCCTACGTGAAAAAGTAAATGCCCCTTAAATAATAACTGGTTGTGCCACCCTTTGCAGCATCAACTGCAATCAAGCGTTTGCGATAACTGGCAATGAGTCTTTCACATCGCTGTGGAGGAATTTTGGCCCATTCATCTTTGCAGAACTGTTTTAATTCAGCCACATTGGAGGGTGGCCACAGCATCTCAATCGGATTTAAGTCCGGACTTTGACTTGGCCACTTCAAAACCTTCATTTTATTTTTCTTGAGCCATTCAGAGGTGGAATTGCTGGTGTGTTTGGAATCATTGTCCTGCTGCATAACCCAAGTGCGCTTGAGCTTGAGGTCACAAACCGACGGCCGGACATTCTCCTTCAGGATTTTCTGATAGAGTGCAGAAATCATGGTTCCATCAATTATGGCAAGTCGTCCAGGTCCTGAAGCTGCAAAGCGGCCCCAGACCATCACACTACCACAACCATGTTTGAATGTTGGAATGATGTTCTTTTATGAAATGCTTTGTTTTGGTTAGTGTGGTTTGACACCAGATGTAACGGGACACACACCTTCCAAAAAGTTCAACTTTTGTTTCATCAGTCCACAGAATATTTGCCCAAAAGTCTTGGGGATAATCAAAATATTTTTTGGCAAATGTGAGACAAGCCTTTGTGTTCTTATTGGTCAGAAGTGGCTTTTGCCTTGGAACTCTCCCATGGATGCCGTTTTTGCCCAGTCTCTTTCTTATTGTTGAATCATGAACCTTAATTGAGGCAAGTCAGGCCTGCAGTTCTTTAGATGTTGTTCTGGGTTCTTTTATGACCTCCTGGATGAGTCGTCATTGGGAAGGTTCATGACTGTTAGAAGTTTTCTCCATTTGTGGATAATGGCTCCGACCTTGGTTTGCTGGAGTCCCAAAGCCTTAGAAATGGCTTTATAAACCTTTCCAGACAGATACATGTCAACTATTTTGTTTCTCATCTGTTCTTGAATTTTGCTCTTTAAGCATGCTTCACTTTGTAAGTTCTATTTAAGTGTTTTCTTGATTCAACAGGTCTGGCAGTAATCCGTCTTGAGTTTGGCTAGTGAAATTTTAATTCAGCTTTCTAAAATAATGTGGTAAATCACAGTTCTTTCATTATTTAACAGGAGGGGACAATTCATTTTTCACATAGGGCCAGGTAGGTTTGGACAGCTTTTTTCTCTTAATAAATGAAATCATCATTTAAAAAACAGCATTTTGTATTATCTTGAATTATCTTTGTGTAATAGTAAAATTAGTTTGATGACCTGAATATTTTAAGTGCGACAAATATGCAAAAAAATTCAAAAATAGGAAGGGGGCAAAAACCTTTTCACGGCACTATGTATATATATATATATATATGTATATATATATATATATATATATATATATATATATATATATGTATATATATATATATATATATATATATATATATTACATTTAATACATTACTTATTTTGTTAAAATTATTAAATATTTGCATACCCCTTGCAGAATATGCAAATATGTTCATAGTTTTAACAAAATAAGAGAGATCATGAAACTTGCATGTTATTCTTTATTTAGTACTGATTTCACATAACAGATAATTACATACTCCACAAGAATAAGAAAAAATAACTGAATTTTTAAAAATGACCCCGTTCAAAAGTCTACATACCCTTAAATCTTAATACTGTGTGTCATTTCCTGAATGATCCATGACTGTTTTTATGTTTAGTGATAGTTGTTCATGACTCCCTTGTTTGTCCTGAACATTTAAACTACCTGCTGTTCTTCAGAAAAATCCTTCAGGTCCAGCAAATTCTTTGGTTTTCCTGCATTTTTGTGTATTTGAACCCTTTCCAACATTAACTGTATGATTTTGAGTTCCATATTTTCACACTGAGGTCAACTGAGGGACTCATATGCAACTATTACAAAAGGTTAAAACGCTCACTGTTGCTCCAGAAGGAAAAACCATGCATTAAGAGCCTCAAAACACAAAGTAGCAATGTAACATGAGTGAATGCATTATTTATCAAATGCTGTTCAATAAATCTTTAAATGTTATGAACTGCCACAACCATTAACACTGACACTGCTATAGTATCAACAAGTGTAAATATAGTAAATAAATACATTTTAAAATCAAATTATCAAATTCACTTATTTAATTCACAACAAATCGTGACAGCATGATAAAAATGTCTTTGCTCACAAACTGTATATCTTCAGCGCTCTCCAAATAACCTAAAATAGGCAAATATATTTTAATTTAAAATAAAATAATTCAAAATGCCTGCATTCACAAAGCAAATTACAAAACGACCATTCTGGCACTGTGGACATCAGATATGCAGAGTTTTAGCATTCGCATCAAAGCCAAAAAAGTGGCCTGAAAATAAGTGTCACTTATTCAGTAGAACTATAAGCAAGTAGATCATGACTGTTTTTGGACCGACAATGCAAGCTGCATGAAACTATAAATGGAGATATGCACATTTCATTTCAGTCACACAGAGGTTCTCTCCACTAACACACTCTCCTTTTTTGGATTGGACGTGCCAGGCACAGCAACGATGCTTAAAATGAGAAGGCATGTAAACCCTACACCAGCTCAGCTGACCTTTCACCCCACCAGATCACCCTAGACAAACTACACCTTTACGTTCTTCATATTGACCTAAAGCGTCGCAGCGGCCTGGAATGTCCTTCATAAACGAGATGTGTCAGGGTGATTTGGGCCGCGCAGAGAAAGGGCTGGTAGATATGCAGATATGTGTTGTCAGCTTTGCCCTCCAGGGGAACCGTGGCTTGTCCGTTCGATGGAGCAGCTCTCCCCTGCTGGGCTGATCCCAGATCAGGCCGCTACAACCACAGAGACCTCCTGGCCCTGTTCAGACATGACACACCACCTCCACACACTACACGCTCCGTGTGCTGGGAAGGAGGTCACACACAAACATGCACGAGTGTGTGTGTGTATATGTGTGTGTGTGTGTGTGTGTGTGTGTGTGTGTGCATGCGTTTAAGTTGTAGTGGCAGTTAAACACAGTGTTATGGTCAGAGAGGGTGATACTGATCTGATAGTACAGGGCGATACCTCTGACAGGAAGCATGACCTCTGACTCTGCTACAGCGAAAGGACGCCCTACCTCTTTTCATCCTGTCTTTTTATTAAGATTAATTAGAATGTGGAGAGACCGAGTTCGTCGAACAGGAAAGGAATGCACAAAGAGAGAGAGGAAGGTAAAATAAAATAACATTTTAGCAAATTCAGTAACATACACAAACTAAGCTCTAAGCTATCGCATCGGAACTGCTGTGAATTTGATTGTAAATTACTATAGTTTTAATTTGTTAGAAAGTTCAAAATCAATCTTTTTCTTAATATAATGTATGTATACACACACACATACGCACAACACAGTGTTGAGGAAAGTTACTTTTAAAAGTCATTTATTTACGATATTGCATTACTACATAAAAAAAGAATTGCATTACTGAGTTACTTTTTTATAATGTAATGCATTGTGTTACTTGTGCATTACTTTTTGTAACCTGCTTATTTGAAAAAGTAACAGATATTTTGTCAGTAATTTAAAAGTAATGTTACTTGTTTACTTGAAAGTTACTTGAATAAAAGTAATTGTGTTGCTTTTTATGTAATGTAATGCATTGTTATTTTTGCATTACTTTTTGTTACCTGCTTATTTGAAAAAGTAACATTTTTTAAATTAAATATAAAAGTAATTCAAAAGTAGCTACTTTTTACTTGAAAGTTACTTGAATAAAAGTAATCTGATTACGTAACTTGCGTTACTTGTAATGAGTTATCCTAACACCATATATATATATATATATGTATAGACCATTATTTTATTATATTATTATTTTATAATTTACAATATTTTATTGTCCATTAGTGTAAATTATGTCTGATGGCATACTCTTCTCAATAAGCTGCTTGTTTTAAAGTATCATTCATTCAGGGATTGAAAAGTGATGCGTTCCTGAGCTACCTGAGGATCAAAAATGTTGTCCTCGGAAAAAAGAGGCTGATTAATAAATGTTTCCTCTTCATATATCTTATTTTGATACTGTATTGATGCAAATCTTTCAAATCTTGAGCTTAGTTTCAGGCACAATGTATTCAAAAACCCAAAATACTCTTAAACTGGATCACACACATATCAAGGTAATGTATTTCTACTTTATTCCGTGGATGGATTCAGAAAGTATATTTGGCAACAGTGCTTTCCATATGAAAGTAAATTCAACTCAACTTTTCCTCGACATAATAAAGTACAAAGTTTTCTACTATTTTCCATAGGCAACCTTTCACAAATTATACAAGAACAGAGGAGATGGGTTTACAAAACAATGCATTTTCTCTCTACTTACCGAAGTACAGGGAATTTTTTACTCTCCACCACTTCTGACTGAAAAGCGCTCCAGTACATCCAACCTTATTAAAATGCATTCAGTATACTCATGTAAAGCACGTATAGCAAATCTCAACTGCTTGATTATATCATCAAAACATAAAGTATATTATGACACAGCTCTATGCATAAAATGAATATGTAAGTATATCAAACCTTACCCACATGCATGCATTATACTCAAGTAAAGCAATATATACCATAGCAAATTTCAATTGTCTGATTTGTTATATCATCATAATATGTAAACTATATAATTGCACAGCTCTCTATATAAAGACGGATATATACAGTAGGTACATTCATCTTTACATGTATACATTCAGTATACTCACATGAAGCAATATATACTATATAGCAAATCTCAACATCTTGATTGTTTACAGTGTATCATTAAAAAATGCAAACTATATTTTCACCCAACTCTAATCCGTTAAATGCAACCGTATGTATGTAGATTTTAAGATATTATAAACATTAACATTATGATTTTCTGTAAAGCTGCTTTGAAATATTGTGTGTTGTAAAAAGTGGTATACAAATAAAATTGACTTTAATTTCATCTGTTATATTAAAAATAAAAAAATACATATACAAAGTATATTTTGAAATAAGCATATATGCTAAAATAGTTCACTATGAATTAATTGTTTACATTGATTCAGTTTGAGGTATTAGTTTGGGTTAAATACAATATCAAAAACACTTCAGGTCCCCCTTAACAGATCAGCATGCTCCAGCGTTAGCGGTTTGCTGGCCCTCCGAGCGGAGCCGTGCATGTGTGGGGGTGTGGAGGAGCAGGTTTCCCACAGCTGGGCCGCTCTATCAGCTCTTTAAAGGCACTCCTCAGGGACCTACCACTCCTCCTAGACTCTGACATGTACACCGCTTGTCATATGGTCCAATTTGGTCAATACGGTCACACTGCTGCTGCGTTACAATAGATTAACCAGACGCTCGGAAAACAGGACAATATTTGGGTTTGTGAGCAAAATGTTGATATGCATGTGGAGCGCATCGGATAATGCGGTCACAGGCCCTCTGCGGTTTACAAGACTAATAATAAATGTAAGGCACTGAAGAACTCCGCTCGTGATATTGGACTCCTTTATTTATCCACCGCTGACACTGAACATGCAGTTTAATAGTGCATAATCCAACTCTAGTGATTAATTACACAAAAAGAGGGCAGAAGTGTTTAGTCAGCAGAGGCTCTACAGAAAAGCCTGTCAATTAATATGTCATTTACACCCCATTCAGCCTCCAAATGCATGTTTAAATTTGATTAAAGCCTGTCTGTTTAAGTGCTACTTCCAATAAAGGCGGTGAAACGGGTGAAAAGGATTAGTGTCTGCTGCACAAAGCCAGTCCCCGAAGTGCTCTTTGACTCCTCTGCTGTCACAGTTACAGCCGGGTCTGCACGGGGCCGATCTGATTGGAGGGCCCAGAGGGGAGGGGCCCCCGATCACCAGGGCATTGTTAGCGCCGTCAAAATGGCCTTAGAAGAATGGCTGATTATGCAGCTACATCCAGCGCCGCTAACAGGGAGCGGATTTGAATTTCTAACGCAGCAGATGTTTGCTTGGCTCCTCCGTGGAGTGGGCATATACTGTTATGCTAATTTCGCAGTGTTTCCCCTCAACCCCGGCCTGGAGTCGTCAGAGCAAATGCGCAGATCCCTCTGTCAAACTCATAATTGGCCATTATTGATATTAATTAACATTTTTTTGCACCCCATCCCTGTTCCTTGACCCTTTATCTGTTGGTAAATCTAGTTACCGTGGGCCATTAGAGGCATCGAAATCCAAGGGACCTCATGCTAGTCACAAGCCATTTATCAGAAAAGAACACAGGCCAATTAGCGCGGCATGGAGACAGTTGTCTTGATTCGCCGCTGACTACTTTTTGATCACCATTATAAATTGCTAATAGGGCGTCGAAAGTGGCGCGGCGGTCTGCTGGGGCCAGAAGCAGGCAGGCGGTCGTGACATGCGAGAAAGGCAGCGACGAGACCGGCCCGTCAGACACTACTTACTATGGAGCCCTGTGATGTCACAGCTGATCGCAAGTCAATCAAATTAATGAGGCCGACAGCATTCCACCAAGGGTTACGTGACAAAACAATACTGCGAAAAATCCTAAATCGCAACAGCACTTGATATTGAATAGTCCGACCCATTATTCTCCAATAAGGGCCGACACTTAAAGTTTTTATCGCCACAGATCAAGAGATCATAATAGGAGCATATTGACAGATATTTTTCTTGCAATGCTCCGAGGGACCGGATGCAGCAGGAAAATATATCAGAAGCCTATCATCAGTGCTGGGATCTCCGGTGTAAAATCGATAGTGAAGCATAGAGGGCTGGAGTTTTCACTGCTCCTCTCCGTCATTTAAAAAGACTGTGGCGATCCCAGGGGGACTTAGTAACTTAGCAACCATGCAGTTTCTGCTATTAAGTATACAGTAGCATAATGCCATTGTTGTTTCCGGAGCCTTTTGTTGCAAATATTGACGCAAGAAGATGAAATGGTTCGAGGATCACCTCTTAGCCTAGTTTACCTGAAGCCTGCTTTACTCGAGGACCATCGGTCCATCAGTGAACTGACAATCAGTCACATCTCAGGTGTCCTCTACAGTCCCTGCATGATTATGCGCATTAGCTGCAACAGTATCATACAGCTAAAGAGCTGAAAAGAGCAACCTTGATCTTAACATAAACAGAAGCCACATTGTATGATGGGGGTTGTATGTAACCAACCACAGACATCATCTGAAAAAAGCAAAAAGCAACAAGTATTTTTGGATTCGATAGACGTGCAGATCACTTGTGATCTACATGGTATAACAACCAATATATAAAGCGAGTGAGTGATTCAATGACACAAAAATTGCATTAAACAAAGTGAATGCTTGTGACTATAATATCAAGTTCATAATCATGATGCCAACAGATAAAGATTTAATCAGTGTTGGTAGTCTTTTCTCTTATATATTCAGAAGCTATATAATGCAGTGTATTAAATGACTTTAAACCTTGAATCTTTAATGTTATATCTTAAAAATATGAAGAAATGGTGTACTCTTAATGCTGGGTTTTGTAGCTGTGTGCGTTGTCATTTAAAAAACAATTAAAGTGTTAGTTGTGATGTCTTATATAAGTTGTTTGTTTGTGATGTTGATGCTACATAAATTGCCCTGTGTAGGGACAAATAAAGATATTACTACTACTATTAATGTTACAGTTTTAGGAACCGTCATAGTCAGAACAACAGTTTCAGATATACTAAGGTTATGACCACATCTTTGTTTATGACAGAAACATAAATAATGCAGAAAAATCCATCAATCAGAGAAAACCTGACAAATGTGGTTCTGATTTGTAAAAATCTCACTTGTGGAGTTATTTTATCTTATATATTTAAAATCTATAGATCTACAACTGGCCACATGAAATTATTATTATATTATTACCATTAATATCTTTATTATTATGTTTCAAAAATCCGCACACTCATTCAGTTTAGGATTAAGATTATGACCTCATCTTTGTTTTTGGCGAAAACATCATTAATTAATTGCAGACTGAACTACATCAGAGAAACCTTGATGAACATGGTTCAGATTTAACAAAGTCCCTTTTGTGCTGCTATTTTTCTCATATATTCAAAAGTTATAAGTCCATAACTGATTCTTCAACCATTTATGATTAATATCTATATTATTATCATTTTAAGAATCATCATACTCAGAACTACAGTTTCATATCTAATACAGGGTTACAACCGCATCTTTGTTTTGACGAAAACATCATTAATTCATGGCAGAGTAGAAACCCTGATGAGTGTGGTTCGGATTTATCAAAGTCTCATTTGTGGTGTTTAGCCTTGTCTCGACAGAACGGCTCGGCACGGTTGTGAACTCCCCTTGTGTCTGGTCCAGCGTACTGGAACTCCTCGACTGTGATTGTGTTTCTCTGCGAGACTTCTCCCGCGAGACTCTCTCACAGAGCCCAATTACAACTTTCATCATCAATCATCAGCGTTATTTATTCAGTAAAATGAATTTCTAATTAATAACTGATGAGCATTATGGCCTTGAAGACTGTAAAGCTATTAATTATGCCGGGCCATAGGGAATAAGTCTGTAAAGCAGTACCTGGCGGATATTCTGTGCCATTAGTGTTACAGTAGCGAATGTTTACCTCCTCCAGGACTACAGTATTTAGCCTGTGCCCATTGAAGGATTATTGCGCTAATTAGATGACTGTGACTGGCATATGTTTCCTCTTAAGTCGGAGCACCACTATAATAATGAACTATAACTGCGGGACAATGGCTTCCTCTGCCTCCGATTTCTCATAACACCGAACTGCTGGGCCCAAGGGAGATGTTTAGCCCACAATAAAAGAGGATGTTTTAGACTTCCATTGTGTCTTTTGAGCGCTTAGCTCATTTTTACAGTGAAGATGGCTCTTTGTGCTGCCACATTACGTGTCAAGGCCACAAGTGATGGGAGTGTAGTGTTTTTACTAGGCGCCGGTTACCTGAGCACCGGCCTTGTGGATAACAGATCGTATAAGAGGTGAAATGAGCGCAGCATTGAGGAGTTGTGTTGTGGTCTCAGTTCATCAGCTCCCTCCTCACCCAGAGCAGCGGCCCATGCCCAGCTCAGCAGTAATGATGACTTACAGACTGCTTTCAGACACCCCAGCATTTTTGGCGGTGAAAAAATATAAAATTGAACCTAAAAACAAAACATTATGAGCTATATGTAAGCATTCCTCAAATTAAGGTATGCATCAGATGTGCTGGCACAGGCAAAATTACTTTTTTTAGCCAAGGACCAAACAGCTTAAGTATTTTGTAGTGGTTTTAAAGGAAAAGTGTGCTTATAAAAGAAAATTCTGACAATGTTGCTCACCCTCATGTCGTTTCAAACATGTGTGACTGATTTTCTGGTTGAGCACAAAAGCTCTTTCCATCATGCTGCTCTTTCCAGTTCAACTGGTGATTAATGGTAGTCAAGTTCCCAGAAGATAAAAAAATACAACACAATAGCCCTATAATAGCAATACAAATATCCATCCGCTACAGTCTGAGGGACTGTCCATATAGATGTGCACAGAAGGATTCTAAATGTGAATGCCAAATATTCCTACGAATGATTTATAAAATGTCTATAGGCACCAAAAAGGTTTATATGTATATATATATATATATATATATATATATATACAGAAAATCTGATATAATTAATGAATTAATTACAGTGCTGTAATTATCAGTACAGTTGCTTATTTGTGCATATAAAGATATTAATGCATATTGTGATTGCCTCTTTATCTTTAAATTTTCATGAAAAATATGGGATTATTTTAATAGGTATGAATGTTCTTCAGTTGACATACATATAAGAACATTTTCATGTCAAATTTTGCCTGTATAAATTTATATTTGTTCCTCACTTGTGAAGTAGAATCAAATCCATGGAACTTAAGAAAGCACTAAAAATCTTCCTATAACTGTTGTACATTAGCTCTCACATATTATTTGAACATTACAAACTAATGCAACAGTTACAAGAAAAACAAAAAGCTATATCGGTTTGGAATAAATTACTTTTGGGCTTCCATGATGATTTTCAGGTTTTTTTTATTCAGTGTAAACTTGTATCTTTGTGATGTTACGCAGCACCTCCTATACCTACCAGTCATTGCTGACATGGGCAGGAAACTGATGGCTATGACCCCACATTTACTCTCAGAGTCTAAAGAATGCTACAGAATGCTTATGTACTCTGAATATTAAGGGGAATATGTAGATGAGAGTCCTAATTGAAAGCAGAGGATCAATATTGCACAGTCAGAGACAGGTTTAAACACCCACAGCAGTGAAAACAATCCTCTTTACCCTCAATCATGTGTCAGTCATTCATCTCTGGATTAACCTCACACCACCCTAACAATTAAGAGAGATTATCATCTAGGCACAATGCATCTCAGCATCCAGTATAAAGAAACAACAAACACAAAGCTTGTCAAACTTTTGATGAAGAGCCATGAACAGATGTAATTCCTATATTTAGGAAATGAAAACCAGTCAAGCAGTGCTTCAATTTAGTCAATGTTACAATTCAGCACAATTTCTGCACGTTTGTGTCAAATTGTGTTTTTTTATGCATATCTTCATTTCATCTTGTGCAAATCTATTGCACTGCAAACGGAGATGGATAGAGTCATGCATGGCTGTTTCAGGCATCTAGAACAAATACAATAAGTCTTATGCTGAATCGGAGCTCAGAGCTGTGATTTGCTCTCTTGGTTTGAGCTAGTTGTGTTTTTACAATGCCCAGTATTCACCACCACGATCACAGTCTGTGTTTGTGTTTGTGTGTGTGTGTGCGTGCGTACGTGTGTGTCTGAAATCCGGTAATAGATTCTTACCTACATCACTGTATGTGTCACTGTCTTCACTGAAGAAAACTGTCTAGACTATATTTTTGTGTTTATATAGGAACCGTGGTGCAAGGAATACTGAAGAGGACAGATGGTATTCTTTCTTCAGTCCAGGTTTGGTAAACAATAGAAATCTTTTAAAGAAATAAATCCTGAAGAACAGAACATCCTAACAGTAAACACTTCTGTAAATATCCCTGCAATCTGCAGCAGGATCTTGCACAGACTACCAGCACATTTAATACCATCGATGAACAGCACTAGGGGCTTGCACTCAGCTGTGCATACACTGGAACTGATGCTCTCAAATTGAAGTGTCCAGATAATCAGGACGAGGGTTTCTTTCTTATTCTGTGCAGCCAATGCAAATATTATTTTCCTTCACAAGGAATGAAAACAAAACAGATACAGCAAAGCAGTTTTCTTGTTGCTGCAGATGATATCCAGATAAAAAATTTGCCAGTGCATAAATTTAAATAACGCTTAACTTAAACACATTACCTTCTATGCACAACAAACCTATAACTTTTCAAAGTAAATGTAACTAAATATATTGAAAGAGAAATAAATAAACAATCATCATACAAAAGTGTAATATCGACTGAAAACTTTTTTTTAAATTTAGTTAATATATAATGAAATTGTAAATAATAATGATTTTTAAAAGTCAGCCCCATGAAAGTTTACTGAGGCCCCCCAAAAAAGAGTAGCCATTTAGCAATTTGGTAAGAAACTACAAAATTAGGGCAAAGTGAAAAACGGTATTAACAGGTTTGTACAGGTTTGGCTATAGCCTATTTTGTGAGGGCCAAATGCTTTCACTAATATAGTAAAATACCATCACAACATCTTGTGAGGACGTTTTATATAGACAAAGCAAATTCTGAATAAAGTATACCTTTCAAAGAAAGTAGCTTACCTTTGGCGGTAATCGATCACTACCTGCCAGTGCGGGTTCTCAAATTGGCTTCTTAATCGATGGCAAACAACCAACACACATTCATCTGCAGATTAGAATTCAGTTGATTGTAGTTGCATGCTCTTTATCCACAGCTTTTCTTGGTGTATGTGAAAGTATTGCACTACAATTTGACTGAGTTAGAAACCTCTCTAAACGATCCAGTCTATGATTAGTTTGTATAAATGATTCAGAATGAATCATGAACCAACTCGGACCATTTTCCTAACCCATTTACAAGTTATTGAAAAAGAAACGATTCAAAAGAGTGATTCATTGGAACTCGCTGAACTCGGAAATCTGAATCTCCCAAGAACTCCGCAGCATAACAACAATGTAACAAAAATTTGTTTCACTAATTCTTCTATAATTCTTTTCTGCATATTAATATTGTACTAGTTGTTTTCAAGCGACATCAATATTTCGATAAATATTTAAGTCTGGTAAATGTTATGCAAAAATTATATCATTAAGTATTAAACATTGGTTTAGTACAGATAAGTTTTTGCGCTAATTTGTTTTTTTTTGTTTTTTTTAAGATATTTCGCTTTTGCATGGATGGGAGCATTCTAGAAATTCCTGTAACATCGTGGAATATTCTCTAATATTCTAGTGCTTTTTGGAACATTCCAGAACATTGTGGGACCAGACATAAAAGTCAAAAATCATCCAACACACACTTCTAATGTTTTTGATGACTCTGTTTATGTTAAACTCAGTATTATGCATGTACCATATGATTGTTATGCATGAGTAATAACATATTAGCTTGTATAAGTTGTCAACACATATTTTTTTTAAGTTTTCATGAGCACTATTAATGATATCAAGTAATGTGTTTTTTGTATTCAAATGTCAAACCTAATAAAGCAACATTAAAAATAAAAGGGAAACAAAACTTTCATAAAAATTTGTTTCACGGTGTATTTTGTTGTCTCCATCAGTCACAAACTCCATCCTTGTAGTAGTTGTAGTTCTTATTCAGCAACATGTGAAGGACTCTTTCAAAATGTATGTTTGCAACTTAAGCATTTTTAAAGTTTAGGAACCACTCTTTTCTTTGAAAATCACCTTTAATGGAGGTATTTTGAGATCTATAATCTCTCAACTGTTTGTTCCCAAACTATGGCAAGGTTAGGCAAGGTTTATACACTTAGAACAATCTGATGTGTTACATTTCTGCGCTAAAACATATTGTGATCGATTTGTAGATTTGCTTTCTTGTTTTTTCAACTTCTATGAAGTGAAGTAATCTATGGCAGCAATCTAGCAACAGACATTTTGGAAAATCTATTTGCAATCATTTTAGATGAAGCCCTGGCAGTTTGTCTTGGGAGAGGAGAGGAGTAAAGGATAATTGTCTGTAGTCCAGTAAAACCCAGCATAACTGCCACCGCACTTGAGTGAGCTTACAGCCAACCGATCCCAGGGCCTGGGGAAGATAGAGCAGTTAATGTTCCCTTTTATTTTTGAGGATGTGTCACTTGTATCTCAGATTTATACTATGATACAGCAATTTCGTCCAAACAGATGGATAATAGTGTCAACGAGAGGAGAAGAGAGAAGACGGCATTTCTTTTATCGAGTTTAGCGCAGATTGTTTGGAGGAGATGGTAGAGGCCGTTCTCTCTTTCCTTCTTAATCTCCCTAATCTCAGCGGCATTAAGCTTGATCATTTTTGTTTGAAGGAGCAGAACGTGGCGGTAATGGCGTCCTAATAGCCAGCACTGGGGACACAAATCCGGCGGCCCTGTTTTCTGCTGTGCCTCCATAAGCACCTCTGATTTATTGCTCTCTTTATGACAGAGAGGAAAATGATGTGCTGCAGGTATATATCAGCGCAGAAAAGGAAATTGAACGCAGATATCATCTTGTCAGATGGTTAATGCTCTTCCCCCTGTCACATTCGATAGCACCAATTTGGAGAATCCTGCAGAGGTAAAAAGAAGACAATTAACAATGACAGAGCGGTAATGGATGAGCCCATAAAATGAGGCTGCGGGGCTGCAGGATGCTTTGTATGATTTCCACATGAGATAGAGCCACGGGTACATGCTAGCTATGCCGGCATTAACTCCAGGCCCCCCCTCTCGCCCCCGTCGACGGGGACGGCATCTCTCTGGGTAAAATCAGACCATATATCGCTGCTGAAAGGGTCATGGAATGCAGTCGCTCTCCTCTGAAGGCACCGTATTGCTTCACGGGAAAGCTATGTAATTACCTTAATTATCGAGCACTTGTGGGGATCAGTGGGTTTGGTAAGTCTGTTTGCCGTTATGTCGATTTCCAATGGAGTATCACCTAAAACATAAACTCGCCGTAAATCCACATGTCAGATGTTATGGGATGGATCTAGCATGAGGGCTAAATTATATGAAGGTCAGGCAGTATTTTAACTTACGCTTTGAGACTGCTATAGACTACAAACCGCTGTGTAGTTCCTCTTCTTATCTCGGGTGTTCAACAGCTCTGAGATCTTTCTTTATTAAACGGTATGAACCCTACTTTAAACAGCAAAAACATGAAGCAAGTCCCTCACCAAGTCTTCCGTAAGAAGCAGCCTATATATGAATGTAACAAATATTTAACTCAAGGCAACATTCAAGATAATTTATTCCATTATCAACAAACATTGGATTTAGAAAAATGAGTTTTGCATGTATATCACAGATTAAATGTAAGGTGTGATTAAATGACAGTATTATAAATGGACTGCACTTCAAATTTGTCTTTTTTTTTTTCCTAAGTCAAGGCTGAAACTCATAATTGGGGGCCAAATGTAAATTTGGAAGGCTAAAATATCCCCATACTGGTCAGGACAGGACAAGAACCCACTGTTTTATCAGAACGGAAAGGTCAAGCTACTTTTACATGCAAAAAGACAGCGTCAGTCATCTCTAAATATATAATGGTTTGTTAAAGCACTCATAGGCTGTGCATCTGTGACCGTGAAAGATTGCAAGTGTCAGCGCTAAAGTAAAAGATGTGCCCTTTCAGATGTGAAAAATGCTGAAGAACATGCAGAGTGATGATAGGCCTGGCATTTCTCTGCACCATGATGCCTCTAAAAACGTTTTAGAAGAGTCTCCATTTGAGCTACAGTGAGGTTTAATGACTTTTTCTGCTCCAGAGAAGCTTATTGTTCCTGTCTAACAATTTACGGCAGGCTCCAGTGCGCAGGGGATGGAGGGGGAATCGGCCCGCCTAAATGTGTTTTGTGATTTAAATGGTAATTCCGTTCAAATCAACATATTTTTGGCACCTCATGACCTTTTCGTGAAATTAATTCACGCCACTCAACTTTGTCTTGTGGCATTTAAGAATCACAGAGCCAAAAGCTAATTGCCAGAATTCAACTGCTCGTGGAGCGTCTCGTGGTTCAGGCCGTGGGGCCGTACCCGATGCGATTCTTTAATTTGATTTTAATGTGTCCCTCACGCCTACAGGGGTATGATGACTTTGATAACGATACAGTTGTCATCATCCCACGGTGAACTCTAATACCGGGACATGTTAATTGCTTTTGTGACATTCAACTCATTATGGTCTGTATCATTCTTCGTGCCCTGCTTATAAGCAAACGGCGAGGATCTGAATTGCGATGAACCCAACTCTTAGTTTTTTTTACCACAATGCACAATTCAGGCTTCATATTAGGCATCCGCGAGGAGACATAACAAGTCTTCTTTTAAGAGGATTTTGAAGCGCTCACCCCAAAGGGCAGTAAATGGAAAAGTGACATGGCTCGTGCTCTTGTCTATTTAACTTATTCAGTTCTTCTGTTATATATATTCTGCCTGGAACAGCGGGGTTATTTTTCTCCAGGGTTCACAAGGCCAAGCTCTTTCATTTCAACAGAAAATTGTTTCTTAGGATTTCAGTCTTTGGCTGCTGGATATGACAAAACACAATATCAAGAACACTTATGTTTCTTATCTGCCATATTTTCAGGGAATAAATAAAAGATCAGTATAAATCTGAGTCGAGAGACGTGCAGTTTGAGTTCAAGAGAGGGTAGTGCTCTGAGAATCTGTGCATGTGGGTTTGGCCCGACAGGACCGGGTCGGAATTACCTCTGCTCAGCAAACCAGTGGCTCGTTTGTCATCCTTGAAAATCAATTAGTAGGTCACTGATACCAGAAAGCAGATGGAATCTCCTTCCTGTGTGGACACAAATGGGCTGTATAAAGGAGAGCAGAAAATATGCATCCTTCACTATCTTTTATCCCCACCCATATAGGGATGCCAGCTGTGGTATAAAGTAGGCCTCGTTTGAAGAGAAGAGAGTGGACTAAAATAGAAGTAAGGTATTTTCTTTGAATGTGCAAGACTTCCGATTCATTAGCCGCTATAGGTAAACAGAGCTGGGTGGATTACTTACAGATGGCAGTCCGTTACTGATTACAGATTATATGGTAAAAACTGTATTTAGTAACATAAATTAGGCTACTCATTTTAAGTCATGTAATCTGACCATTGTTGGAGAAAGTTACTTTTAAAAGTAATGCATTACAATATTGCATTACTCCATAAAAAAGTAACTATTGTGGTATGTTATTTTTGCATTACTTTTTAAATATGAGCAGGGCTTGATTGTTTGTTTTTCATATAAAAAGTTATATTTATAGCAAATGCAAAAGCCCTTTCATACCAAAAATTGAGATGAATAAACCTCAGGCTGAAGGAAAGGTAAATTCACGTCTGTACAGTAGAATGCAGGAGAAGGTGGTTCAACACTCTTCAGCAAATGTAAAAAATTAAGCACATTTGTTAGTTTATCTAAAGTCATTTTTGCTTATTAGTATGGTTGAACTGGATCATCAAAGGTCAGCAGCAAAGACATTGGTTAATAATAATGGGATTAGATACATTTGTGTTATTTAACGCAGGTTTGCGTCATATTCCGAGTTTGCATTTCACTTATAAATCATTTTGATGAATACTAAATCAGTTTTTTGGGTTTTTTTTGCGAGTGATAAATAACATCATAAAATGCATTTATACATAAAATGGACTTAATGTAAGAACTGCAGTGGGTTTGTGAGTTGCATAACTAATAATGAATTAAATCATAAAAATGTATCTAAACATTTGAACACTAAATATATTTATGTACCTGCATGTCAATGTGACCATTAACATGTGAATGTGATGTTAAATTATTTTTAAATATTAATTTCCTCATATTTCAAGTAAAGATTTTTGAAAAGGGGTTTGGCTGACAAAAATGTTTGGGAATCCCTGCATTATATGAACCATTAATAAACCTGAAAATAACAATGACATTATGCGCCAAAAGTCTTCCAGGTTTTAAACATTTTTGTCCACACTTCCAGAACCAACAGTGACTGAAGGTCACTGGACAATGATGAGGACAGTGTTTTACAGCTACATCACTAGTGTTTAGTAACTTGCACAAGCATTGCTTCATACTGTGTAATTGCTTGCGAGGTGCTTTTTTCACCCATATTCAGAAGCATAGTTTGCTAAATTTATTTGCATGACATTTGTGAATATAGTCAAAGCTGAATGGTATGACAGTATGATTTTTTAGAAAGGACAGTAACACTTTATTTTAGGGTCTCTTAACTAGTCGCTTATTAGCATGCATATTAATATTAGCCATTTATTAGCAGTAATTAAGCACATATTAATGCCTTATTCTACATGACCTTATTCTACATCCCTAATACCACCCAACCCCTAAACCTAACAACTACCTTACTATTAATAAGCAGCAAATTAGGAATTTATTGAAAATGACATAGTTAATAGTGAATAAGTGTTCAATATTCTAAAGTGTTACTCCAAGGACAATTTAAAAAAAAAAAGAATTATGGAGAATTAATAAATTATAAATACTTTACTGCCATTGTTTGAACAATATGTAATCCATAACAAAAGTACTCTAGTTACAAGTACTATAATCTAGATTGCATGCAACCAGTTACTACCCAGCACTGCAGGTAAATAACTAAAAGTGCAGTAAATAGCAAAACTATTTGCGCTACCAGCCAGATGATATAGGAAATATCAGTTTGAAAATGTCAAGCAGCATTTTTTGCAGAACTAAAAATAACTGGAAATGGAGGACACCAGAAGTTACAAAATAACCACACCCATGCTTAGTTTTAAAATAAGGTGGATAAGGTGAAATTTTGTTGTTGTTGTCGAATCACAAGATATTTCCTTTAATTTCATGTAGCATCCATATGACTATTTTGCGAGTGTATTATTCTTAACTGAACAGATGTATCAAACATGGAAACATGAAAAAGCGTCTTTGAACGCCAAGCTCGCAAACTCTCTAAATAGATGGGAATTCAAAACACACAAAATGATTTTACTGACAGTGCACTACCAAAGACGTCAAAGAAAATAAATGTCATCTCTCCCAGCATGATGTAGTGAGGAGTTTGACTCCAAAATGAAATGGGCTGGGCTACTGAGCGCCCACCTCACGAGTAATTCACCAACACTTGATCTACATCATATTTGCTGGGAAAGGTTCAAATGTCCTATTGACGGGTTATTTTTTCTGGAGCGCCGGGGTGCTGTCAGAGGTCAGAGAGAGGCGCAGTGCATGGGAATCAGGTGCCACTGTCCCACTGACAGTGATGCATTGCTGTGCTCAGGGGGTCACGTATCTGTAAACATGCATTATAAAATCCCAAAGACAAATGTGAGAGACTGACCTGAGTGCGAGCGGCAGAGAGAGCGAGCGCATGTCAAGGGGCAGAGATAGCGCTCTTGTTGCAAATGAAGAGGGTCAAGTAATCAAGCTCAGTTGGGCTTGTGTGTCACTCCCATTATCTAATACTGTCTGAAATGATCAATGAGCTAAAATAAAATGATCACAAGCTAAAATAGGCTCCCTAATGAAAATGGACTGTGTTTTAACACATTCTTCTCAATGTCTCTGCGTGTCAGAGCGGATGGACCACGGGCAGGGCGATGCAGCAGGCCACTAACAGCCTATTTCGGCCGAGCACACAGATGCTCTCTCACGCTCACTTGAGCAGGGTCACTTAACCATTCAAGTGGCATATCCACTGACCGGAAATCTCTCGACACAAATAACACTAGATACGACCAATAACTACACATCTCTACCTGCAGAACCATGACCCTTTCACTCTCAAGCCCAGAAAATAACAGATTTTTTCTTTTAAAGAAGAAACGAAACTAACATTTTTAAGATTGGTTATATCAGTGGAATACAAAAAGTGGTTTTATTTTACATGGGACAGGTCAGTGCAGAATGCATGGGTCCCAAAAAGGCCTACAATGACATTAATACCTGAAAGCTCGTGTGATACTGCATTAAATAAATGCATAAAAATGAAAAAATAAATTTGATTAAAAATAAAATACACATTATTAAAAAAAAAAAACAACAACTGAATTCTCTGTCTTGAAGAACTCTGCATCACAACATCAGGATACTGTTTTAAAATTTTTATTTCTCATATTAATGCTTGTAGACAAAATAAAAACAGCATTGTATTTCCACACATTATGCTATGCTATTACATAATTCATCTGCTGTTCTTCAATCTTGAAGCAGGTCAAACATAAAGGCACATAAGGCCGAGAACACCGAAGGGCTGTTTTTATGCCGTAATAAATAGCCAGGCATTCCTATGGCGGTACCTGAACAGACATGTAAACAAGGGACCAATATCTCGCTGCACAGCACCTAATGTAAGCTACACTTCAAAAAAAGGCACTGAGAGGATATTAATAACTATAAATAGTATAAATATACTTTTGAACAGGACATTTTTGCATTATTACATATTGTAAATAAGAATATTAAATACATTGTCACAAAACAGAGCTTACATGAATGAAATTAAATGCATGTCAATAGCTGCTTTTCTTGCCAACTAAGAGAATAAGAGAAGAGTTATGTGCTGAAACTTCTGCAAAGTTTAGCTTTTACATACAGGTTCTATTGTAAACAAAGACACTATAATGTGTGACTATTAAACTCAGCAATTTAACTAATTATTGCCGTTTAAAAAAAAATATAATAATAATAAAAAAAAACCCTCACAAAAATCCCTTTGACCACTGAACTTTTCATTTCTACTTAACTTTGCTTTACTAAACTATGAAATAACACAGCAATTGTAAGGTGTAGAAATTAAAAGGAAACAAACTAAAAGGTAAATAATATGAAAATCAAACCCACACATACATACACAAGATGAACAGACAGGTTTATATTGGAAAATTCTCTCTCACTCTACTCCACTTCCATGGCGGACACATCGTGCTCGCCATCTGATTTGTCAGGGAGGCTGGTGAGGGGATCTGGATCTTCAGGCTTCTTCTCCTCTAAGAGGCTCTCTTCTGCTTGCTGCTCTTCAGGTTCTGCTTTCACATGCCCTGGACTGGCTACTTTACCCTCTAATGAACAAACGAAAGCAGTGCTTGTTAGCAAGATTCAATTCACTGTGAAAAGAGGCATATAATTGGATTTTTATGCACAAAATAAATACAACATAGCTAGATCTAAATTTAGAGCATCGTTATTTATACCACCATTTATACCTTCATAGCCTAAAAGTGCTCTTTGTTAAAGCATTAAGGCACTACAGACATAATAGGACTTTCTGCAAAGCTGCTTTGAACCTGTGTGCACTGTGAAAAGCGCTACAAGTAATTTTGATTTGTAAAATATCACAGTAATATTTCTGAAATATTACAATTTTAAACAACTGTTTTCTATTTGAATATTTTAAAAAGTAATTTGTTCCTGTGATCAAAGCTGAATTTTCAGCATCATTACTCCAGTCCTCAGTGTCACGTGATCCTTCAGAAATCATTCTAATATGCTGATCTGCTGCTCAAGAAGCATGTATTGTTTTAATTACAATTATTATACTATTATCAAATGTTGAAAAATTTGTGCTGCTCAATATTCTTTAAATGAATAAAGTAAAAAAAAAAGTCATTTAAATTCAAATTTGTGTAACAATGTACTGCAATACTCAAGTCTTTACTGCTACTTTAATTTAAGGTTGCAATGTAATAATTTCTTATATATATATATATATATATATATATATATATATATATATAGACCCAAACATTTGAACAGTAGTGTGTACATATAAAAGGTACAATAAATAGTCAGCCAATTATTAAACTCATAAGATAAAGGCTAGAGCTATCATAATGTACAGAGTGTAAAATTATTACACTTAAAAATATCATTCATATAAAGGACAAGACTATTCACTACAAATCAGACAGAGGGAAAAAAATAAAACAACTGAAATTAAATAAATTTAAGGTCACACTTTATTTTAAAGTCCAATTCTTGCTATTAACAAACCATTAACTTTGCCTCAAACTCCTAACTTGCTGCTAATTAATAGTTAGTAAGGTAGTAGTTAAGTTTAGGTATGGGGTAGGATTAGGGATGTAGAATATGGTCATGTAGAATATGTGCTTAAGTACTAATAAACAGCCAATATATTAATAATAGTCATGCTAATAGGAAACTAGTTAATAGTGAGAATTGGTCCCTATACTAAAGTGTTAAACTAAAATTAAAATTCTCAATAAAAAAAAAAAAAAAACAGAGCACACACACAATGTATCATCAGTCATCACTTGCTATTGACCAAGCACATAATAAGAGAAGAAACAGCAAGACAGGAGGGAGAGGGAAAGAGAGAGAAAGAAAGAAAGAAAGAGTGTGTTTGTGTGTGTGTGTGTGTGTGTCAGGTAGAGACACAGGGTAAAGCACTACTAACTAGGCAGCACTGTGGGGGGGAATATAAGACTCTAAAGCCTTTAATCACCTCACAGATCTGCTCTCAGCACATCAGCAAATGTCCTCTCAGAGGGCACGAGCAGCAGGGACTCTCTCTCACTCTCACACACACACACACACACACACACACACAATAGACCTGCAGTAAACAAACTCAGCCCTTCAAAAAATCATCCATTAATACCACGCACAAGTCCTCAGAATATCAGGAGCATCTAAACATCATCTCCTCCTGCTGCTCAGGTGAACTCTGGTGGAGATCTGGTACCTGGGGCAGGTGGAGAGCTAGACAGGTCTGTCTCCATGGCAACAGCAGGGGGGTTTTGGCTCATCTTGATTTCTGCAGCGAATTCTGGGAGACGCGGGGCCTGGGGACGTGTCTTCCGGGCCGGGTTCAGGAAATAACAGTAGGCACATCTGAATGCTAAAACATAAGCGATAAAAAACAAACTCATCTCATCTGAATGATCCTCCGACACATGAATATGAAAATAAACATGCAGCACATTAACGATTTGTAAACGCATTTGAGGGACGATGAGTTTACAAATGTTTACATTAAAAAAAAGTCCTCTTCTGTTTTAAAGAGCTCAGTGAATTTCTGAACAGTCAGAGAACTACATTTTTATCTCAAACTTACCAATATATTCAAACTCCTCCTTTAAAGCCATGCCATTATGAGACGAACACTGCTGGCATACCAGAGCGTATCTGCAATAAAAAGAGAAAGAAATTATTTAAACTGAAAAGTTTAAAAAAAAACAATAGTGTCGGGAAAGTCTAAGGATGTAAGATGCCAAAAACTGACCATATTCGCATTCTTAACAGATGTCTGGTCTGATAAATCTAGCTTAGCCTTCACAATTCAAAGCTGCAAACACATCCATCCAGACAATTTACTCGAACTAAACCACAAAACAGCTCACCAAGGCTGCATTTATTTGATCAAAAACACAGTAAACAGTAATACTGTAAAATATTTTTAATTCTACCCAACTGTCTTTCTATTTTAATATTCTAAAATGTAGTTTATTCCTGTGATGTAGAGCTTAATATGTTCATGGAAACTGTAATACATTTGTTCTTTGATGAATAGAAAATTCAAAAGAACAGCATTGATGAATAGAAAATTCAAAAGAACAGCACAAAAAAAAAAAAAAAAAAAAAAAAAACATTCCTTCTGATCCAATTAATGAATCTTTGCTAAAACAAACTTTTGTATAGTAGTATATATTGAAAAAAATAAATGTTTTCTTAACCTTCAAATGTAAACATTTATTAATCAGCCCCATTATAAAAAAATTCCAAAAAAACCCCCCAAAGAATTCCAAAAAATTGAATTTATAAATAAAATAAAAATTTGATCGTTTAGGCAAGTACCAGTACACATCTCAATAATAATAATAAAGTGTTCCAAATTTTTCAGGTTCAGTTATTACATATTGAATAAAAAAAAAAATATATAAATATACATATACATATATACATATACACATATACATAAATGCATATATTTTTTTATTCAATATGTAATACAACCAAACTGATATTTATTATTCTCTGGGATTGGCTGAACTCAAGCTGTACTTCTCTGTTTTATATGGTGATCTTTCTTTTTCGGAAATCACATCACACCTTGATTTTGCTCAGTGTAAAGATATAAATCATGATTTCAAGATAAAACATTCACCTGTTCTGAGGTCCATCACCCACTAGGTACTCAATGACCCTGTCCATGGCACCTCGATCTCTGGGGAGGATGGGTCTGGCCAGCGGAGGACCTGGAGGGTGCATTCCTGCAAACACACACGCACGTGTCAGTGCGCTCCTCAGACGTGACGGTATTTGTGGCTCAGTGCTGCATGGCCGATGATGAATGATAAGAGGGACATCTTTTAATAACGAAACTGATATGGAGCTCCCTCCTCATGCCCGCTGTGATCCACACTCATAATTAATATAATTTAACATCAAGAGCAATCATAGCGAGAAGACTGGTCATTTCTGCCAGGCTTGGCATAGTAAGGAATCCCTGCTGCTTACTCATTTACCGGCATATGGAGACGCCGCAGTGGACCAAGGTGCTTTTCACTTCCAATTTCTTCCTAAAGGTGTTTGCTTGAACAGGACCAGAACTGTTTGCACCAAGCAAAACTTGCACGACTAACACAGCAGGGCCTGTCATCTGTCAGTCACTGCTAGCAGATGACTGTAGTCGACTGGGGATAAATAAAACGGCGCTATTCATCCAAAAGATAAAGTTAAAAAAGACTGCGACTTCTCCCGTGTTATTTTAGCATTTGGTTTGCACTATTATAACATTTATCATTATTATGAATTAGCATTTACTTTTATATTTTCAGATTTCATTTTAAACTTTTAGTAATTCTGCTAGGTATTTGTCGTTTTTGTTTTTTTTTATATTTCTATACGACTTTAATTCATTCTATTTCATCTTTAGTCATTTTAATTCTTCAACTTTCAGTTAGTTGCCAAGGCTGAATTTTCGATTCAAGTTTTTCATGTAATTCTTATATTTGAAGAGTTCAGATGCAAAAGCCTCTAGGTGCCATTTGAAACTTTCTTCGAAAATGAGCATTTTAATCAGGCACCTACGCGTAGGTCCAGTAATATCACTTTAATGGTAATGAATAGTTTATTTTCCATTACCATTGAAGTGAAATAACTAAACTATACTAAATAAATAAATGTAAAAATATGGTATTTAGAAAAACGAGTGGCTCTAGTGTTTTTGTAGTATTATTTATATAACAATATTATATTTATACATTTCTTGAATTACCAATTACTTTTAAATTTTCAGCTTTCATTTGAATTTTAATTAGTTTAGTCATTTTGTTATGAGCTTGTGTCATTTTTCATAGATTTTTATTTATTTTTTTCTTCTCCAGTTTTAGTCATTTTAGTTCCTCAACTTAATATCAGTAAGTTGGCCAGGCAACGATTTCAGCTTTATTTTTTAATTATGATTTTTAAAAAAATTAACAATTTTTAATAATTTTAGTTTTAATTAAGATCTTGGAGTCCATTGTTGTTATCATCCGTTTATTTCGGTCCAATTCACAAATTCAACATTACTAAAAGCCTGTTCATCTACTCTTCAGATGAGGTAAAACAGCATATATATTTTTTTATAGTTTTGTTTGTTTATATAATAAGTGGTTTCTCAATGTATTTATTTGCAATGGAACATTAGGATACTGTTTACGGTGCAGTTTGCACTGTATAGCACATACTACAAAATGTAGGACAGCTATCACCTTTGAAATTAAAACTGTTATTTTGCCTTTTATTACAAAAAAAAAAAAAAAGCATTTTAAAAAGCTTAACTTTTGGCAATTCAAATAATGAATGAGGAAGAAAATGTATTTACAAAACACGGATCACTTTCACTTTATTTGTCGGACTGGAAACGAAAAGTCTAGTCAAGTGTATTGCAATGTGTGCTCTGATAGTTTTACTGTGATTTTTGGCAAATGTAGCAGGTCAATCAGCTACAAAGTAAATCCACATGCATGCAAAAAACTAAATATTGGCATCAACCACTCATACCCCTCTGATTTTAGGGGTAAGGTCAGGGCTATGTCAGTTTTGTCCCTTAAACAACACTACAGGTGAAAATCTGAGGTGAAAACCCATTAACAGCCCTTCTATGACAAGACAAGCCAATCAGATATTTAGTGAGAGACATGAGACTCACCCATCGCTGGGCTGGGTGTGCCAGCCGGGGTTCCAGGCCTCCGGATCAGACCTTGTGGGGTTGACGTAGACGGACCTTTTTCAGGTGGCCCTCCCGGAGCAGACAGTGGAGTAGGGGGGACTGAGGGGACAGGAACAGGTGGAGGACGCCCAGTAGGACGAGGGGTCACATGCCGCTGACGCAGCTCTGAGAAGGATATGACATGATTCTGACAGTGAAATATGAAACCTGATAAACCGAAGTCTACATCTGGGGTTTCTAACCCCACTGCCCCAATTGCGGTGATCTAGAGACTGGAAAAATTACTCAAATCATTTGGTTTTATAACACGGAAACCTGCCATTTCAAAGTCAACTCTGATGTTGCTGGCTTTTCTTTCATCAGCAGGAAAGAAAACATATTAAAAGATACTACAACAAGTTATTGCATTGATGAAAGACTGAAACAAATTCATAATAATGACATGACCATGGGTCAACTGTGAGTTGATAAGTTCAACTTTAGAGGGGGAACAGATTTGATTGCTCACCTTGGCCTTGTCTTGGAGTCGCAGGTGGGCCAATGGGTTGAGCCTCTATCTCCTCCAGAGAAAACCAAAAAAAAAAACATTAATATTTGCACATTTAATGGAGTCATTTGTAGATTTAATAATAAGGTACTTACTAGATTTTTCTTAGAGTCAGGGTCAAACCGTTCCAGAATCAGCTTGGCATTTTTGTAGGTTTCGGTTTCCATTACCTGCTCAAGCTGTTTGAGAAAATATTACAATAACGTAAAATCACAATTACATTAAACAGTAATTTTATTAATTATAAATAAATAAATAAATAAATAAATAAACTTTCCAATTTGTAAAAATTCATCTGTCCAAGTCAAATGAAGGAACTAGACCTACTGCTTATATTTGGGTTTAAAAGCATAAAGAAATTCAATCCGTTTTCTCACCATCTTCTGTTTAGTTTTATTTTAAAACTTCATTTCACGGAAAGAGCAAATAGTGCTAATTATTTAACTTTAATGAATAGAATAATTACAAGCCCTACTGCGATAATGGGGAGTGTGAAAATCCATCAGCTGTAATTATTGAAAGTTATTAGACATGACAGTGGATGACAAGCAATTTCTCAGATTTATTTCCTCCCATCACTAAACACTATTAATTTAAAAGACAAGTCGTTAGCCAAGCACTTTACCAAGTAAAGTCTCTTTGCCAATTACCCGCTGTCTTTATTGATTTCAGATTATTTATTAGGAGCAGAAATGATCTCTTTCTCTCATTGACAGCAGAGGGCCATAATATGATGAAAGGAAAACAGGACGTTGTTGTGCTAACATTAGCATACGGCTAACCAGCTCACAGGGGAAGATGGGAGCACACGGACTGCGTGGAATTACAAACTCGCTCAAATTAAAAGATCCTAACATATACGAGAGAGAGCGCCTCTACTCAAACAACTCTATACAGCTGTGAAAAAAGACAGAATCTAGGCCAAAATGAACTACCCAACAGGAAGTGACATTCAAAGACAGACACTGCTACTGATTACTCACTATTTTTTTTTTCTCTGCTTTCAGCTCTTCTAATTTTTCATCTAAGATGCAAAAAAAAAAATCAAAAGAACAGAAAAATTAATGTGTAGATATGATTAATACTACTGGCTATGGTCTCATAATAGACTGAACTCATAAGATCAAATATAAAATCAAGTTTGGTAAGATATTCTTACTGTTGATCTCTGTTCGTTTGTAGTATAAAACAATCAGCAGTTTCCTCAGCAGCCAAACTCTGCAAAATAAAATTAATTTATAATAATTTGGATATTCATGCATATCAAAAGATTCAAATAACTTGAATCAAAACCAATTTGATAATTTACCATCAATCTTCTATCAGTCTGAATTCAAAAACTGAACTTGAAGTACTTACAACAGAGGAAATAGCAAGAATGGTGAAGCCACTATTAATTTTCCTATCATCCGCTCTGGGATGTACCACACATAGACGATTGTACAGGCTATCAAGTACAGCAGGGCTGAGTACAACAGCAGTCTGTACACCCATAACTTCAGCTGCTTCTGGTTCTTCTCTCTGTATTCCTCAAGGGCCTGGATATCCTGAGGGAGATCAATTAAAACACTCCATAAAAACTCCATAAGGGCAGGAATTAGAAAGCTGCATTCAAATAACAGTATAAAAACTTATCATATATGGAGTATAATTCATATTTAATTACATTTTTACCAAAATTACAACAAAAACACCACATTATGGGTTTGTCTTTAAAATTGCACCAATATTGAATACTAAGCCAAAATTCAAATATATTTCAGAAAAATGGCAATTAATAAAACTGTGTGCATGCAAGTGCAAGTGTAGAATGCATAGACATTGAAGACTATGTTTTCAGTAGAATCAGGTCAAACAAAAGCATGCATGACGGCCTAAGGACACCAAATTGCTGTAAAACTTTAAAATATCCTGCAGCATACAGAAAGTATGGAAGGAAAAGTTGTTTCGTCTAAATTTGAATCAAATCCCCATGACCTAAATACCTAAGGCAGAACTTGAGACAGGCTCTAATCAGAATCTGCAAAAATTTAATTTAACTGCGTACTGATCTAATCTTGTCAAGATAAAAATCAGGTCAAACGTATTTAATTCACATTTTGAAGTCACATTTAGAAGTCTTTGGTTCTAAACAGTAAATATACAACCAAGTTATTTGCACAATATTCAGCCAAGCTCTAAGATATGGCAACTGAACAGACCTCTCTAAGTGAGGTAGTACTGTATAACCCCCATCCTAAAATATCTAATGACTGCAGCAGACATTTGTGTCTGTCCGTAACCTTGTGTTATTCTGAGTCACAACTGAACCTAAAATAAATAAATAAATAAACCAGTTCAAATATTCCCATGGCCTAATTGCACAAGGACACCTTCAATGTCAGAAAAGTATAACAGACAGAATGAGTGATGTCAGGAAACGGTTGAAAGTGCAGTTTTATACCTTATCAAGACCCTCCAAGACCTCTACAGTGGTCGGCTTTGTCTATGGATTGATACAGTACAGTTAGCAACAATAAAGCAAGCTGGTAGGAGGTACAAATGTACAAAATTGTGAAGTTTCTCTTTTTAGATTTCTAAAGTGTATAGCATGTTACATTAATATCAAATCACACTCTTAATTATGCAACTTTTGAAGGAATAGTTCACCTAAAAATTTGAAATTGCTGTAAATTTACTCACTATCATGTCATGCAAGAAGCAAGCATTACATCACTTGTTCACCAACGGATCCTCTGCAGGGAATGGGTGCCTTCAGAATGAGAGTCAAAACAGCTAATAAAAACGTCTTGTGAAAATCAAGCATCAAAAACGGTCCAGAAAAGATGTAATCAAATATGTCCGTGGATTTTGATGCAGGGTGTGATTTTGATAGGGCTGGGCGATCAAAAATCAGATTTACAATTTAAAACGATCTTTACCCCTACTTAAAATCAATCTGCAGATGACAAAAAAAACTGCGAGAGAAAGTATTGAAATATATATTTTCCTCTCATCTCGCATTTATTCCCTTTAAGGAGTACTGTAGTACATATCATTTTATTTCCGTACTCGGTATTGGGATGCTGCGGATTGTGGGGGGTATGGGGTCACGGCGATGGACGGTAGCGTTGTCTATCAGCCCAACCCTATATGGCAAACGCGCGGGGGGAGGGCTGACCATTCGGAACTACGGGAGCCCAGAGGGGAGCGTCAGCGAATGTTAGAGAAAACCGATTTTCATTCAAGCAAGTCGACGTAAACTACACATTCGAGTTAATCGGTAAATTGATTTATCGCCCAGCCCTAGATTTTGATGGACATTTTCACTGGAGGAAGTCTTATTATGGATTACAGACTTCTATTTTGGCCACAAGCGACAGTTTAAAGTTAAAACACCTTAACAATAGATGTGTTTCTTACAAACATGCAACTTTTTCCTTCACAAGACTACTTGGATTACGTGTGGATTGTGATGTTTTTCTCAGCTGTTTGGACTCTCATTCTGATGGCACCCATTCACGGCAGAGGATCCACTGGTGAGTGAGCAAGTGATGCAATGCTACATTTCTCCAAATCTAATGAAGAAACAAACTCATCTACATCTTGGATGCCCTTAGGGCGAGTAAACTTTCAGTCAGTTTTCATTTTTGGGTGATCTATTCCTTTAAGGCTTTGTAGCATAAAAAAAAAAAAACACAACAGCACACATCTGTGCGACATTTCTATCAAACCACTTTAAAATCAAATTGCAGATGTTAACATTAATATTGCATACAGCCTAAGTGTACATCCTACAAGTTGAGTGACTGAAGCACATTTACCCTCCACCGAGACACCACAGCCCCCATCTTGTGAGGGCAGTCCTTCTCTCTAAGCCTGGGTTCTGTTACTCGTTACTCCACACCAAAGCCAGACACCTGTTCACAATAACTTGAAGTTACAAACAAGATCATGATAGATGTTTTCCACATGGATTACAGAATGGATTATAAAACCGCAGTAGGATTTCATAAAAAAAAAAAATGGATGCTTAAGTCACATGTGTTAAAAGTGTGTACGTCTTCAAACAAATGCTACTTGACGTTTTTTTTTTCTTCTCAAAACCAAATTAATTTTTCTGATCCATTTGATTTTAGCACATGAAGAGTTAGGCTATATGGTATACAGGTTCGTCTACTGGGCATGTGCACATCAATATAGCGTGACGTTTGTCACAAAGTACAACAATAACTACTGTTTTTGCATTATTGTAAAGAGTAGGTTTAGGTTGGTGGAAGGTGTAGATGTTAATAAAACAAAATCTAATAGGCAGAAAACAATTTATTGTTAGCTTCCGGTTTTAGCTGTATCCGTTCTTGCAACAACCTGGATAAAGTCAGTTCTCCTCAAACGCTCACATTTGTCCCAGCACAGGTGTAGATAATCACATATACCAGCAACATGACCCACTAATGTTTCAATACTTTGTCTTATTTTTCAACAACATATCTATTTCTTAGTCATTTCAAACCAAACAAACTTCTTTTTCGACAAATGCTTTGCTTGAAGAGTGTACTATCTTACTTACAATAAATACCACTCAAATTTTCGTTTTGTTTTCTGTTGCAATGCCATTTGACATTCAGAAATTATGGCTTGCAACACTTTCAGATCCCACTAACGTTATATCTCACACATGCAGGGTTAGATGCACGAGATTAGTGATATCAGATATCTCCACAGCTCACACAAAATCTGGAGGCTCTGAAAAGTAACAAGACACTCCTCTATTTTAAACTGCAGAGTCCTCAAGAGCTCAGATAGTGGGCCCACACAAACTTGTTTGAGTGTTTGAATCAAAGTGGATATAGCTGGACGCACCAATGCAATTCATTTTATTTATAACTTTATTCAGCCTCACCCTTCTATCTTAAGAATGCGGTTTAGTATCAAAATCAAACTCGTATATTCCAGGTCGAGTGTGATGCTTTAAAACTACTACTTTAAAAAAAAAAGTTTTGAAACCGTGATAATCAAGAAGTTGATGTTGTGGGTGGGACGGGGTACAAAACAAAACACTTCGAGAGAGTTAGTGATCTCATTCTGCCAGCTAAAACATTGCGCTTTACATGTTTTACAGTTTTAGTATAGCATAGATTTGCCGACAGGTTATGTTTCTTTAATCTAGAATATCAGCAATGCTTTAACGTCCAATGCAGATCTTTTTAGACTCGCTTTGAACTGCTGTCAGTTGATACAGCGGACATGATTAGACGAGGTTGTGCTCTCTATCACGCACGCCCTGTTATACAGCGTTATTGTGCATAAACACGCCGAAAACCGACACAAAAAAAGATCATTGAAAATGCCTTACCCCTGAATAAAATATCATCCAGAAGAGACACGTTATTATTCATGTACTTCCACAGCCTACGTCATCAAACTGCTCCCACAACCCCGCGCGGCACGGACCTCCTCTACTTCACCGCTCTGTCACGTGGTCAAGCACTTTCTCTCTCAAAGCGCGGGAAAATAGAATGAACTTCACGCCGTGCTTCCGCAAAGTCCACGTCACGGCGGAAACAAATTATTTCAAAAAGATATTATATATATATATATATATATATATATATATATATATATATATATATATATATAGCTTATATTGAGTGTTTTGGGTGAAATGACAATATAATAGAAAATAGAAATTCTATTTACGCACGTGATAATCTTGCTGTTACTGTATTTGTAAACATTAGGCTACATTGTGTTAAAAATGCTTATAGAAATTGTGCTAATTGAAATGTTGTATTCACATTTCCTACATGCTCTATAGTCTAAAAAACGTTTTTTTTTTATTATGACATTGAAATAATAGTATAATCAATTTAAAAATATGAATGAATGAATGAATGAATGAACCCACTTTATGGTTTGAATAGACATTTATGCTATTGACAGTAGGCTACCGGTAATTGGCTTTGTCAATCTGAATCAATTTAATCCGATTAAGGTACGGGACAGTACAATTTACCAATGTATTATTCTGATTATTGTTTTAATGCATATTATACAGTACGTGTAACGGTGTAAATTGGCAAAAACACACAACTCACAATTCATACAACTGTTTATATGTTCACACAAGGTAAACAGACTCTGGACAACTGTTCAGTAAGTCACTGCTTTATGACTGATATGGCTATATCTATCAGGCTTTCTGGAGAAAAGTAGAACTTGAAAGATCTGCATGAGGTGGTGAAATACAGTGCAAATATGTGATGAGCAGTTTGGTCATTTTTTATAGTTTAAGAAAATTAGCCTATACTATAGATTTGTCAGTTCCATTAATTCCAATTCCAAAATAAATAAAAAGGCTTGAATGTGAATATGTAATAGTGATGGTTGTCTTTGTTTAGGTACTGTATAATATGATGAGGAGAAGATTGTATGTGATACAAAGCGTATAGGGCATACTAAATGCTACTTCAACATTATCTTACCCTCAAATGTAGTTTTGCTGATGTAACTATTTAAATATGCCTATTTAGGTTCAGCGTGATTAAATATCAATTAAGAAATTTAAAATGTTAACAAATAAGGCACATTTTTAGGTTAACACACACACACACACACACACACACATTGCATACACAGTAAACAGTGATAACCAGCCATTGTTTCATTAAGAAATTATTTCTTCCTAACACTTAAAATTTTGTTGGTGTAGCCTAATGTTTGTTGCTGCTGTTCTTGTTTTGTTTTTTTGTTTTTTTTGGTTGGTTGGTTCAGTGATGTTATATAATATTTTTAACTTAAAATGAATTAAGCACATTTTAGGTTATAATTTTTGTCAGCTGCTCAGAGCTGACAAACACAGAAACATACAACAGGAATGTTTGTTTTGCCATTATTATAGAGGGTTAGAACATGCATAACTTTACCATTGAATGATAATCATATTACAGGATTATTGGTTAATCCAGTAAATTTTGTTTTGTGATGTTTAAATGGTTTTATATATATATATTTATTAGATAATTTGTCATGTATGTTCTCATTGATTTATTCATTTTTACAATATCCCAGTATTTGTAATTAATTTGGCTAAACGTCTGTCTTAAATTAAACTGACCTGAAATATAACAAAAGCTATATTATCCCATTCAGCACTTTGCAAAGTACTGATCTGAAATTTTATTTTAAGATAAAAAGGTAGATATCAGTGAATATTACACTAGGCCATTTCAAGACTTCATGTTACAAAAACACAGCAAATATTTTGTGAGAAAACAAAATACTTCTGATGGTTGCTGCTCTTTCTTTGGAATCTGATAACTCTGAAATGGAGAGAGGATGGGGCATGAGTAACATGAGTGACCTAACATGAGTGCTAAAACGACCATAGATCAGCACCATGGACAGCAACTGTACTTTTAAATCTGTAACTTTCACAACACAGTATGAGTAGTTTAAAAAAAAGTGCACAGTGTACTTGCATGATGAGGAGCTTTAGCATGTATATGCCTGTAAGATAATAATGCATCTTCCATAAGTTACCATAAGTTTATATGTCACTGGCTCAGAAGTAAACATGATCTAAAAACAAGACCTTGATTATTATGCCATATAGAGAAGATATTTTTTAAAGGTGTCAATTGTAATCAAAATCTGTTTGGTTGACAAAATTCTTAAGTAAATGTAAAATAAAGGGTAAGTAAATTAATTTTCATTGAACTATTGAAACTATTGGGTGAACTATTCCTGTAAGATATACTGTCATTGTGGAGCCACAAACAATATTTTATTGGCTTGTGTATTTGTACAAGCATAGGTTATTATCCTTTGGTAGTGGGGTTGCTGTGTTGCCCACCACTTGTCCCCACAATACATAAAACCTATAAAAGATACATTAGGTGACTGAGTAGGTGATTAAAGGCATCTTTTTATTATGACACTTTACTTGTGTCAATTTGTTTCTAGAATCATCACTGAGTAGTGTTTAATACTAAATAATGTAATTGTAAATGAGCTGCAGCATCTTCATTAAGAGATTCTCTTCATTCAATATCATTCAATATTTTAGCAAATTAAACACACTGATAGCAGATTAAACACACACACACACACACACACACACACACACTTTGTCCTTCAATAAAAGATGCACATTGTCTGCATTCAGAAGTATGTTGTATTGTATAGGCAATGGAACTCTGTTTTCTACTGCTTATTACAGAGTTCAAATATACAGTTTTCTTTGTAGTTTTACTCAACCCAATACACTTTTTAAGCCTTCAAAAAGTTATTTATTTGCTGTGACTAATTAGAGCTGATTCAGACATCTCAGATTCAATATCAATATTTTCCCTTAGGTCTGTTTGTTTTCAGTATGAATATTGGTTAAAATTGTGTGATATAAAGCATTTGGTCATTTCACTTTGAAGCAAAGCTACATCCCCTGGAAATCTGCAAAAATTATCATGTATTTTAAATATTTGTGAGCTATGTGAGTATTTACATACACTGTAAAAAAAATAATCGTAAAAAAACGGTCAAATGACTGGCAGCTACGGCTGCCAAACAAAAACCGTAAAATAAATGAAAAATATCTTAAGTCCAATAAAGTGCAAAAACTATAATTTTACAGATTTTTTCATTAAAAGTTTTAGAAAAAAACCCTGTTATTTTACAGGTTTTTCCTTGTTTGAATTAAGATATTTTACCTTAATTTTACGGTTTTTGTTTGGCAGCCGTAGCTGCCAGTCATTTGACCGTTTTTTTACGATAATTGTTTTACAGTGTAAAACTGTTATTTTACAGGTTTTTCCTTGTTTGAATTAAGCTATTTTACCTTAATTTTACAGTTTTTGTTTGGCAGCCGTAGCTGCCAGTCATTTGACCGTTTTTTTACGATAATTTTTTTACAGTGTAAAACTGTTATTTTATGGATTTTTCCTAGATTATAATGATCAAACACCTTCAATAAAGTGACAGCACTATAAGTTCTACAGAGAAACACTGTTATTTTACAGGTATTTCCTTGTTTGAATTAAGCTATTTTACCTTAATTTTACAGTTTTTGTTTGGCAGCCGTAGCTGCCAGTCATTTGACCCTTTTTTTACGATTATTTTTTTACAGTGTAAAACTGTTATTTTATGGATTTTTCCTAGATTACAATGATCAAACACCTTCAATAAAGTGACAGCACTACAAGTTCTACAGAGAAACACTGTTATTTTACAGGTATTTCCTAAATTATTACAATCAAACACCTTCAATAAAGTGATGGCACAACGTTTTATGGAGAAACACTGTAATAATTTAGGAAATACCAGTAAAATAACAATCAAACACCTTCAATAAAGTGATAGCACTAAAAGTTCTGCTGAAAAACAGTTATTTTACAGGCATTTCCCAGATTATAATGATCAAACACCTTCAATAAAGTGACGGCACTAAAAGTTCTACTGAAAAACACTACAGACCTTTGCTAAATCATAACGATCAAACATTCAATAAATTGTCAAGACGTGCTCAAGATTGTAAATTAACAGTTTTATTTCGGAAGACAAAATAAGTCTGTAAAAAAACTGCATGAAACTGATTAAAATCATCTCAAACTTTAATTTGCAGCATTTGTGTTGACAAACAAGTTAATAGTATTTAAAATTACATGTAATTAAATAAAATGGAATGATTCAGTTGATAAATTACAGTATATATCTTAAATTAAATATAACATTTTAACTATATAGTAGTTATCAGTAGAACAGTTTCATCAAAATTCTCAAACTTTAGGATTAAGGTTAAATATTCTAAACATACTGAACACAAAACTGATACATGTACAAGATTTTCACTGTTTCACACCAGTATTGATTCTAAACATTTAACAATTTAAATTTAAAGGGATACTCCACTTTTTTTAGAAATAGAATGTTTTCGGTCGGAGTCGATTGTCGAGTTCACGCGCGTGATCATAGGTAACTAAACCTATGCGCGTGAACTCGACAATCGACTACTGTGGACTCCGACCGAAAACAGGATGTAAACACTGGTATGTGCGCTGGCTGAATTAACGTAACTTTTATTAATATCTTTCACATCTACTGCAGTCAGATTCACCTGTGTTCACTCTGAAGGAATCACTTACATGGCTGGTGCACTTGTAATGACACAGAGAATGTTAAGAGGCTAAAAGCAGGTTTAAAACTTACCCCGTTTAAGTCAACAGGGTGCAAATTTTAAAAAGAGGATAACACGGTGTAGGCAACACCGATTTTTGTCGTTGTTCTCTGTACTGACAGCACTCCAAATTTACAAAAAAATGAGCTCTATGTTAAAATTGACCGGAGTTCTCCTTTAACACTGGGGGAGTTGGAAAATGAGCCTACTTCCAAAAAAAGTGGAGTGTTCCTTAAAATTTTTGGTATTCAGAGGTAAATTAACATTATAATGGCTTGTTTATATTTTGGCTTGTATTTTCCAAATCATTTTTATATAGTTTTTCCAAAATGTTCTGCTGACCCCTGGGGGCCCTGCATAGTTCTGTTAATAAATATTATACTGTCTTTTAATTCAGAATCCTAACTCTACAAGTGTATTAATAAGTTAAATCAAAACATACAACAAAAGTGTACCAGAAGTGACAGATACAGCAAATAAACAGCAATCCTGCAACAGCCAGCAATCAGCTGCATCCTTGGTGCATCTGAAAAAAAAAAAAAGACACTATGATTCTCTCAAAATTATTTCAATTTTTTTGTGTTTCCTTTAAACAAGTTTAATACATTTTTATTTAAATTGTCTGTTTGTCTTCCGTTTTGTCTGGTATCTACAACTTTTGTCTGATAGAAAAATGTGCATCACCAAGAAAAGGAACATGTAGATTCACAACAATGGACATTCTTTTCCAGAGGTATCATTGCAAGGTTAACACCTAAAAATGCCAATATGTATTACAAAATAAAACCAACAATATTTATATTAACTGGAGGTGTTTACAGACTGCTGTGATATGGGTAATGAGGGTCTTTCTCTCAATATTCTCTAGGGAATTAAACAAAGGATTGATGATGATATTGTGTTTAAAAATAAAAAAGGTATATTCTCCTTGTGTGAGATTATTAAAGTACTGGAGATAGTTCACCCAAAAATGACAATTCTGTCATCATTTACTCACCATCATGTCTTTTCAAACCTGCAATTTTTTTCAAAAATTCTTTTGTGAAGCATTAAAATTTGATATTTTTGAAGAATGTTGGCAACATCTTATACATCTGGGATAGCACGGGGGAGAAAAAAGAGCTGCATTGTGCCTTTAAAATTGACTACGGTTTTATATACTGCAGTTGATACTTACTAATGATGGACTTGTTTCTCTGTTGGTGCCAGTTCTGCTCCGTAAACAATGTTCCAATGGCTTGATCTAAAAAAAATAAATAAAAAAAAAATGTTAAAAAGTGTTATCACTGTTGGAAAAGGGGAATGTAAAAATTACTTGAAAAGAAACAGGTAGCTACACACAACAGGTTTGGGCCCAAATGTAGCATCCATGCAAGACAAGCACAAGCTATATTTCGGTGTAGTTAACTGAACAATTTGTAAAAGCCAAAAAAAAAAAAAAAAAATTACAACTTGAGTGGGTTTGATTACCATTGATGGACATGCTAATGTCATGTTAAAGCATGTTACTCATAGCTTTATCATCTACTGATAAGTAAATAAATGTTTTATGGAGCAAACAAATGTGCATATTTTGAAGTTCAGAGCAGTCAAAGGTTTTAACCCAGAGTTCATAAAACTAAATTGCAGAGCTACATCCTGGAAAATGTTGTGGGAATGACACCCCCAGTGTTGCAAATCCTGGCACATGATGTAAAAGTCATAGAAAATAGCAGTTAATGCTCTTATGCCAGAGGCACTATGTGCATTTTTGTGTTTGAAAGGGGAGGTTTCACACTTGATATGATTTGGCACCACTGGATTCATTGGGGGTCATACCTATGTTCCCTGGGTCCTCTGTTCACCACATTTATATGGCAGATGAGGGACACATGACTATGATCCCTATAAAGTATGTTATAATTACTCAAAGATTAATTTATCATATGCTCTTGGATAACTAAACCAGCTTCAAGAAACATAGGCCTACTTCTCAACAGCTTTCCAAATGACTTCATTACAGTCCTTCACAAAGTTTACCTTCCCAGCATCAAGTGAATTAAAGGTCTTTTAAAAAGTTTACTTAATGTGTGTTAACAGACCATTGATCAGGGGGACATAGGACCATTCTTTAATGTGTTCCTTAAGTGTTATATAAACCCTTACTAAAATTAACTATAGTTTTGCTACACTAACCAAATGGTAATAAATTATTGTAATCCATCCACCATTAAAACATGTTTTCTACACTTTAATTTAGCAATGGGAAAAGCACAGCTCATCCAAAAATTTTAGTTCTCTCATTATTTACTCTACTCACCCTCATGTTGTTCCAAAACTGTATACATTTCTTCTGTAGAACATTAATTAAGAGAAATGCCTTCCTTGTTTTTTTTTCTCTCTCCATATAAGGGTTCCAATATTGTATATTGTTTGATTCCCAACATTCTTGTGTTTAACAGAAGTAAAGGTGATGATACACAGGACAACTTTTTGAGCAATGTTGCTGGGCAATCCTGCAGAGTGATTGTTGCTTGGGCACTTTCCCATTGAAAATGGGCAATACATTTCTATCTGGATGAATTTAGATCGGTCGTGGTTGCCCTTTGACGGCAACATTGCTGAAAAAAATTGCCCTGTGTATCATCACCTTAAGTCATACAGGTTTGAAAATACTTAAATTTTGAAAGGACATTTATTTTGGGGTCAGCTAGGCCTGTAAACTCAAAAAGAGAGGTAAAATATGGTCTGGAGGGTTTGAACCAGTGTGCCTTTGAGTTTACATGTTCTGCCTCTTTTTCACATGCTTTTTACAATGACAATAACGTTACTCACCGCATCTGAAGATCGTGTGGCTGGATGATTTTTATTCCCTAATTTCTAAATTCCTGGATCATGAGGGAAACACACACAGCAATATTAGCGATTTACTTACTAACAGACACATTTGCAAAAGCTTGCAAAATTGTACTCACCAGCAGCTCCAAAACATGATGACTGATCGGTAACGTTGGGCCTAAACGTTATAGTGTTATACCCCTGAAAAAAGGGGAGAAGATTAAGCACATTCACTCAAAGATGTTTCTCCACCGCAGACTTTATGTGTAATGGAGAAATACCGCGAGCTCTCCCCCTAGTGTTCAGCAAGGCCTAACTAATAGATTGCACAGCTTATTGTGCCAAACTAATTGATCACCGATTAACCAAAATTATTATTTAGATAACTTATTCCCATTTTATAAACATTTTTAAACACATTCAACATATCCTAACTACAGAATACTTTCATATTTGACTGATTTATGAACTTTTCGATCTAATTAATGAAATATTATACAGGCATATATTTTTCACTCTGTCACAATAGCAGCTAAGTTAACTTACCCCGCGATCAACAACAGATTCAAAAGCCTAGTTTCCATCTTCTAGAGTCCAGAGTGTGGTTCGAGTTCCTCTCCCGTCTAAAGAGACAATGTTCTCAGTTCACTCACTGTAAAGCTCATTTGTGGAGTTTATTTATTTTTAATCAAAAACTAAGTTAGCTGACAACATTTACTCATGCTAGAAACACACATTAACATGATTAATACATTGAAATGTGTACTCATATCGATATTGCTCTAATCGCGTTAAGATTCTTAATTTAACACACTATATGTTGATGCAACTTTAGCAGAATTTTTTTAAATAAAAGTTATTTACCTTCCACAGATTGCAATATGTCCGTTGCACGTTGTTAAAATTCGTTGTCCATATTCCTTTTTTGTTCTTCGTTTACAATCCCGCAATATTTAAAATAAAATAAAAAATAGCCGTCCGACATAAAAATAATTTAAAAGACACAGAACCGCAGTATAAGGTTAGGCTATTGAAGATCCCGACTCCGAGCACGAGCAGCAGCACACACCCACTGAGTGACCCACTCACTCCAACAGCCGTATATTCAAACTTGGCGCGCATAGTTGTCATTGGCCAGATTCCTGGATGACAGTCAGAATAACCAATCATGCTCAAAACAACTCGGAGAGACAGCCAATAGTGTGGCAACATTGCAATTACAGGAAAAGATTACATGTTTTAAAAGAAAGAATAGGAAAAAAATATACATGTGCTATTTATCTAGTTGTATTTATAGGCTGGCTGTTATATTTAATCAATTGGTTAAATTGTGTTTTCATTGCAGTGCATGATTAAAAATTAAACTTACAGTAACTTATATAGCCTACCATATATAACAAAATATATTTACCACTGCTCTGCTAAACAGCAGTTTAACAGAGCAAACAGATTGTAGTACATATTAAACAGAGCAAACACTAGATAGCCTATGTATTCATATATAATTATGTATGTAGACCTATATGAAAAGCTAATGTATTGGTATCACGGTGACATTAGAGTGACATCCATGTGACCCATAATGACCCTTTTGCACTTTAACAAATTCTTGACCTTTCCTTTAGGAACACTCTTATGCCTAATAATGTCACCTTGCTTTTCACCCTGTGTGGCACTGTCACACAACCTGTTGGTTTAGGGTTAACACTCTGTCCAACGCAACACGTTTGCTAACGTTGGCATCATTCTATACAAGTTAGGCCTACAGCATATACCCTGGGTTTCACAGGCGAGGCTTAAGCCTGTAGTCCCAGACTAATATGCACGTTTGAGCTGTTTAACCTGAAAGCAACTTGCACTGACATATCTTAAAATATGTCAGTGCCATTGCTTTGTCTCAACATAATGTCTCAACACATAATGTTTTTTTTTCCTAAGGCACATTTTTAAATGCTAATTAAATGCCCTAATTGAACTAAGGCCTAATCCTGGCTTAATCTAAACCCTGTCTGTGAAACCAGGTCTGTGTTAGAAATTAAGGTTAACCCTAACTCTAACCCTAACCCTTAACAGCATGGATACTCCCATGGTGTTGACTGCAGTGTTTAGGCCTTAAGTGTTGATACAGGACAAAGAACTTCTCACTGTGACAGTCTGTAATGTGTTTTACAGGGTTTGTATGGATTGTCCCAAAACTAGAGCTATTGGTGCATTCAAGTCATGTCATAAAGATAGTATTTACGAGTTGAACGCACATGAACGCCACCACAAAGATGAAAATATGAGTAGGAAGCTCAGAATTTTCTTTAAGCCCCGATCTTTGAGAGTTAGGGGTGTCAGTAAAAAACATTGTGGAACACCACAATACTTATAGGTATTTAGAAGTGACATCAAGCTTTTCTATTTACAATGAAGTAAGCTAATACCTGCACAAAATATGATAGCATTATAATATAACAATATAATATGTAATGATAAAGTTTACAGTGGTGTCATAAATTATTTTAAAACATAAAAAATAAATAGTAAAACCTCATGAATACAAATTTCCCAGGAGGACTTAAACGCTCCATATGTTTCATCATGAACCCTGTTGGCCTATCTGACCAGCAAGGTCAATTTAACAATAATTGTGCGGTTTGCTTGCATTATTGCATTTCAATGTAGTAATAATACTTAAATGGCACATGTAAAGAGTATGGTGCAGGTGTGACATCACTTTGTAAGCCAAATGCAAAGCACATTAGCATTTTAGCAGTTCCAGTTCCATCGTCCCGAAGTCAATGGGGTTTTTTAATGGGTTTTTGGTTAAGTGGATGACAAGGTTTGTAGTGAACACAAGCTCAATTCACTTTCACGTTTTATTCTACGACATAAAATAAGCTACACCAGTACCCTACTTGTGATTTTCTGAAGATGTGATGTGACAACTGAGGCAGTTGGGAGCATTAACATCTTTAATAACCAAGCTTCCACCCTGGTCCTTTACATGTGTTGTGTACATACTATGTTTCTTCCAGGGACTCAGATTTCCATAGTACAAAGACATGCATATTTGCCAAACTGAGGAAATCCATAGAATTGCATGTGTGTGTTTTCCACCCTATTTATATATAAATACCCTATTTTCTCCATGTACTGTATTTTTGCTAGTTTCAGATGTGTCAGTATTTGCCTCAGTGCACTGCCTCACTCTCATACACGTATTACCATATAATTTCTATGAATGATCAAATGCAAATTCAGATTAGATATAGCATAATAACCATATACTTTAAGATGATATGTCATATGTGTGTTTTTGAATGTGGATGGTGATTTTTGGGAAATTCGAGTTGGTAAAGATTTTCAGATTTTCATCTGTTTACAATTTTCTCTGTAAAACAATTTGTACCAACTGTTAAAGAGCTATAGCCATTTGACTTAATATAAGCAAACTATCAAACGTTTACTTAATTTCTAAAATGTGAAAAACTTTCTAGATCAAAACATTGTAACTTATTAATGGTAACCCTAACCCACTCTTAACGTTTTATTTTTCCAGTATAATTCGAATTCAGTCAGTGGTGAATCTGCCGCTGTGCCGGCGTTGTTTCACACACCAGACATAATCCTTAAATTAACAGTCAATTTGTAATTTTACAGAGTTTTGAATATAATTTAAAATAACAGAAAAATACTGTATAAATAATACAGTAAATGTCCTGTATAAAAAAATAAGCATTACTGTAATTTGTAATTAATGACATAATCCTTAAATTAACAGTCAATTAATTAATTTACAGATATTGTTTGTAATTTTACAGAGTTTTGAATATAATTTAAAATAACAGAAAAATACTGTATAAATAATACAGTAAATGTCCTGTATAAAAAAATAAGCATTACTGTAAATTGTAATTAATGACATAATCCTTAAATTAACAGTCAATTAATTAATTTACGGATATTGTTTGTAATTTTACAGAGTTTTGAATATAATTTAGAATAACAGAAAAATACTGTATAAATAATACAGTAAATGTCCTGTATAAAAAAATAAGTATTACTGTAATTTGTTGTTAATGATATAATCCTTAAATTAACAGTCAGTTAATTAATTTACAGATAATGTTTGTAATTTTACAGAGTTTTGAATATAATTAAAAATAACAGAAAAATACTGTAGAAATAATACAGTAAATGCCCTGTATAAAAAATAAGCATTACTGTAATTTGTCGTTAATGATATAATCCTTAAATTAACAGTCAATTAATAAATTTACAGATATTGTTTGTAATTTTACAGAGTTTTGAATATAATTTAAAATAACAGAAAAATACTCTAAAACATTTAGAGTTATTATCTGTAAAATTACGATTTTTTTTTACAGTGTACATATCATTGACCACTGCCAATGGGACTCGTTTGAAGCAAGAGAATGCACTCTGTTTCAGTAAGATGGAAACTAACAGCGAGACTGACAGACTGCTCATGAATTAGCGCGCAAAGCTGCTGCACTTCTTGTAGAGTAACAGCTGTCAAGAACAGTGCAACAATATCTCTACGTGTTTAATATAATGAGGTGCCAGTATAGGGTACAATAATTATATTATTTCTTACAAATCCGATAAATCCGCGAAAGTGTGATGTCATTTCTGGGCACGCAAAATTAATCGGAAATAGCCATTTTAGCCTCAGTGGTGCGCGCTTCTGCGAGATCTGCGCGCTACCGTTTGACCTGACCCCGACTGACGTTTGCACGAACTTTCCACAATTCGCAGTTTATTTCATCGAATGTAATTAAAAACAATCCTTCATTATTATTGCGACAAAAAATGGCTATTCTCATCGCTTTGCTGTAATGACTGTATGTAGGTCTGTTTGGCGATTAAATTATGCGTGGACTACTAAAATGAAACTCGTTCACTATTTCATTTGAAATTGTCGTCAATCAGACAAAGGGTTAACTTTATGGTTAATTAATTCAAGTAAGATGGAATGAATAGTGTCCCACTATTATGCGTTGACGGTACGTGTGTTTGCCATAAGGTTTAACTGGAAAGGAAAGCAATAGGCGTCAGCGTTTTCTGCACATCAGAATATCAAAATACTTAACAGAATGTGCCAGGTGATATTAACGTTATGATGTAGGCTATAGGTGTACTTGCCATAAATGCACTTTGTATTGGTAAATGCCCTCTGTTCGTGTTCAACAGACAGCTGTTGAGGTGAATCTGTTGTTGACATGTTTCACACTGCAACGCTGAAAATATACTTTGGCAAAATGTGATATAATTAACGTGTTCAGTAAACTATCATGTTTTGACCCCTATTTTCTCCTGCAAACCAGACCTTCCCATTGGCAGCTTATAGCAAACAGACAGCTCAGCCGTTAAAGCAAGTGAAGGCAATTTTCAAGGATAATTGCGAACATGTTTTAATACATATGCATGAAAAGCATTTTCCTTTTTGAGGGAGAGGGAGCGACTTAGCGTGCTTATGCAATTGATTGAGGGGATGACCTGCTATTCAAAATGTTATTTGAGAACTATCAAAATGTGCAGACTTGCAAATTGCCCAGCTTGTATCTGAATTACTACCCCATTCATCATCATTATGGGTTGATAAGTTAATTTAACCATTTCATTCTGTCTTAATGAGCTATAGTTAAATTAATGTCACATAATATATGAAAGCAACATTTGAACAGAAGCGTTCATTTGAGACAAACAAGGGTGGCCATGGTTTCATTTGATGCATAAATCTCCTCATCACAGCCGGTGCTTCTGTTGCCACGAACCTTTTCCCTTCTGTTCCCTTTAATGCTGTCAACAAAAACAAAGCGAATAATAAAGCTTTGTTTAAGACTAGCCGTTGAATCAATGTAATGAACTCAATGTTCGCGCCATTGTTTGGTGTATTTTCCTGTTTAAATCACGTTCGGTTTCTTCTAATTTCCCACCATTTTTTTACGCAGTCCATTCTCTGAAAACAAAATTATGACAGCATATGGTGATCTATAACGTAGTATCATCCAGATCAAATTTACAGGCCGATGTTTTCGTTAGCGAGCCGAACTCGTGAAGGTTTTAGCTCCATCGCAACAACTGGATGGGATTGGGATCACCCTCGCCCTGCCTTGACTTCCCCGAGAATAATCAAATCTGGCAGCTTTGGGTAGGCATTTTACCAAAGTCTTATATTTATCCGATTAAAAACTATGACCTGCCTTTATGGCACCATTCTTGCGTGGACCTAATAATAGCTATTGTCTCATTTCATTGCAATTTCGCGCAGATGTTCAGTTGAGCGCACCGTTTTCCGCTCGCCAGACGCATTTGAGAAGTTCCACCTTAAAACAACAGTCTTTTGGCCCCACGTGCTCCCTGTAGTTCGGATTTTGTCCTCCCCGCAGCAGCTGTCACCTCGCATTACTCGCAGTCAGCTAAATGAAACATTATTCTAAACATATGCATCGTAATCAGTTCGGTCACACTTACAAGAACACGCGTTAATAAGGCAATCAATCACGGTGGAACAAGCGAGTTGTTCTGCAACAGCTCATAAACAGTGCGTAATGAAGAATTGGAGGTTAGCATGACACGCGCTGATCAGATAATCAATGTCAAAGATGCGATGAATGTCAGTAAATGTAGTTTTTATGTCGTTTCTATAAAATCTTCAATTTACAACAAGCAGTTCAATTACCCAGAAAATACAGTCAATTAAATGGGCGTGATTGGACAGTAGCGGGAGGATCATCGATCTTTGCATTTCTATCTTGGTGGTGGACATTTAATTTGGGTTTTCTATTAGCACCGAAATAAAGAAAAAAATAAAATATATTAAACAAGCCGCAGATTTATTTTCTTGTCAAAAGCAATTCGGCTAAACTGACAGACAGTTTGCTGCATTTTATGATGAATTCTTTTTTCAGTCTTTGCACATTGGATACAAAACTGAGGCGTTATAGTGGCCAGTGTTTTTCTGCCCTCTGTCTTCTCCAGTTTGCCTCTCCATCTATCTCAATGCCTTTGTTGTATGGGTTGTAACCCTCGCCTTGGTAAAGAGCATAACGAAACATGGCGATACATCACACTCGTGCTGCGCCTCTAATCCCATTTCTTTAATGGGGACGTTCAAAAGAAAGCAACTTATCTCAAAGTCCCCCTGGAATATTCCGGTATATATTTAACTATGCTGCAATTAACGACAGTATCAGCTTGTATCATTTAGAGGTAATGTAAAAATAATGGTAAATTATGGGGCCGGAATGACCCGTGATCGCAGACTCCATATTCCCTATAGTTTTAGTGTCGTTTTAATTAATGCCAGACTCACTTTCTCACCAAGGAGAAAAAAAATGTGTTAACAGAGCAGGAATGCTTCACACTACTGGATTTTTTTTTTTTTCAATTGAAATATTGATTTTAAAAGGAAGATGAAAAGACCTCAGTGGATTTAAAATCACATTTTAAAAATGTATTATTGTTTAGAATTAGACGAAAAAAAAAAAAATTAGAAATTTAAGTAATAAACAGGTAGGTGAATTGGACATTTGTGAATGAAACGTTATAGGCCATATTTGTTACATTTGATTTTGAATTTGCTCGACTTTGAGTTAATAGCTACGGCAATTAGGTATTTGCAACGTGCACAATGATAACGATATTAAAATCTGCGTTTTAAATATTTATTTTCCAAGAACAACACCATCAATAAATAACATAATATACATTTTTATATTGCACATTTTTCTCAAGTGAAAATATGAAAATTCATACAGTCGGCAATATGTAAAATACAGAGACGTAATGTACAGAGTCGTGTATCACGGCAACCCTTGGGAGAGGAGCAAAACACTGGGATTTTAGTATTGTCATTTATTGAACAGACGGCAGCCAGCCCCGCGCAACAACTAAGCAATAAAAAAAAAAAAAAAAATCTGTTTGTTTGCTTTTTCTTTTTTTTTTCATTTAAAATGGAAACAGCAATGTAATGTGCTTTATATACAATGAGTGATAATTTTGGCTTGCAACATGATTTCAGGCCTAATATTTCTTCTTTTTTAAATCGTTCTGTAGTCTGGTGAATTAATGTCAGATTGTTTAAGTACCTAAAACAATTGTGTAATCCTAACATTAAATAAACATCCAGACAGTCACATAAACTAAAATTAAAAAAAATAAAAATAAAAATTGTAAAAAGGGTAAAATCTGTGATGCTAATGATTTGGAATGAAAGTCAAAATTTTGGTTTAATACAATTTAAACGTGACTATGAGTGTTATGACACAATATCTCACCATTTGATCTGTACAAGTGCTATTTTGCTATTTTTAAAATGTGGTTTTATGTAAGGCAGAATTCAGCCCAGTGATAAAAAATAAATAAATAAATAAAAATGTATGCAGACAGCAATGCATGAGCAATTTGTCTGAAGTTTGGGGTTGTGTGGATAATCCCATTATATTGTGAGTGAAGAGTCTCTACTGGGAGTATTATGGAAATATCGGTTTGGATTTAATGAGACTGCTCGCATCAGCGGAACATCTCTGAGAAAAAAATGTGCCCAGGCCGACCAACGTTCCAATAAGAAGATTGGAAATAGGACTCGGTGGAAAGGGGATTTTTTTTTTTTTAAATAATAAAAAAAGAATTCGCAGGTAACGAATACCACGTTTAATACTGTACAATCTACACACCAAGAACAATGCGAAATGCGAAATGCTCAAGGTCTTTTATCTATCTTGTCTAATGACTTCCCACAGCGGGTTGTTATGCTTTGACAGCGAGTCTCCGAACGGGAACTTTCTTACATTTCCACATTCAAAGGAGGTCCATCAAGGTACATGATTGGCAATTTTCGTCATAATCTTCACATAATTAACAGCAGAATTGACATTGTAGCAGTAGTGCAGGTTTTATGCGCCACACTCCTAGATCAGGGAGAGTCCCTCGAGCAGCAGCACACAGAACACACAGAATAGCATCATTATCTTACGCCTGGTCCCTTAACCGATGCTAAAGTGGCACAACCAGTGTATATTTTCTTTACTGTGGTCCAATCTAATCGAAAATAATATTTGCATACAGTTGTAATAAATAATAAGAATAAATAAGAATAAATAAAATAATTACTATAATAATAATAAACCTATTCATATCTAAAAAAAAGAAAAAAGAAAAGAAAAAAAAAATACAGTTTTGCTTATTCTATAACGCACTGTTTAGTGTTGTAACATGTTTAAAAGGCCTTCGATTTCCATAACAGTGTATTTTAAATATTTTTCTTAATTTAATTCTGGGCGTTACAGGCCTTACTGGAATGGAAATGCTGTCCCTCAATTTAAAAAATAATAATAATAATTGCATGTGCTTCAAATAAAAGAGTGCATGCCAGTACTAAGCTATCTATTGAGCGCGCTTTCTTCTCTCTGGTCCGGCGAGGGCACCGCAGTTTTGCTGAGAACTGCTGCCGAGTATGGCAAAAATCCGCTCTCGGACCTCTGCCCTGTCGCTGTGCAGGTGAAATCAGAGCTGGTGCTCCTGGAGCCCAGTGCGCTGGCGGCCTGACTGCTGTGGCAGCTGAGACATGAGCATGGCCCCGTAGCTGAAGGCGCACTGACTGCTGCAGCGGCCGCCGCCGCCGCCGCTGCTGCCGCCGCGGAGCTGTTCAAACCTGCCGGTGACTGGTATAGTCCTGGATGCCGGAAACTACACAACAGCTCTGGGCGCGAATATGGATGAGAGAGCGCACGGAAAGTATCAAGGGGACGTATAGAGGTAGCAAAAGGAGAAGAAGCGGCTCCTGAGGCGGCTGCTGCGGCAGCTGCTGCCGTGACACCGACATGGGGGTAATAGTGTAGTGGCATGTGGGAATGAAAAGGGTAAGGCAGACTTCCGGTGGCGGCCGCGTGCGTCATCATATAGGTGTAGAAGCTGGGATCGGCGGGATGTGGCCAGGACATGGCAAGCCGCTGCCGCTTGTCCTTCATTCGTCGATTCTGAAACCACACCTACACGCATCCACAGAAATACACAGGTAACAATTAGGGATGAGGTGAACAGTGGCGAGAATCGAGAGCAAAACAATTAAACACAACAGTTTAGCATGGCCAAACAACCTCAGGACCTATTTAAAATAGTTTTTGCAGAGCTTTTAGGTAAAGCTTTATGATCAGAGGAAAATTTGTGTCATTTACGAATCGACCAATAATTTTGTAAATGGACCCCCTTTGGACGGTTTTTGCGGTTAATAGGTTACGTGAGCACAGAAGAAATGAGGCAGGTTTTTGCATCAGGCAAAATAAAATAACAAATTTTTTTGTTTGTTTACATATTATGTATGTTTAGTTCAACCCATATTGAGACTACACGTTCTCTGTAAACAGTATTTAGGAGTAGCCTACGGATTATTATTTTTTTGAGTGATTATGGCCATATAAAATTGCTGCTTTTTTTTTTTTTTGTAATCTACGCTGGTGGCTGTGAAAGGTTAATATTAACTAAATATTTTATAAACATTACAAATTAGCAAATGCATATTTTTTATTCTCTGGGAAAAAGTAAACAAAATCAGACCAATACCTTTATTGTTGTTTCGGGTAAGTTTAATGATGCGGCCAGTTCACATCTCCTGGGTCTTGAGACGTAGTTTTCCCTGTAAAATTCTTTCTCCAATCTCCCAATTTGTTCTCGGGTAAACGCAGTCCGGTACCTCCTCACCTGGTCCGCGCTCGAACTGCTGGAGTTACCGATGGAACCGTTAATATTCGATAGAGACGAACTTGTATTGGAGGTTCCTGAATTACTGTCGGAAAAACCTAAATCGGATAATGGAAGAAATAAAAGACAAATGTGTAAACATTTTAAACATGCATATTAGTCTTTTATTACGTTGATTTGTACATTAAAAATAAATAAATAAATACACAAGCACGTAAAATAGTATGTGTGATTGTATTTATAGATGTATAAATGCAATTCGGCTGAAAAATGTTGGGATTAGATTTTACTTTTTTTTTTCTTCCAGAAAATCAAAATGAGTTTAAACCAAAAATAAAAGCCACAGAGCATCAATAATTAAAGACAAACGTATCCACCGATTCATACAGAATTTGAACACTGCAAAATTCATGCAGCACACATAATGCAATCACAGATCATTTAATATATTTTAAGGCAACGTTAAAAGACTTGCAAAAAAGACTTGGGGAAAATGCTACCCTAAAATAGGCTATAACATAAAATATGAAAACAAGCATTTGAAAAAATAATAAAAACAAAACAAAAACAAAGTCTAATAAGAGCTATATTTGAAACTTTGTGATACCAAAACAAATTCGCATTTGAACAAATTTATAAACGACTCGATCAAAGTTTCCATGTAAATTGTTTACCTCTGCTGTTGTTTTCCTTCTGTTGGCTGATACTGCCCGGTGAGCGATGAGACGGGCAACCCACTTCCACATCGCTGTTCATATCGGAGTCAGGAGAAACTTCAGAGTACAGGTTTATTTTCTTCCTGCTTTCGGAGGACGACACTTCTGTGGAGGAGGTATTGTCGCTGTGGTGGTTTCCGAATAAGCTGTCGATTTCGAACTTGCCTTTGGTGGGAATATCTCCGAGACTGCCATGCAGCGAGGCAGAAGTTATTCTCGGACTGAGGCGACCTGCGTGCTGAGAATTTTCCAGGGCCTCAAGCACCGCGTTCCCGGCCGAGTCAGAGAGCCTCTTTCCTGCCACTGGACTGTGTAGTCCCCTTTCCATCAGAATCATTTCTTTTCTTATCCTCTCCATCATGAAGTCGTGCAGAAAAAATCCAAAGTCCCAGGGCTGGTGCTCCGATGACTGGTGGCGGATCTAATCCGCATTCAGCTCAGCTGCCGCCTCTAAATAATATAACACCTTTATGAACTGGAAGCAAAAAAACAGAGGAATGCCAGTGCGGGCAACGAATGACTGCTCAAAATGACCCGCGCATCCTCTCTGGTCCAGAGAGTCATTCATCAAAAAGTGGTTTGCGCCTTCGTCGTTAAAGGTGTGCGTGACGCGGTTCGAATGATCATTTATTGTAACAGGTTTATAAGCAAATAAATAGGAGAGAGACTGTCATCGGTTGATAGAGTCGGCCCTTGATCGGCCAGACGCGTATATCCAGGTGGAGAGAGAGAGGAGAAGTGAGGAGAGCAGCTTCTGATCTGAGTCTGTTTTAGATGGCTCCTGGGGTTGGCCTCTGGGGTGAAATTGACAGTCTGATTAATAAAATGAGCGCGGCAACATTTCCCTCTTCATTTAGGAATATCATTATGCTTTGATTCTCTATTGTTCCTTCCTTCTGTTCTGGCTCTCCCTCTCCCTCTCTCTGAGCTGTTTCTTTTTTCTTTCTCTGTCGATTATTTCACACAGACGTTTTCGAATGAGAGGCATTAGTTAAAGATTGCTTTGCATCCAATTAGAAAATCCCGTTGCGAATATGGTTGTTCGTTACAAAATAACGATATGGGAGAATTAAATTTAGTGACCATTTTTAAACGCCGCGGTTTCCTTACATTTGTTGGAGATATAGCCTATGATTCAAGCGTTTGCAAAAGCTCATCTATATAGATATTCTTGAATTATTTGTTGGCTGCATTATTTATTATTTTTTTTATTGGTCGTGGTCTTATAACACCTTTCTTGTTTTATGTGTCTTAGTCTACTGCTAAAATCACGAGATGCATTATTTTCGTCAACTGATGGCATCCTCATTTCGCCACATCGCATAAAATTAAAACTGACTAATCACGTTCAATAACGAATTTCGTTTATTACATTCATGTTTAAAATTCATGTTTAAAAAGACTGTACCAAAATTACGTGATAACACATGAAACACATTTTAATTCGTTCTACACAGCCTATATTCCCATTTGGATATGGACTGATGTCGTCTTTACGTTTTATTGCTACGTACTATATAATTATAGTATGCAGATATGAATACTGTATAGGGATTACAATTATGATTAGTGCCACACTTAAACACGTAAGACATATAATATGCAAAAGGGAAAGACTACATATTTTACCCAATAACGTTTCTCACAATATGTCGACTAGAAATTTTAGCGCATGTCTCAAACGCTGTAAAATAGGTGATCAAAATATGTTTTCATATGTGATGTTGAGTCTACAGTCTACGCTCTCAAATCAAGTGTTAACGTGGGGGCGTGAGAGGATCTTTAAGGCGAGGTTAAGATATCCACTTCAAGGAGAGGGAGAAGGGGGAGCGTGACAGAGACGCGCGCTAAACTGTTTTTGCGTTCTTTGGCGCCCTCGCCAGTTTTTTCACAGATAATACAACAACTTGAATTCGGTGAGTGTTCAACCCCTTCCCAGAGTTCAAATAGAACATTAACCGTAGTTCTTACACACCAACTCATTTGTTCATATATTGTAATAATAATTTAGTTATTGTGACATCTGTACAATCTAATGACAGACGAATTTAATCAACAAAAGGGACACAAAACTAGGTGTTAACGTCGTAGAGTAGGCTAGTAGGCTAAAACATTCAGTCTACAAAATTCAAAAGTGCTTGGTAAAAAACAAAATCGCTAGCACATCTTAGTCTTCGTATTTTCTTATACAAGTTTTCCAAAAAGCTCCAATGTCTAAGTAAAAACTGCAGCATTGGACTACAATAACTTGGGCGCATTTCCGTTTACTCTAGCAGTTAAGGACACATACAAACGATATTAATGTAGCCTAATTTGTTTATTGCATAACAAATTGCAACTAGTAAATATAGGCCAAAATATGTGATCGACACTTTATGATTAACGGGACTCACTAATCCTGTGAGGACTCTTGTTCAATACATTGTTCACCTAAAAATGACCACTTGTGTCAACATTAACACATGTTCCATACCCGTATGCTTATCTTTCGTCTACGAAAGAAGATATGAAATATGTTTCAACTGTTTTTGTCTATAGACTACAGTGAAAGTCATATATATTTTGGAATTATATGAGGGTGAGTAATTGTATAGTTGAGAAGGGTTATTTTTTTTCAAGTCAAAACCATTTTATTTATCCACTTCTCACAATATACATAATTTAAAGGTAACTTTTCAGGAAAAAAAAAAAAAACATTTACAGTAGCCTACTAATGTCTCAAAACGTCCCCAGCAGTTTAATTAAAAAATGTTTCTCCTCTGGCTTGACAAAATACCTTTAATGCTATAATAGTCATATATGCAAGTCATATTTGTCATATAATTAGATGTGCATTTACAGTCAATGTGTGAAACTTAAATTTAGGCTACTTACCGAAATTGTAAAATGATGATTAAGTTCCAACACAAACAACTCAGTGTACAAAGCGGGAGTCCAGAAATGCTCATGGGTCTGTTTTCAATTTTACAGTATAAGCTCAAATGAAATTACAAAACACATGATGTCTCCCACACCTAAGTGGACTACACTTTGTAGGCTATACAACCACATTCATTTTGAAATAGAAAATAGCCCTGATGAAGCAGCTGCAACAAAGTTGAAAATCCTTTATAATGCTTTAGACAAGCTTGATGTGAATATGGTTGCAAGTTTATTCGTTATCAGCATAGTTTAACAATTCAGTGTTTCCCAAAACCATAGTTCCGAAAAAGCAAACGCCATCGCAATATTCTTGAAACTACAGCTCTCTACATTTAAGTAGGCTTTAGCGTGTCCTGTTAGTATGACATGGACTTAAATATATCACGGTCTTGGGCAAAATAGGCAAACTAACATGCAGGCTGCGTTTCACAAAAGCATTGTAGGAAGTTCGTTGTAGATGAGTGCTCCTGGAGAAATAGAGTGTGCTTGTGAGGACACAGATAGACACGTGCAGCCACCTGCGGGACAACTGCAAAATTACACCTAATCGTAATACAGTTATGGTTAATATTTGAATTTACTTTTATTTAAATGATTAATTAAAATGTTTTTCTTAATGTATAAATAATTAAATACTTAATTCTAGTACACTATTTTTCTGTTTAACACTAAGCTGTTTTGACAATCTGTAGGCTATTGTAAGCGCTAAATAAAGTTGACTTTACTTGATTAATAACATAGGCTACACGTGACAAGTACTGATTGGTGTAGACACAGGCTTTGTCTAAATACCCACACTTGCAGTCTTGGCCACTTGAGAGCGCGTGCGCGCGACAGGAAGTAAGTGTACAAGACAAGTCTGTCCCATGTCTTAAAAACGGCAAAGCGCAGTGCCCTTACCGCACACTAAATCCACACTATCTCGAATACCGCTCCGGACAGTGAAGCTTTGAAGTTTTTCATTTCCTTTTCAAGTTCAGAATTTACTGATGTATTACATCTTAGAGTCTGACACAGCTCTTTCCTTTTTTCCATCAGTGTCCTCAGAATGCTTTTAAGTTTGAGGAACCATGCAATGGCTCTTCTCAAATGGTACCAATCTGAGTCGTGTGAAAAGAACTGAGAAGTATAGTCATAATTATTGGCACACACTGCATTGACTGAGACTTCCTTGACTTCAAGATCATTGTCAGATATCTTAAGAGTGTGACTTGGAATTTTTGGCCACTCTGATTCTGGCTTTGTCAGAAAGGATGGACCTGTAAGCCATGAATTTGCTTTAAGGAAAGCATCTACAGTACGTCCTATTGAGGCAATGTCGGCTGGGTTAGAAGAATAACTCACATACCTCCATTGTGACACCTTTGAGAGCTTCCTGATTGCAGTTACCCTGTTGACCACAAATGTACGGAACCGTGTGCTTTCATTGTTGAGATACTTCAGGATACCCCAAAATACTGACTCCTGAAGAAACAAGTCCAATTCAGATTTCAGTATATTGTCAATTCTAGCAGCCATTGCAGTGAGCTCAATACGTGGCACGGTAACTGATTTTACTGGAGCAACCCTTGCTTTACCCATAACAAAGGCACAATGTTGGTTACCTCTGTGATTCTCCGTGAGCAAGTATGGTACCATGCCATAACCCAGCTCACTGGCATCTGGAAAATGATGCAGCTGTGATGAAGTGACTTTTGCAATCGAACACCACTCAATGTTTGTGTTTTTGTGAGTGATACACCCCATGATGTGGGATGTACCAAATTCTGCCAGGGTTTCCTTTGATTTCACTTGCAGGGGCCTTTTCAGCATGACCTTTGAGTAATATGTCTTCCATGAAACTACAGTAGTCCTTGTGGAAATCAACATTTCTTTTGAATTTCCTTTTCAGAAATCGAGCACGCAGAGAAGCAACAACATAGTTGTTGGGAAATGCTAAATCCCTTTTCTTCATTGGAAGGTAATGCAGTAATGTCCATCAACAAGCTTTATGGACTGTGACACTGACTCCATAAACTGCCTATCCTCTATGGACATTTCCAATTTTTCAGCTTGCTTACACTCAGGAAAATCATAACTCATTTGCTGTTGAATTAGGTTCTCCAAGCTTACCACTGAAATCCTGTTTGCCGTCACCTGTGGCCATCTTGTTTCTCTGTTCTCTATGTTCTCTCTCTCCAAAGGTCCATTTACAATCCAGCCCAGGATGGTTTTGACAGCAAAAGGTCCATCTCCTCTACTGTTGATGACTTTCCAAGGCTCAATAATCTTGGGTACATTTGTTCCTATTAATAAGCCAATACCTGCATCAATCTGAGGAAGACGCACATAATCAAGGTACTTCCATTTCTTAACATCCTTCTGTTGTGGAATATTTTCTCTTTTAACAGGAATTTCCTTTTGTGAGAACACTTGAGGGAGATCCACAAATTTGTTCTCATTCAGTGCGTTTATTTCCAGTTCGGTGAAAACATATGTACTAACAGATCTTTCCTGTCCCATAGTATGCAGAAGGATGTTTGTTTTCCTACCAGTTAGCCTTACTTCCTTCATTAGCTGTTCTGTGCAAAATGTTGCAGAACTTCCTGGATCTAAGAAGGCGTAGGTAGTAACCTCATGATTGCCCTTTTTGGATTTAAATCTGACTGGTACAATGGCCAACGAGCACACTAAATTACCAGCCCCAGCACAGCCACAAGTTTCGCTGGTTATGGTACATGACTCGATGACAGTTGTGGAACTTTCTCCATCCTGAGATCCTGGAAGTACTGGCTTCTTTTCTGGAAGATGAAGGTTGGTTGGATGCTTTAGTGAGCATCTCTGACAAGTAAGTCGTTGCATACAACCTTTACTCATGTGACCTGGTAACAAGCAACCATAGCACAAGCCCTTTGATTTCAGAAAGTCAAGTTTTTCTTTGTGTGGCTTATGCTTCAGAACGTTGCAAAAGTCCAAACCATGGTCCTTATTACAGCATAAGCAGCAGGGTTCCATGGATTGCTTTCGTGCCATCCTTTTCCTTTGCTCTTTGGTTTTTGAGCTGTGGAACAGGTGTCACACTTGTTACAAATGTGGTTCTCTTTTCTTTCATTTGTAAGTTACTTGATTTGTTTGTTTTGAATTTGGCATTATCTTTTGTCATATTGTTATCCTGTATATTACCAAACAGTGGATGCGAAACAATCTTTGCCTGTTTGTCTACTAAATTAACCAAGTCAGAGAATCTTGCTCTCAAGCCAGTCCTTTCTTGAAGCTCACAAGCAACTACCCTCCACTTTTCCCTCAGTTTGAAAGAAAGCTTTGATACAATCGCACACATGTTGCTTGGACTGTCCATCTCTTCAATATATTCCACACTGTCAACAGTGTTGCGACAACCAGTAAGGAAAAGAGCAAAATCTCTTAAGGCTTTATTATCCTAAGGCTTTAAAACTGGCCAGTCCAGTGCCTTTTCTGTATAGGCAGTGGCGATTGTGTAATCATTGCCAAAATGTTGGTAGAGTAGTCTCTTAGCCTCTTTGTAGCCCCTTTCCGAAGGCATGTGTTGACAACTGCGTACCAGTATCTTTGGTTGCCCTGTGGTAAACCGCTCTAAAAAGTACATTATGCCTTTGTTATTTGTTGTCTTATTCTCTACTCCGTGTTCAAAGGCTCAAATAAAGAATGTAAATTCAAGCGGGTCTCCACTAAAGACTGGAATATCCATAGGCGGAAGAGTGGACAAAGACTGCTGTTTTATGAAAATATATGTTGAACAAACTTCCTGTATCAACATGTGCAGGAACGCTCATATCTGTCCTTGGTGGCTGTGATCTAGCAAAAATCCTGTTGCCCATCACTGACTGTCGGAACTGCATCAGTGTCCAGCGCTAACTTACGAAAATGTGTTTTTGGCCGTACCACTCTATCAGATGTAACTTTAAGATTTTCTGCAGTTGTGGCAGCCCTTGCTGCACTACCAGATGCATCAGAAACACTACGAGCTGGTTCATACATGGAAAAAAACTTAAATTTGGCTTCAGAATAGCAGTTTGGAGCTCTAAATTTTCCTTCTTTCCTTTGAGCTCAGCTTCCTCCCTCTCAAGCTCTTGTTTCTCTTTCAAAGCATTAGCTTGCGCCACAACTCTGCCTTTTAAGCATCAATTCTCAGCTTAGAAGAAGCTGTAGATGACACGCCTGAGGCCACATGACTACCAGGTTTTTTAGTTGTGAAGAAGAAATAACCATTGAGGCACTGTCAGTACATTCGACCTCAGCATCACATTGCTCTGCCTCTTTGGATTGGAGTTTTACTCTTTCAATCCAGTCTTTGACCTTGTATACAAAGTACTTAACTGCTTGAGACTTAGGTTCAAACCAGTGTAACTGATCTAAATATCCCTCTTCTTCTGACATAAGTTCTCTGGTTGCATTATTAATGTCTTGGAATGCAAGAAAAGACTGTGCAAACTCACCATTTATGCATTGAAACACAGTGTCAACATTACCAAAGTCCTCAAGCAAAGTTTAAATTTCTCTCATTTGCCTTGTTAAATGTCCCAGCTTGGCTTTTCTAGTCTCCATCAACTGGTTAAGCTGTTCCTCTTGTGCTTTAACAGTCATCTTCGGCACTCTTTTAGAGGCCGTGCTCAATTCCTCTGTTTCCATAGTAATCAATATTCGTGTTCAAAGCACACATTGCGTTCATCACGAAAACAGATGGGATTGCCCTCTTGCAATACTGTGTGGAGCAGCAAAGTTCAATAATATCCAAAGTCCAATAATATCCCCTAAATGTCCAAAAAACTGTAAAAGTTCACCAAAGTCCGATCAGATAAATCCGTAGTGTGTGTAATCCAAACACCATCGAAGGATTTCAGCCGCGACAGTCCATTATAATCCAAGTATCATGTCTGAAGATGCGTGAATCACTTGACAATCCTCTCGTAAAAACCAAAATATTGCTCGTTTTGGACGAAAAGGAGAAGTTTTCTTACAATTGTGTAGATGCAAAGTCCTGTATTCACTTAACTTGTAATACAGCGGCAGGGAAAATGGGTTCTTACTCATCACAGAAGACAGTCAAAAGTCTGTAAACAAATGCGAGTTAATCAAAACATAAAAATGACAAAAAATTCAGTTGCGTCCTATGATATTACACTTGCTAAACCTTTAACTTGTATTTCCTTAAACTCTTAAACACAAGTTTTTATCCCTAAAGACAACAAGACGGTAAGAAAACTGTTTCTCCCTTATTTCCCTGCCCGCACCTATTCAACCTCTTCTTCTTCTTCTTCTTCTTCTAGGATTTAATGGCGGTTGGCAAACAACTTCCTATTCAACCTTGTGTAACAACACGTGCGTGGCCGTTAAAGAAACATAACCGAATTTATACATCAGAAAACATATCAATACATCCTCAGAAATATCAATATTGCCTCTCAAAGAAAATTACAAAAATTACACTAAGTTATTACATGCAGATCAGCACTCTAAGCAACAATAATAATAATACAAATTATTGACATATTGAATTGGCTCATTAATCATATCTTGGCTCGCCAAAACGGTCCTCCCATGACATCTTTATCCTGATCAACAATATCCTACCTAGGCCTACTAAGACCCATGCTCAGCATGGATGCCATTTATTTTGGGGCGTAAAGAGCACACTACCGCATGACTTGTAAATGTCTCTGTAGCCTTCTTAGTATCGTTTTCATTGCCATATCACTTGTGCCTTGTCCAAATATCCACAATTGCAGCCTTGGCCACTTGAGAAAGCGAACGCCTCCCAGGTCTTCAAAACACCAAAGCGCAGTGCCCCTAACGCACACTAAATCCACACTATCTTGAATACCGCTCCGGAGCGCTATTCGAGGCTTAGTGTATCCCATCATGCATCATGTTTTGGAATAAATCGTGAGATTTTTGCCGAGATCTTGCAAAAGGTTACAAAACTTTTCCAATGCAAGTTAAATATTAATATAATATTTAGATAGGCTATTATATGGCTATATATATAATTTGGTAGAAAAACAAAGTGTTGCACATTTTATTGGTGCAAAGATGAGTAGTGGTGATATTTATTTTGTACAACATTTGCAACTCCTTTTCATTACTTAATTAGATGCACCGCAAATTAAAGTGTCAACTGTTATAGGGGCTACTGAACAGATATTTAGAAGTTGATTTTAAAATGCAATGTTTTTCTAATTAAAATAAAGCTATGCAAACACTTGCATTTTTACAACACTATAAGTGTGTCCCATAAGGTAATGAAAAGTTCTACACACACTTGTGGTCTTCATCCTCACTTGAACACTTGGGACAAAAACAGGAAAATACGTCATATAAGTAGTCAAGTGGTCAAGTGCAAAGACCGCAAGTGTGTGCATTTGGACAAGGGAAAACTCTTCTTCGGCCAAGTTGTCGAAATTGAGCTTTAGATCACGTGCTGTTGATCATGGTGCTACTGTAGCACAAAAGGGTGAGATTGGTGGCGCAATAGCACAGGAAGCTTTTGAAAACCAATTTAAACACTGAAGAAAAGTATTATATAATTTAATTATATTATAAACACCATTCAGATGCAACATTTTGTTCTTTAAACATGGTATACTTTTTTTCTTTTACTAACAAGGCAAATAGAAAGATAACACACTCACCGTCAGTCTATGGAACTCCCGGGCTCTTCTCTTTTCTCAAGAATAGGGTGTACCCAATAACGTTCCAAGCATTTTGATTGACTTTCCTACCTGCTTGTCAACATATGTATTTCCCACAGACAGGATACGTCATCAGCGCGTTCACTTACACTGTGCAGAGCGAGAATGGCAGGCAAACATCAACAACCTGATCTTCCTTCCTGGTATTGTACAACCCGAATTCCGGAAATGTTAGGACGTTTTTTAAATTTGAATAAAATGAAAACTAAAAGACTTTCAAATCACATGAGCCAATATTTTATTCACAATAGGACATAGAGAACATAACAAATATTTAAACGGAGAACTTTTACACTTTTATCCACTAAATGAGCTCGTTTCAAATTTTTGCAAAAAAAAAAAAAATTGCTCTGAGCCTTTATTACAAACAACAAAAAGTATCGTTATTGTAGTTCAAAAGGGTAAACTTAACAGTCCAAGTTGACTCGAGATGGAAAAAAAACTGCAAAGTTGCATTAGTCATCAGTCTACACTTTTGAAGCTGGAATAATGAGTGCAGGCTCTTTCAGACGGCAAGAGAGAGGAACAGCCTAACATGGATGGAAATTTATTGGCAAGGAGGATTGTATGCGTCGCAGTCAGGGAGAGGGCTACAGTAGTTAAGGCAAAAAAAAAATTTTTCCGCAACATGTTTATTGACTTAATAGCATTTGCTGTGCAATATGTGCCAATCTGGATGGGTGCAGTCGGGTCTGTGTCTTCCCAGCTGGGTTCGGGTCCAACTTTCAAAAAAAAAATACGGGTCCATGTCGGTTCCGCGTAGCATATTTAAGGGTCTCTTCGGGTTCGGGTACAAATTTTTGGACCCGTGAAGACCTCTACTTTCAACCTCTTTCTTCTGCTCCAATCCCAAGTACCAAGTGTCCTGGACCAAGAAAGCCTATGACTAGGGTGACCATATGGGCCATTTTTATGGGACATGTCCTTGCCAGGATTTCTATATTGCCTAAAATATCCAGGTTTTTGGCTGTTTGCACTGTGCAGCTCGATCACTGTAGGACATTTGCGAGAGCTATAGAGAGCAGCTTTTGGATCGCTCTCTCTGTACTTTGATATCATACAACGATCGGTGTGCACAGCGCCGCTTCAAGTCATTGGAGCTGTCATTTCTCAACACTAGAAGAATCAACCAAAGCAACCAAAGATGGGTTAGATTGATTTTCATAAGTGTGTCATCTGGTTACATTGAAGGACTTTCTCACTGCTCTTGTGACCATGAAAGCACTATTTCCCCAAGTCTTCTAGAACTACCCAGAAGACATATGTCTGACCGTGGTCCTCAATTCATCTCACCAGTGTGGATAGGCTTCCTCTCTCTCCTGGCTGTGACAGTGAGCCTCTTCTTTAGTATTTTTGCCTATCCTTTAGATACCACACTCAGAAAATAGGCAAACACCTTCTGCAGACATACCACCATGAACATCAGCGCATCATCAGCAAGTCACACGATCATTGACTTCCAAGGAGGAGTTTGTAACAAGCTTGTCAAACCTGATTTTGTTTCTCTCTGCACTCTTTAATGCACTATGGGAGGCAAGCGAATAGCTTTCTTCCAGATGAGACTTTAGTTGTTTGATATATTCGGAATGGGATATCTGCGGAGTGTCTTGATATGGCAACCCAAAGGCAAGGTCGACAGGCAGCTGAGGCTGGCGCCCGTACATTAATTCATAGGGAGTTAATCCTGTGACTTCATGCTTTGTACCAATTATATGCATGAACTAACGGCTTGACGAAATCTCTAAACCGACTTTTGTCTTTCTCTTCTAATGTGCCAAGCATGTCCAACAGAGTCCTGTTGAAGCGTTCAACAGGATTCCCCCTTGGATGATAAGGCGTTGTTCGGATTTTCTGAATGCCTGATATTTCACAAAGCTCTATGATGGTGCATGACTCGAAGTCAGGGCCCTGGTCACTATGAAGGCGTTCAGGAAACCCATAGTGCACAATGAAGTTCTCCCAAAGACACTTTGCTACTGTTCTTGCCTTTTGATTGGGTGTAGGGACTGCCACAGCATACTTAGTGAAAAAATCTGTGATCACTAATATGTCTCTTGTATTACTTCTGTCTGGTTCCAAGCAGAGAAAGTCCATGCAGACTAATTGTAATGGTCTGGTGGCCTGGATGTTGAGCAAGGGTGCTGCTTTTTGAGGTGGGGACTTCCTTCACACACAACGACCACATGTCCTGATCTTCTGTTCCATGTCAGCAGCCATCTTTGGCCAATAGAATTGGGCTCTGATCAGATCCAAGGTCCTCTCCATCCCCATGTGACCCATACCATCATGTAAACTGCTCATCCCAGAGGATCTTAGGTCTTCCGGGAGCACTAGCTGGTAAGTAATGGAATCTTTATCTTTCAGTCTCCTGTAAAGTACTCCATCCTATAACTCAAGGCGCTTCCACTCCTTTAAGAATTACGGAAGACCAGCAAGTTCCTTCCTTATTGTTGGTGGGGGTTTTTCTCCCAACTTCAAGTGTGTCATCACCTCTCGAAGAACTGGATCGGCTCTTTGTTTGTCAACAAGGTCTTTTGAAAGGTGAGACAGAACAGATGACCCATCAGAACTACCTTCTTGTTCATAACAGTCAGGTACAGAGTCTGAACAGAGCGAGAGGGAGCTTATAAGAGCAATGCCCGGCCCAAAATCAGCTGATTGCCCTAACGAGGTGCTTCTCACAGATAGCTTGGATGACTTCATCTGTGGCACTGACAGAATCCTCTGCTTTGGTAAGATGATGCTGTATGAACTGTTCAATCCTTTCATGTTCTTTTTGGGACATGAGGTTCTCTGGCAACGGCTCTTGAGGTCGCCTTGAAAGGCTATCAGCATCAATGTTCAACTTGCCTGCCCTGTACTGCAACTTAAATGAAAAAGTAGAAAGGGCTGCAAGCCAAAGATAGCTGGTAGCATCCAATCTTGCAGTGGTAAGAACATGAGTAAGAGGGTTGCTATTAGTGACGACAGTGAATTGGCTGCCATAAAGATAATCACTAAACTTTTCAGTTACTGCCCATTTAAGGGCAAGGAACTCAAGTTTGAGAGCAGGATATCTAGACTCACTGTGTGAGAGCTCTCTACTCGCAAATGCAATAGCGCGCATCTGTCCACCTTGGTTCTGATACAATGCAGCTCCTAATCCCTTGGTGCTAGCATCTGTATGGAGGAAATAGGGGAGTTTGGGGTCAGCAAAGCCAAAGACTGGTGCGGTAGTTAACTTTTCGATAACGGACTGAAAAGCTTCTTCACAAAGAGGAGTCCAACGGTCTCCAAAGGGCTCCTTAGGATGGTAGTATGGACCCTTTTTGTCTGTCTTTTTACCGCCTTTCCTTAATGGTGGATAACCTGAGGTAAGGTCATTGAGTGGTTTCACGACCCTTGAATAACCCTTAATAAATTGGCGATAGTAGCTGGAGAAGCCCAAAAATGATCTCAGTTCTTTAAGGTTCTTAGGACTTGGCCAGGTTTTTAAGGCTTGTATCTTTTCTGGGTCGGTCTCCACCCCCCGCTCTGACACAATATGTCCTAGGTAGCAAACGGAGGTTTGACAGAATTTACATTTCTCCAGTGACAGTTTCAGTCCGTATTCTTTGAGGCGAGATAGAACATTCAACAGACGTCTCTCATGCTCCTCTAGAGTGTCCGAGAATATCATTAGGTCATCCAAAAAGACCAGTACTTTTTTCAGATTAATGTCTCCCATACACTTCTCCATCAATCTTTGAAAAGTACTTGGTGCATTGGTCACACCTTGGGGCATACGATTGAATTCCCAAAACCCCAATGGACAGACAAAGGCGGTTTTGGGTTTGTCTGACTCCTCAACTTCTATCTGGTAGTATCCAGATTTCAAATCAAGCACAGAAAACCATCTGGATCCCGTAAGAGCTGAGAAGGTCTCCTCAAGATTTGGTAGCATATACGCATCTTTCACTGTCTGGAGGTTTAGCTTTCTATAATCTATACACAGCCGCACATCTCCATTCTTCTTTCTCACCACCACTATTGGTGAGGAGAAGGGCGACTGGGACTCTCGAATGACTCCACTGGCAAGGAGATCACGCAGATGCTTGCGGACGGCCTCAACATCTTGTGGGTGGATTGGCCGTGCTCTGTGCTTAAAAGAAGTTCCATCATTCAACTGTATGCAATGTTTCACCTTTTTGAGTGTGACCAAAGTCTAAGTCGTGCTGGCTGAAAACCAGTGGTGGTCAGTAACGAAGTAGCTTTACTTCGTTACTGTACTTAAGTACATTTTTCAAGTATCTGTACTTTACTGGAGTAGTTTTATATTGAGTAACTTTTACTTTTACTTCACTACATTCCAAAGCATAAGATCGTACTTTTTACTTCACTACATTTCATAAAACATATTGTTACTCCTAATAATATATCACGAGCTCCGAGACGCGGAAGCGGTGTCTGATTCATGAACAAACTGATTCTTTTCAATGAACCAGTGAAATTGGTTCGCAAATCACAACAAACGATTCATTCACGAATTGTAATGATCCGATTGCAGCTGTTCTCGAGTCGACAACTCACTGATTCAAATGAACCGTTTAGAGCGAGTCTCCAGTGAACTGAACTCACAAGAAAGAACCGGGAGATCTTGTGAGTGCAACTGATGCTGCGAAAAGTAAGTTACTAATGTCGAATTTTAGGATTAATTATTGTAACTGAAAATCATATTTAGGTCAAATCTGCTGTAAAGGGTGATCTATTTAAGCCCACATATCGATGACAGTGTCTCTTTGTTTTAGATCAAAAAACGAAACATAACACAGATTAAATAAAATAACTAATGCACTTTCATATTCCCCGCTGCTGTAACGTTAGCAGTTTTATTAAAATGCTACGCATCTAGCCCTATGTTTTATATTGTTTATCAACAGTATACATTTTTATATTGTTTAGATCAACTAGCCGAGCAGACAGATATGAATGTTTATCCATAACCATACTGAAAATAAGTAAATATTGTTAGCTGAAGCTAACAAGCTTGCTGGTGCTAAGTTGAGGAAATGTTTAGATATAAAGTCCAAATATGTTTATTCAACCACCTAGACAGATTCCATCTGATGTAAAAAGAAAGGATGTGATGTTCAGAACACAGTAACTACAGTAATTATCAAAGTGGGAAGTGATGCCCTCTGTGGGCATTTAGCCAGGGGTGTTTTTACACCACAGACAAGGTTTGAGAAGAAAACAAAATCATTATGAAAATATAATTATATTTACCTTTAAATGTTCTTCCTAACTTCAGGCCTTATTCTCGTGTCATATGTGACATTCTGCAAAACAACAAGCTTTAAAACATTTTTTTCTTACTGGTGAAAATTAGATTATCAGATCAGTTTTCTCTCAGGTTCATTACAATGTAAGCTTCACAGTGAACATTACTACATCACTCTCGTCAACATAGGCCATATCAACAACAAAATATATATCTTGACTCCATATAGTGGACATTTTGGGAAAATCCCAGGTATTTTGAGCAGTAGGATTATAAAAATATGCGTTAATATAAAATTAAATCAAGTAGTCTATATAAAATTGCAAAATAAATCTATCAGTATTTTTTTACTTAAGTACATAAAAAATTGAGTACTTTTGTACTTTCACTTGAGTAAAATTGAAAAAGCAGTACTTTTACCTTTACTGGAGTAATATTTTATAATACGTATCTGTACTTTTACTCAAGTACTTGATCTGTGTACTTCGTCCACCACTGCTGAAAACCTCTGGCATTTCTCTGAGTTTTTTAGTGATACGGTCCTTCCACTCTTGAGATAATTGGGACTCGCCAAAATTTAGGGTAAAATCAAGTTCCTTTACAGGTAAAGGCTCATCGTCTGAAGGGGAGTTTGGTGGAGGGATCAAAGACTCCACCACATGGAGCTCCGCTACTGTACACCTTGGAGGGAGAGCTATATTGTGTTCAGTTTCGTTTGTAAGCACAACTGGTAAATGGTAAGGCGATTTTTTTGGAAGTGTAAGTAGGCATCGTTTAACAAACACCCCACCAGGCAAAGACGAGTTAGATGGATGCTCCACCACCACACACTTGTCAGCCCCAGGGGGCACTGTGACGGAACCTTCCACAACTACGGTCTGTCCTGCAGCCATGACCTCAGGTACTTTGCCTTTCAATCGTACATAGCCAAGAACACCACTTGTGTTTTGTCTCCGCCTTGTCTCCAGTGTGCTCAGAACCAGTGTTAATTTTGGCAGGAATTTTTGATTTAGTCTTAGTCTTTATCTTGAAACCAAAATGCTTAATAGTCTTAGTCACATTTTAGTCATTTGAGTCTTTCATAGTTTTAGTCTAGTTTTAGTCATTTGAGTCTTTCATAGTTTTAGTCTAGTTTTAGGCCCCGTCCACACGAAGACGGGTTTCTCTGTATACGCATACATTTTTTACCGTATAGGCGTTTCGTCCACATGAAACCGGCGTTTTCGAAGAGTGAAACCGATCATTTTTGAAACCGGGTCCCAGGGTGGATAAATTTGAAAACGCCGGTTTCATGTTTTCGTGTGGACGGCGAATCCGTATATTTTCTGAAACGATGACGTCATCAGCCCACGTCTCGCCCCTAATCAGACACCGCTACGTCACATAACAGCGACAACAACAACAACAATGTCAGACTACATGCCTGTGATCGTGCTGCAGAACCTACTGAGCTCATTCGTTTTATTAAAGCAAAATCTTCTGCTTTGTGTGTTAGTTTATATTCAGCGCGCAAGCTTTACGCACATGGTCCAAGTCTTCTTCTCTGTTTTTTTGTTTATCTCTGTGGCAGAATTACAGCGCCACATATTGGTCTGGCATGTGTACTACATCGTTTTCAGTCGGTTTCAGTGATTCCGTGTGGACGCAGATATTTCCTGAGACGACTCCATGTTTACGGAATTTGAGGCAAAAAAAAAGATTGGATACGGAGAAACCCATCTTCGTGTGGACGTAGCCTTAGTCGACGAAAAGTCATTGCATTTTTGTCAACTTTTAGCCATTACTTTTAGTCAAACTGCAGTTACCAACATTTATTTTGGTAGCTATTTTATATGTAGTATTCAAACAAAAATAGTCATTAATTCTTCTCTCTTTAGACCAAATCAATTAAGCTTATGAGAAATTTGAATCAAGGATTGAATTTGGAATAACTGGAATAAATTTTCATTTTTTGGTAGAGATATAAATTAAACTAATTTTTCAGATACAGTAGGTTTACTTAACAAGTATACATTTATTTAACATCTTTTGTTGGTTAACATTTATGACAGATAATTAGGAATGCTGTCCATTTAAGATGGATGGTATGCATATAATAGCCTACTGACATACATTCAATTTTCACCCACCTGTTTAAGCTCACTTAAACCATAACGGACTGTATTTCCGTGAGATACTCTACATGATAGACATTTGGACTGCTGTGTGTGTATTTGAGCACTGAGAACTGATCGCGCGCTGTATGAGAACTGAAGAAGTGGAGCGTGCGCGAGAGAGAGCACTTCTATCAGCGCGTTTCCACCTATCGCACCTTCACTGACTTTAAGTTAATCGACAATGAATTGTGACTCCCGGGAAAAACGGGACGTCTGGTCACCCACTCCCTAACCCTTCAGGTGCTGAGGCCATTGTTTCAGATCACTAGTTCGCGTTTTGGTAGCCTATCCATGCAAACGCACCTTATCCAATGACAGAGACTCACATTTTGAAAGACAAGACAGTTAACTTAGCCTATAGGATGTATTTTGAATGTCAGGTAGTCCTCAAATAACATTTTAGTCCCGTCTCGTCTTGTTAATGAAGACGCGCATACATTTCGTTATAGTTTTTATCATCAGATATTAGTTTTAGCTCGTCAACGTCTCGTCTTAGTCACAGAAAAAAGGTTCGTTGACGAATAATTTTCGTCGTCGTCTTCGTCGACGAAATTAACACTGCTCAGAACCACTCGGTAACCGAACGAAGATGGTTGGTAAGTTGGGGAATTTGATTTCAAAGTCTGCTCATAGAGAACATCCAAGGTGTTTGTGCCTATTAAAACCATAGACTGATTGTGGGGTTTCACATTAGGGACTACTAATGCTATGGTAGGCACCTGAGAACTCACCCCCAGGAATTCCTCAGGAAAGGTAATGTCTACTTCTATGTACCCCTCATATGGAACTGAAAGACCTGAGGATGGAGCTTTAGGGCTTAGATGCTTTATAACATCTGCTGCAGGTGGCAAAAGGCCGTCCACTATCTTCCTGGACACATGCAAATCAGATTAGCCAGGGTCCTTCAATATAAGCTCAACCCTGGAGCGCCAAGTATCATAATCAACTTCATTTCCAGGTCTAGGACATTTACCGGAGAACATCCTGAGCCGTGATTGCACAGGTCCTTGAGCAGCCACTTCACCACTCCTCACAACATGTTCAACGATAAGTTTCTGGACTTCAGGTGGATTGTACACCTGCTGAGAAGTATAGAGAGGTGGAGCATTTGATTTGATAGGCATGTGCTGTGACAGTGGTTCATCTACCTGACTTGGCTTAGCAATTGTAATGCGACAGCTCTCACTAGGAAGCACTTGGGATGGCTGTTCACTTGGGTTTCCATCTCCAGGTTCAAGATCAGTGGACATTGGTGTGAGTTCTACAGTCATTTGCGACAACATTTTAGTCAATACTGCTTCAAAGTTTGTTCCACTCACTTTGGCCATTTCTTTTAATCCTTCCAGGTAGGATTTAGTGACGCTACCTCCCAATTGTTGCGTAAAGACGCTGGACAACGCCCTCACGTGGTAAGTGATACCTGGATCGCTGGACAATTGGTGGGTATAAGGCAGCTGGGGTTCTAGAGATTGTAAGGCTTGACCACTGTTATATTCAATTATTGTGCTCTGATATAACTCTGACGTTTGTCACTAATGGTGAGGGTTCTGGCAAAAGAGCCATACCTTTTTAGGGTGTCAATTAATTCATCGTCATGCTCTGTTTTAGGCATGCCACTCACGATCACAGAGTTTGGGATTTTAATGCCCTCTGCGTCAACAATATCCATTGTTGAGTGTTAAGAGTCAAAGAAATAAACTCACATGCACAGTAGTTAATTCTCAGCAACAGCGCCACCTCCTGGCTGGCTCGCCAAAATTGTAGCGGGTCTTAACTCATTTACTATTGGAACAGACAATATTATCAGAAGACTACAAAGTACGCAAAAAGAGGTGGCAGTGGTGCTGAGTAATAGACAGAGACAGAAGGTAGGTTTAACCATAAACGTTTCTTTACTTTAAACCTTTAGTAGTTTTTTCCCCCTTATTTTGTTACATAACCATAACAACAATGACCACAGAAAACACAATAACTATATATTTAAATATACCCTGGGTGCACCCTCTAAATCTTCATTCATTTAGTGGTAATTACAATCACAATCACTGTAATCAAGTGAGCAAAAAAAACATTTAAATCAGTAATGTAACTGAATTACCCACACTGAATTCAGTTTTCAAATTCAAAAATCCTTTTCAATGAGAAATGGGTCAGTCTTAACTTCTTTAGTTGTGTTCCTGAAGAATCAGTCTTTGTGAACGAACTCTCTTACTTGTCTGAAGAGAAATGATAAAGTGAGAAGGAGTGTCCTTTACTCCAGGTCCGTTATACTTTCTGCATCAAGGTGGGAGGCTCGCTATCAATTAAAAGGAATCCAATTCAGAAGAATATCCACACAGAAAAAAAACCTGGCCTGCCCACAGACCAGAATATATTTTCAATATAATGTAACAATAAATGATTTACTTCAAGATATACAACACATGGAACAAATAAAACACATACATGTACATCATTGCCATAACAAGTGATATTCTGTTCAATTACCTGTCCATTCAAGTCCTTTCCTCTCTCTTTTTTTTTTTTCAGGCACATACAACCAAAATGGCGTCAGCAACTGCGAACATGCAATACACCATGTGGTCCGGCCTATTCACTGTGTAATAAACAAACCATCCCATACAAGGTCACAATATTGCATAATTTTTTTTCTTACACATACAACAAATAAAATACTAATAATCCGATGTTTTGTCATTCATTTTTAGGGATGGTTATATCAGTGGTAAACTCACCGAGGCAACACAAGCTTTGGATTGCCGATTAGCACCTGATGATCCAAGATCTTGAAGTAATAATCTGATTCATTTAATTTATGTGCATTTTGAACAGTTTATGGGTTATTTTTTCTCATTTTAACACTCTCACACAAGAACATGTTTCTCTGTCGCTCTGCGTCTGTCTCCTAACTGCCCGACGCTATACGTAAGCAAGAGGGGTGGAGCTAAAAATGCACTGCTCCGATTGGTTGTTGCTCATTTCTTAAACTAATTTCAGATATACATATATTTATTTATTTGCGAAGAATTTACGACATATAGATGGGTATTAATATTCTAGTCAAGCAATCTTATGAACAATATGAACCATTATTTAACCAGGGTTACAAATGGCCTATACGATAGTATTCCATGGAAGAAAGTGTGGACTTTGTCATCTAAATATTTAATAACTAATAAGGTGAAGGAGGTTTCTTACAAATTACTTCATCTTTTTTACCCTGTTAAGCTTTATATAAAAAAAATGTTTCCCTGATTTTGACTCTTTATGCTCCTTTTGTGCGGCTGAAGATGAATCTATGTCCTATCTCTTTTGGGAATGTACATATACTACTTTATTTTGGAAGGATTTTTGTACATGCTTTTTCTTCACAGAGTTTCTTTTTGTTATATAAGGATGTCTTATTTGGTTGTCATAACTTTACTAAAGAAGACAAGGACAGATTTTACCTGATAAACTTATTCATTTTTCTTGCAAAATTCTTTTTACACAAATGTAAGTTTCAAGGTGCTAAACCTTATTTTCTGTAAGGACCTTAAATCTTACCTGGACACTTCCAACAATTCTAAAGCTCTTAAAACTGTCTCATTGTGTCATTTTCATAATATTTTCACGATTTGTAACTAATAACCGTATTTCTAATTGCACTCACCCCTGGCATTGAATTTTTTATTTTTTTTTGTATGTTCTTTATGGCATTCAATAAAAAAACAAAAAAAAGTGAATGCCGCAAAAAACTCTCGAGACGGCGAGGCGGCTGTGTAAGATTGTGCAGTCCTATGAGGTGTTATTCGTGCCTTTCCTAAGCCTTAGCAGGAGAAGGAGAAGGAGCAGTCTTCCCTTCCATCGCCGTCAGTCCGTGTCAAATTTTGAATGGGATTGACAGGGAGGGCAGACAATAGACCGCGGCGAAGTTACGGCGGTGCACGTGAGAAATGTACATAAAAAAATTACTTGTGATAGGTATGTCTGAACTAGGTGCATTGCCTATATGCGTACATCCCTTTACAAGACGCCTGATACATACATTGTTTCTGCCGCCTTTAATAGCATTTAAAAGTTTGCATTAGTAGATGCATTTGTTATAGGCTATTGATTTTACAGTAAATAGTTAACTAACAAGTGGCAATAGTGCATGAGAATGCTAAATTTATTCAATGTATTATGTGTGTGTGTGTGTGTGTGTGTGTGTGTGTGTGTATTGGCTATTACGTTAGTGTTGAAGTGAACAAATTAAACAATGAATGTTAATGGCATTATATTATTTTAACTTGGATGCTATAGCCCTAAGATCCTATGCTCAATTTTTCTTTCTTTTTTGTTTTTTTTGTGATCTTACCTTTTTCTTTAAGTCATTTAACATTTTCTTCAACATTAAATGAGGTGGAGAAAAAGCTAATCTGTGAAAACACTCTTGGTTTCATGTATGTTTATCAGTTTTGGAAAATAAGAGATACAAAAAGTATAAACAGTAAAAAGGTGATGGTAGAAAGGATTTATTATTATTATTAAACTTGTTACAACAAAGGAATACTAACATGGTAACTTCTGACCAAAAAGAGGATAATAGATGTATGAATTTCTGATGCTCAGGAGGAGAACAGCACATTCTAAACCAGGGGTTGTCAGCTATGGTCTTCAAGGTCCTCTTTCCTACAGAGTTTAGCTCCAACCCTAATCACTTGAGAACTCCTGGTTTAGAATTTGCTGTTCTCCTCCTGAGCATCAGATCCATAAAATGGATTCCTCTCTTCACGCTAAAGAAAAATGGTTCTAAACAGTACTAAATTAGGGTTCTTCAGCTTGTAGCAATAGAAGAACCCATTTTGGTGCTAAATAGAACCATTTTTATAAGGTTACATAAAGAAATAAACTTTGTCTATTTTTTTTATCCTTTGAAAGTGCTATAAAGGACCCTAATGGTGTTGTAAATAATGTCTTTGTAACGGGACGAACAAGACGTGAGACGTGCGGATCCATGTGCAAACCTTTATTTATAAACATAGTCAATACACAGGCAAACAGATATGGCACGGGCAAAACACAAGAGAGATCCTATGGCAAGCGTGAGTCGACGATCGGCGAACAATATCCAATAGGGCAAGGCAGAGAGATAATCCAGGTACACAAGCAATAATCCAAACGAGGTGCAAACAGAGTTCTAACCGTTGACCAAAGGGTTAATCCAGGAAACACGGGCAGATATAAAAAAACAAGGAGAACACACAAGGCAAGGCAAGGCAAGGCTATGATATGATAACTGAGAGGGCTCTGTAGAGTAGCTATCGCTATGATATACGCCAAACAATACTCGGCTATCACAGAGAGAAAGTCCAAGGCTTATAAAGAGTGTGTGATTGGGTGATAGTGATTGTGAGATAGTTCTCAGATGTGAGCGTGATTAGTGTAATCAGCTGTGTGTGTTGTCCGTGCAATGGATGATGGGAAATGCAGTCCAGTGTGCTGTGTTGTGTGAGAGTCAATATGATGGAGAGGTGACCTCTGGTGGCTATCGGGCGGAAGGCCACAGACCGGATTCGTGACAGTCTTTAATAATAGTTCATTTTCATTAAGATTAGTATATTATTATCTTTATATTATTAATATTATTATTATTAAAGAGATTACTGACTAAAATAAGTAATTAATTAGTTGATTTTAAGATCCTGCAAGATAAGAAAGATTATATTTAATACTATTCATAAAAGACTATCAAACAACTTGATCCACTACACCACACTAACTTATTTCTAAACTAATTTATAATTAGGAAAGAAGACTTTTAGATTTTGTCATTTGCAAGAATCTCCTTCACTTGAATAACTGAATCTAAGACCTGGTCTCCAGTATACAGTAATTTTATATATTTATAATTTTATATTTCCCACTCCGTGAGAACTTAAATCTCCAATAGCTTATGTATTGCATTTAAGTACACAGGTGCTACATATTGGATGAAATATGAACATACTCTGAATTGTATTCTTAATATTTTTTATGCAGCTACTATTCTGACAACCCAAAACTTCTAACGATTCAATTAGTAATTATGATGAACTTAAAGTGCCCCTATTATGCCTTTTTGAGCAAGCAGAGTACAAACAGTGTATTCAGTTAATGATTAAAAACAGCAAAATACTGAGCAAACAATAAAAAAAAAAAAAAAAAAAAACTTGGAAAAAAAACAAGAAAACAGATAAATATGTACTGTAATGATTATAGTAATGGCAAACCGGTGTGGTTTGAGTAATATATGTCTGCGCATGTGCAGTATGGGGAGATGACCTGAGAGTGTGCGTGGTGGCAGCACGCCACAGTTGTAACCGCTAATAAACCACCAACGTTGCCTTTCAATTGTGAAGCTGTTTTATTTAATGTAACTTACTTACGAGATCAGAACATGTACAGCTGAGCTCTACAGTAAATATTAATGGTTTCAAGAGTTTTCACAATTTCTCTGCAATGAACCATTGTGTTTATTTTAAGAAATCTCAATAATCATTTTGAGGGACATGGAAAAGTCTTCCATATGTTTCCTTTTAATTTTTATTTTCCAAAGAAGAAAGAAAAAGAAATACGTGTTTGGGACAACATAAACATCTCTATCCCTCTGGTACTGTTCATGGGCCGGGTTTCCCGATAACGATTGATCTTAGCGCTTAAGAGCGTTTTCTACGAGTCATTTTACGAATGATCGTTATTGTTTCATGTGCGTTTCCCAAAAATGCACTTAACATAATCACACATAGCAGTTGCTTTAAGTGCTACTTAGGAGTCTCTATCCGTTGGTGGTCAAGTGCTGAAATGTCAGTTTATAGAATGGCTTGTATATTTGTAGGTATACGCTCGTTTATTGAGATGTTAACCTAATGCTGCATTCCAGACAGCTCGGATATAACAATATAATATAATAAGTCAGTATAATAAGTATATAGGTAATAAGTGGGCTGCGTTCAGCCCCGAGAAAACGGTGCAAAACGTTTATTAAACGGAAACGGTGAAGAACACCCTGTTCTTATGACTCAAGTGTTGCAACTATGGCAGCTGAGAAGATCTCTCTGTGTTCTTTTTGAAGAATTTTTAGAGCCTGATGAAATCGGTATAAATACGTGTTTAATAATGCAAAACTCGCTCGATGTAACAGTCACTGCCCTTGCCATTCAGAATAATAGAGAACATCCCAATTGAATGAAGGGATTTGTGGAAACTGTGGTTCCTAATTATTGTGATCCAACATTTGCCTCGCATTTCAGGTGAAGGATAATCCACTTCTTACCTCCGAGACTGTGTTATGATCTTTATGACCTTATTATTTTTATTGTGAGTATTAGGCTTATCATTATTGCTGATCACTGTTGTTGTGCTATGATATTGTAATATTTACCATTATATAATGAGGAGTTTATGAAAGTGTCACTCCCACAATACAATAGCAAAATATATAAATATGTATATTTATGTTACGTTAATCAGTGTCTAGCACACCTTCCTAAGGAAAGGATATGGACCAGAAAACATTGTGATTTCTACATGATATTTAGACAGACTTAAAGAAGTTCCAGATCTATATTGTGCTCTTTATTATTTCAGTTATTTTGCCTTTAATCTAAATTAACATGTGCAAACAATATTGCTCTTGTGAATTTATTTAGATATTAATTACATTTACTTACAAATTCATCATCTTCGTGTTGATATGCTATGTTACTATAAAACTCTTACGACAAACATGTCTTATAATATCTACAATTGTTGCGTATACCGAGCTGCAGCGGACACATTCATGTAGTGATAGCTGCAGCCCGGAGAACTGCAAGTGGGAGGAGGTTACGCCAAGAACAGCAAGTAGGAGGAGTTTGAGAACAGCCAGTGGGAGGAGTTTGAGAACAGCAAGTGGGAGGAGCTTATGCTGCAAGTAGACAGGATTTCATGGTAGTTTAGAATGACATAAATATAACACATTTTCATAGTAGTTTAAACTGAAATTCATAGTTTTGTCATTGTGTTTGTCCAATTTCACTGTTAACAATGAAATTATGTCTTATTCTTAGTTTTGTCATTATTATTTGTATTCAATACCATTCACTGTCAAAATTGAAATCATGTCTTTACACCTTTTACCATGCTTCGTGATGGTGTCATTTTAAGTCATTTAACTGTAGTAATTTAAGCATATTTCTGGTTATTACATTTTACTTCAATTCTTCTACAGTAGCCTTTTAAGGAACATTAAAGTGAGATGCAGTTGCACTTTGGAGGTAAATGTGTGATACATAAAGAAAATGTTGAGTACTGTTAAGAAAATGTAGTTACCATTTGCCTGTACTGCACATTTTTATTTTTCATATTTTTTTTTAAATCAAATTACAACACATGACAGACTAATGTTCTTCAGAATATGTTACACAAATCATTGTATTAATCTGAAATCTCAGGGTGGGTAAATGATTTTATTTCTGATGAAATTATGTACAATTATTCATTCAGCACAATAGACTTGCATGCAGTGGACACTGCACAATCCCAGATGCATTGCTTCTGAGTAAATTCCACGGAGCTCGCCTCGCTTGTCCTTCCCAACATAACCTGGCGGGTACACAAGAAGCACAATGAGCATTAGGGTTAAACCGAATTTAAAACATTGTCCCCATGCCATCCAAGATATGCATGACTTTATTCTCTTGTTGAACATGTACAAACATTTCAAGAATAATTTGTCAGCTCTGTAGGTCAATGCTATGCAAGTTAATGGTGTCCAGAAATTTTAAGTGACGACATTAGGCCAAGTAAATTAGACTTTATTACGATTTTTATATGAAGTATTCCTTTTAAAAACCACTAGATAAAATGCTAGTTTATTCACCATTAATGTACACAAAATTGATTATTGATTATTATTAGTATTAAATAAAAAAAGGTTATTTAAACTATTTTTTAAATATATTACATTGTGGATTAGGAGGTTAGGAGATGTGTTCTAATACTTTTGAAAATGTACCTTATTATTTAGAAAATTACACTGTAAAAAGTGAACAGTTGGATCAACTTAAAAAAAATACTTCAATTGGTAACATCTAATAAAAAAAATGTCAACTTTTTTTAGAAGTTGTTGTAAATAATCGTGAACATAACATAAAATTGCGACTTTGATGGTATATAATTTGCAAAATCATTAATATCCAAGAGAAAGTGAATTAATTATTTGTATTATTATTATTATTATTATTATTATTATGTTTGTAAACAGTACAGAGATGACATTAATGGCATACAACTTTGTATGCAATAAACAATTTGTATCAAGGATATATTCAATTTCATCAGAAAACAGGAACGTAAAAGAAAAAAGTTAATTACTGATGTAAAGATAACAAAGAAAATATGAAAACCTGGGGGGGGGGGGGGGGGGCGCATGAGGGTAAGATATACATTTTATTGTGGTGGCAACATACATATATGCATTGGTGTCACGCACCCTTCTCACAAAAAAGTACACGACTGTCTCCTTTGGTAGGTAATCCATGGCACATTCCACTCGCCATACAGTCCAGCGCAGTTGCTCTCCACTGATCAAAAGCATGATGGGAAACGACAGACTGACGACACAGCTTAATGCTCATTGGTTCAGACAACTGTGATGCTGCGTTGTCTGATAAAATGTTTTATTTATTTTTTTATTTCATCTGATTTGATTTATGTCTGATTTCATGTGATTATGTATTTAAATTAATCTTGAATATTCCCAAACACTATGTGAGATGTGATTGTCATATTTCTGTAAAAATCTAAAATACATGTATTAAAGTAGAAATTAATAATAAATACGCCTTTCGTATGGGATTATATAGCAAGCACTTTGAGTGTCTTGTTCATCAGCCTATTCATATCAAAGCAACAGAACTGAAATTCATCATGTTTATCAGCAGCACAGCATATGAGTGGGAATAACGCGATCTGCCTTTGATATCGTAGGTATCTGTTCCACTTCGAGAGGGCAGAACTGTCTGTCTTGACTGTGCTTATTGCACAGACTGTGCCCCCCCCCCCCCCCATTTTAATTTTAGTTTCGTTTTTGAGTTTGGCTAGCGGTTATGAAAACATGAATGATCATTTCTTTTAATGCGGTGCGCTGTCACCCTCTACGTAAAAATCTGTCAAAAGTAACGTGAATGTTGTACAGTCTCCAAGACTGTCTTGCTCAAGACTAAAAAAGCGAGTTGAAAGCGTACCGTGTTTATATCATCCCAATGCACAGTGAGAAGGAGAGTTTGAGTGGCTAAAGTCTCTTCAAGGATCACAGCTGGAGAATTGTAGAAAATAGTTGAGTCTCGGGGTCAGAAAACCTTTAAAAAAAATTGTAAAACAGCACCTACATCACCACATGTTGTTTGGGAGGGTTTCAAGAAAAATTATCCTAGCTCATCCAAAAACAAACTCCAGCATATTCAGTTATCAGACACGACTGGAACTTCAAATGGGACTGGCTTCTATGGTCAGATGAAACTAAACCCTGAGCTTTTTAGCAGCAAACACTCAAGATGGGTTTGGTGAACACATGGATAAAAAGTACCCCATGTGTACAATGAAATATTCTTCTGTATTTTTGATGTTGTGGGCCTATATTTCGGCTGGAGGTCTTGGGCATCTTGTTTAGATACATGGTGTCACGAATCTGGTCTATGAACTTCCATTCGCTCGCCACCAGAGGTCACTCCTCCATCACATTGACTTTCACACCACACAGACTGTTACATATTACCCTGGACTACATTTCCCATCATTCATTGCACTAAGTACACACAGCTGTCTCAATCACACGCTCACACCTGAGAATTATCACACAATCACACACCCTACTTAAACCATGGACTTCCACTCTGCCTAGCATTGTTCTGCGTATAGCACTCCCCAAATGTTAGCTGCCTTACCAGCCATTCTGTGTTCTCTAAGTTTAGTTTATTTTGTTTATAGTCTCGTTTACTGTTTCCTGCCCTTGTATTGTGGATTAACTCTTGTCTCACCGTTTCGGACTCTGTGTTTACCTCGTTCGGATTATTGCTCGGGTTATTGGACTACCCCTCTTCTCAAGCCCTCTGGATATTGTTCACCGATCGAGGACCCACACATGCCCTAGGATTACTCTTGTGTCTTGCCCGTGCCATACCCGTTTGCTGGTGTTTTGACCCTGTCTGTTATTTGACTGTTTATTAATAAAAGCTTGTAAATGGATCCTCACGTCTCGTCGGTTCCGTTACACATGGCATCATGGATTCTATCAAATACCAACAGATAAAAAATCAAAGTGACTGACTCCGTTAGAAATCTTATAATGGGCCATGTTTGGATTTTCCAACCGTACAATAATCCAAACACAAGCCTCAAAAATGGATCATTGAGCTCAAAACCAAGCTTCTGCTATGGCCATTCCAGTCCTCTGACCTGAACCCTGTAGAAAATGAGTGAGGTGAACTGAAGAGAAGAAGCACCATCATGGAGCTGGAAATCTGAAGGATCTGGAGAGATTCTGGATGAAGAAATGGTCTCTGATCTCTTGGCAGGTGTTCTCTAACCTCATCAGGCATTATAGGAGAATATTTAGAGCTGTTAAACTGGGGGTTTCAAAAGTATTGAATAAAACGGTGCTGTTAATTGTGGCCAATGTTTATTAGAGAAAAACATTTATTTCATAATGATGTTTTCCCCCATTTTAAATTATTATCCAATGAAAGGTTAGATTTTTGTGAATTTTTTAAAAGATCAAAAGGATTAACAATTAACAATACAGATTAATTCTCACAGCCTTCTTTGATCATATTTACCAAGGGTGCCGATATTTTTGGCCATGACTGTGTGTGTGACTGCATGCATATTTATTTATATATATATATATATATATATATATATATATAACATTTCAGAGTCACGTAGTGATTTAAAAATATTATAGCAGTCGGTCCTGACATTCAAGTTAAAATCTAATTATAGCCCATACCAACCAGTGTTAGACACGTCAGACACCTGACAAAGTTTGCTGTCACTACCGTTCAAAAGTGTGGGATCAGTATAATACAGATAAGACGTATTAGAATGATTTCTGAAGGATTGTCCGTTTTAGCCAGTGACAGAGCATCAATCACGTGTTCAATTTAGACAAAGTCATAAAGATAGTTCTACTGTAATGCTTATGCAGGTCTAATATGAGACATTTCCACTGCTGTGCTGCCTAAGCTACAAGCTTTGATTCTGATTTAATAGTTTTAAAACATATCAAATAAATACAAAACCAAGTTAAAAAGTTGTCTAACCGTGTTTATTTCCTGGATTAAACTGCCTAAACTATGTTCACTCAAAACTACACCATGGTGTTGTCCAAATTCATTTTAACTATTTGCATGTCACATGGTGACAACTATCCAATCAGGTACCAGGCTAGCTGACCTATGTAATTAGTCTGGAAAATAAACATAAAAGCTAACTATAAACGGATATTGTTCTCTGTGTGCAGTTTTCTTGGTTTTGAGCTCATAAAATACGATGCGTTAAATTAGGCCTACAAAGCATACACACTGTTCAAGTAAATATGGAAGCAAGGGGGTTAGATGAGGAGTTCAGAAATGTTTACCCGTCTGCCTTCGGGGCGCATTCAAGCCGGTCTGCGTCAGAAACTGCGATGTTCTCCGCGGCGGAACGACCGACTTCGACAAGCGCTGAGTCTTTCACTCCTTACGTTTTTTTTCCAGCCAACACTGGCACTAGCTCCTCAGTCACTTTTGGATGTCGTTTCGGAAATAGTTGTTATGGTTGCAAAGTTCCACCGAACGCAGTGTTTCCGTCTAATGTTGTAAAACAAAATGCGAATGGACAGACTGCCAGTAACCCCGGCTGGCTTAAGGAGTTCGCGTTTTACCAAAGTTACACATGTTCCTACCCAAGAATCCACCCTGCCTATATTGATTTACCTGTAGTTCATGGAACAATGACTGGAGATTCCAGACATGAGACTTGTTTGACAGAAGGCCGCCAGCCATGGAACTGGTCAAACAATCGCAGCGGTCAACTTTATTGCACCAAAGACCAGACGCAGAGCCCGCATATCTGGAAGCCATCATTAACAGGTAAGACTTGTGAGATCTGCTCTGTGAATTCACTCCTCGCCTTTCTTCATTAGCTTTTGACACCGCCTTATTAAATGTCATGATCATGTCCGTATTAAAGTTGAATTAATTCTTAAAATAAATATGAAGCACAGGCTATAAGTACGCCGAAATTAATTAGGACAAAAATAAAAAATGTTCCCTGTTAAATTAATAGAGTTATTTTGAACCTGGCTTTCTTTGGGTGGAAATTTAAAAGACGCCATTATTTTGGTTTTAAATTAATACATTTAGATTATTGGAAGATGTTTCTTTTAAACGGCTGCGTTAAGGTAAATTGCAATAAATGTTACATCATTGTTAATCTTGGAATAATGAAAAGATCTTGTAACATATAAGACAGCCCTATGATCATAATGATTTATTTCCACAGAGGGAACAGTGGTTTCATTCTGGCAGCGCGGGAGAAAGAAGCGGGTTCCTTACACAAAATTGCAACTGAAAGAGCTGGAGCGGGAATACACCAACACTAAGTTCATTACAAAGGAAAAGAGACGTCGGGTCGCTTTTTCTACAAACCTGTCTGAGAGACAAGTAACTATATGGTTTCAAAATCGTCGAGTCAAGGATAAGAAAAGACCTCAAATCTGCAAAGAATTTGAATCCTATTAAAGGTTCATTCATGCAAATGCTGATTTATATAGTGAAGAGTTTAGCTCTTTGTTCTTTTTTATTAACAAGGGCGATATATTATTTTATTATGTATATCTTGTTCAAATATTTGGTTGTACTCGCATCCATACTCAGTCGTAGTTTATTCAGATAATTTTATATTGGCGTCCAGGTTTGCTGAAAGAATTTTCAGATGTTCAAACTGTTTCAGTAGCTTAAGGGTTTTCCCCCCCTAGTTTTTTTTTTTTATTATTATTTTTATATATATATATATAATTTAAGTATTGTTAAACAATTGTCATTAGTTATTTCTACGCCATAAGCCAGGCCACTGACTTTCCTTTCAGTCAAAGTGTTATGTTTTACTTTTCGTTTCATGTGAGTTCAGCACCTAATTGTGTAGAGTAGCTACCAGAGTTTTATGGACTGATCTGTAACATTGACTCTCATTCAAAAAAAAAAAAAAAGTTTCAAGTGTAATGTTGATTTAAGAGATCCGAGCGACTAAAAATAATTTGTTTTAAACCGTAAGAACCACCAAGTAAAACGTTAATGACGTGAAAATTGCTGTCTTTCAATAATTCTGTATTTCCGATTACTTTTGCATTTATCATAGAGATATTAAAGTGTTTTATTTTATTTATTGTCATTGCAAAGCTACTGTACACTATTCAACAGGTTTGAATTTATTGTTTAACAGTAATAGACCTACAATTATTCTACAACTTTGAGAAACATGAATTTCAATAGATGATATTCATAATAGTACGGATTCCACAACTGTTTAGGACCGCAACGGTCTGTAAATGTATTTTCTACATGCAAGCTATGCCTCAAATGTCCTCGAAGTCGCTTTGGATAAAAGCGAAATCTTTTTTCTTTTCAAAATGTGAATTAATTAGTAAGCCTACAAAAATGTAAACACAAGATCATTGCGTAAACGTGATAAATGTAAAGTGTAAAGTAGGCTATTAGTTACAATATTTAAGTGCGCTATCCATACACAAAGTTATTATTTTGCTTAATCAGCCCACAAATAGTTTTTATTGTTTGACTGATTATTTAAAGCTTCACTGAAAATCTTTTAAAATATATATTTTTTTAAAGACAGGAGAAAAATCTACACATAAGTTTTTTTTTTTTTTTTTATTGCCTTTCAAATGGGATTTCATTATTTTAAACATTAACATCTTTTGAAACTGGGTCTTCTCACTGACCTTGAGACGTATTGTCAGACTAGACCTTGACTTAAAGAGGTCTCATGAATAAAACTTGCCACCAATTCATGAAGCTGCATCGCCACCTACCGGTTAGCGTTTGCCCTGCATTAAGATCAAATTCATTTTTGCATAAGAAGTAAACCATTGTGAGAATTAACTCAGAAGCAATGGTCATTTAATAGGGAAAATGGCGCTGCAAGTTATGAATAAATATGTAATATGCAGTGGCAAATAATAATACAAAAACGTGTAATGTAGTCCCCAGGCTGGGGAATCTCATGGCTACTCGTAGCTGTTTACGTTTTGCCGAATTGCTTGTAAATTGATGCGAGAGATTAACAACGGCAGTACTTAAACGGTAGTATTGTAAAGAAGATGGTTATAGTTCTCTGTCACGCTGTTTTCAGCTTTTAAAAGCGAAGCTTTTCATAAAATTATCTGCCTGGTTGTTTGGGACAATTTGTTAATGAAATTTAGACGATGACAAACGGTTTTACTGTGGCTTTTAAATGCACTTGGACTTGTTTTTGGCAAATCCGCGTCTGGACTTTGACCTTGAACTATACTGATGTACCATATCATTTTCATGTAGGCTATACATAGCCTATTTTTAGTTTTTTAAGGTTGAACAAGCGATTCTGGGCTTCTGTGTTGTCAGTACGCAACAGAATGTGAATTTCTAAAGCAATCCGATTTTAAAGGTTTTCATGAATTTACTGGACCCGTAAAGTTTAGGAGGTTGTATTGTCTCCAATCTTTCCGGAAATTTCCTGTTTAAAATAGTCGGTTTTTCTGCACGTGCGTGTATGTGAACATTTCCGTGGTTTGGATCATCTGGACAAATCTTTGAAGGTAAGATAAAATATAACTTGCATATCCTAAAGTGTCAAATTTGAGATACAGATTACAAAGAGAATCCGATATCTAAAGTAATGTTTAATTTCTTGCACAGATAGCGCGGCATCTCAAGACTTAAATGACTTAAATGTTTATGGAAGATAGCCTATTATAAAGAATTGACAGTTTTAGGCGTTTCTATCTTTTCTATTTTTTATTTTATTTATTTATTTAGGCCTACTTTACGTATTTGCTTTTACAATAAACATTTCACAAAAATAGTGAATCATGCGTTAACTAAACCTTATTTTACAGTAAATAGAAAAATTCATAGATTGAAATGAACGAATCAAACTACGATATCCGCCACTCTGTAACGAAATTTAAAAAAAGATGGACTTTTTTGTTTTGTTTTGTTTTGTTTTTTCCTGGCACTGGAAAATTCACATTTGGGATCTTTTATTTATTTTTATTTTTTTTATTGTATATTACTATATACAATATATTATATATTATTAAAAGTGTAAATAGGCTATTTTTAAGCATGTGTTTGTGAGATTAACGTTTTTAAACCCCTGTTTATAGGCTACTTAATAAAACACGAACACCGCTCTTTTGACAATGTAGCCATACCAGCTGTAATGCATTACTAATATATATATATATATATATATATATATATATATATATATATATATATATATATATATATATATATATATATATATATATATATATATATATATATATATATAAAACACACACACACCCTCCAAATGCATGTCTGCCCCCATGAGCAAGCCAAAGGCACACCAGTAATCTTACTTTCTGTAGCCTGGCCTTCATTATTGATAAACACTATCATTTGCACTGTATTATAAGATATTCTAAAGAAAGTAAGGATTTTTTTTTCTTCTTTTTTAAATAATTTTTTTACGTATTTGCTTGTACAATACATATTTTACAATAATAGTGAATAATGCGTTACCTAAACCTCTTTTACTGTAGCTATATATATAAATTCATAGATTTAAATAAATAGACTATGAATTGAACTGGTATGTCTGCAAATGCTGTTTATTGTTTAATATGCTTTTTATGCAATGCATATTTCTAACGTTGCAGCACTACTGTCACATGGGCGTGGCTAAACATTTTACTTTGCATAACACGTGATGGTGCATTAACAAATCAACAATTACCTTGCTAGTATTCTTTAGGGGTAACTAAAAACGGTTTTAAGAAGCGTTCGGGCAAGCTCGTCAGAAATGTGCGAGCACAATCTTCTTAGTTCTGGGTATGTTGCTCCCCTTTTGAATTTCCACTCTTCCGACTCCCTGTACCTCCAAAACCTGCGAGGCAATGGAGTTCATCTATCTGGGCTTCCGCAGATGTCCTACAGTAGAAGAGAGTTGTGCTCGCTCCCGTGGACTTCTCCAAATTCGTGCACTACTCCGGTCCAGAGCCGCGCCTACAGTGGCTACTCTCAGCCGTTTTTTAGCAATTCAGCCGCATTGAGCGCTAACCTCAACACTCACAAAAAGGGCTCACTGGAGGAATCCGGGAGGTACTACTTCCAAGATGTCAGCCACAAATCAGAGGAGCCTGGACGACCTAATGCAGCTTACGCAAGTGAACAGAGACTCACTGACTCCGCCAGCAATGAAGTTTCAAACTTGGAAATGCGACAGCAGAAAGGGGTTGCACAGAATGAACTTAACTTCATTGACCAGTCAGTGACTGATGCTTCTAAGCAGTCTGTCAGCTCCATCGCTCCATTTCAACCATCACTGAACACTCCAACTATTAGATCAGCCTTCTCTGATGGTACGCAACTTCTTCCTTGAACCCTTCCGTCATAGACACCGACGCTGTGCCTAAATGTCATTCTTAATTTAAGTGGATTTTACTCTGTAGTCTTTGATTGTGTGATGTTATAAAACCGTTGGCTTTGTTCAGTTATGGGCAAGCTATTTCAGCCACTGAGTTTGCCAAGCTTGACTTTTCAACACTAGTTTTTTTTTTTTTTTCAGACAGAGAGAAAAATAATAAATAATAATATAAAAATAATAATAATTAAAAATAATAATAATTACGTATGCTCCACGATATAGTGTAAATGACAGAGGAATCAGAGTTTTCTTGTGTTTTTAAGGGTTGACATCTTTAGATGAATATACTAAATCAGTGATTTGCAAGAATGATGACAAGTATGAATGGTTAATTCATTTTTTTCTTCTTCTCTCTCTTTCCCAGGACTGCCGTGGTGTCCCTCACAGGTGAGATCAAGAAAAAAGAGGAAACCTTACACGAAGCCACAGTTAGCCGAACTGGAGAACGAATTTATGATGAATGAATTTATAAACCGACAGAAACGAAAGGAACTTTCGGACAGATTGGAACTGAGTGATCAGCAAGTGAAAATCTGGTTTCAGAACCGTAGGATGAAGAAAAAAAGACTTATGATGCGCGAGCATACCTTCACTGTTTACTAATTTATTTTATTTTTTTAATAATAGTCTAGGATTTGCTTTTTAGATGGTGACATCATTCATTCAAGTGACTTATGATGGAGATGCAAGTCCACCAAACTCTTCTAGAAACTATCGTCTCCCGAACACCTATGCAATGTAATTTAATAATAAAGCTGAATAGGCTAGCTGAACAATTTAAAATGTATATTTATTAGCCATGAAGTCGCTGCATTTGTATGTGTCTGGTGTATGTTTTTTGGTGGAAAAACGGTAATTCCAAAGTTGTAATGTTAGCTTGCTATATATAGTCTAAAAAGAATGCTTTGTAGTTCAACACTGCAGCAAAAGTTCGAGTAGGAACGTCATGTGTATAATGGGTTCATAACATACGTTCTGGCGTCATTTAAAAGTAGCCTACACTGGGCAGCTAACATAGCTAACTGAATGGAGTAAAAAAAAACTGTCTGACTTTCCAACCTTTAGTAATTTTGATAAAACCTCATTTGTATCTTTCGATCTAAAAATGTATGTGTTGTTGTATTTAACCAACAGTGTTGTGTGTAATATTTATTAAGTGTTCTGTAAATTCTGCATTACATTAAACTTCTGCGTTCTTGTGCGATGTTTGTCTGGTTTAATTAGATGTGTGATTCTAAAATGCTCTAAAAAGCGGTGGTTCCTCTAGTCCAAGCTCAAGTTCGTTTATGTTAATACACAAACTCCTATGTGCGAATATCTTTATTCTATGAATCTCCATCATTTTATATTTTCTGAAATTGTATCTAAAAAAATTAAACTGAACTTTAACGAGCTAACTAAGTGCTGTAACTGCGTTAAGAGGTCAAAAAAGACTGGACGGCTAAACAATTCATTATTTAGTCACCCCTACATTTTAGTATTTACTTTTGTAGATATAGTAAAAACGTATTCATTTATCTTTTTTTGTTGTTATTTGTTTGTTTGCTTCAAATAATTTGTTCACATTGCGACAATAAATAAACCTGCTGATTATTCATTGGAATAATGATTGTATAATTCATTTTGAAAAGAGTATATACGGAACAGGTAAATCAGTGGTACCATCAGTTGCGTGCGAAGAAAAAAACTGTCCTATACCAAATGTAAATATTATATTTTAATATCAGCATGACAAACTAGTATTGTTTATACTAATGTAGACATATAAACAATGTTTGTTGTTTAGGCTTTTCAATCCCACCTTTCTGCACACGCAATGCACTTACTAGTTTTCTGCAAGGTAGGTAAACAATTTGGTATAGTTATAGTGCTAAAGTATAACAATAGGTGTGTGTGAGAGAGAGAGAATATATATATATATGCATGTATATGTATAAAATGTAGGCCTGTGTAGTTTGTAAAGTAGTTATTACTCTCCGCAACTTAAAATCATGATTGCACAGCAATACCACTGTACATCTTCACCAAATATATTATTAGTATATTATTACCAGTGTATTATTATCATTAAAATTATCCAGTATTATCACTATTTTAATTTAAAATACATATTTTCTGAATATGTATAAATAATTAAATACACACAATAAATAAGACACAGTTAATTTTGGTCCAAGTTAATTGCCTTGACAATTCCTTTTAAATTCGATAAAGACTGAACTGTTTTGAAAGACTGAACAGACAAGAAACAAATGGAATGGAATTTTCTTGAGATCACTGCCAAACGTTTTTCGACCGCTGTAGAAACTGGGGGCGCCAATACAAAGTTAAGGTCAAGTTAGTGACCGAAATTGACAAATGAATACAAATTATTATCCCTATCTATCTATCTATCTATCTATCTATCTATCTATCTATCTATCTATCTATCTATCAATCTATCTATCTATCTATCTATCTATCTATCTATCTATCTATCTATCTATCTATCTATCTATCTATCTATCTATCTATCTATCTATCTATCTATCTATCTATCTATCTATCTATCTATCTATCTATCTCTGTGTGTGTGTGTGTGTGCGTGAAGAGTTTGCAAAATTTGCAAAAATGGTTAACTCCGTTTTTGACAATTCTCAGAACTCATGTTTTTTCCTTGTGCATTCCAATTAATCTCAATCAAACTGCAGTTGGGTTATTTTGACAGGGTTAAAAAAAACAAACAGCTAACTAACACAATACAAACATGATAACATAATAAAAAAACGTGATTTTTGAAAATTTATTTTCAAAGTTATCTGTTTTTGCAAATAAACTCTTCATAAACTCAATATATATATGTCTGTGCGTGTGTGTGTGTGTGTGTGTGTGTGTGTACAAGATTTTGCACAAATAAAGCCAAACAGCATTATAATTAATTCGATGCGCTAACGCTCAATTCAGGTTTACTTATTGCGAAAATTGTTTTATTTGGCGTTGAAAAATCTTTGGACATCGACTGGTAAACAGACCTATCTTTTGCTGTGCTTTTTCACTTCTACCCAGAACAAAGGAGCAACACGTGAAAAACCTCTTAAGTATGGATCGTACAAGATTTCGTTAAGACTTCCCATCGCGATTCAGCTAACTTTCTATTTACGCACATATGAAATTATACAACTATTAAAATTAAATCAGATTTTTTATTTATTTATTTTTATTTTATTTTGTGGACTGGTATGGCACACATTTAGTTTTTCATTGTAAATCTAGAAGCTGTGCTAAAATTTACTTATAAAAATAGTATCTTTATAAGCCACTATAGGCAGGTATGCAGATTAAATAATAATAATAATACATTTAAAAAATAAAAACATTTAAAATACAACAGTCTGTACAAAAACAATGTAACTGGTTGTTTATTTGTTTTATAAGCTTAACACCAACTCTGTGTCTCATATAGAGAGAAAAAAAAAAAAAAACTGTAAATTTTAACGTTTTCTGTAGTCTCTCGGTAGGAATGTACAAGTTAAATTTTACCTCCACCCAGAACACTACACAAGCACATCCTTTTGCCTGTGCAATAAAATGATTTGGCTGACGGTTGATGGTGATTGCCGGGTGTGCATTGTCTCAGACCACAGACGTTCAAAGCCAGAACAGTTGTTTTGTACTTGGCAGTGTGAATCTCTTCCTGTTCTCCCTTTCAATAATTGCGTCGAGGAATTTTCTTTAAATCGTGGCTACTGGAATATATTATCGGACTAAAATTGTGATTTTACTTCAAGCTAAAAAAAAAGGTACAGTTGATGATGTTATTAAGCTTTACTAGCTATATATTGCCCTTTGTCGTTTTTGGAAAAGCATACACTGTTTACACTGTGACTAAATTTCTAATTTCTGTATGTGGAATAGCCTAATCAGAAAGTGTTTTCGCTGACATCACGACAGAAAACTATATTTTGATGAACTGCATTACCTTTCTGTTGGTTTCTGTATCAGCTCCAACATTTTTTTCACTCTCCCACTTTTTTTCCCACTCTCCTTTTCAGTCTTCCATGTGTACTGTATAGCCTAAGGTAGCCTATAACAAAATATGGACTTTCCAGGAATTTTATTAAAATAGCCTATTAGCCTATAAATTCAGAAACATGCGTATAAACCATGTTTTAAAAATGTACCGTGCATTTTGATCACAACTAATGCTAGTCTCAATTACCGAGTATGGCGAAAATTTTTTGCTTCAGTCGTCAAAGTTTTCTTTCGGCCGTGAGGGTAGGAGGTTGGGAAACCTAGGAACATCTTAAAATAAAGCAACTGAATAGTAAAACTTAATGTGGTGCGTTGGAAATTCATTGCTTAACGGTGTGATAAAGGAGCTTTATTTAATTAACTATTGTATGATTTTAAACGAAATATTTGATGTGTTTTTTATGTGATTGTTTACTAATGCCTTGTAATACACACGGGGAAATCAACAAGGGAGTTTCAAAAATGTAGGCAACCAATGACCTTCCTCATGCGGTTACCTATGAGTCTCTCACTTAATGACTGATATTGATATATGGTAATTTTTTTTACCGGATCACATGACACAATTACCTCAAGAATCGATCAAGATGAATTGCACGTCAGCGTACGTTTCTGATTTTTTCTTCCTTGCGAGTCCTATCCACACGCATATGGTGCAATAGATGGGCAAAGTTTAACAGTCAAGCGGACGATTTTTCCTCTCTAAGGCTAACGCGAGCCATGACAGACTACGATGATCGCAGCAACTGTGCATCTAATATGTATTTACCCTACTATGTTTCTGCTCCTGATTTTTCGTCGGTCTCGTCGTTTTTACCCCAAACTACATCGTGTCAAGTAAATTTTCCCTATTCTTCCAACCTAGCGCAAGTCCAACCTGTTCGTGAAGTGACTTTCAGGGACTATGGACTGGATCATCCGAGCAAATGGCATTACAGGGGCAATTACGCTTCGTACTATTCAACGGAGGAGATAATGCACCGAGATCTCCTGCAGTCATCAAACAGAGCGGAAATGATTTTTAAAAACGATTCCATGTATAGCCATCACGGTGGTACTAACTCCTCGTGCAATTTCTTCACCAACGTCGGCCGAAATGGGGTACTTCCACAAGGATTTGATCAATTTTTTGAGTCTGTTAACTCTGAGAAGCCCAACCCTGAGCAGTCCAAACAAAAGCCAGATACGAGTGTCCCCGGAGATCCTGCGTGCAATGTGTCTACAGATAGCGCGGAGCAGACCAAACGAGACCCTACGGAAACCATGGAGGAGGAATCCTCAATATCAACCTGCGATGAAGAAAAGAACGACTCAAGTAGGTCCACGCATTTAACGTCGCTTCAATTCACATTATTTTATCGGTTAGCTTTTATGTGCCGCTTTATAAGCATGCAAAAGTTTTTATGTAGCCAGTAAGATTCTCTTTGCTGTTGTAAAAATCTTTACGATGTAGAGGCGCTTTCGTCGGTTCATTCCTATGTATAAACAGGCTACATGAAATATATATATATATATATTCGCGGATGATTTGTTTTAAAGTCAGAAATGATCGTCGCGATACGAATCGAGAAAGACCACAAGGTTATCAAAACCTTCAGCCCATTGCTTGTTTCAGTGGTAATTACGTATATTATCACAAAAGATTTTAACTTAGAAGAAAAACGCTTTAATCGAACTGAAAACACACCTACGGATTACTCATGTGCGCGTGCGTGCTTTTCGACTTTAAGTGTGTGTGTGTTTGTGTGTGTGTGCTTGAGCGTGTGGGCCGCTTGCATGCATTCATGTGGCAGAGCTTGTGTTGTTGTAAAGTTTGTGTATACATAATCTCGTTTCTCCTAATGTTTTGTTTTTGTAGCTGCAATGTGGATTACACAACAGTTCCGTTATTGTGAGAACAATTTAGGCATTGCATTAGTAGCCTATCTGAAGTATTGGATTGACTCGAACATTTAATGTAATCTCCTAAAGCATCTGCAGTTGTATTGCAACCGAGTTAGATTTCAAATGCATTGTAATGTAATCAAGTTACGTTTCTTTTTGTAGGTGCAACAAAGTCCAGAAAAAAGAGATGCCCATATTCGAAATACCAGATCCGAGAACTTGAAAGAGAATTCTTTTTCAACGTGTACATAAACAAAGAGAAACGTCTGCATTTGTCAAGAATGCTCAGTCTTACAGACCGACAAGTGAAGATTTGGTTCCAGAACCGAAGGATGAAAGAGAAAAAGTTGAATCGAGATCGTCTTCAGTATTTCACTGGAAATCCATTGTTCTGAAAGCCATGATATTGGCCGAGACGATTAAACGATGGCTATTTTATTATGTCATAATTGTGGGACACCATCCATTCGTTGGACACCTGGGTTACTTTCACGTCAACTCTGTATTTTACTATGCAAAATACTTGCCATTAAAAATGAATGTGATCTGCGATTAGAATTCTGCACAAATGATCTACAACAGTGTATTCGCGATGAGGGAAATTATGAGTTATCAGGAACATATAGGTACCTCGACAATCTCTTCATACTCTGTGTTAATGCCACTGAAATGCAGTAGCTTTGTATTTGTATTTATTTATTGTGTTTTGCATTGTTCCATACTTTCAAATACTGCAAAAGCAGCAATGCGTTTGGTTACATCAAATCAGTGCGTAATTACATTGAGGTAGAACTGTGTATGCATTTATTCGTCTGAAGCATGTAATGTATCTATGTATTGAATAAATAAAAATTACACCAGATTTCTATCTGTTGCTGTGACGCCTCTTGTGTGTGATAGTGCGCGTGTAAGTCAGCCTCAAAATTGATTTAACAGTTATTTGTTGTTATTAAATAACATTCAAGTTATTTAACAGAGTTGCATTTCAAACTGTTAGTACTTATTTTTAAGACGAATGCTGAAATGTTACAGAGGAAGGAACGTGAGATAGAGAGATAAATATTTTCAATGGTAACTTTATGTCTTTCACTAATTATTTTCCTTGTATGTTGTTTTACACTAAGGCTATTTACTAAACCTTGAACGGTCTAGACAGTACAATAAACTCTGGGCAGTAAATTAAATTGGGGCTATTGGACCCACTGTCCACTTCAACTGCGACTTTGCCCTAAAACACAAAGGGTGCAGATGTTTTGTTTTTCTGTCTACAAAGATGTGAACGATGTAAAATAAATGTGAAAATATAATAAAAAAGTGCTATGTTTTGAAATCCTCGAATTAAAATCCTGCTCATTACATCTCACCGCATTTCTACAAGCTTTACCGGGCCGGTTTATGACAAATGTAGCACGTTAATACTTAAACTAGCTAACTTTTCCACAGTGGTTTACAAAGTTAGATGTCGTCAACCAATGTAAAACTTAAAATGAAATATTGCATTTGAACTTCTGTAATGTCAAGGTCGTCACCCTTAACCTTTTTGAATAAGTAAAGGCGCCTTTTTGAGGTTCTCTTTGAAAAACTACGCCCTCTCAGTGGCGCCGCAGTGCAGCACGCCCAACATGGCCGCTGCATCCACTAGCTCCCACTGGGAACACACTGACCTGCCTTTAAAGGCCTACATACAGTTACCTCTTACATGGCTAGGTTAAATACTACACATAGACGCCGTTTAGGTGATACATATAAATACAATCATATCACTTCCTCCATAAGGGGTTTCTTTCTTTCATAACGAGGATTTAGTCAAGGGCAACAATGCAGTAATTTAAGGCTACTGATATTGTTTCGGTGGTGTTTTTTTTTTTTTAAGACTATGCTTATAGAACCAAAAAGCTTACAAAAGACTCTTGGTGCATAAATTATTTGTTGATTATTATTTCATAAGTAGACATATATTTAAGAAGCGACTACCTCTGTGAAGGAAGAATATAGCCTGCTGGAAAAAAACAATCTGAGTTCTGTAGTTTTACGCAAACGCAGAATCCTACTAGCTAGTTTTGTTTCCTAGATGAGAGTTTTCTAAATGTTTTAGCCGTGTGTACAATATACCCAATTTACTCCAATACTGTCGTGTGTTTTATCATTTATTTCCTGTCATATTAAGGAATCTTAGACATCCCATTGTTTATTTACATTTTGTTGATACTGCTTGAAGCCACGAGAGGGCGAACTTACAGCAATGATTTGACCTGGTGCTGTGTCTAATCCAAGTGTAGCAGTTCTCAAAAACAATGAATATGATCTTGAGTGGAGTTATGTGATCTTTTATAAAGTTTTTTACGCCCGCGTACTGTTAATGGCAATACATTATTATTGCTATTCCCTCTTATCCTTAATTAGATTTATGCTGCTGTATTACATTTCAAAATAGCCAGAAAAAATAACCTGAAAACCCATAAAATATATTTTAGTTGCGTACGGAGGATTTCTTTCTTGGGAAGAAATATTTCAGTATACATTTGTCTCAGTGCCTTTTACACACTTTAACATTTGGTTGTACAGTGACTGGGAAACGTCCCGTTCAATAAAGAGATCATATATAAACAGAACCGCTATACCATTATTATTATTATTATTATAACTATGATTGTTATTGTTGTTGTTTTGTTAATAATAATAATAATAATAATAATATATGTCGTCGTTGTTATATCATCCTTAATATTGCAAGCATAGCCCATTACAACGTAGCAAATTTTTAACGTCTTCACCAGCTTTTAGTTTTATAATATATTTTGTAAACAGTTCCTTTGGGAGACGGCAGATTTGAGTGTACACTGGGATTTTTTTTTTTTTTTTTTTTAAATGAAATACTTCTAATGATACGTGGATTTTAGCATAAAGTTGCTGGAGTCCACTACTTATTTAGGTAATTATTCAACTGTACTCATCCCTACGGCATCCTCTTATTAATCGTAGGTCTATTTTTATTCATTTCATCTATTTATTGCACACCAGCAAATTAAATATCCTAGACAAAACCTTTGTCGAAGAATCTACTAGAGTGTAAATGAGCATACATATATTTACCTTTAAATTCATAACCGAGATCAATTATGCATTTCGTATAGTAGGCCCTTTTTTAACATATGTGATCACCAAAACGTTATACTCCAAATATGAAAATTATGTACCTGCTTGGTGTTTATGTCAGTTTTCACACGTCAGTCCTCTGCAGTGATTCTGTATTTTTTGTATGTATTTATCTGGGGAAACTGACAGTGTTTACGATTTACTTATAGGAGACACCTATTTAGCGCGTGCCTGCGTGCTTTTTTAAGCTTTATTAAAATTATGTAAACCATCATGCCATATATATATATATATATATATATATATATATATGGCATGATGGTTCCTAAACCTAAAATCATTTTAAGATTTCTATATAAACAAGTTTATAACTCCGTAGAGCTATTTTTATATTTATTAATTTTTATGAATACAACGACAATATTACTTCTTTGTGACAATAAACACTGCCGATGATTAATTAAATGTCATATAAAGAAAGCATTTAATTATGTGCGCATTTTCATTGTAACACGTTCTGAGATTATTTGATAACCTTTGTAAATGTTGTTTAATTCTGCAGACATATGTACATAATCAGTCATAATATTAGTGTACATCTTTTGGCAATAATTTGATTGTTGCATAACATTTTATTGTGAGTGAGTGAAGCTGTAGGCTAATTATTTAAAAAACACAAAGTTTAGATGCGTTTAAAGCTCTCTCTCTCTCTCTCTCTCTCTCTCTCTCTATATATATATATATATTTGTTTATTTATTTTTACAAGGCACACAATCATTTAAATTGATTTATAGAATCCCTCTTCAATCTGTACATTTAAAAGAACTGCATTAATTACGCAAAGATGAAAATTCATTTAAACCTTTGACTTCCGCTATATATTTTGATACAGGCTATAGAAACAAATAGCCTTCCTTACATCTTTATAATGATAATGCGAATGATAACGTGATAAAATACACTGTCTGGCTAACATATAATTCTGATTTAACAAGTTCAATGTTTCTTTTTTTAATTTAGAAAATAACAGCAAACAACAAACATGGTATTACATGAATTATTATATAGTAATCACATTTGAATTTCCTTTGCGTCCGATAAAACGGCCTGACTGCAAACAGGAAACATCAGTTGTGTAGATTAGAATATACATGATAAAATCAAATATAGAAAAGATGAAAACACAATGTTGCTTTTCACCCTTAATCCAGTTAGTGGTGTTTAGGCCCACGTCCGCCGCCTCATTTTGTTCTGCATTGTTCTCTGCATTTTGCCTGATGAAAATGTGAACTACGAGAAATCCCCTCTGCTGTGTCTGCCGACATTTCTTGTCTTGACCTTGAATTGGAGTTAAAAAAGAATACAATGTAGACTGTGTTGAATGCTGTCATTTATTTTCCTGGTCTTTGCACTTTAATCAGCAGTATATATTAGTCCAGTTTCGTCACATTTGGTCTCAATTGTATATGGTATTCTGAAAATGGATTCAATGTTATTTTGACCGTCTTGAACCAATTTCAAGTCCTTGTTCTAGGTGTCGCTGTTGACCACGTCTAAAACTTCAAACCTTGTCAGTGCGCCCACGTGATGGGGAAGAGCCTGAGTCTCAAGGCCATTTTCAAATTTCATTGGTGCGAGTGTCATGTGGTTGCAGAGAGACTCTTTGGGTTATACAGGGATTGTTTTGCTAGATATGTCAGCTTACAGAGGACACTTCTCTGCTTCTTAAAAAAAAAAAAAATACTCTCCAAAATGTCCTTTCCCAACAGCTCTCCTGCTGCAAACACGTTTTTGGTAGATTCCTTGATTGGCGCGTGCAGAACAGATTTTTATTCCAGCAGTAGCATGTACATGCCAGCCACTGCAGAAATGGGAACCTATGGAATGCAAACCTGTGGACTCCTGCCGTCTCTTGGCAAACGTGGGGAAGTAAACCACCAAAACATGGGCATGAATGTCCACTCGTACATACCTCAAACTGATAACTGGGCAGATCCAAGCAGGTCCTGCCGATTAGAGCAACCGCTCAACCAGATGTCCACCTGCACATTTTCACAAAGCATAAAAGAAGAAACTAACTGTTGTATGTACTCGGACAAGAGAGAAAAGGTCAGTTCGTCCGAGATACCCGCGTACTCCAACCTGATTCCCGAAACATGTTCCGTTAATAGTCCCGAGATTCCGGTCCCTGGCTATTTTAGGCTAAGTCAAATTTATGCGACGGCGAAAAACCCGGACTATGACAGCGAGACGATGAGCCCGAACACTACGTTAATGCAGCTGAACAGGGTGACTCCAAAGGCGCAGTCAACGCCCTTTGTCGAGGTGGAAAGGAAGCTTACGCACGATCGGGACACAAGGAGCTCTTCCCCGGCGCAGAGTCCAGAGCCCAAAGTCAGCACGCTGGAGGAGAAGACTTGCTCAACTGAGGCTTCTGTCTCCAGCCCTGAATTGCCACACAGAGAAGGCAAAGGTGGGTACAATAAACGGATTAATCGCGTCTTGGTGTAATGCGAACGCTCCGGCATCATAAAACCCAATATAAAACACAAACAACCCGAAAGTCGTAATGTTTAATGGGAGTCTTACTCAGGTTGCAGTAAAAGCCTTAACAGGAAACAGCGCTGCAAGGGCGCATTAACATCAAATACCTTTTGTTGCAAGTGACTTAACATTCTTCTTTGCTCAATATAAGCAGCAGAGTCTCGTTGAAATGTATTTGCAGCTTTATCCATTCAGCACGAAAATGAATTTACTTTGAATGTACGAACCCTTCATTGGCATTTATGTGTTACTAATTTGACATGGTTACTATAGCTTGGCAAAATCATATTCTGGTAGTCAAATATAAAAATTGCGTGTATAAAAAGTACATTGGTTATAAGGAGTCATTTAGCTTATTAAAAATATCTGTGTTAACTGAAAAAAGAAAAACAATAATAATAATTCAGTAAAAGTACGTTGTCGAGACAATCTAGTCAACACTTGTTATTGTGTGCTGAAAGACCAAACGAGGGCACATGGACTATTATTTTGACTCCGTAGGCTACTTTAATTCTAATGAACTGTAGGAATAGGTTTAGTTATGATAACTGTTTTAATAAGCATATGCTTTCTATTTCTCTTGTAGAAAGAAAACGTGTCTTAATTTCCCTTTTTGTTTTGCTGTTGGTTCACTGTTTTTTGTTTTTGTTTTGCAGAATCTAAAAAGGACACACCGACGAGCAACTGGTTAACCGCGAAGAGTGGAAGGAAAAAAAGATGTCCGTACACAAAACACCAGACCTTGGAATTAGAAAAAGAGTTTTTATTCAACATGTACCTGACTCGGGAGCGCCGTCTAGAGATAAGCAAAAGCGTCAACCTCACTGACAGACAAGTGAAAATCTGGTTCCAAAACCGCAGGATGAAGCTTAAGAAGATGAGTAGAGAAAATCGTATTCGTGAACTCACATCCAATCTCACTTTTTCGTGAGCATGAAAACAAGAGCATTTAAAAAACTTACCTCCCCGTTTCGGTCCATCTGTGTTCTCCTATATAATGTTGACATGAGGGCAGTGTGCATTGTTTTGGCTACTTTCACGTTCCAATGTTGTGATCGTTGCTAAATCTTTGTCATTTGTTTCTACATCTTTGATTGCATTTGAAATGTGAAGCCTTGTGTATTTCAGTATGTTTCACAGGGTATAAATCTGGTGTTAGGTCTTAACTTATATAATAAGAGCGGTTTCATTTCAGCGGGGACAGAGCAAAAATGTCGCAGAAACATTTGCGCTAAAAAGGACATTAAAGCACATTTGAAAGTAAAGGGTACTCATTCTTTCTCCAGTGAAAACGTACATTTACCTGAGATAATTACGTATAAAGGTTTCTGTATAATAGATGTTTAAATATGTCTGTATCAGTGCATGTTTGTGGCATGTAGTCAGTGGACTAATAAATTCATTATGTCATAATAATGTTTGTTGTAAAATTTGTATAAAAACGTTTCTAAACAACAGTTAAATCAGGACCATATTAAATCCCCCAATACTACCCTCAAACACACACGCACAAGAGAACATTGTACACTTCGCTAATTAAAACCATTTTGTAAAATATGTGGACAAAACAGTCATTTAAAAATATGATCTTATGTTAAAATACAGTCCGTGTTTAAGCCTGAATGTATGCAAATTTCAATTGTTTTTGTACTTTATTTATATTCAAAGACAAATTAGCAAATGCAAACTAATTTACAAATAGGCCTACATGTCAACTGATATTTATTCGAAAAATTATGTCCATATCCTATGTCTTTTACTGATTTATTTTTTTATTTGTCCATTGTTCTGAAAAGGCCCAAAACTATTTAAATGTTTTGATCGACAAAAAGCTATGGAATACTAACTTGCTTTGCATTTGTTCATTCTTTAAATTAATAAATAAATAAATAAATAAATAAAATAAAAAGTGACTTACTGACGTCAGTGACTAACAAAATAAACGTTTTCTTAATTCCTGTATGCCCAGAAAAGAAATCAGAAAATTTACGAAAACGTACCTCTAACTATACATGGATTAAACTTCAACTTGATTTGGTCAAATTTGTGTTCAAAAGGGACCGGATACTTATTTTCGTATCTTATCTTTCCACAAGTATAAAAATGATATTAAAGTTCTGATTTTTCTTGCTAGCATTGACCACTCACTCTCTAATGTGCATACAAACAAACACAATTTCACACGTCTCTATAGGCACATGCTCAGATGCGTTCAAGTGTGTGGCCACAGATGGGAACGCAGATTATAATTTTGACCAAAACTGTAACAACTGACCTCTTCGTGACAACTTGTCGACAAATAACGTTTTACCACATTGTTTTCTCTCTCGGATTATTTTTTAAGGAAGATATATGCAATGAATTGCGTTTAACATCTCTTTACACAAATGATCTCCTCGGTCTTGAACCTTTTTGTTATTTTATTGTAATGTGACGTAGCAACATCCGCTTTATTACCATCAGTCATTCCACATAGTCGTCGCCACCTTATTCAGTGCTCGACGTGTATTATAACCTAAAAAAACGAGAATTCCCATATTATTATTATTATTATTATTATTTAATGACACACGTGGGTCAAGACATTTTGAAATGCCAAGAGTCTTTTTATTAAGGGAACATTAATACATAATCAAATGCACATCATAACATTTTTATTGATACACATAAAATACTATGACTCGCTTTTCAATAAGTACCAAAAATGTACACAAATATTACTTCCTGTGTCAATCTTACAACACCTTACAGAAAGTATCAAACTTACAACAACTAAATTGCAGATCTTAACACTAAAGCAACGAGGACCGTTTATAAAATATGAGTATCTGTGAGGCTGCGGTGGTTCGTTGTTTTACAGCATGTTATTACATTTATTTTACGAGGACTTGCAACTCGGTACTCTATAAAATCCTTTACAAGGCTAGAGTAGGACATACATTTTGACGAAATTTTGCAAGATTTTACGCTGCTGGAATCGTTTGCTAAGCTATCAATGGTGAGAGCTGGCACTGAAATAAATGGATGTATTAATATGACCTTGTTAAAAAAAACAGCAAAAAAAAAAAAAAAAAAAAAAACAGTCCTTAAAACAGGTTGAATGCAAAATACCACTACAGCTAAGTAAAGACGAAAATAATTTCTTATCATATTTTTTAAGAGTACAAATCAAACATACCGTTATCAGCAGACTGATTTACTCTCTGTATTAGTAAATATGATCACGTGATTCATGTAACCAATCACTGGAGATGAAGGCAGCAAAAATACTATGATTGTTCAGAGGCAAGGTTTCCGAAACAGAGTAACGTTTTATATGAGTTCGAAGGAATCCAAAAATGTCGACTAGTTCAGCTCTCAGTTGCTATTATGTGGACTCTATTATGGGGCACGACATGGAGGATGCGTACGGAGCGCGTTATGTCCAGGGCTCACACACGGCGAGGCCGTCAGGTGTGGGGGGAAATGCGGACTTCTCGTCGTGCAGCTTCGCTCCCAAGTCAGCCGTGTTCCCTGCGTCCTGGACCTCGGTCCATCAACCATCTACTGCCGCTGTGTCCGGAATTTACCATCCATACGTCCAACAGACCCATCTTTCAGACAACAGATACGTGCGCTCCTGGTTAGAACCAGCTTCAAACCATATCTCTCTATCGGGGTTCCACTCCAGCAGTCGGCCCAGCGGTACAAAGACTGAAAGTTTACCCTCGAAAAGGACTGAAAGCGCGGCGTTTGAAACGGAGACACCGGTGGTTCCCGAGTTTAGCTGCAGCGCTGTGTCCGAGAGCGTAGACAAAGCTACTGAAGAAACGGGTGCAAATGATATTTCGAGTCACAGTGAACCTAAAGACGAAAAACAACAACAACAACTTGACCCAAGTAAGTAAAATGAATTGCCCCTTGATTTACAACCTTCCAACTGTCCTAAACTGGAGCTTTTACAAACCTATAAAAGTTTCCGAGCTCTTACCACGGCCGAGACATTGCCTTCGTCCGTGAGAATGCTATTTTATATATATATATATATATCAAATCAAATCAAAAACAGTTGCATTCACACCCACTACACAATAAATTAATGGATGCATAATGTAAAGCTCCCTTTGATGTTGCCATGAGTGGTGCAGTTGTGGACATAAAGCTCATTTACGTGCTTTTTCTTTCAGGCAACCCGGCAGCAAACTGGATCCATGCGAGATCAACAAGAAAGAAACGTTGCCCTTACACAAAATATCAGACTCTGGAATTAGAGAAGGAGTTCCTTTATAACATGTATTTAACGAGGGATCGTCGTTATGAAGTTGCACGAATCCTGAATTTAACAGAGCGGCAGGTTAAAATCTGGTTTCAGAACAGAAGAATGAAAATGAAGAAGATGAACCGAGAGAGGAGCAGCAAAGATTATTAGTGAACAGTGTGCTTCAGCTCAAAAGCTAATGCTTGTTCCTGTAATATGCTTGGTTTAGGATACAATTGTTTTTTTGTTTTTGTTTTTTATTTGTTTTTTAAATTTACTTATTCAAATGCCATATCTTCTGTTTAGTTAAATTCTGAAGTTACATATCCTTACTCATAAAAAATCCTACCACAAAAATGTCTTTATAGGAACTTCGTGATGTTTCGTGATCTGAGCAGTTCTTAATGTGCTGATCTTTAAATCTGTCCAAAATGCATGCAAAACCCACTCTTCACCTTCATGCAGCCACATGTAATAATTTACTGTGCCTTTCATTTCTGTCTTTTTTTTTTTTAATTGGACATTATGTACAATTTCATATTTCTAATATCTCTTTTCTAAAAAAAGAGTAGTATTTCTAGTTTGAGCTCTTGCTGGTGTGGTAGATGCATCAATATGGTTTAAATTATATAAGAAAATCTAACTTTTTAGTCTGTTTTATTTTTCACAGTGAAGCTTGTCTTCAGTGCTGTATAGTGAATTTAGGTGTAGACAAGCTTTGTTAAATACTCTACTCGTGCACCTACTGTGAAAATGTTTTACAAATAAATGGCAATTTCGACTGCACACTGTATGTACAGACGTCTAAATAACAGCAATACGACTTTATGTTGCTATGACCTGAGACAATTTTGTTTCATGCTGAACACAAAATACAGATTCATTGTTAGGCAATATTACTATAAAAAAATAAAAATAAAAAGGTGTTGCAAAGAACCCCAATTTATCGTCAAACCTGTACCAAGAATTGCTTTAGAGCAGGAAGAAACTGGGTCCAATAAAGCTATAGAAAGAGCTAGACGTCTGGTCTAAATGAGTTTATGGAATAGGAACGTAATTGCTCTTCTCTTTGAAACTAACCTCACTGGTTCTTTGTGTCTGTTACTTGCACACAAAAACGTAGACACTTTTCAATGGGGCGTCTGGTCGATGTATTGATGGTGAGACTAAAGCAACATCGACCCCCCAGTAAACTGAAAGTCACGTTTATTCACGAAATGCTCCACTCTACAAGCCTTAAAACTGACAGTCTTTTGGGGTGTTACTATTCAACAAAATGCAACAGGAATGTTTTCATCTTTAAAAAAAAAAAAAAAAAGGTCGCCATAACAGCCAATTAAATACTCACACAAGCTGGTTAGCTAATGTCAGAAATAATGTCATTGCATCACCCATTTTCGATTCTGAACAAATAGACTTCAAAATATATTTAAATGGCTGGGAACGTGCCTGCAAAAAAGAAACATGAATGCATCCAGCAATTTTCAAAGAATGCAAGATTAAACAGGAGTGCACATTATTGCCACTAGAGGACATAGCTGATCTGTGAAAATAATGGGCTGCCCGTGGCTGTGCACATTTACTTACAAGAGCTTAATCAGATATCAAAACAGGATAAATCTAAAAAGTTCATATTTCGGGACAAACATATGCGTTCAGTTTTCCCAGTTTATGTATGTGCATCTGCACTTTTCATTGTCTTTCATTGGGCTAAAGGAGTTTAAGTAGACTACTAAGTGAGGTCCTACAGTTTATTTCACGTTACTTTCGCTTTGACATAATGTTTCTTTCCTTTCAACTACAAGTACAATACAAATGGGATCATCAGGAGAACAGCCATTTAGAAATGAAAAGTAAAAATGAAGGCTTTACTCAAAACAGCATCAGTATGTTACAGAGCCGTTTGTTTTATTTGTTTTAAGCAGTAACGTAGGCTGAAAAACAGATATTATATATCGAAGGTTTTTGTTTGTGGTATCGTGGAATAGCCTATGTAGCCTACTATTCATACATATGTTACACAACAACTAGCCTATAAACTAAAGCTGGTTTTAAATATTTATAAATAAATAAAAAATAATAAATAAATAAATAAAATAAATAAAAACTAGCCTATATAGAATATAATGCTGGTAATTGAATGTTTCAACAAAACATCACTTTCTAATTATGATTATTATTATTATTATTAGGCTATTGATGGTGGTAGTAGTAGTAGTAGCCTAGTATGAATAGTTTAGTAGTGGTAAATGGATACATGTAAATCCAATGTAAACGCAGTAGCTATATGCCGAACACGTACAACATTTTGCTGACTCCAAACGTAGATGGAAAAGAGCAAAACACACACTTAATCTAATTTTCCTTTCTCTCCCTCCCTGTCTGTCATGTGATCTGGATCTATAACTAAAAGCAAACGTGTTTTGAGGCATGCTGTAGCACCCTGACCGCAGAATTTGGCTGTGGGCCTGTTCACCAAATACAGCATTCATACAGCAGCTCTCAATCATATCTGATTCCACTGGCATTAATAAGAAACGATCTGACACCATCGACGAGTTCTCACTTTGTCAACCCTTCACATAACACACTGGACGAAGTGTCCTCTCCTGCGGATCAACATTTCCACAAAATGCTGAACGGTAGGCATGTGAAGGCGTATGGCGACGATCCAGCATTGATGCAATAATTTTATCTGCTTGGGAAATCTGCGACACAGCGCGCCAGTTATCAGTCGAATCCTGGTTGAATTAAGTGTCACTGCGACAGCTCTAAATTTTACGCACACGATAACTTTCAAAGACAGCGGGTCTTTACGACACTGCGAGAGGCCGGGTGGCTACAATACCGAGCCTGTAAATCGTCCGGTTGTAATACTGGCTCTGAACCAGCGTGCCTAAATCAGCGCTCGCCTCCGTCTCAGATGTTCCCTTGGATGAAACTTCAAGGTTGTCGGGCATAAAATCTGTTTTCAGATTACTGTTCAAGACCCTCCTATACCTCTCCATACCCCCCTTTATTCTAAACTTGAATTAAATTATATATTTCTGAAAGAGATATGTCAGAAAAAAAGGAATATACCATGCACCCCGAGTGAAGGTATTTCTTTCTTTCTTTCTTTTTCTTTCTTTCTTTCTTTCTTTCTTTCTTTCTTTCTTTCTTTCTTTCTTTCTTTCTTTCTTTCTTTCTTTCTTTCTTTCTTTCTTTATTTACTTATTTATTTATGTTCAGTTTTAATTCACTTATTTATTTCGTTTTGTTTTTAATTTAGAATTTTCAGAAACACGAATGCAATCAAATTTGCTATTTTTCCTCAAGTGATATGCAATAAGCTAAATAAAACACGGTGACTACAAGCAATATTGTATAAGCCCGCGTTAAAAAACTGCAGCTTTTAACTGATATATCCAGAATAAACACTAAATTCGATTTCTTTAAATAATAATGAATTTACTGTAAAACTACATTTAAACAGAAAATAATGAGCGTTAAATGATTTTAAATTAGCCATGTAAACATGAATAATTAATTTTATTTATTTTAATTCCATTATATATTATTCGTGGTAACAATTTTACACAGTCAAAATAAATAAAATCGTGATTTCGGTATATTAAACAACATGTAAATCTGGCATCTACAACTATTCTGGCACCTTCAGCCGCAGAACTGATCATTAGTACCAGTGCTTTTGACACACAAAAAGAAACACAGGCAAATGTGTTTACATTTTAAACGCCAACAGATGATTACTTTCCAAGATTCTCCCAGCTCTAAATAAAGTAGCTAACACATTTTTGAATCGATGCTCTGTTGATCAAAGCAAATTGTGAAAACTATAACTGTGAATTCCGATTATCGTTTATAAAACATATACTTTGTTAAATGATCAATTATATTATTCAGTTTCAATCAAAGTTTTAAAGACATTTCATACACATTTAGCTTCCTCACAATTCATAGCGTGTTTTCTAATATTATGCATTGTGAGCATTAAGGTAGATTTAAGTAGTTAGCCATAGCTACAATTTTTTATTGATCGTCGGTGCTTACTTTCTAGGCTAGTATCTAAAATTATGTAAATTTCTAGGTAGGCTTTACTTAAACTCAAACTAATTTAATTATTTTACATATTTTATACTTGCAAAACAACACAGATTATGAACATTTTACCGTGTCTTTACAATTTCTCTCTCTGTCTCTCTCTCACTCCCTCTCTTTTACTATATCTCACACACCCACAAACACATTCTCTTTCAGCAGATGTCTGTGACTGTATTTTCTTTGCTGAGGAAGTGCAGCTGGCTCAGTCATTATGCACAAAAAAACTAGAGGCTTTGCGGCAGCCCAGATTCCTTTTTGTTAGAAGACAATTTACAGCTTTGTAATAGATCTTTTTATGAGCCTATTTCGTCTGTCATTGGATGCCACTGGTCATGTGCAAGACGCAAACGTCTTCATGACCCCTTTTCCTGATTTCCCAAGCGATTTTTCCACTACATTATGTGGCTAAAGGCTCCAAATCCAAAATACACAGTGTGCTCATATATTTTTAAATATATAATTTTGCGTGTTCTGCTATCTGTGTCAGAGATCGAGAAGACAAACTCAAGGCTTTGGTAACGTGCGTTACCGATTACGTATGTTGTCAGATGCTATGGGTGCTACAAGAGTTGCATTTCTAAACAGAGCAAGCAATGCAGTACTGGACGACTGATTTGAAAGAAGCTTCATAATATCCACCAGCAGCGCAGGAGGCAAAACATGGATTACAGGGCTTTGTTTGGTAAGTTTATATTTTATTAGACTGAATATGCGGGACAATATATGCCATCGTCATAGCATAGTCAGAAACTACCAGCAGGTTTTTGGTTTGCGATAATAATTTCAGATTGTGACAGCAGCTTTTTTAAATTATACTCAAAGAGTATTCTCTGTTTGTGCATTTAAATGAGAAATCAAAAAGTAAATGTTGAAAGCTTCCATTTGGATTCTACTAAAAGCTAGAAGAGTGCTCCTTTAAAACGGCTTGTTATATTTTAGGGTAATGTGCTTTTTTTAATGTTGACCTAACTCAACTAGATCTTAATTTTACTCATTTGACAGAAAAGCTTGAATCGAATCACAGCCTTGGATATGAAAAATACGAACCTTTATGAAATCATTCTTAATTCAAAATAACTGATACTAGTAGTATTATTAACATTATTTGTTGTGCGAGTACTCATATCGTTCAAAGAATCAAGAAGCAAATCTTCAAAAATTCTAAAATTAAAAACAATACGTTATGTAAACTTTCAAATGATGACTGTTCTACAGTTTATTTTATGACCGATTCGAACTTTTCTTGTAATTTATATTTTTAATGTTGACACTTATCAGTTATTTTATTTTGCCAATTTATATATATGTATATATGTATGTATATGTATATATATATATATATATAGTTTATATATAAATACTGTGCATAAAAAACAATTATTCACATCAATTTCAAATATTCAGACGTTATCTAGCTTTAATTGCTGCATGAAAATAGCATTCACAGCATTTATTAAAAAGGAGGAGTTATAGAAAGATTCTGAAAGTCTGTAAAATGTGGAGGTGCAGTTGTTGTGTGTTTTAATGTATGCCTCCCTTAATGGTGAGAATGGCGCAGTTTTTGGGAAGGGAGACAGGGTCTGCGGAACAAAGACAGTATTTCACAGTCAGCTGACAGGCCGCTGCAGAGGTATTTACAACCTCACTGCAATGCGGCAGAAGAAGCAAGAGGAGCCTACAAACGAGATAACCGAAACCATAGGCCTACACATTAAATTCAATTATCCTCCTTTAGAACACAGTTCACATCAGTATTTTAATTGCAATACAAACTTGAAATGCTAGCAAAAAAATATTATAATATTACTGGATCTGTACGTTTAATTATTTTCATCGGTTGATACTCATGCAATGCGCATTGGCGTTGATGATGTCGTTTTATAACCAATTTACAGTGTCGCCTTTTCAAAAACCAAATCAGATTACAATAAATATTCTTTAAAAAAACACAACTTTGCATGTGCAAATGTGTATAATGTAGGCCTAAGCTGTATTGTGTAGGCTGTTGATACATTATTTGAATAGTGATGATATTCAAAGTATACATGTAAAATAGTTATGTAAGCACTTCTTGTAGTGGTTCAATGCACTATATCTGTATGAGCAGCTATGCAAAAAAAAAAAAAAAACAATCTGTTCCATAACGAGGAACGTTTGCCATGCAGGCTATAGAACACCTAGGCAGTGTCTGCTTTGGTCGGCAGGCGGTGCTGTTGTCTAACACTCTGGGACTTGCATGCCCTCTATCTGCATCTTTGTCCTCGAGGTCATTTCCTGTAACCGTGATTGGTTGTTGCAGTCATGTGATACAATAGTCACACAGTTCTCTTATTAACTGATAGAAATGCAATTTTTTTGAAACAAAAACAATACTTTCAGGTTCTGAGCGAGAACAGTCGGAATTATTTCATATTTTATTTCATTAATGATTGCTGTTTAGCCTATTCAATTTCACGTCTCATCATTCTTTCACGGTTTGCAAACAAAAGTTGGTTTACATTTTAATAGTTCTCATTTAACAATAATAGGCTATAACTATCCAAAATATTAGCAAAAAATATTGTAAAAATATCCTTGCACGCATTTCATGCCCTTTGAATGAGCTGTGAAATATTTAGAATTAGCTATCAATCGACAAATCAGTTGAATTTTTCAAATGGCTGGATAAAAAATAAATACATAAATAAATAAATAAAAACTCTGAGGTGAGAAAATTGTTCTTACCGGTAGGCTAAACGTTTCTTTTAGGCTAATACTCAGTGCACAGGAACTTTCCCAATGGTCATTTTACAAAAGTCGACAGCTCGCCATATATTGAGCTAATGCGTGTTTTTTTCCTCTCTTTCACTGGGATGCATTATGAGTATTTTTAACCTTGAATTTACAATCAGGAAAAAAACGTCCCGTTACTTCACACGTCAGAGATTTTCAAAAAACACCTAATTTATCCTACAGTGAACTGTAGGGTACAGTGGAAAAATAATGTGCGAACTTAAGCAATGCTTTTTTCCCCCTTTTTTAAGAAATACTACACCGACTAATACTACTTGGATAAGAACTCTACAACAAGTATTTGCCAAAATATATCGCAGACATTAGGCTGATACAATAAATAATCTCTGGTTTTCTACAGCGTAGTGTTTTTATTTTTTTAATTTTGTCTGAGTATGCGAATTGAACCCCGTGTCTTTATTTCCCCCTGAGATCAGAGTAATCGCCATTATTGAATAAGTGCAACTTTCAGGATTATTTATGGCACCCGCGCGCTGTCATGAATGGCTGTGGGGAAGCACGTGATACCATTAAACTTTGTTTTATGGCCAGGGAGTTGACAAGCCAAAATATAATTCACATTGTGTATTAGAAAGGTCGTTCAGACGGTTTAGAAAAGATCCCAGTATGGCTGCAGAGGAAAGAGGCTCCACGCTTGTTTTGATCATGGATATACAAACTTGTCGATGCGCTTTACGCGATACTCCTGCTTCTGGAGGTAAGCTTGTCCTCAGTTCGTGTCACTGAACTTGTGCGTGGTTAAATTGTGCCATAATGTTTAGGGTGGTTTCATATAGTCAGCCTCCAAACCAGCGCTGATTTGTTTCTGTGAACTCCTCTTGTGTTGTTGTGCAGAGTTTTGAGTGGTTGGATAACTATGGAGAGAAAAAATAGGTTGTAATGGATGTGACGTAAATGTTATGCAGTAGACCGATTTTGGTGCAGTTGTGGCGGCACGCTATGAAATATTGTTTCCGTCGCTCTTCAGGACTTACCTTGTATACACGAATTCAATTATTATTATTGTTATTATATAGCCTACGTTAAAATGCACATTTTCGATACAACGAGTTCAAAATTATGTTGCTTTTGCTTAATTTCTAATTATTTGTTAAACATTCTTTTGTTGGATTCCAAGTGCGAAATACACATAGGCCTATATTGAGAGCTGTCTGTGATTACCACATATTTAACAATGCCCCCAAATTTATTTAATGTGAGTTGTTCTTTTGCACTTGACCTACAAATTATTGCTTCGTATTTACACCTGTTGTGCAGTGTGCTTCATTTTGATCAAATAGTGTAGCCTACTGTTTCTGAGAGAAATATGGCTAAACGAAAACATCATTTAGTGGATACACACCCTTTCATGACATTACTGAGCTTTGTCATAAGCAGGGTTTCTGGTTTTATTGACCAGCTCTCTAGCGCCCCCAAGCAAAAGATACGGTCATTCTAGCCCTAAACCATCTATCCTTTGTGTTAATTATTTTTCCTGAACAAGTGGCTGTTTAAATTATTGAGAAAAATACAAAATAACAAAAGTCATTTTCATTAAAGCCTGAATTAAATTGTCTGAATTAACAATAGCAAATATGTCAAATTTTATATGCATCTTATAAAGGTATATAAAAAAAAAAAAAAAAAAAAAAAAAAACATTTAGTCACTGTTTTATCCAACTATACAATTTCAGTTAAATAACGATTGAGAGTTTTGTTTAGTTAAAATTTTAAATTAAACATTAATCAGTTAAAATATATCTGTGCATTCTATAAAGAGCAATCCAGATATTTACTAAAGCGTATGAGAAAGATCAGATATTTCATTCGATGATAGCCAAACTGTGGCTAATTCTCTTGTGAGTCAAACATATATATTTTTTAAAGAATTAAATCATAAAAATGCCGATTATTAAAGAATGACCGTCAATTCTGCATACAAAAATTCATTTCCAACTTGATTCAAGTCGGGGGTTAAAGTAAAAAAACGGTTCATACCAGAGAAACCCCTATGTGCATGCGAATTATTATTATTTTTTAAATGCAACAGGATATATTTTGATTTAAAATCAGAGGTCACTACAATTGTTGGCGGTTTCATTCTTTTGTTCATCAGTAACTCGGCTTTGACCCGCCTGAACAAGTCGCAAAGCAAGGTGAAACACGGGTCACGCTGTCTAAAAATTAAAATAAATAAACAAATACACGTACTAAAAAGGTACATTGTCTAGCTACTCTTGGTAAGTATAAAACATACGAAAATTAATTAATATATTAAAAAATCTAATATGAAGAATAGATGGCATGCAGAATTTCGAACCTATTCTCATTTATCTTAAATCTAAAAAGCATCACCCGTAAAAGCATCATGCTCTAACACAGTTAAACAGTTAAGATACAGCTGGTCAAATTAATCAAACTATGTATTTGGTATTTGAATGGAAATTCACAAGAAAAAAATATTATTAAATACTGAGAGTTCTTGATTCTTGCATTTTTAATAGATCCAAGGTTTTGGGGCAGCTTTGCTCTGGTGACCGGGAGCAAAGGACCACAGAAGCTGGTTATCAGAGGAGGTCATGTATTATCCATGAACTTTCCTCCTTTTCCGCTACCGCTGTCGCCTTGCAAAAAAATAATGAAACTTTGTGATGTGTGTTGTAAATGATTCGGCTTGACCTCTCGACCTTTAGCCTTCCTTTATATGCTTCTTCATATAACAGCACACGGTTTCGAGGCCACCTGATCAAGTTGACTGCCATGACAGCATCTCACAGCGAGTAGAATTTAGCACACAAGCCTTCAATCCTATACCTGGATGAATATAATAATGTGTTGTATAAAGATAGGCCTATAGAATGAGATCGTTTTTATTAGTGTGATTAGTCACCATGTATTACATAAATTTGAGCGCTGTGCGCAAGGTCTGAGAAATTGAGCTAGCTTCTATTTGGAGATTTTCCCCCCTTTTAAACAACTGTTTTATCAAAGGAATATTAAAAAGCCATGAACCTTCTTTTTTAAAATCAAACTATAGTGCAATTTTGAAAATGAATTATACTTAATGAGACACTTTTGAGTTAGAACGGTTGCAGTAACGAATTCAATGTATAAAGAATTTAAATTTGTTTGTTTTTTCGAAGGCGTTTTGTCTGTTGAGCGAATACATGCCGTCGTCTATATATACCCTGTAGAACCGAATTTGTGTGAAAAACATGACAGTCACAGATTCGATCCTAAGGGAGTATATGGTCGATGCAAAAACTTCGAATAAAACTTTGTGTGTTCTGAATGTTTTCTTGCCATCTAATGTACGGGCAATACATGTACATTTCTAATAAGTGCTTTGGAAAACGGCATCTGGCAACGAAGAACCACTTTCTGGAGAATATGAAATTATAAGCATAATTGCATAATATGATTATATGATTCTGATTAGGGAACTGTCATGAAATGCTTTGATCAGTTGTGTCAACATTGCCTCTGGTCACTTGGTGGTGCTTTGTATTGCGTTTCTTCCTGTTTTCACTAAAACCTTAACATTTTTTTTTTTTTATAGCGTTGAAATCTGAGTGAGAGACAGGACAGAGAGCACAAATTAACGAGAACGGTATTTTGTAAAAATGTTAACAAACTTTGCATATACATTGCTCCCTGATAGTACCTTATGAACTGCCAAGTGGCTATTCTCTTTTATGTGGCGTTTGATTATTGATTGGCGCGGCGCATTGATGGCGAACCAGGGCGCTCTATACAGCGAGCTGAAAGGATGAGAAGCGCTGGAACGATGAGACTCCAGTAACTTCTGCGTGACCTCTACATGACAAAGACGGTCTCCATCAATTGTCTGCTGGCTTTATGTTACTCTTTTTGTGCCTTGGGCCGTTTTTTATCTTTTGTCTTGTTTTGTTTTTACCAGTCAAAATCCCTGGGTTTAGTTTGATTTAGCTTGGTTGAATATTAATTTACCAAATGGGCCACATACACATACATGTGATGCACATACATGTTTTATATGATATCATTAATTGTGTAGTAAGGAGGGATCCTCCCATATGATGCTGGGCATTGCCAACTGGGTCTCAATACACAATCAGAATTTGTCTTTTTTTTTAAACACAGATCGGGAATTAAACCAATTAAATTCTTTTTTTTTTTTTTTCATATGTATATTGTTACCGTCCTAATTGAGAGATAATGTGAAGTTTGTGAAATCAACTACTAGGTGTGCACAGCTTCTTCTCGGTTGATGAAGTCCCTCCACCTCGATTGGCCGAGCTGGTCACATGGTAGCCTAACTTTATTCAGTAGACAGCAAGTAGGAGGGCTTTATGGAGGGAGGAAAAAAAGACAACTCGAGAAAAATTAGTATTTCCTACCTTCAGAAATTAATGGCCATGAGTTCGTACATGGTGAACTCCAAGTATGTGGATCCAAAATTTCCTCCTTGTGAGGAATATTCTCAGAACAGCTATATACCTGAACAGAGCCCAGGCTACTACAGTCCGTCGCAGGACACTGATTTCCAGCATCCCGGAATCTATTCACGGCCAAACTACTCTGAACAGCCTTACAGTTGTAACACTGTCCAGGGCTCGTCGGTGCAGCCGCGGGGTCATGTGCAGGATCAAGCCAGCCACCCTAGCCCTTATCCCGCACAGACAGAGCAGTGTCCTGCGGTCCAAATATCCGGACCAAGGACTTGTGGACAACAACAAAACACAAAGAGCCAGAACGGGATACCAGCCAAGCAGCCTGCTGTAGTTTATCCATGGATGAAGAAAGTGCACGTTACTACGGGTAAGATTAATTCTACTCGCTGTCTCCTTGTGGGCCAGCCCTATTCTGCTGTTTTAGTCACAGTTAAACCCATTCAGTGAAATATTTATGGGTTCCTCTGAAGGGGCCACCAATTACACCAGCCATAAATTTTTATTGCTTAGGAAATAGGCCGCTAGCTGTGTTGGCCACTATTGCAGTACTGAGAGTCCACTTGGCCCAAAGCTTTGAACTGAATAATTTAGCAGTGGTAAACTTTGAAATAAATTCACTGAAACTGAAATTATTCCAGTAAATAATATGCGTTGGATAAAATTCGAGCAACTGGGTATTTTTTATTATTATTATTTATTATTTTTTTTTGTAAAAGTTCAGGCATTAGGAAGCGAATGGTTGGGTTCTTTGTTTTTTAAACATAACTGTGTTTTTGTCTCTCTCAGTGAATCCGGATTACACAGGAGCGGAACCCAAACGTTCTCGGACAGCTTACACAAGACAGCAAGTTCTCGAACTAGAAAAGGAGTTTCATTTTAACAGGTATCTAACAAGACGGCGTCGCATTGAAATCGCGCATACCCTCTGTCTCTCCGAGCGACAGATTAAAATCTGGTTTCAGAACAGGAGAATGAAATGGAAAAAGGATCACAAACTTCCTAACACGAAAGGAAGATCGGCGTCAGCTGGAAATCAGAATGCACAACACGCTCAGAAGGACAGCCAGACAGAGATTACAACTTTCTAAGTGGATATCTCTCCCTCCCGCCAGATGTACAGATGAACTGTATGTAATAGACAATGCTTAATTTGACATTGCATGGTAGCAAATCATGACATGTTGGGTACAAGTGCCAAAAACTGAGAACCAGAAGCACACACCATGACTAAATGCAGCGTAAAAGCTGCTATGCATTAAAATCCCAAATTTCGATATTTCCAGTATTGTAACCCTTTGTAACTGAGGCAAAGAGGATATGAGGCATCGAATGATGATTCACATGCCACCACGAGGTACAGTAAAACGTTATAAAGCTCACGCTATTTTACACAAACTTGCCAAATTTGTTTCAGAGCATGGATCGTTTCAGTGACCCTATTTACACCATTTTTCTTTTTTTTTAATATCTGTATATCAGCCGTTTTCTCTTTTTAAAAGCATTATGGCAAGATTACGCCTATGCCGAGTCAATTTATCCTAATTTAATCATTAAAGAGATCTTAAGTAAGTGTCCAGCATATCATAAATTACGAATGTCTTAGGTGTTTTTTGTACTAAAGTCGACTGGATGCAAGTAATAAAAACTAAATAAAAATTAGTTAATAATAAGGGGGAAAAAAATAGTTGCCTGGGAAATTATTTATTTGTAGACTGAAAAACTGTAGAAATGTCCTTTTCAACCTCGTTTATTGTGCCCGCCTCATTAATGGTTTACGTTCTAAAAGACTATATTACGGTCAGATAATTTTATCATGTTCATGTAATTTTTAAGAATTTCGTAATGGACGTTTTACATTTGTTTATTGCAGCTTTTAAAAATGTCCTATTTAATCGAGAATAAATATCTCTTTTTGACACGAATATTCCATGCCTTATACCATACTCCACTATCCCACCCGACATATTTGTAAACAATATAGCTACATTTGCAGAAGCAGTTTTTCAGTCTTCCAGATGGTGCCGGAAATTCTTGAAAAGCAGCTTTTTATTTGCATTTTAGATACACGTTTAGCCCTCAAGATGTTTGAACCTTCTATTTATTAAAAATGTTAAAATCTTTATGTTCTACGTGAACGTAAGTGTCCGTTCAATGATTTTCAAATTCAGTTTTGAGTTTTTAAGTTCTTAAACATATGTATATATTTCTGTATATTGTGCATATTTTCTACTGGCATATTTTGCAGTAATTAAATAATATGCAGAGAGGTTTCACTCAAACTGCGTCATATTGTGTTGAAACTAGAAACTCTTGAGATAGGAAAACACGTTTTATCAAGCACTTTCATACACATTATGTTATTTTTGAAAAAGGAATTGGTGTTAAATCTGAAATGGTTTTCCAACAGCAGACGCTCTGCTATCATTGTGGTGTCTTTGTCTCCTTAAACAAAAACACAAGGCATGCATTGCGAAGGAGTCTTCACACTGAAGCCTTCACGTTGAGAGCATGAAAAGGTATTTTTACAGAAGTTCAAAAAAAGCCTTGCGGGCAGGTTCATCCAGAGGACACAGTTTCTGTTGCATTAGACGCTTTTGAGCCGTGAGCACTGACCTCTACACTCCTGACCTGATGGACCTTCAGCCGGTTCTCTCAGACGTTTTTGCGCACAAATGCACCAAAAATATGTTCGTGTGGAGAAGGGGGTGCTTTTTTAAAAGAAAGAATGGGGAAAAAAAATTGCACAAAATGTTGGTCTTTATTAATATTTGCTTGCCTTACACGGTGATTATTTGCCACAGCGTGTGACTTTGTAGAGAATTTGTACCCTACTTTATCAGTTTCTGCCCGAGTCCTGTACATTAAAACTGCAGCTGCACACTGATTAAGATAATTGTGAAACTACAATCCATAAATAAACCTCTAGGTGTTTTGTTTCATCATGAAAAATATCAAGTCAAAGCATTATTGACAAACCGGAAGATATCCATTTTGGTATCCGTGTATTATTTAAATTGTTGTAAGCGATCGTTACTATCTAAATAGCAATAGAGTTTATATCATTTAAATATTACACAAAAATGTATCTTTGTTTTGATTCTTTTCTTGCTTTTGTTCTCAATGCCTAAAATCGTTTTCCAAAACATTTGTGCTTGCGGTATGTGTGTGTGTATGTACCATATTTCGGGGTGACAAATATGTACCCTGAAGTGAGGTTAATATGACAAAATCTCTCAAAACCTCTGTTTGGAGGCGTTCTCCTTTGTAGTAGATGAAAATAGTAAATAGAGGCTTTTTAAACTGTACAAATGCCTAAAGTTTTCTGTTAGGGTTAGGTTATAGTATTTATAACTAGCTGTATATAAAAACATGTCATTTAGATGGCTGAGTAAACGTGTGTGAGAGACAAAATACTAATAAATAATTTAAAAAGTTGATACAATTATTATTAAAAGTAAATGTTTGTAAATGTGTGTCTGTAATTTAATGTTACCAATGCTGTGGCAATGTAAAGACTTTTTATGTCAATAAAAGCCACTTCTATCACAATCAAAGAGAGAGAGAGAGAGAGTATAAGAAAATCAATACACACCTTCAGGGAGGACAAAATGTAAAGTTTATTTCAGGCGAAACATCTAAAATCTACCTTACAAACATGCATGTGGAGTAGTTCTCTGATAGCATTTTTTACAGCAATTATTTTGCTGAAAAAGGGATTTATATATTGCATATGCATGGTCAATAGTGTACCGACTATACAAATATGTGTGTGCGTGTGTGTATGTGTGTGTGTATGTATATTCTGATTTATATGTTTATATGTTTGTGTGTGTGTTTGTGTGTGTGTGAGAGAGAGAGAGAGAGAGAGAGAGAGAGAGAGAGAGAGAGTCAAACAGCAATAAAACATTCCAATATCTATTTTTGTTAAATAAGCCTTGTGCCTATAGTGAAAACACGCCACGCAGGGGATCGCTCGTCTTTGCTTTCAGTAAGGCTTTCTGAGTATTGACCTGGATGTCTGAACAGAATAAATGAGAGCCATACGCAGTTCCATTTGCAATGACACTGCACCGACTACTACCGCCGCTCTCACAATGCTTCTCAAACGGCCATTTTTGATTTCCAGCTGTTCGTTGAAAATGTCTTCGCCCATCGGGACAACCCGTTAAGATAAATCAAACTGCGCGGTCGACATCCCAAGATAGAATTCAGAATATGGTTCCGGTCTATATCTTTTTTGTTTGACCACGTGATTGTCTAAATAATTAATGCAGCACGTCCCCTAGAACCACGGCGTCGTCATTAATCGCGAGGACTCTATCAGACTTGAAAACTGAAGAGGTCCAAGAAAATAATATCCAAACGGTCCTGTATCTCACCCCATCGCATCCTGCACATTCGTACAGCTTTTCAGCCAATGGAGCATCGGTAGGTAAACATTTAATATTTGCACTGAGACAGCGAATAAACATATCTGTCAGAATTTTGATAAATAGCGTCCTTTGATTCGGTCTTCTTCGAGGACAGATTAAAACAACTTCAGGTTCATTGTGAGTTTTTGCTTAAAGAGCCTCAACATTAAGCTCTCCAAATCTAAACCTGTATCAATAATAATAAAAGCTGTGGAGTAGCACTACTTTTAGTTTTAAAGCATTGAAGGCAGACTTTACGGTAATTGTTTTCTTATGTAATATAATGTTATACTGATGCATTTGTGTATGAAAGATGTGAAGCCCAGTACGATAGTGTTTATTACTTAGCCGCCAGGGCTTTAACGAAGGCCTCTTTGTGATTTATAATCCGTCAGAGATGCTTTTCTTTCCCGATTAGCGGCGACTATTTGCGGAGACGTATTTGTTTGGTTAGATAAAAATGACACATGCTAGAATTCATTGTAGAGGTCTATCTGGAAAACCATCCCATAGTTATTGACGTGAAGTATTGGCTGAATAAATTCATGTTGGATCCTGACAATTCTACAACAATTAAAACAAAAACAACAACACCAAAAAAAACAACAACAGCATAAGTAGCCTTCCCACACACACACAGACAGAGAAAAAATGGCATCGATCCAAAAACAATACATTTCATTGATGTCAAAAACCCTACAATACCCACTCGTTTAGTAATGGAGCGTTATGATCGTAGATCTATCCATAACGTGTTGCGAACTGTTGGAGAAGGATGACGGTGATCTGCATCGTTGTAAATCATGCTCAGTAATTCCTGAAAGGGCGAGAGGCTGTTGGGGGCCGGGCGTGGACTGTAAATCTTTCACTTTTATTAGCCCGTGAACATATGCTGCAAGGGGAGACGACTCGCATCCTCTCCTCAGGACAATCCTTCGCTCGGCCGCGTTCCCAACCGTTTCATCTCCATCTTACCATCCAGTTACATATCCATGCAGCACAACCATAGCACAACAAGCATTCTAACTCAGATTACATATAACATAACCGACTTGCATTTAACCTCTCAAATTCTGTTTTATGGGTAAAAAAAGAGAAAAGGGTAGGGTCACAGAATTGCATGTATTTTAGAAGCAATTTGAAAACAAAGTATTTTAATGCACAACTAGTAAAAACAGCATGAATACCTATTTTTACATTTCATGCTTGCATATGGATCAATGCACACTCTTGCTTTTTGAGAAGAACAATATAGAATTTGGAATGATTTTGATGAATCTCTTTGGTTGAGGAGGTCATACATTGCTGTCATTACCTAAACCATTATAGTCAAACAATATTTCAGTGGTTTCTTGTAGCCTATAATAAAATGATTTCTGTTCTAAACAGCCAGCAAAAAGGAACACATATATATCTGATCATCTTCATTTTAAATAAAACTAAAAATTCATAATGATGTTGCTTTCAACAACGGACTAATCCCATTACACTGCGTTAAATGTACAAAAAAAAAAAAAGAATAAAAGGTGAATAGTCAGCCAGACATTGGTGTGTGAAGAAAACAAAATCAAATGTTTCACAGATTATCCAGTTATTTGTCTTTCAAATAAAGACAAGGCAGTGCTAAAACTTTTTTTTTTTTGCTTCATTTGAACGTTTGTTTTTGTTATTATTTTATTATGCCTGGGTTTCAAATCCATAATAAATAGCAATGCAGCTTTTGTCTTAATGATACACTCCGATACAGTGGCTGAGAAAGGAGCGAGTTCTTGTGCAAAATGATTGTACAATGATGTGAGGTTGGAGGGAATGTTAGTGCTCTTGCTTTTAAAATATATTTGTGAGGTGAAGCTGGTCGGAGTAGCAGTCTCAATCAGGACAATCTGCGATCCGGATCACGTGAACAAATATGCTTGTATTTTAAGGCAGCGCCTTCATTTGTCATGATAAGGTTCCCGAAATAAACTAATGTCGACTCATTCGGCGAGCCTGTCTCTGTAAAACGTTCACTTTTTTCAAATGGGAAGTTGATTGCTAGTAATATTTCGTTTTGGAATAAGAAGACCTTCTTGGCTTTTTATTGGTAGCTGAGTGAGTGGCTCCCATTCTTTCGGGAATACTGTCTGCATTGGTATATGGAAATGCCTGGAAAAGAGCGAGATCAGTTTTAAGACAGTACTGTCTATAGACAAAGGGTGAAGGATATATCCGAGCAGCCGAACTGAGAGATATTGAGACTAAGAAGCACGGCTATATAATAAATTGACATCACAGGTAAGCAATTGCATTGCAAAACGTAACCTTTAAGCGTGGGTTTACATGAGGCCGGCGTAAAAATATGATTTATTCCATTCAAAGCAGCTGATCTTTATTAATGTCGTCGCCTACCAACTAAGCAAGTACGATTTGAAGACAAAAACTTAGAGTTTTACAGATTTGCGCAACCTTGACTATTTTAGATGGTTAGCATGTAAGGTGATTTCAGTCATAGAATATTAGAGCTTATTTTAGCTGTTTTATTTGACACATTCTGATAGCTTTCTGGAGTTGGCCATACACAGTATAAAACATCTGTCATGCATTGTGAGATCGTTAATCACTTTAATTTGTGTTATAGTCAATGCGATGTTGGACATGACATTTGTGGGTTAGGGTAGGCTATTCTTTTAAACATACATGTTTCCATAAATTCATATAATTTCAATCTCTCTGATTTCGATTTAGTCCAAATTACTGAGATTCAACCACTCAAAAAAATTAACATTACATAAAGTCAAATTCTGAATGGAAACCTGATTTCGCATGCAATGAAAGAGTCTAAATTAATTTCATATGTAAAAATAAATTTAGATACGAAGCAAAAGCATACTATGAAACGAAAATCTAGATGTTTGGAATCTAAACTAACATGGTGGTTTATAATTAGGTTTTAAGACCTAATATGATTTCTAAACTATTCCCGTAAAGAATGGAATTTTCTTTTTTTATTTGATGTTCTAAGCCCGTTTTGCAATTGACCCGTTTACTGAATAGTATTAAGATTAATAACAGGTTTTTGGTTATACGTATCTTGATTATTTATAAACAATTATGAATTCTTAAATATTTCACAAAACATTAAGCTCTGTAATTGCATTCTTCTGCATTGTGCGATATCTGGTAAATAAGTTGAAGCTCAAACTCAAACGTATTTGTTTTCAGTTCCTCAGATTACATGATTTTGAGACGATAAGGGATTTTTTTTCACGAACCTATCATTTTGTATACATTATTTCCAGCATAGGATTTAAAATACTAGGGCCTAATGTGATAGCCATATACAAATATTTTTCTACAAAAGAGAAAGACTTGAGCATGCAAAACAGAAACAGATATACATGTATATATTTAGAGATCGACTTCCAGAGTCCATTATTTTTTACAGCCCATTGTTCTATTATGAGTACCAAACTTACCGTGGGAGTGAGTGGGCGAAAACACTGTTGACTAATAAAGGCAGACCATGTTCGGCTGAACTGTTCGCTACATTTATCCTATTAAGACTTTGAACATGACACACAAGTTGAAAAACTGGCTACGTACATTCTCGTTATCTGTACTTTTGCCAACTTAGCGGTCCATCACCAGCAACAATAATATTAATACTATTATTAATCCCATAGCCTTTTTCAATGGTGTTGTCCTCGTCTCGTGATTTCGAAAGGATTTTCAGAGAGGCACAGAACAGGTCATCGTGTCTTGTAGGATGAGGATCATCTCATCTTGCTCTTGCTCGGTTTTAAAATCACCGGTGAAAAAGTTGTGCGGTGTGGATTGCATTGTGACTTGAGTCCCTTCCGTCCGTTGTTCATTAATCAGTGAGTTATTGGAGAGGAAGCCAAAGGTCACCCAAAAGGCTTATGAGTGCTAAATATTTTGGCCAGCATCTCTTTGTGTAAAATCGCTTATGTCAGTTTTTTCCCTCTCTCAGCTACAGCTTTGACTGCTCCTAAAACCAGTCCAATCTTCTATAGGTGCGAAATAAATTCGTTCATTAAAAAATGGGACATCATGCAAAAATGTAATACATTTGTGGTTTTAAGAACTGGCAACGCAGATGGCCGTGAATTCACATTCAGTCATTTTGCAATCGAAAACGTAAGATGTTGACCATATACGTAGTCAGAGTCCTAAATATAACGGGGAGCTGGAAGAAAAATCTGATCAACAACTGAGATAATATATATATATTTTTTTTATTCAGGTCGCCGTCTAAATTATGAAGATTGCTTGAGGAGAAACAGAGGACAGAGAGCCACAGACTGCGGTAAGATATATCTTAATATTTTAGTTTGCACTGAAATTAAATAATAGTAGCTTTATAACCTGCGGTGTTTTGCTCTGTGACTCTTATTTCACAGCTTACAACATAGACAATAATAAGCCAGAATACATGGAATACATGTTTTTTGTTTAAATACTAATTTAGTTTGATGCTCTCGGCTTAGACATCAATTTAACAATTTAACTAGAACAACAATTATTTACGTGCTTTTACCAATGCATTTTGAGGTACACAATGTATTGTACACAATAAACAAAACATTTACACTTAAAGCAAAGCATAAAATGCAAAAGCATTGTTATCTCGTACATATATACAATACATTTAAGAAATAAAACAAACAAGTAAGGAAAAAAAGAACAAATATTCCCATCCGTACTTTCTTCTTAATTTAGAGTATAACCTTTACTAAAATCCACAGCTATCCGCGCAGTTGGGCAAAAGTGTGTTCCATTACAAGCAGTTAAAGAACGTTCAAGACAAGAGTGTGTGAATTACTGCAGTAGCCGTATTTATACTGGCGGGCTGCAGGCTCTGGCTTTAGCCAGACATTCTTGCCCCCAGCCATCCTCCTACGCTTAGAGTTTTACCCCTCTGACGGTACCAAGTCTTGAGGAGTGCTTTTCTTCTCACCCCTCTGTGAGGCATTTACGGCTGTAGTATGGCCAGTCATAAATTTTGTCGCGCTCCACAATGACAGGTGCATTGATATGTATCGTGCAGAGCTTCAGGCCGTCTAATAACTACTGTATTGGGCACGAGCTACAGTTACTTGGGTGAAAGCCTGTCTTTAGAATAAAACTAGGAAGAAGACGACCAAGTTACACAGACAGACAGACAGACAGACAGACAGAAAGAAAGAAAGAAAGAAAGAAAGAAAGAAAGAAAGAAAGAAAGAAAGAAAGAAAGAAAGAAAGAAAGAAAGAAAGAGAAAGAAAGAAAGAAAGAAAGAAGTCTGTTGTGTCTTTGTGGTGTATTGCAGATTTGGATCTCAGTTTGTTGCTAGACTTATTCTCATACTTGGGTGATCCACCTCTTACAACTCACATCGGCCTTTGGTGGGAAACAAGCCAAATTCCGAACCCACCATGCCGTATAATACAGATTAAATAGCGACTAGAAATTTAGGAATCGATTGAGTCCCGGTATTACAGAGGGTTCCAAAAGCTACATAACAAGCTAATACAAATTATACACTGTTTATATGTATTAGGTGCGATAGAATGACAATACTGACACTAATTTGCGTCCCTATAATTTATATCTCGGACTTTGATTTATTTTCATATAGGCTAAAGAATGCATTTTCGTACAGTGTTCACAAATCCAATTAACAGAGTGCTCGGGGTCCTGCCACCAGTTATATCAAAATTCACTCGATGAATTGATTCAATGTAAACCGATCAAACTATGCTATGACGCCAAATCTTTACATAATCTCAAACTACGTGAAAGATGCACAATTTCATGTTTTAGACAAACAACCGCTGATCTTATATATTTTTAGTTGTGTTACAACTAGGAGATTTATTCACACACACGCGTATATAAATATATGGATTTTTTTCAATTACGCTTAAAGCCTCAAAGAGTCAGGAAAGAATGGGATATTGTTTGCAGATAAATGCTGATTCTCCTTCTGCTGCCTTATAGTTTCACTCAATGGGGTACTTTTAGCACAAGTTAAACTTTAACCGCCTTGTTGCATTCATGCCAAAGTTCTGAAAGTGAAAAGCTGAAGCTGAAAAAAAGAGAGAGAAAGGCCATAGGTGAAAAATGGTAGTTCACAACATAAGAACTATTATTGTTAGGATATGGTGAATGGTGATGTTTTAAGTGTTTTAAATATTCTAAAACATTTCATTTAAAACATGGTGCAAAACTGTACAATCTGCCCTTTCCAACCTGATTTGAGAGGCAGGAGACCATATGTTCTGTAGACCAAAAAGACATTTTGACTGAAGGCACTTAAACAAGATGACAAAAGAAAACTACAGTTGAATAGTTCAGTTAAGGGAGCAACATACACTGAAAACTATTTTTTAACACTATTTTTCACAACACAACTTTGCCATCTATACCATAGTGCATTAAGAAAACAACAACAGGTAAAGGAAAATTAATGAAATCCACAAAGTTAAGAGGAGAAAGGGAATTCAGCTGACACCAGAAATTATAGAGTTGGGTAAAAATCTATTTCCATCTCATATTTAAATATTGAAAATGCTATGGGCTTTTCTCAATTGCAGTGTTAAATGTTTAGAATGATGAGCTCTGGTTCTGTATATGCAAATATGGAGGTTTTTAGTGAGTACCACAGCATATACACTGTAGTACCTCACATCTATGATTGTTTAAAGTTTAATCCTAAAATCTTTGCTACAACTGATTCATTTTCTTTCTTAACAGGTCGAAGGACAGAAAATCTGTGGGAAGCTCCAATCACGTGATTGACAAGTCCATGCAATTGGACAGGGGTTCACAGGCTCTCTTAGTTTGAACCTTCGCAATGCAGAAAGCCACTTATTATGACAATGCTGGACTTTTCGGAGGATATTCGTACCCTAAATCTGACTCTTATACATACGGTCCTACACACCAGGGCTTCTCATCCTCCAGCATAGAGAACGACTATCAAAATCCAATCTGCCCCATCCAAACCACGTCAGTCCGGCCACCAGCACATAAAAATGGAGACATCAATGGCAGTTGTATGCGAACAAGTGCCAGCCAGGGCAACAGCCAAACAGAGAGTATCAGTGAGCAGCAGCAGGCTGCTCCTTTAGCGGCCAGCTCACCCAGCCCTAACAGCAACTCCACACAAAAAAAGAAATCTCCCAGCACCACTGGCTCCAGTACTGCCACCCCAGTCATCACCAAGCAAATATTCCCTTGGATGAAAGAGACCCGCCAAAACGCAAAGCAGAAAAGCACCAACTGCCCAGCTGCAGGTATGGATAGTGTGTGTGCAATGCTTTTTTCTAAGACTGGAGAGAGCTCCTATATGATTATGACCCAGTTTCTTTTGTTTACAGTAGGCCGTCTCTCTTTGGCCTTAAAGTGATGTAATAGGCTGTATAACAATTAATCCATTGCGCTGCTCTGTGTTCAGGAGAAACCTGCGATGACAAGAGTCCACCTGGCCCTGCCTCGAAACGAGTGCGCACTGCCTACACCAGCGCCCAGCTAGTTGAACTGGAGAAGGAGTTTCATTTTAATCGCTACCTGTGTCGCCCCAGACGAGTGGAAATGGCTAATCTGCTCAACCTCACCGAGCGCCAAATAAAGATCTGGTTTCAAAACAGGAGGATGAAGTACAAAAAAGATCAGAAATCTAAAGGCATAATGCACTCTCCCTTAGGACACTCTCCGGACAGAAGCCCGCCGTTAAGTGGCTCGAATCACATTGGATATTCTGGTCAGCTTCCAAACGTAAACAGCCTAAACTACGATGCGCCATCTCCTCCGTCATTCGTCAAACCGCAACAGAATATGTACGGCTTGGCAGCCTACACGGCGCCACTGGGCGGCTGCCTACCGCAACAGAAAAGATACCCAGGAACAGAGTACGACCACCACAGCATGCAGGGCAACGGGAGCTTTGCGAATGCCAATTTACAAAGTAGCCCTGTTTACGTCGGGGGAAACTTCGTTGATTCAATGCCAGCTTCGGGCCCAATGTTCAACCTCGGTCATCTTCCCCATCCCTCATCCGCTAGTGTGGACTACAGCTGTGCCGCTCAGATTCCGGGTAACCACCACCACGGACCGTGTGACCCCCATCCCACATACACAGACCTCAGCTCTCACCACGCGTCTCAGGGAAGGCTGCAGGATGCACCCAAACTCACGCATCTGTAAGGATCTCATCAGTGTGCTTAAGCGAAACGTCGCTTTTTTATTACCTCACTAGTTAAACTAATTTATAAAATTACACTCCGAGAGAAACATAACGTATTATCCTGTATTATTATGATTGATATTACTATTACTGCTACGATTGTAATTATGTTTTTTAAAAAATAGCTGTGGTCCATTTCTCTTGACTGTTGAAGATACGCGGTTGTTTGTTGTCAGTTGTTTTGTTCTCGGAAGGACTGTATTGGCAAAATGAAGGCATTTTCCATAACGTACTATTACTTGAAGGTAAGTAATGTAGATTTGACAGTATAGGCATCCGTCTTTATAGAGATGGGATTTGTAGCGAGAAGAAAAAAAACCATTGCGTCTTTGTTAAATCGTCTGTTCCTCATGGGTTCTTCATATTTTATCCATTAAAATACCATTATTTATTATTTTCATCCAAGATTGTACGACAAACATTTATCTTGACTGAGTATTGTATTTATTATTTATCGTTTTTAATGCACATTATTTATCTTCTCATGTATTTTATTTATATAACAATTGTAGAATTTATATTGAGCAGAAGCCATTGACATTTCGTTGAACTGGTGCAAACAAGGTGATGATGTAGGACTGGTGTATTTATTTCTTCATTCGTTAATAAAATATTATGAAGTGAAGAATTAACAAGAATCTCAAAATTGTAATTATTATTAGGCTATTACACCCAATAATTGGAAATTTGGCAATCTCTGATTATCGCCATGGTTAATATCATCATGCTGTTTAAAACACCAGCACGTAACGACACATCCTCACGTTCATTATAAAATGTTATTTTGTAAGTTGCACTGTCCATGCATAAAATGATGAAATGGTAACAATACGGAAATGTTATATTTTATTGTGTTAAACATTTTGTAAATAAAGTGCTTAAGATAAACGAAATTGCAAATTCTACATCAATAATGTATTTTCATTTTCATACTTATATTTTAACATTTTCATATTGTGTGTGGATAGGCTATAATAGATTTCAAACTTGGATTTTGCTCAATTCACAAGGCAGAGACGCCATTTTGGAAACATAAGGATAGTAAACAAAGGAGGCACCTTCGCTCTCACCCCCATCCAGATGCGCGTGAATTTGCGCGCACCCGTATCACGGCTGTTCACAAAACACAATAGCAAACCTCACCATTGCATTTATTTTAAATTTGGTCATTTATAATTGAAGAGAACTGCATAACCATATTACATGAGAGAGATTAGCGGAGGGTTTAGGAAATTGAGATTTCAAATATAGATTTCAAATTTCCCGCTGATTAGGGTACTTATTACACAACTTAATGTAAATTTGATGCCTTTCTATGTTAAACTGGTGCAATGGGCAAATCTAGATAAAGTTATAGTCTTTTCTCGTTGGTGTGCCCAAGTGTTGTAACCTGCATCCCAAGATTGAAGTATTGCTAATACTTTTTAATGTTTTTATAGACTGGGAGCGCAGTAGAAATTGTGATACATCATAAGGCCCAGAGCAAGTGTTTTGATATAACATTAACCTGCACCATTGCGCAAGCATTAATACATATAGGTCTATGTATTTTAAAATGCACCTTATAATGTAGTAATGAATACCCTAAAGCGTCACTGCCTTTGTAAGCACTGGCAAGCCGTCTCTAACAGAATAGGCTCTTTCCCGGCTTCCCCCTAGCGAGGCGTTTCAAAGCTCATTAATCAAAAACTCGTCGCTTTCAGTCTCGCTACTGATTCCAGCTCCTTATGAACAAAGCTTTTTGCTTTCTCAACTGTGGAAACACATTTCAAACTGCAAGAGGCCAAACTTTGTCCTGAGAGAGAGAGAGAGAGAGAGAGAGAGAGAACACACTCTGCCTGCAATCATGGCATGGATGAGAGAGAACTCAAAGCTGGAATGACATAGTGACAAAAATTATTAATAGTAACAAACATTTAAAAAAAAATACAAAAATTACTGTAAAAAAAATTGTTTTTTTTCATAGTCTCGGTTGTGAATAAAATATCGGTCTATTTAATAATGATTAGATAAGCAAAAACAAAACATTGACTGGGGTGGGGGTGGGGGGACTAAACACAAAGTTTCTTAAGATTAGTGCACTGGAGAAAAGTATGTTAAAACGGAAAATAAAGACCTCTTGTTATCAAATGTAACATTTATATGCTGTTTTGTTCATCGTAAAGGAAGCAATTTTCTTCCATCTTGAAAATTTATTTTGGTTGACTAGTGAAATGATACATCCTTCAGCAAGCGTTTTCTTTGATCATCATCATTTTATTTATATTTTTAGGTTTTAATTATATTTTAAAATGTGCGTTTACATAGGCAGGTATCAATGAGAATGTAAAAAATTCTGGTAAGGTTTTATTGCACTGCCACTCAGGAAATAAATTATTTGACAAAAAAATAAGTTAGGCGAATCAAAAAGCGAGTCCCATTACACGCATCCTTCTGCTTCTGCAATAAGGGACAATAATCCATAATAACATGTACATCCCGATAAAAACCAAAAAAAAAAAATAGCCATATGACAAAAACAGTCCAAAAACGATTTTATTTTTACGATGAATTGGGCCACATCAGTTTGAAGCCAGATTGTTTTGATGCTGCTAATGAGCATATTCTAATTTAATATATACCTATATATATATATATTTAAAATATCAAAGTGATCCAGATGTATAGGTCATCTTGTCTCATCACAACAACAATCAAACCCCAAAAAAGCCCGGTTAGATTTGACTAGCAGTCAAATCATTGTCTATTGAGCTCTAAAACACCAACACACCAGCCATCGTTTGCGTATGTGAAAATCGGGATTTAATCCGATTTGCATTTGTTTTATGGATTCAGAAAACTATGCTTTCCCTCAATTTCTCACGGGTCTGTTTTTGAGCAAGCTGAACAGTGCGGGTTGCTCATATTTTTAAAGAGCTTTGAAAGAAGCAACCAATTCACTTTTTTACGTCGCGTAATGTGAGCCATTACGCTTTATCGCACTATGTTGTATCGGCTGAAAATAAAAGCGCTCGATAACACGTTAAAGAAAAATAGTGCAAGTCTTAGTTTGAGTGCTGCAGTTGTCATGGGTATTTGGTAGCTTGAAGTCATCAATCACTGATTGTGCACAATTTTCCTCGACAGCAGTTCCGAGTCTTCCGAGGGGAGAAGCCAGATGCGCTGCGTCTATCTTCAGCTCAAAAGGAACAAAAACCGCAGAACCAAGCACTCAATTCATCACACGCTCTCATTTAGAATATTTTATATTATTCTTATCTTTGATTCTCTAACAAAGTACACAGTATAGCCAGAGACAAACACATATCACCATACTTGGCAGTATGTCACTTCACTTCACTTCATATTAGTTGAATTTAGATTAACTAATAGGTAGAAAATATGGCATTAACCCTTGTGTGGAGAGTACTTCATGCGTTTCGACTGAATAATGTGCCTTACTGTTAATGGCCTGTGAATTTGACATTGAGGCCCATGACAATCCTGCAATAGAATTTCATTTTGCGAGCAAAGCAAAACCTTTTTTTTATTGGGTGGGGGGTGGGGGGGGTGGGGGGGTTCTGTGGTTGGTATGTCTATATAAATTCATAAAATAAATCAGATCCAGTTATTATTACTACGGGCTGAAGCGCTCTGAGAAACAAAGATATAGACAGAGCACTACTCAAGCCCCCAGGCCAGCCGACACATGGGTCGCTCTCGATTGGTCAGAGTAAGGTGAGGCCCCTCCCCTCGTAGTTGCAGGCAATATTTACATGTTGAGCCAGAAAGTACAGTAGCCTAAGTAATGAAGACAAGAAACGCGAGCTATCATTCACCGTTTAAAGTGGTGCTTTAAGAGACATAATGACCTCGTTCTTCAGCTGTTACCCAGGTGGGAACTTTATGACTTTCACGGCAAAGTACTGTCAGGATCAGAGGAAGACTGCGCCCCCGTCTTACCCCGGGGCCGGAGGCACCCGAGAGAGACTGACGAGAGGCATTCTGGATCATCATGTCAACACCCGATTAACCTCGGACATGCTTCAAGGTTCTTTTGAAGTGCATTATGATAGAAACGCTAGTGAGTTGGCTCACACGGGTCCCGAACTTGGTTCAAATGTAGTTTATGCATGCTGCACGGAAACCTATACACATCTCAACGAGCAATGCTCATCTCAACGAGCATTGCTCCAACAGTAACTCTGGAGAAATACAAGTTTAGGCAATGAGATCTAACAACGCATGCTTTGTAGGGTGGAAGCTCCCAAAGTTTTTCTGAGGTAGGCTGCGATATAATAGCAGTTTAGTCGACAGAGCAAACAGGAGACCCGGTTCAATTGGATGAATATGCCAAAACAGTATGTTGTGATGACGTTTGTTCGTTTTAAAATGTGGCATTGCCTACCTACAACAAACAATGTTCTGATATGTGTTTTTATAACATTGTCTATACTTTTTGCAGGCAACGTGCAAACTGATCGACCAACACTGCTGCCTGCACTAATTTCACCAAACAACTCACTGAACTGGAGAAGGAGTTTCACTTCAACAAGCATAAACAAATTACGAAGAACCGAACAAGTACCTGTGCAAATCAAGAAGAACCTAAACAGATCGCGATGTGCACCTGAGCAGGACCCTGGGGCCTCATTCATAAAGCGTGCGTACGCACATATTTGATCGTAGAGTGTACGTACGCTTAAATCCACGTCCATTTATTTGTAAAAACCGTCTTTGACGTGGAAAAGTGCTTAGCGTCACGTCAGTGTCTGAGCAGACGTACGCACTTTTTCTTGTCGGAGTAGCTACTGCAGGTTTTTGAAAATGTAAGCTGTTCTTGCAGCTCACTGTTCTAAATTATGATGATTGGTGATCTTTTATATGTTAATAATGACATCAATTATGAGTCGTTTACAAGGCAGAGAGCTGAAACCATTCAGTTGCGTGCAAGTTCAAGATCATTTGCGATTCATATTTCACATCTGAAAGAGACGTGTACACTGTGCGTTTTCTCTTCGTACGTTCATTCTATGAATCACATTACGCATAATCGAGAGATGATCGTAAGATCAAATTTAGGATGGTTTCTGCGCAACATTTTATAAATGAGGCCCCAGGTGAAGATCTGGTTCCAGAACAAGCAGATGAAGCAGAACAAGAGAAAGAAGGAAGGCCTAGCACCGCCTGCTCCCCCATCTGCTCTGTCACCACACTGCTCTCGCTGTCAAGATAAAAGTGCCTGGAACTACATCAAAGAGCAGTTCATTCAAACCTTTCTCATGGTGTACATTTTAGCATCTAAATGCCCTTACTGATTTGCACTAATATTTCATGAATATTAAGCTATACTGAAACTGTGCGTTTGAAATTTTTGATTAAATTATTAAGCTCATTTTTGCAGCTTTAATTTTCGATGAGTTAATTTTTAATTGTTGGAAATTTACATTGAGTAGAGAGTTTATGAAGTAAATTTTTAATCACAACAATACACTTTTCAGTGTTTGCTAGAGAGAATCTGCAAAACATCCATATTGATATACCTGGCCTGTGATTAGATTATTTTCATCTCAAGAGTTTGGAGTATTGAAGTCATGAACTAATAATAGAAAATAGTATTTCTACCATGGTGTTGGAATACTATGACCACAACATACCTAACCATGCCAAAAACTTTTGAACACTTGAATCAAGTAAGCATCTCTGTTTAGTGTCCAGACTGGTAATAATATCAGCAGTAATTTTTACAGAGCAAATGCAGCGACTTATATTCAGGACCGCAACACTTCTGTAGTCCAGATGAAGAGACTGAAATATTATTACAGGAAAGTTTGACAAATGACAAGCCAGGTCTTCTTTTAAATAAAAAAGTTGATTCAATTTTATGTTGGGTGTGAAGTAAAGCAATGAAGATAAGACAAATTAGGGGGACTTGGTTCTGTGCCAAGATCAATTCAATAGAAACAATTCAAGAACTGTCGGTACTGAGCACCAAATCCTTCTTTATCCCTTCTGTGCCCTGAGTTTGACATGATATAATCTTGTCAGCCAAAACATACTACACTGAGAGTGTCTGTATGACTTATTAAACAACAGAGATTGATTCATGTATAGTTGGTTCTTCTCCAGGAAACATTATATTTGGCCGGCTCTTCCTAAAAGTCAGCATAAAATGTCAAACATGTCTGTATCATTACTGAAACAGCAAATTTCTGAAGTTTAGTTGTAGAGCAATGCCCTTCCACCAATTCCCCTCTTTTTAGTATGAGAAAACAACAGTGTGAAAAAGAGTGGTGTGGCTTGTGTTGATGTTAGCAGGTCTCCATGCATCATCACATTATATTATGGCCTCTATTTGTGGCGCAGCATCATACTACAGTTGTCATAAGCCTAAAAATAATGAAGAGTAATAGATAGTTATAAGTTTGCACACACAAACACAAGCAAACACAAATTATATTGTACCATGTATTTAATACAATTCTTATGTATATTGTATGTGGCATCATAATAATTTTATTTCATTTTTATTTATTGCAGATGTGCGAGATTTTCTGCATACTTTATATTTGACTGACCAGCAGTTGATGATTTTGATTTATTTTGATCATTAGGATATTTAACCCAGCATAATGCTCTCCCGCTCTCTCAGTCTCACTCTGAGGCTGGTCCTTTCTTTCTCCTCCACCAACCTGCCAGACAAACTGATCACATGGGAAAGATGCCATAAATTACAGGAGCACTATACCACTCCACATAAAAACACCACACCCCACCCCCACCCTCAATCCATATGGATGTCATCCTTTATGGCATTCTCAGTGGGAAATTATGACGGAATAAAACACATCTTCATTTATCTTTTATTTGGCTCTGCGATGAGAGATTCAGACACTCTGAGTTCCACAGAACATCATCGTATTAGCCCTCAGACGTGCAGAGAAATGGATTGTTTTTGAAAATGAACCTGGCTTCGCTATAAATTACACCTCTGGATTCTGAGCTATAGTTATTTGGTTTAAAACAGAGGCTGATTGAATTAATGCTCTAATTTATGTGGAGTTACAAGTGCACCTATTACAGTAACAGGGTTTGGAATTTAATCTGTCTGCATGATAAAGAATGGATCTCCCTACTTTTCATTTGTAATCCCAGACACGTTATTTCTGTAAAATGGCCTCCCACTATTAAATATGAAAAATGGCTGGCGGACAGCTTTGTTCATGGCTTTGGGTTTTAAACGTCACAGTCTTTCTATTTAAAAAGGAAGCTTAAAAATGGGTAATTAAACATCTTATCAAGAGCGGGAGACACCTATGTGAGATCCATTCTGAGTGCTTACCTGAGCACAGAAAAGATCTTTATCATACTCACTTCCACAGGTGACTACAGAGCGCACGTCCTGTTCTATCCATGCACAGCTCCACGCTCCACTCCGCTGCATTACATCAGCGACTTTTATGATCTATCTCAGAGCGAGAGGGCCGATCAGGTTGCAGACTGATACAAGCTGCAATAACCCATAATAAGCCCTGCAGTCATAGATTCATTATGAAAATGAAACCTGAGATTATTTCTGTGATTGTTGAATCTGTTAGTTGGGCATCCACTTCATATGTCTGCTTTGGAAATGTGTTGATATTTTCTATGATGTTACGTATATGAAAAGGGTAAACACACAGAAGTATCAGGTATCTGAGATGAAAACAACACAAGCTCATGGCAATTCAAAACTATTTTTGGTGAATTGGTAGCTAAATCATATGAATTCAATTATCATTTAAAGTGAGATTGGGTTGGACGGAAAGCAATGGTAAACAGCACAGGCTCATTGCAAATCATAACTATTTTACATTTTGGTAAATTGGTGGCTATTCATGTAAATTGGTACAATCTCATTCATATGTTTTCGTATAATCTATGTATGCCCATAAAATTGGTTATGTTTAAGGATGGTCCTTCATGGTAAAAAAGATAAGTTTGAACATGATTTACATTGTAAAAATGCTAAATGCAATACAAAAATGTAATAAAAATTTGCTACCTAGTAAAATAGTAAAATTTTCCTGTGAGACTGAGTTGTGGAAACCTGCAATTGTTACCTCAAACAGCTACTTTCTACCTAATTTAGGGCATAACATTTCATTTGTTAGTAACGTTATTGAGGTTGATTTAGTCATTAAATAAATCATAAAATATATTTTGACCTGAATAAACCAGTTAATTGGTCCATCTTTTAGCCACCATGCTCCACAAATTTGGAACTTTCCACCAAATGAAGTCAGAGAGTCCACTATTTATATTTTTAAAAGATGGGTTGAGAATTATTATTATTATTATTTATTAATTTTATATATTTTTTCAGTGTGTGTTGAGAATTCATTATATCAATACATACAAGAATGTTTGTGAAAGTATATACAACACTTATTTACAATAACACTTCCTGGTATCTCTTGGTCCCTTTCCGCAGAGCTCTTGCTCAGACAGGAGTCCTCTGGGTTGAGTAAGGGGAGTTTGGTGTGAGCCGGATGGGTAATTAGTGGTGGGCAGACTGGATCCATTATGGTCCATGTCATGATCACACAAAATGGCTGATGAAAGCCCATGTCGTTTGCAGGGGATCTCAGGAGTATTCTGAGATTGCCTTCATTAGGAAATCTGATTCTCTGCAGACCCATAAGCAAAGTCTCACTGGATGCATATGTCTCTCTCTCTCTCTCACACACACACACACACACAGTACTTGATGATAATGGAGATTTAGGGCATATGTCATAATATTGAAAAACAGGGTGTTTATCTTCATGGAAAAGAGAGTGATCATTGTGTTTGTGCAGACTGTAGCAAGGATGACCATACGTCACCATACAAATTCGCTGATGCATAATGTATGCACAAGGTGGGCGAACCGAACAGGTTATTATCTGTTAGTGGCAAGAACATAGTAATGCACTTAATCAATATCACATTCTCTCACAGGGACAACCTCGCTTACGCATGACAAGAAATGACATGGAGATACAGTATATCGAAGCACAAGTCTAAAATCACTGCCTATTTCTTACACAATCTAGGGCAAAAACTCTAAGTGACATTGTAGTGATAAATTCACAGAGCTTTGGTACGTTGTATTTTAATCATAGTGCAACCTCACACACGCACACACTTTGTGAGGTTAAATTATTCTACACTCTAGCAGCATCCATTTGATTTCATTTGTAGCATGTCTTGTGGGCAGCAGGGGTGAGAGACCCTTGGCAGTACTGGGAGCGGAGCAGCGAACATATCTAGTGTGTGGAGACACAGAATTGACAATGCATTTATCTTTGAATAATGTAAATGTCTGGAGAATGCAGTGGCTGAGGGGGACATAGCGAGCACAGGACACTGGGGGGGGGGTTTGGGGAGCAGGGCCTGTGCTGTCAGGCTGCTTCCAGCCACCACCCCCTCCCTCCACCCCATCCCTCCTTCCTGTCCTCTGCTACTGCTCCACTCGTTCGGCTGAGGCCCGCGGCAGCTCCTCACAGCTCATTTGCGGCAGAAACCAACAGGGAGTTTGCAGTAGAAAATAGAGCCAAGCCCACCGTTTGTGTTTCTTTCCTTTTCTCCCAGCACTTTCCCATCTGCACACTTTCTGTTTTCCTTGAAATTCCATATTTCCCACATATAAACGGGTGAATTATAATTTCTATATGTCTGCGTTACCAAATTAAAATTATAGAGAGTGATTCCTGCTGAAAAACAACAACAACAACAAAAAAAACAATAGAAACCATCACAGATTCTGTAACCGAATTTGTAATGGTTTTACTGGCTATAATGGGAATTGTATTGGCTTTAATGGACCCTCTTGGTCTCTATTGGTAATTGGTTCTATTGGTGGCTTGTTAACACCACTAAATCCTAATTGAACAAATGTCCCAAAAGCACTACAGGAAACATTTTTAATGGTTTTATTGGTTAAAAGTTTGTTTTATAATGTTTGTAATGGTATTTGAAACTGGTAACTGAACTGAGCTGGACTATGACATCTCTGAATTCAATAATGAAATGCCTTTAACTGAAAATTGAGTGCTTAATGTTGTCATTTAACAATATTGACACACTAATTTCCTATTTTTATATTGTAAAGTTGCTTTGACACAATCTGTATTGTAAAAGCGCCATATAAATAAAGGTGACTTGACAGGACTATTTGTAGTGGAAACCATTAGAATTTCTTTAATGGTCTCTATGTTTTTTTGTTTTAGTTTTTGAGAATTTTGTCTTTGAACTCTATTGTTGCAGTAGGCTTAATTCTACAGCAGCTGGTGAAGTGGATTTACTTCTTGTATAGTTAACGAAAGTTACCATGTGCATTGTAATGTTCAAAGCGGATGTCATAACAAATTTCAGTAGCCTGGGAAAAGTTTAAATGAGTGGTTCCTTCATAAATTCGTACGACTTGAACTTCACACTGTGGAAATACAACGGAAGACAGAAGACAACGAACGCAGTGCTGGCAGGTCTATATTAAACTGCAATATGAGAAATTTGAGCATCACACGCAAACATTGTAATGTGAAAAACCAACCTGAGTATTCATCTTTGAAAGAAAGTGAAAGGCATGACCTTTAGCATGTTAGCAGGAACTGCTACACTTGATTATATGCTGTTTGTTACAAATCATATGTTGACTCAAGTCTGTGCTGAGTGCACATATATGTGTCTGTGGTAGATGCTTGTTCGTTTCAGTGTGCGTAGTTTGTTGGTGCCCATGAAAACAGTGTATGTGTGTGTGTGTGTATTGTGTTGTGACGTATGGTGCAAACAGTGAAATGGATGGGAGCTGGCAGGCAGACAGTGTTGTTCAGTGAGGCAAAGTGCCAGTAAATTGTTTGTCTTCTGCAGTGCAATCCTATAATTCTTCTGGGAGAGGATGACATTGTGCTTGCCAAAGAGAATAATGATAAATGAGCTAAAATCAAACAGGGAGATTTTGGCATGCGTCCTGAGCAGCAGTATAATCTGAATACATTTGCTGTCCCCTGGCTGATCCTTGTCCCTCCTTCTCAGCACCATGCTGCCTTTAAGGTGTCTGACCCGTATTTCCACACAACGGCAGAGGACACATACAATAGTGCAAACATTTACATTTTATATCTGTGCCATTAATCAACATCTAGAACAATCTGTATTGTTTTCAGATGGGGGGAAGGGGCAGTGCGCTTACACGACTGACACATTCTGTTCAGTTTAGTATTGTCCCTCTCCTTTGCATCGAAGAACAATATGTCTGCCTGTGTGAGGGCTCCTATGTCCAGTAGAGTGTGTGTTTGTGTGTGTTTCACCATCTGTTTGGTCCCTCGAGTGTCATAGTGACATGGTTCCACCTTGCTAGCACCGGTCGCCAGGCATAAATGAGAATAAAGCTTAAATATGGTGAGTGTCTTAAAAACCTGCCAGGTTAAGTGTGGGTGTGTTTGTGGTTTTAAACATTTCATAAGAGGAATATGAGGCAAATCAGGCCAACTGGGAACCAGTAAAGCAATGAGGTGTGTCCAGAAAGAGCTTGGGAGCACTGTTAGAGACGCCCCTGGACCTAAACACACAATTACACAATTCAGCCCATTTAACACATCACCGCAGCCGTGGGAACACACACTGATGCTGAAACACTCGATGATATTACACACTGTTCATTTAAATGCATTTTTGCAGAGTAATAAATAAACATTAAGCTTGCACCCATACAAAAAAGCAGGCTACTATTTCATTATAGTGACCGTATGAGATAATAATACTGTGGTACTCCGAAATATACCATGTAACGAGTGATTATTATATTTACCAAGTAGCTCAGAGAATAGCTACCGAGAATACATGGTGCATGTGAAACACAGCACAGAAACAAAAAAATATTTATAGCATAGCTTGTTAGCAATATCACAGTAAATTTATATCAAACCATTTTATTTTTATAAAAAGGCATTCGCTATTTCAAATGTGATCTGATGATTTTTAAATTTTTATTTTTTTTACCTGGAATCTGGAAAAAATATACTGGATTTCAGCTGCTCATAGAACATGTGAATGATATGTGTTTATGTAATGAATTAATTGTGGTCGGAAGCATGAGATTTGGGATGAATGATGAACTAAAACCACACACCACAACAAATCACAGTACAGTACTGGGCAATACAGTACAATACATCACATCACAGGGTAATAAAAGCACTGCACAACTCATCACAGCACAGCACATCACATTACAATGCTTCACATCACATCACAATGCAAGGCAACACAGCACAACACATCACAAATCAGCACATGACAACATAGGGCAACAAAGCATAATACAGCATACCAGCATAACATACACCACAGACAAATATAATAAAACACATCACATCACATAACAGCATGACTAATTAGCGCAACACCTCACATCACAGGGCAACAAATCACAGCTAACAGGGAATATTCTTACAACTGTAGTTTTTAGAGGTTATTCTTATAGTAAAGTTTATGGAACGTTCTTACAACATTATTAATATTTGATATACATTGTCATAATGTTGAAAACGTTCTTAGAATGACATTCTCGGAATTTGTACTTGATGAACGTTCTCATAACACTGAGAGAAAACATTCTTAGAATCTGACGAATGAACATTGATTTTGGGTCAAAATAAAGTTAGTAGTATGATACCTTCAAATAACGTTAGAATCACAAAAAGAAAACTTTTTAACATTCTTAGAATATTACAAATAAACCTTCAAATAACGTTACATTTTGGGTGAAATAAAGTTAGAACAATGGTTTAAGAAACATTTTTGTAACCTTCAAATAATGTTATAATCACCTGCAATCACCTAAATTTGTTATGTGTTATAGCGCAACATATTCCAGCATAGCACAGTATAGTATAACTATCATAAACCACAGACAAATATAATAAAACAGCACAGCACATAACAGCACAGTGCAATACATGACATCACAGGGTAACATGGCACAATACATCATATCCCAGCATAGTACAGCATAACATACAATACAGCACACCATCATACACCACAGACAAATATAATAATCACACTCAAATTACATCACATAACAACACAACACATCACAGCATAACATACAACACAGAACACCACCATACACCACAGACAAATAATAATACACAAATCACAGCACATTACATAACAGCAGAGTGCAATACACCACACAACAGGGCAACACAGTACAACTCATCACATAACAGCAGATCACAGCTCAAGGCAATGCAGCATATCACAGAGCAACAGAGCACAAAACGTTACACCCCGGCACAACATATCACCACACTCCTCAACACAACGCAACGCAACGCTCACAACACTACACAGCTCACTCTGCTACAGCCTGCCTACCACAGACTCACTCTATCTCTCTCAGGATAATCAGTCTTATTCTGTGGTCTCTCTGTCTGTTCCACCATGTCTCTGTGCTATTTTAATATAAAGCTATAAACTACATTCCCACTATCATCACTCATTCTCTCGCTTCAGTCTCTGATCTGTGAGCCTCCGCTGTCAGTGCTGATTACATCAGTGTGTCTTTGTGTGTTTACACTTCTGTGTGAGTTTTTCAGCACAGCTGCTCCAATTTATTCAATACAAAAGAGAATCAGGCAGGACCTCACATCTACCTGTACATGTGCAATGCACATGCACAACCCTCTTATTATGTTTACAGCAACAAAAAAAAGGTCATAATGAGCAAGGCCTGCAATTTTAGATCAGAGATGTTTTTAAATCCATAAAAAAACAGTATATAATTTCCTGTGTGGAGGAACAACTATAAGCACATTATAATGTCGTTGATCTCAGACCTCATGAAACACAAGACACCCCTCAAACATTCCAGCGAGAGACATACACACTGACAAAGGAGTTGAAATGAAAGAAAGGCTAATCTAACAAAGCCATAAAGCAAACATAATATAGATTAAATACTAATTAAATGTAAACCTTTATGGTTCAACAAACAAACAATTGGACTGAACGTATGTTAATATGTATACAATCCTTCATCATAATAATAATTGCTGGAAAAGGAAATCAAGTTATAAGTATTTCCAGGTTTCAGTCATTCAGGGAACTTTATGTCTAAGATAAATGAGAGTTGTAATTTTTTTTTTTTTTTTCAGTCAGCGAGGAATGAGGATTGTGATCTGCTTTTGCAAACACAGAGAGATCTGTGCGTTACACAGCCGAATCTGAGCCTCTGGCAATATTGTCTCAGACCTTGTACTGCTATATAAAAAGTCTCTGGACACAATTTAATTTCTGTCAGAGCCGAAACAGAGCTAACACAATGGATTTCTTTCAGTATTTTGCTACTGCCTCAAACTGAGTGGCTTTGTTTGGTGCAATTGCACCCATTCTCTGTCTCTACCATTCATTCATTTGTTCCCTCTTTCTATCTCATCCCCTCTTTCTCAGTGTCTAACACACATAAATGGGATATCTTTTAGAAGTTCTGTACTATACGATGGTTCATTCATTCATTCAGAATCATTTGGACTAATATAAACTAATGTAACTTAAAATATACTGTCACAATTAACTGTCATTAATTGGACAGGCATGAGTTTTTTTGTATGAAGATATAGTTTTAAAGGGACAATTCAAGCAAAAAAAAAAAATGATGTCATCATTTACTCACCCTCATGTCGTTCCAAACCCATAAGACTTTCATTCATCTTAAGAACACAAATTAAGATATTTTTAATAAAATCTGAGAGATTTCTGTCCCTCCATTGACAGTCTTCGCAACTACTTTGACACTTCAACATATTCATGAAGAGATTGTAAAACCAATCCAATCGGAATTGAGTGGTTTAGTTCAGATTTTCTGAAAAGACTTTGAATTGTTTTATATTATATGATGAACAGATTTAATTTAGGCATTTATTCACATATTTACATTGATCAACGATCATAAACAGAAGCTTAACCATAAATGCTTGGTGGGGCAGAACAAATATTATTAGTGGTTGAAAGCACTATTAAAATCTTGAAAATCTAATAAAATAATGAAATCTTAAAAGCTCAAACATGCGTAACACATGAGAATGAACCTCATAACTGATGTGTGCGTTGATTGTGCATTGTTCATATGTGAAAAAAAGCCTAAATTAAATATTTTCTTCATATAAAGCAATCAAATCTCTTCACAATATTTGGGCTAAACCGCTCAATTCATATGGATTAATTTTACATTCTCTTTATGAACTTTTGAAGCATCAAAGTGGTGGTTGTGCATGACTGTCAATGGAGGGAAAGAAATCTCCTAGATTTCATTAAAAATATCTCCAGTTGTGTTACAAAGATGAACGAAAGTCTTACAGACTTAGAACAACATGAGGGTGAGTAAATGATGACAAAATTATAATTTTTGGGTGAAGTATTCCTTTAAGAAAATGGCTTGTCTTATGAAACACCATATATGAATATATCAGATACTCCAAAGGAGGCATTTCAGTAGACAGGCTGCCTTATTCCTACCTCTGAATAGTCTAGAGATGAACCAGGATCCGTTTTGAATGAATGGTCACAAAGTGAGAGAGATCTCAAGGCAGCATCAGTGTGCCAAGCTGTAGCACTTCATTAATCCCTACTGACACACTGTACCACAAATCAATCTCACAATCTGTATCCAAGAATGTGTATCACAGCTGACCATCATCTGCTAAAACAGTGGATTCAGCCATGAAAACAAACAATCTCCTCCTGAACCCACAAATACAAACCTACAGAAAACCGCCCTTCTGATCAGAAATACAGTCCAGAGGAATGCCTTCAGAGAATGCAAGAGATCAATGTTTGAAGCATTTCATCTGTAAGAAAAAATGTTGTGTATTTTCAGTTCTAGATGTTATCAAAAAAGTTCTCCTTCCTTGCAAGACTGCGTATGCTAACGGCCCACGGACGGCCACCCAGGACTCTCTATTGATCTGGCTGCAGTGTGATTAAGTACAGTTTTACATTAAGGTCACTCCAATGCCTCTCTTTTTTTCTCTCTCCCTGCATTCTTCTCTTTTTTTCCTAAAAGGGACACAAGTGCAATGACAGACTTTTCTTCAGCCTAAAGCTTAAGGGCCATGTGTATTATAGAGTGTTGTAGTCTTAGTCCAAGACCATATTGTCCTGGTCCCAGACCAGAAGCGGTCTCTGACGTTTGGACCCTACTGTATAATTCCCTTTCATTTCAGTGTACTGCACCAGCATACATATTCAGATAGTACAGCTTGAAGAAAATAAATGACCAAACCTATTTAAACAGACACATTATATAGCACATATAAACTCATTTTAGTCATATACTGCAAAATGTGACTTTAAATCACATTAATCAGTGCAATGAGAGAAAAAAGATGGGGATGAATACAGAAAGAGTATACTGTATGTGAACTTGGGTAGAGTGTGTGTGTGTGTGTGTGTGTGTGTGTGGTTGTTTGTTTGTTGTGTGGTGTGAAACCGGGTGTGTTCATGCGTTTGTGCATGTGTGTGTATGTGGTTAAATGTTTTATTTAATTTGGTGCGTTTGGTTGTCCTGCCCAGCGGTGCCAAAACGATCATTTCTGGACTGGCAGGTGATAAATAACACTCTCTATTATGATTAATACTGTTCGCCAGAGAAAGAGAGAGAGAGGGAGAGAGGATAACAAACATTCTCAACTAAAACAACACATCCACCAAGCAGGCAGGGAATAATTGTTGCAGTATCATGGGAACTAAGATGGAGAAGAAAAAAGCTCTCCTTTCTCATGTAAAATTCCACCACATAAATAAATTTAATTCTCAATGTTTATTATGAACTCACAGGTATAAAGACAGAATAAGAAAGGTATGACATAAGAAACAAGTTATTTTTGTACTGTTGTAATGTGTTGGTAAAGATGTGGTTGACTCCAACTGATTACTGAGTATAAATTACCCATAAGTTTTTTTTATTTGTTTTTTTTATTCCTTTTTTATTTTTAGTAAGTAGGCAGAAAATGACAGGTACAGGGTTGGGAGAAGAGAGTGGAAATCACCTGAGCTGGATATTAACTTTCTTTACAAGCACATAAGCTCTATACATGTACAGTCATTGGCTCTGACTTTAGTTTATATTTAAAAAAAACAAAAACTGGTTACACTTTATTTTAAGGTGTCCTTGTTACAGTGTAATTATACATTTAAATACTGAGTAATATTAGTTAACTACATGTATTTACCATATCGTTAGGGTTAGGATTAGGGTTTGGTTTAGGGTTACTTGCATATAATTATGCATAATTTATTGTTATTATAATAGCAAGTATAACGTGTGTCAAGAACACCTTAAAATAAAGTGTTACCAAAATTTTCAATTACACTTCAGTTTAGGGACCAGTTCTCACTATTAAATAGTTGAATGTATATTACTAGCATATTCGCTGTTTATTAGTACTTATAAAGCACATAATGCCTTATTCTGCATGACCATATTTTAGATCCCTTAATCCACCCCATACATAAACTTAACAACTACCCTACTAACTATTAATTACTAGTAATTAGGAGTCATAGTTAATAGTGAAAACGGGACCTTAAAAATGAATTTTTATTTTTATTTTTCCCACACATTTTCTTTAAAGCCAGCCTGTGTGCCGAAACACGTCTGTTTATAATAAAATATTTCAACAAGCATTGCTGTTTTATTTTCTCTACTAGTGGATAGCTACCATGCTTTTTTGTAGTGAAGCTGCACCAGAATATTTGCTATAACTTTACTAATGCATTTAAAAACTGCAGTTGTGGTACTTGAACTCGACTGCAGTTATAAACGAATTCGGACTCGGACACACTTGGGTGGACTTGTACTCAAACTTGACATGGACTCAGGTTTTTTGGACTCAGATTACAGTCAAATACACATCATGTATAACATTAAATGAAAAGAAGTAACAATATAAAATTAAGATATAAGACATTAATATACATCTACCACTCAAACTCAATTGATTAAGGATTTGGACTCAAGTCAAACTCAACAAGATGGTCTTAGACCCAATACTGCTATTTCATTCCTGGGTCAGTTTTGACCCAGTTGAACATGAGCTTATAAAACAGTCAGAACTTTTTTTTTTTAAACATATTTCAAGTAAAACTATATTTTATCTGATCATTAACTTCTTAGTAATAATGAGTGAATGTTAAAAAGTCTCAGTTGTACTTGAAGTGCATTTTTTAAAATGGTTATATAAATACATAAAACTGACCTGAATGTAGTAGGAGGTTTACTGTTGACTATAATACTGTATCTGGTACTTGTTGGTATATATACTTAATCTGGCTAAAAAGATTGTGTGAAAGTAATCTCCAGCCAGTACTTATTTCTTTTACGTGCTCATTGTAGAAACCTGGTATGTGGTTCTAAACATTATTTTGTTTTGTGCAAAACCCGAGTACTCCAAAACTAAGTCGGACTCAGTGTTTTAGAATATAAGCTCCTTAGTGTTGTCGATGAGAGTTTCATTGTTGCCATGTTATTCCTATGTGATTTATTACATAAACACAATTTATCTAATTTCCGTCCATCATAATCTCCTCTTGTCCTCAGATTCTCTTGTCAGTTTTGTTCATCTGTGGTCCACACAATGACCGAAGCCATCCATCCCAGAGTGGATCCTTGCTTTGACCCCGGTGTCTGGTCCAGATAGTGACCCCAGCAGGGTGAGGCGCTGGTCACCGACGGCCTAATGAGTTCACAGTTTCTCAGCTGAAATGAAGGACTGTTGATTGAATTGTGTGTGTGAGAGCTGCAGGCTACAGGCTGGCTTTGTGCTCTCAGAGCTGCTGTCCAGTGTCACATAGAGGGCAATGTTGTGGCAAGATGACCTGGGTGAAGCTTGAGGGTTAAGTGGTGTCACAGTGCATGTTCAGCCTCTGCAACAGTCTGCCTGTAGGCGAGGCTTGAACCCGGTACTCTGAGAACCAGGCGATGTGGTGCCTGACTTGACTGAGGATAACCAGAGAGTGACTGACCATCTCCAGTCAACAAACTAAAATGTCTCAAAACATCCCAATATTGGCTAGGTTAGCTGCAGAGACTGAAACTGTGAATATGGAGCTTTAGTATGATGTACTTGCACTTTGTGAGAGCTGCTCATTACCGATATTATTGCATTTCTAAATTCATCTGGTCATTTCATTATTTAACATAACTAATAAAATACATAGAAATCAGTTCACACTCATGACATTTTTAAATAAAATAATTTAATTTTAGACAGACAGGGAGATATGACCGCCGCTGTCCAATGTCCACTGAGAAATAAATTTTGGGGTGGGATCTTTTGACTTGCCAGTGAGCAACCAACCAGAACACTCTAGCAACCATATGTGCTAAAAATTGCTGCAGAACACTGTAAGAAAATGTGTAGCAATGCCTTGGAAAACACCTTAGCATCATGGCACTGATTTTTGTACAGGCAAGCACCACTAACTTTTTTCCCTCCAAATAATATATACATCTACTTAGAAATCATTGATATTTGGGCAATGTTCTTAAGTTACATTAGAGTGATGCTCTTTTTTACTATTCTTGTACCATTTAATACCAGAAGTCTGTTTTCAGATTGCTAACAATTTCCAAGTGCTTCAGGAGTATTTGACATGCTCAGACATGTCAGTGTCTGGCTCCTGTCTAACTTGCTTCTCCTTTCAGATTTATCTGGAGATCAGCCGCTACTTTTGTGCTCACTTTTCTTTGTGAGGGTATCATGCTTAATATTAGACACTTTTATGATCTTAAAATGTAATATTGCATATCTTGCTGCTGGCTTTGTGGTATGACTGCTGGGAATCCAAAGGCCAAGAGTGTATATCTGTTGGCTATGTTTGGAATAGCATCTACCATTCTATTATAACCATTTTTGTAATAATTTATATACTATATCAACTGCAGGTTTTTTATTTATTTATTTTATATTCATATGCATGGAATTGCATTTGCAGTTTACAAAATATGCAGTAGTCTGGTAGAGTATGCATGGGATACTGTAGCCCACAACCCAGTTCAATGCAGTACATTTGAGTTAACCTTACATTTCCAGGGACACATTAACCAAATATTACATTTTATCTCTTATAATTTGGCTCATTATATTCTCAGATAATCATATTTTTGGGCCATATTTTGGATTAAAAATTAATTGTAACACCCTGAAGTAAAGGTGTTACCATGACCATGATGTTACCATGACCTGTGACCATGTAACTACAATGTGCTGTAGCATACTACTACCAACTGAATGTTTTTTATTATTATATTGAGATATTATTGCTGTATAATGTCACATATAGTGCATATTGTATGCTAGTATTCCATGCCAAATTACTCCATAGCATTTGTGTGTGTATTTGAGGGGTTTGTTCTGCACAGAAGAGGCTTTGTACCACATCAAAGACAAAGAAGTTTCCAGACGTTCCTCTCTGTACTGTACAGCTTTAGTTCAGCTGCTGCTAATGATTCATGTTCAAACTGAAGGAGTACAGACCTCTGGCACCTTTTACCCTCAGTGCCCTTCAGTGCACTCAGTAATTTGTCAGGATTCAGCCACTTCAACATTCTAATAATGGTGTTGATGAAGATCATCATATTGGATACTCTGACTACCAGCCCAGATCCTCTTATCCACAGCATTTAATATTTAGAGAGTTCAGTTTCCCATGAACCCATGTGTTCTGTCAGAGACACGCCACATAAATAATAATATTCAGCATTGCACCTGGAAAGGAAGTCCTGTCTCACACACACACACACACACACACACACACACACACACGCACACGCACATGCACAAACACACACACACACCAAAAAATAAATAAATTAAAAACAAAATTGCTTCTAGGTTGAATATTTTTAAGTTTGTTTAGATATGTTTACTGGAAAACAGCAAAAATGCAAGTGCAATGTTGAAACTAGATTAAAAAAGTTTGTCAAGACAAACTTTAGGTTGGCTTGAGAAAGCCTAGCCTGAAAGTTTAAAGCAGATGTAAAAGCCTGAAGTTTGAACATTTAGATAGATTAGATAGATGTTGATAACATGTTTCTAGTATGATTAACATGTTTTTAGCATGATTAATCTGTTACTAGCATGTTTCTATCATGATTTGCAAGTGACTAGCATGTTGCCAGCATGACTAGCAAGTGACTAGCATGTCCCTAGCATGTTTCTAGCATGATTAACATTTGACTAGCATGCTACTAGCATGACTAGCAAGTGACTAGCATGTAACTAGCATGATTAGAATGTTACTAGCATGTTGCTAGCATGATTAACATGTTACTAGCATGTTGCTAGCATGATTAGCATTTGACTATAATTTTACTAGCATGACTAGCAAGTGACTAGCCTGTCACTAGTATGATTAGAATGTTACTACCATGTTGCTAACATGACTAGCAAGTGACTAGCATGTTGTTAGCATGATTAACATGTTGCTAGCATTACTAGCAAGTGGCTAGCATGTCCCTAGCATGTTTCTACCATGATTAGCATGTTACTAGCATGTTGCTAGCATGATTAGCAAATGACTAGCATTTTGCTAGCATGTTTCTAGCATGATTAGCATGTTACTAGCATATTGCTAGCATGATTAACATGTTACTAGCATATTGCTAGCATGATTAGCAAGTAACTAGCATATCGCTAGCATGTTTATAGCATGATTAACATTTGACTAGCATGTTACTGCCATGACTAGCGAGTGACTATTATGTTGCTAGAATGATTAGAATGTTACCAGCATGTTGCTAGCATGGCTAGCAAGTGACTAGCATGTCGCTAGCATGTTTCTAGCATGATTAGCATGCTAGTAGCATAATGCTAGCATGATTTGCAAGTTACTAGCATGTTGTTAGTATGTTTCTAGCATGATTAGCATGTCGCTAGGATAGATAGATAGATAGATAGATAGATAGATAGATAGATAGATAGATAGATAGATAGATAGATAGATAGATGATAGATAGATAGATTACAAATATTAGATGAGTTTGAATGAGTTTGAAAGTATAGTACATAGAAGGGAAGCTTGATTGAGTCTAATGGGCTTCAGTTTGTTTACCTTTGAATTTTGACATTGAATTGTGAGTTGGAGTTTGAATAGTCTTGGCTCATCTGAACATTTCATCAATGTGAGTCTATGAGAGTTTTATTATATTTAATCTTCATTTTTTGTGAAAACTATAAGTCCGATCAGTCTGAAGAGATATAGCAACTTGAGTCAGAACAGTCTGAAGACCTGGGCTGAGTTTGGTGGTTCTAGCTTGAAAGCTCTAGGAGAAGATGCGTTCAGAAATTTTAGACTCATAAGAATAAGAAGAAGAAGCTTAAATAGCAGATCAGTAGGTTGACTTTCTCAAGCCAACCTAATAACAGCTCTAAATGTATGTAATTAACTAAAACTAAAAACTCACCTTCCAACTGGAACTGAGTATTAAGTGAAACAGAAATCGTGAGAGAGAGAGAAAGGGAGAGTGGTACTGTGCCCAGTGTGAGGTCTGATGCTGAAAATGAAGTGTACGGGGAAGCTCTCTGGTCCACATCAGCTGCTGGCATTTTTGTAACTACATTAAATAAACCTCAGAAGGGTTCAGTGATGCATTTTTATTATCACAATTTATTATACACTCCCCTAGTTAACCACAGGTCCAGCTGTCATTAACACATTAATTAGAATTTCCTCACTTTGTGTGTGTGTGGTTGTGTGAATATGTGCATGATAACGTTTGTGTGCAGGGGTGAAACGAACCTTCCCTCCAGCCTACATGAATCACTGCACCATTTTTTTTATTATTATTATTATAATTTTCTGCATAACGTCATATTCTCTTGTAGAGCTTGTGTTTGTCTCTCCTGTGTTCTGTAGAGAGGGACAGTACTCCTCTGTCAGCAACTGTCACCTCTAATTTACCATTAACCCTCTTGAAGATATGATCTTGAATCCATTTTAATTTGATTTTTAAAAATATCACTGGCAAATGGCAAACTGTTATACTCCCACTAATTACTTATAAAAGAATACACCACACACTTTTCTATTGAAAAGACCAGCGTGGTCACCAGCACATTTGTTTTGGATGCTGGTGTGGCTTTGCAATAGCTTAACCAGCAAATCTCTCTTGGTCAAAGTGTTTGTTAAAAAAAGATAATATGGTTGATCGGCATTTAACAAGATGCCCATGCCGGATTACTGCTAGACCAGAACCAAATCTCCACTGATCAGTTTAAACCAGCGTGGACCAGCATGGAAATTCATTTGGTCAAAATGTTTTACCTGTACTCCTTCTGTTAATTGTAAGTTGTGAGCAGTTGGAAAGGTATCAGCATAAAAGACTGAGAGTTGTGTTTTCTGGCACTGAGTTATATGTAATGCAGTTAAAGTTGCATATAATGAATCAAGTCAAGTTTGCATTAACATCACCTATACTGCTGTGTTTTTAAATAAGTGATTTCACTCATGCTGTTCCTCATTGCTGAAGTCAAGAGTCATTTATTTACCACATGCCTTTTTCTGACTGTGCTCAGTCTATGAAGAACAAAACAGGTGATAACAATCCTGATCGCTGTAAATGGTAGAGATGCATCTACTTTCTTCACAGATTCTGGCTTCAACAGGGCCACACACAAACTGTATCTTAATACAGCTGTCACCTGATTACATAACTCAGTTGGGTCCAATTGTTCTCCTAGAGAACCAGTGTCCTGTAGAATTTAGCTCAAACCTGCCCCAACAGACCAGACTATATGTTTCTAGTAAAGACCTTGCATAGCTGGTTAAAGTTAATTTAAATTGGAATTAAATATTGTGGAAAGTGGAGCAACAGCAATTTCCCAAAGCATCCAAACTCCTGCTTTTCCATTTCAAACTAATTTTATGGTTAAAGATGTGGTCACATTTACTTTTGTTTGATAAATCTTCATGGGCCAAATCTACTCATTTTTGATAAGAATCCACAAGATCAGGAATTTCATGTGATTATTAATTCACGCTTCTCCAGTGAGGTAAGTTTATTCCCGAGGCAAAGAAGGCTGTGTGAGATTCTATTCATTGATCGCTCTGAAAGAGTGAGCTGTGTGATAAATGTATGTTACAGTGATCTGAGTGATAGATTTTGCTCTGAAGTAAAACAGCTGATTGATTTTGCTTAGAGTGTTACAGTTCGGATGTGATGCAAGAGTGGCTGTGTGACAGAGTTTTGATGAACCAGGCCCAGGCCCTTAAAAGCCTCGCTGAACACGAAAGAAAGAGAGAAAGTGTGAGAGAGAAGAGGAACATTTTTGGGAAACAACGCCTGCGGGGAGCACATGGATCAGTCAGCAGAATTTTTCATATTTTATATGGCTCCTCTACTCACACAGGTTGTCTGTTGTGAGGTCTGAATAGTGATCCATTCACACGCTTTTTTGCAGTGAACTGGACATAACAGGCTGAGTGCTCACAGGGTTTGAAGTTAACAGAACCTACCAGATATTATGCAATGGACTGACTTCAACTACCCACCTGTTATTCAATGGTGTTCCACAGGGATCGGTACTCAGTACTATTCTCCCTTTACACAAAATCACATAGCAAACTCATCAACTCTCATGGCTTTTTCTACCATTCTTACACATGTGATTCTCAGTTTTCTCTTTTCCACACCTCTTAATTTCAATAGACAACAAAATGAATTTACCCACACAGAAAGATAAGAATGTCACAAGACAGAACCTCTGCAGACTCAGACCAGTGTAAAACTAAACTGCTAAATTGAAATGAAAGTTCTGGAGGTGCGTGTTCATTTTAGCCTGTTTGTTCAAATGTAAAATATTAGTTTACATTACTAAATTAACCAGAATACATCAATTTAGTTGCTCTTTACAATTCTTCTCGATTGCTAACACACAATTCATGAAACAATTCACCATTTTCTCACAACCATAAACACAATCTCAAAACTACACACCAACTTGTGCAAACTTCAGGGTCGAAGTCAAACATTTTAGTCAAAAACATATTCTCTTTTGTCAGAATCTAATCTTTGGCCTCAGATGACACACAAACCTGTCAAATACACAGACTATTTTCCTGACAAGAGAACACTGTTCTAGTGAGATCAATTCAAAACACTGTTACAAAAACCTCCTTTTGGGAAACGGGAAACTTCTTGCTATTCAATGACTGTTACAGTATGCAGCATAAATAGAGCGGTGCAGATACAGTAAAATGCACCAATAAACTTTAAGAAAAGTTTACTTTCATTACACTACTGTAAAGTTTTCTTACAGTAGATGAATAGCACTAGAAGAGAAAAGTTCAAAAACCAAACAACAGAATATACAGTAAACACATTGGAAAATACTGTCCGTTACTGTACAGCAATAAACAAATAAATAAATTCTGCATCCTCTGCCAAGTTGCATTACAGTATTGGTAACATCCTTATTTGTTATACTATAGCAAAATATGTTTCCTCCCCTAGACAGTCAACTCTCAGTTCTGCACAAATACATGTAAGAAGTACTTGCTACAAATCAATTCAACAGTTATGAGTTTGAGGGTGTGTGTGGTACAGTATTTACAGTGCAAAGAATAATGAAAGTCTTCTCATCTGAAATACTGCTATATGTACTGCAAGTGTACTGTGTAAGTAGTGTACAGTAAATAGCTCTTTAAGGTAACAATTGCTATGTGTTGCAATTTATTTCAATAGTGCACTTTAGAATTTCTACTAACTATAAATAACTTTGCAACTACTTCTCAACTAACTCTCATTAAAGTTTTAGCATACTGTTAGGTTAAGTTAAGTTGACGTACTTACAAAGTTACTTATAGTCAGTAGATTGTCTGTTGGGGATAATCAAAATAAAGTGTTAGCATATATTAAACAAACAGTTTACTTATAATCTAATGAGAGTTAGCTGGAATGCAGTTGCAGTTAATTAGAGTTAGTAGAATGTCTAAAGTGGACTATAGAAATAAAGTCTTACCCAAAAATAAAGTCTCACAGAAAACACACACAGCACCTTTTAATAAAATTACCTTCCATCAGAAAGCTTATCCTGAATCTGACCTGGGATTAGAGAAAGCAGCTAAATATTAGAGAGAAGAAGAAAACTATGCAGTTAGCGCGAGGGTCAGGAGACCTGCTGCATTCATGAGCAGCTCAACCTTAATAATACACTGAGACAGCACTACTCAGCTCCATCTTTCATTTATGAGGGAGAGAGAGCGAGAGGGGGTAGGATGAGGCCGTTTCATTAAAGATTAATTAAGACAAATGCAGGGACAACACTTACCTCCAATCGCTTCAGTGATCTCTGCACACTCTCTGTTACACACATAGAGGGATAGAGGGAGAATGAACAGGGACAGATGCAAGAGGAAAATGACAGCAGACGCTCAGTTTCTCACAAAGGTGATTTCAGAGAAAATCAACCTAAAAAAAAGAGCAGATTAACAATAAAATAAAAAAATAAAATAAAATAAAAAATAAATAAATATAAAAAATAAAATAATAATAATAAAAGAATTATTAAATAAAATAAATTAAATTAAATACAAAATAATAAAATTAATTAAAATAAAATAAAATAGTAATCTGACAATCTGGCTTCAAAGGTGAAAACCATTCATATATATAAAATAAATATTTTTTAAATATAAAAATAAATAAGGTTTTCACAGGATTAGTGTTGGGGCTATAGTAATGATGCACCTCCATTTAGCTTGGTGTGCTGTGTATGGTATGTTTTTAGTTATTTTATATATAAGTTTGTGGTTTGTGTGTGTGTGTGTGTGTGTGTGACAGTGAATGGAACTGATGAGGTCAGTCTAGCTCCCCCACACCACAGCACTAATCACAGCACTGAAGAAACACATACATCATCTGACAGAACTACTGCTGGCATCCTCTCTCTCTCTCTCTCTCTCTCTCTCTCTCTCTCTCTCTCTCTCTCTCTCTCTCTCTCTCTCTCTCTCTCTCTCTCTCTCTCACACACGCACACACACCATATCACTCCACACTGGACAAATGACGTCCAGACGTGCGTGTGTATTCCTGCAGATGGTCGTGCATCTTCACACAGAAAGAGCTGAGAGTGCCGTTTTCACACACATCTACTCCCACTGCTCCTTCACTCGCTCTGTTTCTGCTACTTTCTCATCTCTCCCTCTATCATCCTCAGAGTAGGAGGTGTGATCAGGGAATGGAGAGAAGGGGATGGCGTCAGGTTTTTTTTTTTTTTGAGGCACATTTCTTGACACATTGGACCTCAATGCTTACAATAATCATCAACCAGTATGTCAGTATGCCATACTTGAGCATACCGTAACCCAACCTGAGGATATATGTAGAAAATATAAATATATGACATATACTGTAAGACATAAAAATTAATGTTTATTAAGGGAAACAAATGAGACCGTTGTGTCTTCAATTTCAATATTCCGACATAAAAAAAATACATATACCTAAACTGCTAAAATGTAAAGTGCAGAGTGCTGAGATAAGTTGTAAAAAATAATAGAAAATATATAAATTTAGATTTTGCACACTCATTTTTTTTTGCACTAATCTTTGTTAAAATATGATGAAAATTCAAAAATAGCTGCTATGCCACCCTTCATGACCAGCTTTAACTTTATTTTTGATTAACATAAACAGAAAACACTGTCATTTAAATCACCAAATAAAACTGGAGACAAATATAAAATAAATAAACTAGTGTTGCACACTGGGTTTGTCAGTCATGGAAACACTCTCATGGCAATTCAGAGCTATTTTATGGTATAGTGATATGTTGGCAAATTCATATGAATTGGTACAATTTCTTTTGGCATTGTACATTTAGTACAATCTGCTCATGCCCCACTAAAGGTGGACCTCCACGTGTATTTTCTTTTTTGTCTCATATTTCCATACAATTCAAATTGTACAAAATCATGATTGCCAACTTTTAAAACAGATGTCATGAGTACAGGATAGTCATGATATGATTGTATGAAATAACATATAATTTACCTCATTTTTCCCTGGAAATTCTTTTATATTTTAACACAGGGACTTCTTCTCTTACCTCACCATTCTGCTGGTGTCACATATGATACCGATTTCACCTTGTAGATCATTTAGGTCACATTGATTGTTTAAACTTATGGTGATATAACACTGTCCTATAAATATTTTATGTTTTGCATCTTCTGAGCATTTGTGTGCCTGGGCCTACTCACTCAAAGAAGAAGTATATTTCCAAATAATTTTCCATCAAGTAAAAGACTGTGTTTCTAATGTTGTTTAAAGGAAATGAACTATTCCTTACATAAAGCACTGTGAATAATATAATTAATAATGTTAATCAATCTGGTGTTTTGTTTTTGTCTTGTTAAAATACACTTACACTGTATTTTTGGTCTATAAAACATTACATATTGAATAAAGAAAATGATGATAGCTGGCACTGTGGTTGACATCACTTTGCCTGCAAAATCTCATTGCTGTGCCACATTTCTCTTTTCCATGGTGCGTCTCATTGCAGGACAGTGGGAATAATGGTCGTACTTTACCAGGAATTTGGCATTGTAACACTATGCTTTAAAAAATGTTTACCCTTCCATATAGAAAACAATTTACCATCTTTACAAATCTTCACAGTGGAAGGTATGTATAGAAATTCGTGATGCTTTCTTCCTTATTTTGAGCTCTGTTATGTAAGGAATGTTTGAATTATTGGAAAATAATGCACACCTGAGGTGGTAACACAGAAGGCACAGATAAACAACAGTAGTTTGAAATTGGTTTGAGCAAATGTTAAATTAGAAAGAAATGCTTAGCATTCTCATGTTACATTGTTGGACCAAAACAACGTGTTAAAGAAGCGTTGAGGTATGCGATGGTCTCAATGTCTTTTTAGACAATAGATAACCTTATACTAAATTATACTTATTATAAGAAAAGTACTGGTATTGCTTTTCTTGTCTAACAACATGCTAACTTGACAGCTGTGCAGTATTTTCTTCTCATAAAAAATTTGAAGAAACTACCTGGTCATTTATCAATAAAAACCCCTGTTATATAATGTTTCATTTAAATCTGTAATAAAATAAGATAAACGTCTCTCTCCTTCACACAAAGTCAAATGCTACCTGCAAATCCTGCTGCAGTTCATGGCTCAAGTTTCCAAATCAGTAACTCGATTAATTTCATTTCATATGGTTTCAGGTGTTGTGTTTGGTTTGATATCATTTTCCAGTTGAAAACAATCTCAGTGGCACATGAGCCTGTTCATGGCTGGGGTGCATGGAGCAGTACACAATAACAGCCAGCACTTGGAGGCATTCTGCAAACAGCTGAAAAGAAAAACAGTTTACACAGCTAGATGAATCATACATGCACTGGAGCATGTCTGAAATGCAGCATTTGTTTTAGTTTCGTTTGGCTGGCTGAAGTCGGTCTCCTCGTCTGCCCCTGCTCATTTGAGCTGTGCAGTAGGGTGTGTAATGATACACTGAGTACCTTCTGATTGCATGATTGTACAGCACAGGGAGAGGTGAAATGCTGTTGGACGTTTGCAAAACAATTTCTTGTTATGAATATTGTTGGCTTTGAACGGAAAAACAAAGTTGACATACACTGTAAAAAATCTGTGAAATTTAAAGTACTAAACAGTAGCTGTCGTTGCCAGAACATTTTAGGGTTTAGAATTTAATATACATGTACATTTACATTTAAAATATTTTATATACTGAAAAATATTACAATAAATATGCTAAAAAGTGATATAATGTTACAGCTACCTTAAAAACACAGGTGGTTAAGTGAAAGGAAAATGATGAATCAAAGTTCATTAAAGTTCAGCTTTTCAACATACTGAAGTAAATACAAATATATCGAAGGTACACACAGTGTCCTATACACACAAATACAAAAAGCCGTCATGGTAACACACTTGACACTAAAATAATGCAATAAACGTTTATTTAACAGCATAAGATGTAACATAAAACCACAACATACATAACTGATAAGAAAAAGAAAAAAAAAGAAAACTAAGAAACTATTATTTCAAATGTTATTTTGATGGGGGGGGGGAACTGTCAGAGAGGAAGTTCTGGGAATTGACACTAATCAGGTTAGACGCCATATTGAATTTAATGCAGATCAAAATGAGGCTGTGAGGGATGGACTTACAGTCTTTACAAAGGCACTGTTTAAAAGTTCTAGATCATATATTATTCACAGCTCACAACTACTGAAAGTTTTTATTTTTTCCTGCTAATCAGTCGGTAAAACAGTAAAATCCACTGAATTCACTGTACTTCTATCCCTCACACCCTCATTTTCACTCCTGTAAATTAAATATGGCTCCACCTTAATAACAAATAATAAAAAACAAAAAATAACAAAAACTTGAAAAAAAACAAAAAAAAGTGAAATTAATAAGCGTCAGTTTGAAGGAAGAGCCTATGCACGGTGACAGGACAAATGGAAAACAACATACATTGCGCTACTTATTTGAAAAAGTAACTCAGATATTTTGTTACTAGTTACTTGAAAAAATAAATTATGTAACTTGCGTTACTTGTAATACATTAGCCAAACACTGCTTACCGCGAACCAATTAACTAACCGAGGTCTTTACCATTGCATGTAACATTATATCCATTTTTACAGTGTATCCATTTCATATACGTAAACGTCAACACAGAAAGCAGGCATTGTAGCAGTGATAAACAGTGAACATGAGTCCTGTAACCGACTGAGACGGGTTAGATGGAGGACAACCGTGAGTATGTATGACTGCTGTGTGAACGCTCGGAGAAGAACAAGTAGCATCTCAAGAATGCCCAAGATAAACATATATTATCGGTGGCAATGGTGGCGCTGTGTCCAGATACTAAGAGATAGTGTCATCGAAGTGAGCAGCATCCCCCAGAAAACACACACACATGCTGTCACACACCACCACAGGACTTCACCATCCCTGAATTCCTTCATAGCAAAAATCACTTTCACACACCGTGCTTTCACACACCTCAGTGATTAATGAATTACCTCCTTTTCATTTCGACACTCAGAAGGTATCTTTTAATTTGCATACGCAGCATTCAGCCCGGTCCGCAGGCCTAACTGCCCGAACTGTATTAAATGACAGCTTTAAAACCCCCTCAGAGTGGAGGCAGTGAAGGGCAGTAAGTCAGCAGTGAGGCAGGGCAGTTCCTGTGAGCGTGATAATTAATGTATGCCTCCAAACCATGAGGCGAAACCCGCCTGAGTACAGCTGGAGAATAAAAAAAACCTCCTCAGTGACTAAACTGAGTGCCGCTGCACGGTAACAGATTTATTTTTAGTTCGCACACCTATTTCGCCAGCCCCTGGAGGAGCTGGCAGAGTTTGGCTATCTGCTTAAGGTCATATGCCTGACTGCAAAATGGAAAACAAAGTAGTCGCACATACGCTCAGGTGAACTGAGCTCCGTTTCTGGTTATTTTCTTAGGAGGACCCAGCGGGCCGAGTTTGTGTTCAGAAGAGCCGGTCTGCATACGATGAGATCTGGCTCCGTCCCTCAGTCTGTCTGGAGCCAAACAAACTTTGGGGAAGGCCTTAAGATTGATCACCATGCATTTATTTAAACAAACATCAAGCGTATGAATCAAGGTAATTCCTTTGATGTGCCCTCAAAAACCACTTGAGTGCGTTCCTCATGAATCAGCAGAAGAGAGGTGCCGTGCCTGTCTTAGAATCGCAGAATGATATAAATCATGTAATTACGGTGTCAGTGTGGCGTTTAGACTCCTGATCAGAGAGATAAAACCCTGCTGCATCTTTGCGCTTAGCTAAGAGAGTTTATGCATGGAGGCTTAGCAACCACACACATACTTCCTAATTGCCCTGAAAACCACATAAAACTTTTTTTACACACAGAGCTGTTTTTGCGTTCTTGCCCCGGAGGGCACTAAAAAGCACAAATCACTTACAAAAATGTACCAGGAAAATTAGCTTCTGACACAATGGTGCAGCTGCTATTGTTACTATAGTACAATGGGGTATTGGCCAACATTGCTGTAAAAAGAAAGAAAGAAAGAAAGAAAGAAAGAAAGAAAGAAAGAAAGAAAGAAAGAAAGAAAGAAAGAAAGAAAGAAAGAAAGAAAGAAAGAAAGAAAGAAAATTGAATACATTTATAAATAAGAAAAATAAATGAATGAATTGAATGAATGAATGATTGATTGATTGAATGAATGAATGAATGAATGAATGAATGAATTGGAACAAGGAGAATTAAGAAGGATTATAAAGTTCTGTCAACATGCCTGGTTTAAACTCTAAAATGAAAGAGGCATTTTACATTCAAAATTTATTTTTTAAATTTATTTATTTAAAAATAAAAAGCTTATTTATATAGGATCCTTTTTTTATTTTATATTGAGACATTATTGAGCACATTCACCTCTTCACTTATTTTCAGCAGCGTTCTTTAATGTGAATAAAATAAATTTCTTTACTATAATGCAAGATTTTTTTTTTAATAATTGCATAGTATATTTGTACAATTGTAAGCTTACATCATGGTGGTTCTACTTTATTATAATTTAATTTATACAGATTTTTAATAAAAACTAAATATTGTTTAAACTAAAACAGCATTATTATTTATTTTCCTTTTCCTTTTCTTTTCTTTTTTGGGATAATTCAACATCTAATGTCCTTGAAAATGTCAATGGTCCTTAAATTGGCCTTGTTTACTTTATAGAAAATATAATTTCTCATTGTTTTATTTTATACTTGAAGGGTATCCAATGCATTATGATTGTTGAGTAATAACAAACACCTTAGTAAAAATGGCATTTTGGTGGAAACTTTTGTTTGATTCACAATCAAAGAGAGACTAATCTATTCTATAGCTGTGTTATTTATCAGCAACCTTTGCTTAAAATGTGTGAGAGTGTGTGTTTGTGAGCATGCACACACACACACCAGCACTCTACAGGGCAGCTGATCGTACAAAGCCGTATTGGCCATGATATACAGCGGCTCCTCTCAACGCTGCTCTAAACATCACTGTTTGAATGTGTCAGGTGGTGATGGAGAGCAGCACTGTCTCCAAAACGCCTTTGAACGGCAGTCATTCAGCATGGAAACCAGTGCTCTCTCTCCTCGTGTGGTTGCAAACTCCAACCGTAACATCAGAGCACCAGCTAGAGCAGCTGCAGAGAAAGAGAGAGAGAGAGAGAGAGAGTTGAATATCATGTGACCTGCTGAAACAGATCCGGGTGCAGATGAAGGAGAGGGGAAGAGAAGTAATGAAGATGGATCATTGCGATGTCTTTATTTCTCATTCAGTTAACAGCCAGCATATGCTTTTATTACCACCAGAGCTCACCTCTCGGCCCTCTCCGCCCGCAAAGCACGCCCTCTCTGCCTCCACACACACACACGCTCAGCCGGTCTTGTTTGTCTGTGTGGGTAATGTATGTTAGAGAAAATGTGCCAGTGTAGTAGTTCTGGACTAACTGTCCTCCACAGGGATGCACACAGATTCACACAAACAAACACACACGGGCTGGGATGTGTGTAACTGGGCCATGTTTTTGAGTGTGTGTGGGTCTCCTGTCCTCTATCAGGATGAATATAATTCGGCTCACTGTTGTTGCTCTGTGTGGGGCTGCAAGGGCTGTAAAATAGGCTCATGCAACATGAGCTCTGGGAAATATGGATCTCTTGAATGGTTTCATGTGCTCTCGGCCCACAGATAGTCCCTTTACTGACCGTCTGATGCTTATTCTACTGGAACTGGAAAATACTTTCTTGATCTGGAAAGATTTAATCTGACCGGCTTTATCTATTTCAGATAAAACCTGAAGGGCACATAAAAACAACACAAACAGTGGTTAGTTGCATTATATGATGATCAAATGGTTCTATATCATGGACCAGATTCAATAATCTCATCATATAACTATTAAAAAATTAATTTATTAATCTATATGCTAACAGAAATTTAACATCCAAAAGGTTCCATATATACTCTTAATAGTGTTTAAAGTGAACATTGAAGTGATTCTTTCTAAATAAATATACAATACAATTAAAATGTTTTTTTAATTAATTATTTTATTCAGCAAGGCTTCATTAAATTCATCCAAATTGAAAGTAAAGACATTTAAAATGTTACAAAGGATTTATGTTGCAAATGAACCTCTTTTTAATAAAAAATAAAATATGAAGCAGCACAACTGTTTTCAACATTTATAATAATAATAATAATAATACATGTTTCCTGAGCAGCAAATATCTGAATGATTTCTGAAGGATCATGTGACACTGAAGACTGGAGTAATAATGCTAAAAATTCAGCTTTGCATCAAATATATTAAACAGAAATCACTTATTTTAAATTGTAAAAATATTTTTCAATATATTTCACTAAATATTCACAATATTTTAGTTTTTTACTGTGTTTTCTATATCAAATAAACCCAGCCTTGATTAACATAAGAACATTTAAGTATTCTTACCGACCCCAAAATTTCAAGTGGTAGTGTACAGTACATTTAAAATCTGGAAATGACTAGTTCAAGTTACTGTATCCCAATTTTACAACTTTGATTAATGATTAATTACTAAAATAAACAAGTTGGTAAGGGTTAGATTTGAGAGTTAACCTGTTACTGAACATCTGTCTACATATATCTCGCATAATCATCTTATGCAGTCAGTCATAAGCACATCTCAATGTTCAGTCAATCCTGTTCTGCACATTCATTTGTTTGGACAGTATGTATAGTTAGATTGATGTGTATGTGTCTTGTGACCTTGTCTGACTGAAGCCTCTCCATCTGCATCATATAATAGCTTTCATAGTGGTTTGACTCGCACAACCCATAACCACAAACATTCTGCTCTTATGATGGTTAAAGTTAACACCAGAGATTCATCAATCAGCTGAGACTTTATCCAGAAGCTGACTGAACAAAAACTGCACTCACCTCATTAAAACGTCTGCAAAATAACACATCAGCATATCTAAAGTGCATACACTCAACAATGAAAGGTACAAGCTAGATAACTCTGTGTAGAAGTCCAGCTCCCAGTTTTTTCTAAGAGTTCTATGAGAATCGTGCAATTCTTCATGAACTAGTCTGTTCAGACATGGTGGCATGTGTTTGTGTGTGTGTCTGAAGCTGATGAGTGCTGTGCGATATGACCAGAGAGAGGTCAAGAGGTCAGAGTTTATGACCTGATGATGTCAGATGTAGAGTGACTGCCCCCTCAGGCTGACAGATATATCTTCACTTCACCTCTGCTGCAGCAAACATGAACTCTACAACAACACTAACGTTCAAACGCTTGCGGCCAGTAAGAGTTTTGAATGTTTTTGAAAGAAGTCTCGTTCACCAAGGTTGCATTTATTTGATAAAAAATTCAATAAAAGCAGTAATATTGTGAAATATCATTACAGTTTAAAACAAACATATTTTAAAATGTAATTTATTCCTGTGATGGCGAAGTTCATCTTTCAGCAGCCATTACTACAGTGTCACAGTATCTTTGAGCAATAGAAAGTTGAAAGGAACAGCATTTATTTGAAATATCATTCGAAATAGAAATTTTGTGTAACAATATGAACATTTGTCGTGGCCAAGTCGTGGCCTAATGGTTAGAGAGTCGGACTCGTAATCGAAAGGTTGCGGGTTCGAGTCCCCGGCCGGCAGGGATTGTAGGTGGGGTGAGTGAATGTCCAGCGCTCTCTCCACCCTCAATACCACGACTGAGGTGCCCTTGAGCAAGGCACCGAACCCCCAACTGCTCCCCGGGCGCTGCAGCATGGCTGCCCACTGCTCCGGGTGTGTGTTCACGGTGTGTGTGTGTGTGTGTGTGTGCATTTGTTCACTACTCACTGCTGTGTGTGTGCACTTGGATGGGTTAAACGCAGAGCACCAATTTCGAGTATGGGTCACCATACTTGACAATACGTCACGACTTTACTTTACTATTTTTATTCTCCCTTTTGATCAGATAAATGCATCCTTTCTAATTTCTTTTAAACACACACACAGAAATATATATATATATGCGTATATAAAATCATGCCATATTATGTAAATAGCAATATTTTTTCATTCGTTTTTTCCTCATTTGATTAAGTTGATGACTGGCACTGCTCTGTGCTAATATTACTAGTAGTAATAGTAAATGTAGACACTCAGTGCATTTGTATGATGTGCAGTGTGTTGCATTAATTAAAGAGAGTGCATTGCACAGGCAGATGTCATGATTGCCAATAATCAACAAAAGATAAAGGTTGCAATTGACATGGCAGGGTTGTAGCAAAGAGAGTAACTAAAAATAGTAACAAAGATGTTTCATATAGCTAGCTATATGTCTTATAGTGGATGGCCCCAATTGTCCAACAACAAAAGATTTATTTGTTTTTCAATAAGAACAGCAGAGGGAGTGGGAAAACAAAATACACTAGTATCTGACCTGTATTCATTGCTAGGCAGGATGAGGACTGAAAATGTTATGCATTGATTAAAGAATTTTACAACAAATTATAATACTACAGTTTTCTTAACCGGGATGCAATTATTAACTTTTTTTCAGTTGTAAAATCCTTCAGATCTCCTATCTCATTCAGGTATGGATGCATTTGTTCAGATACTAAAATAAGTCCCTCTTTGTATTCATGTATATGAAAAAAACACTGTGTATTGAGGACAAAAGGCATAAAAAATTCCCCTGTATTCACCTACAAATTATAGATCTTGGGTGCAGAAGTTGTCCCACTGAGTATGTGTGTGTGTGTGCATGTTTATGTGCTTTATGAGGACACAAATCTGTATAATGACATGGGTATGACAGAGGTATTACAATATGAAGGTGCTTTATGAGGACACTGCCTATGTCCCCGTAATTCAAAAGGCTTAAAAAACATGCACAAAGTCTCCTGTGAGGGCTAAGTTTAGGTGTAGGGTTGGTGTAGGGCAATAGCACACACAGTTTGTTCAGTATAAAAACCATTACGCCTATGGAGAGTCCCCATAAAGCACAAAAACCAACATGTGTGTGTGTGTGTGTGTGTGTGTGTGTGTGTGTGTGTGTGTGTGTGTTGTAAATTTGTATAATGACACAGGTATGACATAGGAATTATAAGGTGAAGGTGACTTATGAGGACATTGCCCCATGTCCCCCCTTATAAATCATACAGAGTGAGTTTTATTTTGGGAAAGTAGAAATGCACAGTCTCCTGTGAGGGCTAAGTTTAGGTGTAGGGTTGGTATAGAGCAATAGCACATACATACAGTTTGTACAGTATAAAAACCATTACGCCTATGGGATGTCCCCTCTTTTCACAAAAACAAACTTGTGTGTTTTGGTGTGCGTTCATGCTAAGGGGGTGTGGACAGTCACTGGATCTAATGAGGTGAGTCTGTAGAGTGTGGAATGACCTATAGAGATCATGTGAGGTTTGTGGTTATGGGAGGATGTCAAACTGCTGTAGAGTTTTGTAATGTGTTAGACAAGTTAGACAAGTTACCGTTTGTAAGTGTGTTTATCTGAAAAGTATATAGAGTGTAATTGTCACGAGAAAAACGAGGTGGAAACAAAGATGCAAGTGCAAACAGTATTTATTTGGTCAGAGGACACAAACTGAGTAAAGTCTCTCGGGTGGGCTGGTGGCGCAGGGACAAGATGGACACGAGTGGTGACGAGTGGTGATGGTGAATCCAGTGCAGGTGAACATCCAGACGAGGCGAGAACCACGAAGAATCCAGACAGACGAAGACCAGGAACACTGTAGCAGACGGCACACGATGAACAACACGGAGGACATCAACCAACGATCTGACAAGGAGAGGAAAGTGCGGTGAGACTTTAAAGGTGAGTAGATTGGCAGCAGCTGGTGTGGGAATAGAGATCAGCTGGCGCGCTGATGACTGGAGTGAGCGGTCACGCCAACTCATACACACACACACACACACACACACACAGAGAACAACAATACACGAGACATGAAGAAACCAGTGAATTCATGAACCGTGACAGTAATTTCATGTTACTTTTATATGCCAGTATGTGTAGTTTAATCTCAAAAATTGTCACTTGCATTTAAAAAAAAATATATCTCATCAATAATTCATTGCCATTATTCCAGACTTTTCTTCCTTGAAACATAGATTTAGGGGATGAAATTAGGAAGACACCTATACATTTAAATTGGTATTAACTGAAAATCATCCCTTCCACTTAAAACCAAAATTTTATTTGTGTGCAAACTATTCCTTTAACAGTGTCTAATGATGATTTGGCATTACATTATACAAAAATAAAATAAAATAATGTAAAATATGATATGATATCAGAATGTATGGCAGTTAAGAGTGTAAAATACGAACCAAGCCTGAATTTATATCATACAGGCAGCGCTACATGCACAACCAGTGGCCTGACACTTTTTCTAGGTAAAAATCCTGACTCTTACGTGACAAAAATAAAATAAAGTGTGTGACTCTCACTCTCTGCATCATCACTTCACTGTTCACGAATAGCACCAGCACGGAAGAGCAATAATGGCAGGAAACTGCACTGAATCAGGCCAGCGATGGGCAGAAGACAGGAACTGAGCTCGTATATTCTGACCAAATATATATATAATACAGTGGTGTGAAAAAGTGTTGGCCCCCTTCCTGATTTTTTATTTTATTGCATGTTTGTCACACTTTAATGTTTCAGATCATCAAACAAATTTAAATATAACACAAGTAAACACAACATGCAGTGTTTAAATGAAGTTTTTTTTTAAGAAGGGAAAACAAAATCCAAACCCACATGGCCATGTGTGAAAAAGTGTTTGCCCCCCCCTTGTTAAAACATAACTGTGGTTTATCACACCTGAGTTCAGTTTCTCTTGCCACACCCAGGCCTGATTACTGCCACACCTGTTCGCAATCAAGAAATCACTTAAATAGGACCTGCTTGACAAAGTGAAGTAGACCAAAAGATCCTCAAAAGCAACACATCATGTTGAGATCCAAAGAAATTCAGGAACAAATGAGAAAGAAAGTAATTGAGATCTATCAGTCTGAAAAAGGTTATAAAGCCATTTCTAAAGCTTTGGGACTCCAGCGAACCACAGTGAGAGCCATTATCCACAAATGGCGAAAACATGGAACAGTGGTGATCCTTCCCAGGAGTGGCCGGCCGAGCGCAGCGACGACTCATCCAAGAGGTCACAAAAGACCCCACAACAACATCTAAAGAACTGCAGGCCTCAGTTAAGGTCAGTGTTCATGACTCCACCATAAGAAAGAGACTGGGCAAAAATGGCCTGCATGGCAGAGTTCCAATACAAAAACCGCTGCTGAGCAAAAAGAACATAAAGGCTCGTCTCAGTTTTGCCAGAAAACATCTTGATGATCCCCAAGACTTTTGGGAAAATACTCTGTGGACTGATGAGACAAAAGTTGAACTTTTTGGAAGGTGTGTGTCCCATTACATCTGGCGTAAAAGTAACACAGAATTTCAGAAAAAGAACTTCATACCAACAGTAAAATATTGGTCTGCGGCTGTTTTGCTGCTTCAGGACCTGGAAGACTTGCTGTGATAAATGGAACCATAGATTCAGCTGTCTACCAAAAAATCCTGAAGGACAATGTCTGGCCATCTGTTCGTGACCTCAAGCTGAAGCGAACTTGGGTTCTGCAGCAGGACAATGATCCAAAACACACCAGTAAATCCACCTCTGAATGGCTGAAGAAAAACAAAATGAAGACTTTGGAGTGGCCTAGTCAAAGCCCTGACCTGAATCCTATTGAGATGCTGTGGCATGACCTTAAAAAGGAGGTTCATGCTCGAAAACCCTCCAATGTGGCTGAATTACAACAATTCTGCCAAGATGAGTGGGCCAAAATTCCTCCATGTAACAGACTCATTGCAAGTTATCGCAAACGCTTGATTGCAGTTGTTGCTGCTAAGGGTGGCCCAACCAGTTATTAGGTTTAGGGGGCAAGCACTTTTTCACACAGGGCCATGTGGGTTTGGATTTAGTTTTCCCTTCATAATAAAAAACTTCATTCAAAAACTGCATGTTGTGTTTACTTTTGTTATCTTTGATTAATATTTACATTTGTTTGATGATCTGAAACATTAAAATGTGACAAACAGGCAAAAAAAAAAAAAATAATCAGGCACTGTATATACTGTATTTCACACCACTGTATATATATATAGTGTATATATAAATACTGTAAACCTTATATAAAGCCACCCAGCTTTATATCAAGCCGATGTAAAGCTGCTTTGACACAATTTGCATTGTTAAAAGCGCTATACAAATAATCTTGACTTGACTTGACTATATATATATATATATATATATATATATATATATATATATATATATATATATAATAACTTTATTCCGGTCCTCACAGACAAATTTTCACAAAATTAATAAAAATACGTTAACGAAAAAAAGGTGTAGGCAGAAGCCTTGCTTATTATGCCTACCCTTTATACTTAATTAACTGAATGGGCGACACTTTTCACTAAGTTAAATAACACAAAATAAACAATATTACAAAAACCTTTCCCAAAATGTACAAACATAATTCAAAACAAACATAAAAATACATACTCCAGCTATCACTTAAATTTTTTAACAATATAACCACAATTTATTAATACTGAGTCATATAATTGTTTATCACCTTATTTTTATACATTTTCTTAAATTGGCTAAATTAATTACATACTTTTAGTTCCTTATGACATTTATTCCATAGATTTACCCCTTTAACAGATAAGCACCTACTGTCCCTCTAATACCATATCTCTCCAGTTTCATCATTCATAATCCATAATCAATAGTGTCAAACGCTTTTTTTAAATCTAGGAATACCCCCACAGTATATTCATTAGTATCCAATGAAGAAGAAATCTCTTCTACCAGTTCCATCACAGCCATTGAGGTCTATCCTATCCCCAGTTCTTTGCTCCACGATCACTTTTGCTAAATTGCTCCCAATATTTACAAAATACTCAAATTAATTGACAATGTCATTCATTTTATTTATACTTAATTCATCATCATTAACAAAATAATTTGGGCAATCAACTTTCCCAGTATTCTTTTTAATTATACTATTAAGTACTTTCCATGTTGTTTGCATATTAGTCTTATGCTTGTCCAATAACTTATTATAATAGTCCTTTTTACTAACACTTTTTTAACTTAAGTTTTAACTTACTTAAGTCCTTTTTTAACACTTAATTTATTTATTTTTATATGTCTTGTATTTATTTTCCGCTTGTGTAGTTCTAGTTGCTATAAATTTCCTGTATAATGCATTTTTCTTTTTACATTAGATTTCTCTATTCCCTTAGTAATCCATGGTTTGTCCTAATTTTTTTTGCTTCTTTACAGTCCTCTTATACAAACAATGTTTTTCATATTTTTTGATTAATATGAACAAAAAGCATCATAAGCCCTATTAGGATCTTTACTTGCATAAACCTCGCTCCAATTTTGATTCTTTAAGTCCTCACTGAGAGCAGCAATGATTTCTGGTGTTCTATATCGAATTAATTTAAAACTATTTATACTACTACCTTTTGTTTTATCAAATAATCTTTGAAACATTGCAAAAACTGGAAAATTATCAGTCATATTTATAAATAATCCTCCTACTATTTTTCCTTCAATTTCATTTGTATATATATAATCTATTAATGTAGCAGTATTTTTATATGTATATATATATATATATATATATATATATATATATATATATTATATATATTCTACTAGGTTTTGTAATCACAGGAAATAGACCTTTACTATATAGTGTCATATATGTTATTCTCTGATTTTTCCATTTGGATTCAACAAATCAATATTGAAATCTCCACATATCATTTGTACTTTGTTCTCATTCCATTTATCGAGCACGCCAAATAATTTATTCATAAAGGTATCCATACAAGTTCCTGGTGATCTATACACACAACTAATAATTATATTTTTAGATCTTTCAATATCGATTTCTATATTTACACATTCCAAAAGATTTTCTATAGTCACTGACATACTTTTAATCAAATTAGATCTTAACGCTGTGTCAACATACAAAGCAACTCCTACTTCTTTTCTTATTAACTCTGACACAGCAATCACATTAAATTTATTAAACTGATGCAAATAATTCTTAATGTGTATGACATTTTTATAAAGACTTCTACTATTTAAATGTATTATTGATAATGCCCCCTCCATATTCACATTTATGTTAAATTTATCTTCTGTATAATACTCACAACAATTATTTACATCATTAAAAAAGTTATTTTCCAGGTCAATATCATTTTCAATCTCGTACATTTTATGATCCGCGTGATTGAAAGATTTAAAATGCAAATTATTGTACAGTGACATTGTAAGTGGTCAGACACAGTCCATTTGAATATTGACCAACTCCCCATCATCAACATCTCTAAATGGGAACAAAAATTCCTTATCAATGTCCATCATATCAATAATCCTTTTGAGTCCATATGAATATTCCTTCACACAGTCTTCACTTATCCATACTGATCAAGTTCTTTGAGTTTTCTTATTGCGTATACCTTAGCTTCTTCAGGAGTTCCATTTAGCCATATCATCACTTTACAATTTCTTGTCCATGTAGCTTGTATCTTGTTTTGTTTCCTCAAAATGCATGCACGTCTAGTGATGTCAGCATTCTTTTTTGTTAGATGTTCATTCAGGTACACTCCCGTACCCTTCAACTTCTTTGCCTGCCTCAGTAACTCAGCATTATGTTTCAGATTCACAAACCGAACAACTATTGCAGGCTTCGCTCCGCCATTCCTTTGTGGAAGGGTATGACAGGCCACAACATTATTGTTCTTAATGATCATATTCTGCCTTTCAAAGAACTTGATTACTTGCTTTTCCAGCGTTTGTAGTTCCTCTGGTAGGGCGCCTTCACTGTCTCTGTCTTTGTCTGGCCACTGTACTGGCGTACATCTGGTGTTTTGTTTCCTGTCTGCTTATAATTAAATCCTCCATTCTTGTATTGCTCCAGCTCGTCAATCCTTCTCTCCAGTCCTTCAATTGTCTTGTCCTTCTCTTTCACAAGTTTCTTCAGTTGTTTAACTTCATGCATCAGATCAAGTTAGCATAGTTTGTTGTTTAGCAACTTAGCTCAACTCGTCCGACGTGAAGTTTAGGGATTTTCTGATCTCCTGCAACTCATCCTCAACCACGCTGCTGATTTTCTTCTGTGGCATTTTGGTTTGTTCATTTTTGTCTTCGTGTTTTTGCTATATTTATTAAACTTAGTTTATTATTAACACTTTTTTCTTTTCAGAAGTAGCTGCACCCACGGAGTGCCACCATCTTGGATCTTTCTGTTAATGTCATTTCATTTTACTATATTGAGGGCTATAGCATGAATGCCATTTATATTTTTGACAATGTGGGTCAGGATAGTCATTAGTGAGGGGACTGTGGGACTATGAGTGTTCTTGTGTTGCCATGATGTCATTTTTAAATAGAAATAACACAGGAAGTCACTATTATATTGTTTCTTTTACCACTTGACCTGGTCTTGAAGGATTGGTATTGTACTTTGCTCTCAGTGCTTGAACTTGGAAAGCATTCTCCTCACACAAGCAGACAGAAAAAGACAGAAAAATTGTTAGTGAAAAATGTCAGTTGTTTTATATAGACTTTTAATGGAGTGCTCAGAATATCACAAACCTTCACTGTCATGGTTGGTCCATCCCTGACTATTCAAACAGAACAGCTCTGTGCTTTGAAAGATCTGTCATAAACTACACAACCTCGTTCACGTCACATCACTCCTCACCATAACAGCTATCATCATTAAACAATCAGTTATTTAACCCTTTGATACTTAACCCTTAACAGAACTGGATAAACATACCTTCAGTAGATTTTACAGTTGATGTTTGAAATTATCTTATATTGCTTTTCATATTTCAATTCCATTTTTAATGAATGGAAATGTAAAATGATTTTCAGCCTTAATACTAATGTAGTCATAACAAATCTAGGAGTGAATGATTTCAGGCATATAATGTACACAAGCTTAATTTTGGTGAACAAGATCTGTTTGCTACTGCTGCCGAAATGCAAGAATTAATTCAGCTTAGTCAAAATAACAATCAAAAGGACAGGCTGCTGCAAGAAATGGTAGAAACCCTGTAGCAGATCTATACAGGTGGCACTGGGGAGGAGGAGGGACAGACAGAAGTTTGTGTTATTGTGCGGCATGGCAATTCAAGCTAATGGTACAGACATATGGTTACATGAACTAGGAAGTACTTCTGATTGGCTAACGCGGCAACATTGGAAGAACTAATCAGTGCTCGGTTAGAGTTTCATGACAGAACTATGTAATAAATGTTTCTTGAACAGCAAATCAGTATATAAAAATGCTTTCTGAAGAGTCATGTGATGCAGGAAATGGCTGCTGAAAATTCCATCATAGAAATCAAATAAAATTTGTAAATATTAAAAATTACATTTTTAAAAATTAAAATAGAAAACAATTATTTAAAATTATTATATTTTAAAATGTTTTTACTGAATGTTTACTGTATTTTTGATCAAATAAATTCAGCATTGGTGTGATTTCAACTTTTGAACTTTAGTATAATCAAGTCAATATTATATGTATAGTGCTTTTAACAATGCAAATTGTGTCAAAGCAGCTTTACATCGGCTTGATATAAAGCTGAGTGGCTTTATATCAGCTTTACAATATAAAGCTGTAAAAAAAAGCTGTATAAGACAAAATAGTTTGTCGAAATAGTGTCATTCTCCTCTGGCCAGACAAAATCAGCAGTTTAAATCTAGGCTAAAGCAGAGTCAGATTGTGCAAAGTACTCATCTGGTTCCTGTGGTCTTGTCCCGATGGCCGTCTTGGAGACAGGGTCTTCATTGGGGATCAGTCTCTGGGGCTAATCTAGGTGTCCTGGCTGTAGAGGTAGATGATCCCATGTTGTCTGCATCATCCACAGACTTGTTAGCTCTGTAGGCAAACTGCAGGGAGTCCAGTAAGGGTCCAGTGATGTCCTTCAGTTAAGCCAAAACCAGTTTTTCAAATGACTTCATGACCACAGATGTTAAAGCCACAGGTCTGTAGTTGTTAAATCCTGCAATCTTGGGTTTCTTTGGGATGGGGATTATGGTGGAGCGTTTGAAGCATGAGGGGACTTCACACAGCTCCAGTGATCTGTTGAAGATCTGTGTGAAGATGGGGGCCAGCTGGTCAGCACAGGATTTCAGACTGGCTGGTGTCACACCGTCTGGGCCTGGTGTCTACCGTCTCTTGTTCTTTTTGAAGACCTGGTGCACGTCATCTTCTCTTATCTGCAGTTCAGGTGTGGGGGAGAGGGGGGCTGCAGGAGGTGGTGTGAATGGTGTTTTTTCAAACCTACAATAGAACTCATTAAGATCGTCTGCCAGTTGTTGATTCTCCACAGTGCTGGGGGATGGTGTCTTGTAATTGGTGATGTCTTTCAGACCTTTCCACACTGAAGCGTGTCACTGGAAGAGAATTGGATCCTTAACTTATCAGAATAATTCCTCTTTGCCACTCTGATCTCCTTTTCCAGATATGGTGGGAATTAAGTTATATATTATCACTTTAAACAACAGAGAGTGAAAGTAAGATAGAGATTCAACAGAAAAGCGAAGCTACACGGAGCTACAATCACAAACCCCTGCAGCACGACAGACAGAAGCAATCGATCAGCAATCGATCATATATAGGCTACCATACCTGTCAACCCTCCCGTTTTTCCGGGGATTCTCCCATATTTTACAATTCTATCCCGTTATAATCCTGTTTAAATATTTTCCCGTATTCCTCCCGTATTTTTTATCTTTCTATAAAAAAAATCCCACTGGGCATATTTGATATGTTTGCTACATTCGCCGCCGGTTAAATCCCATAATTTGTATGGCCCATATTGAATAATCACGTCAACATATTCCAAGGTTGTTCAGTTGCCAGATCTTGTATGAAACGTATCGGTCTCACACAATCGACACAAATTTCAACCCCTTTGTGAGCTCAACTTGGTAACCTACAACCCAGTGACAGTTGTAGCGCAGAAAAAAAACAAGAAATTTGCATAATTGATACTTTTGACACCCAAATCCCCCCCACCCCCCCTCTCCCGTATTTTGGTACCCAAATGTTGGCAGGTAGGGGAGCGCGGGGCACAAAGTAACGCGGGGTTAGTTGTAACACACGTTTTTTAAATATTTCCACACATGCTAGCATAACCAAATTGACATTTTTTACTAGTTACCATATCAACATTTAATATAGAGAAAAAAAGTGTGCCAAAATTCAAAAGTCTTTTGAAGAAATCGCTGAACATTTATTTTACCATAGTAAAATTATATTTCTGGCTTAAGTACATTTTTCATCTCAGTTTTTATTACTAATTTAAAATGAGACAAATCTGCTATTATTTTAATCTCCAATCTGTTATTTATCAGTTTTGATAGTTTTTTAATGCCTCGATAACTAGCAGAAGACACTAACTGGTTTTAAATTTCAGTTGCACAGATGGGGTAAATTGTAACACTGCGTTACAATCTGCCCTGCCGTGCTATTCTATGACATTAGCGATGTAATTCACACTATTTACTTTAATACATTTTAATGAGAAACGACGAGAAACAGGTGAATAAAGACTGACAATCATTTTTTAATGTTCAGAATTTATTATTTCAAGACATGGAAAGCATTTTGCCTCGTTTATGTGCCTTCCCAGGCATGGTTGGAATATGTTCGTTGTCAGACTGAAAAATCAGATTACTTTTAATTATTAAAAGAGGCCATTATTTTATTTAAAATAAATAATAATTGTATTTTATTGACAAAATATTTTTGTTTATCTTGTATATTTTTTTTCATAAGATCAGATAACATTTTAGGGTGGTCTTGTTACAAGGTGGCCGCTCAGCTGTTACAATGTACCCCACCTACAGGGCATGTTGTAACATTTCACTTCCAATTTTTGAGGGTAAATAAAGAAAAACGTATGCACTGTATTTATGAAACAAAGCGACATATTTGTACTAGACACGTGTGAAATTACTGTGGATAAAAAAGTATACTCTGAACACAAAGTGGATTTACATAATTTGAGAAAGTCAAAACGTGTTACTTTGTGCCCAGCTCTCCCCTATATGACAATCATTTTTCACAATGTCATTTGTTTTTCTATTTACATACACTAAATGTAATTATTAGTGGTGTTTTCTGAGGCATGCATCATTATTACATTTTCCTCATATTTAGAGCTCTTATTGAGGATTTCAGCATATAAAAAACATTTGGCCTAACCCTATACATTAAACCTTGTTGCATAACACATCCTTTACAGTTTGTGCTACACCTGCAGAAAATACAAAAAAATCTAGTCACATTCATATTTAGTGTTTTCTAGAGTTTACTTGCAGAGTTACAGCATCTCAGCAGGTCTCATTTTGCTTAATTAATGTCCAAAAACTGAATACATACTGCTTCTATTGTGTCTCCTCTTTGTCCACTCTGCAGTGTATGGCAATCATATAAGGGTCTCAGTGCTCATTTGGGGACATTGTTATGGGCAGATGACTGTAATGGCTGGCACAAAGCAATGTTACACAGTGTCTCCTCTGCCACCTGGGAGGTAGAGGCACAGACAGGTGGCCTAGATTAGATAAAGCTCTGAGTATATGTGTGTGTGTGTGTGTGTGTGTGTGTGTGTGTGTGTGTGTGTGCATTTGTCTTCCCAGTCTTAAACAAATCCGTTGTGCTGGGTAATATGGAAGCTGCTGTTTCTGGCTCGCAGCGATGGGAGGCGATGACCTTTTACTGTCAGTGTACTGTGTGACAAATGAGCAGCGTGGCCCAAGCGTGTTTTCCAGGAGTGTGCGAGAGTTCAGCAGCTGGTCAGGGAGGCAGAGCACCCTGAACACCACTCCCAGCCTTTAACTAACAGATAATGGCTGCAGTAATGTGAGGAGACATCGAGGGTTAAATATACCCATCCTGGAGGGGGTGTGTGTTTGGATCGGCGTGGGGCAAAAACTGGATCAATTTACAGTGCGGTGAGATCAGACGTATGTGTCAGACGTATGAGTGTGCAGTCAGTCTAGAATAGACCGTGATTTGACCCAGATTATGACACTTGGAGACAAATTACATAATTTATCTCTACAGTCTTTGTGTGTGCATGCAAATGTTTCAATGACTGTGCACATACGTAAGTGTGTGTTATATTGTAACTCAGGGAGGGGTAACTTTAAAAAAATTCTATAGGTAATATAATATTCATCTCACACAACCCAAATTCGTTTTGCAACCCTAGAACAGTTTGCGAACATTAACAACTTTTTAAACAAAATAGATATTTATATTTATATACAGATATGTATATTTACAGATAATATATATATAGATAGAAAGATATTTATATTTACAATAATAGCTGCAAGTTAACAAGAAATACACCTATAATTGTTATCCAGTGCAAAAAACAACTTGTTTGTTTGTTTGATTCTTCAAGACAGTTCTCAATTTCCATTGTAGTAAAACTTGATCTATGTTAGTCAGTAAGGTTTTGTGTATTTTGCATATTTAAATTAGCAATAATCACAAAAACATTGTTTTATAGCCTACCACAATAACAAAGAAAAACATGTTGCTCCTCAGGTGAACGAAGCTTCAGTTTGGCGGCAAATTCAAGTTCTGACAAAAGTGTACATTTAAACATTTGGCAATGCTTTTTATCCAAAGCAACTTACGTTGCATTCAAGGAATACATTTTATTCAGTTTAGCTCATGCATTACCTGGGTACCCATGACCTTGGCATTGTTAGTGCCTTGCTTGACTGTTTGATCTACAGTAGTAGACCTACTAACAAATACCATAAAAAAAAACAGTTTTACAATATAGTCACATTTTATGCAGTATAGTTCCAATTACTCTGTTCATTCATTTAAAAAAAAAAAAAAACTTTATCAATTGTTTCTTCAGTGTGCTGTGTAACATCATTTTCCCCACCATGTCTGATATTAAAATTAATGTGACACACTTTGCAAAAGGTATGTGCATTAACTTCTCCTCCCATTTCTACCAGTGATGCTTGTTTTTTTCTGCGCTACAACCTGCACAGATATCAACAGCGCTGTCACTGGGTTGTAGGTTACCAAGTTGAGCTGACAAAGGGGTTGAAATTTGTGTCGATTGTGTGAGATGGATACGTTTCATACAAGATCTGGCAACTGAACAACCTTGGAATATGTTGACGTGATTATTCAATGAGGTTTGGGCCATACAAATTACGGGAGTTTAACCGGAGGCGAAAGTAGCACACATATCATATATGCCCAGTGGGATTTTTTATATAGAAAGATAAAAAATACGGGAGAAATACGGGAAACTATTTAAACAGGTTTTTTTTGTATCAATGGTTCCATGAAGAACCTTTAAAATCTATGCAGCCATGCATCCATGCAATTTCCATTGCATAAAACGTCTTCGTAGTGAAAAAAGATTCCTTAGACTATTAAAATATTCTCCACACTGAAAGGTTCTTTCTGGAGCCCATATTGATTCTTCTATGGCAGGGATCTCCAAACCTGTTCCTGGAGGGCCACTGTCCAGCAAAATTCAGCTCCAGCCATAATTAAACAGACCTGAACCAGCTGATCAAGGTCTTCAGACACTAGAAACATTCAAACAAGTGTGTTGGAGCTGGATGGAGCTAAACTATGCTGGACCTCCAAGAGCAGGACTAGAAACCCTTGTTCTTTGGCATCACTGTAAAAAAAAAAAAAAAAAAGTTTGAAAGATCTATGAACTGAACTTTGAATCAGTCATGACTGCATGTTTGGGATATGTGATGTGATGGACAGCTTGCATAAAATTACCACCACTGTACATACCAAAAGGAAATGCGTGAATCAGACGTGAATCAAACAAAGCATGACACAATTACTGCTGTTGTAATTTCAGCAGCAATTGAAATGTGACTATGCTGGAGCCTGAATGTGTGTGCTGGATGGAAATGTGTGTCTGCCACTTTGTACAGGAACTCTGCTTCCACATAATTTGTCTGCTCTGACAAGAGAAGTACATGCACAGTTACACACACACACACACACAGGACATACATTTTGTCTCAGAAAGATTAAGAAGAAATTATTAACTGTGCAATGAATTGAGTTGGGAGGAAATGTCATGTTGTATTGGTCAGGATAGACTGTACCGAAACAACAAACTGACTCTTATTGTTGTCCTTTGTCAAATAGGCCAGATGTAAGTACACAACAGGGACTCCTAAAACAGCAGCTATGAAAGCAGTTTCACTGCTCGTCTCTGCTTACAGCTCAATAACCATCTACTGTACATCAATAAACTAGGATTTTATTTCATATCAAATAGAGTCTGTCCAAATACTTCTTATCTACATGTGCATTTTAGCAGTAAGCAGGGCTCATCAATAAGGAAACATTCATCCATCCTTTTGATTCAATTTATATTCAAATTTAAATGCATCAGAAAAAATGTATTTATAATAGTGCTGTCAAACGATTAATCGCGATTAATTGCATCCAAAATAAATGTTTTTGTTTACATAATGTGTGTACTGTGTATATTTATGTATATACACACATGTGCATGAATATATTTCAGACAAATATGTTGTTTATATATTAAATATATTTATTTATAATATAAATTACATGAATATAAATATAGACGTAAATACATGTAAATATTTTCAAAATATATACTGTATGTGTGTGTGTGTGTGTATTTATATATACATAATACACAGTACACAAGCATATATTATGCAAACAAAAAGTTTTATTTTGGATGCAATTAATCTCGATTAATCGTTTGACAGCACTGATTTATATGTTTGTTTGTTTGTTTTTTTACATTGTTTCCTTACGTTTTTTATTTTATTTTATTTTTTTATTCTTTTTTTACAATAATAGCTGAATGTTTTACAAGTATGAACTTGTATTTGCTATAAAATGATAGCCTCCATTCCAAGTCCATCACAGTTCTCAGAATACAATTCAGTAAAACTTCATCTATTTTAGCCAGCAAGAATTAATATTTGGCATATTTCAATCACGCAAAAAATGGACTTTTGGCGTTATATGATGCGCACGTGTTTGGCTCGCATATAATATGCAGTTTTCGCGTAGGCCTATACACATCCACCCCACATATCGGGTTGTAAGATGATGATTTAATTATTTCAGTATTTCGAAGTTGAAGTTAACCCTTTAAATGAAGAAATGTCACTGGACACACATTTGTCTAAAGTCTGTTTCAGTATTGTGAGGACTGGAACAAACAAGTATTTCCCTACCATTAGGCTACACTTGAGTCCAGTGTAGCTAGAAAGTGTTTATTGGCGCCAAACTGCATGATGTTTACCGAGTGCAGATAGTTTGAACCATGGACTTTGGTATTAAATCATATTAAACACATTAGGTAAACCTCTGGTCTCCCAGTGAGTGTTCATTTAGCACAGTGTTGACTGAGGAGAATAGTTTAATCTGAAATCACAAACTTCACTGCGAATACAGCACTCCATATATCCTAGGCTGTAGAAGAGAGATGGCATGGTCAAGAGACCATTTCTTCATCATTCTTTTGATTTAGAGCACAAATACACTCACTTTCTCCCTGGCAAATATTGACAGTCATTTGCCTTCACTTAAACCTACTTCACAGCTGACACAAACCATTCGAGGTCGTGCTAGGGAATTATTTGGCCACATGTAGCTATATACAGATGGTTTATATAAAGATTTCGATAGTAGACTGTGGGTGAACCTTTTACATTAGGTGTAGTCACCAGTAGACATCGGACCCCCTGTGGTGAAGTATGGCTGGAAACGAAACGTTTTCTGAACAGTTCTTTTTTAAAAGTCGAATTCATTCATAAATCACTGGATTATAATGATTTCATTGGAGGAAAAAGTGAGAGGCAAGCAACCTCTTGCATTGATAAACAATGCTGCATTTGATGGATAAAGTCAAACAACAGTAATTAACAACAAATGAAACGACATGGCTGAAAGGAACCGATTCATTTAAACGAACCCTATGAACGAGTCGATTCACTAAAACAGAAGCCTTGTGCTAATAAAGCGTTCGGTTCTCAGGCACAGTAAACTCACACATGAGGACAGACTCCCCCAACTGGACAAAAGCGGCACTGCAGCACACTTTCCACAACCTCACACACACACACACACACACACACAAAGACAGTCTGAGAAACTGACCTTCTGATGTAAGGAAAGGCAAGAGCATGCCAGTCTTGGAGAGATTGTGTTCAAGTGTAATTATGTGTTGTGTATGTGAGAGCAATTATAGCGCTATGTCTGTGTGTATGCGTCTATGTGTGTGTGGTGTGCTGATAGTGAAGGAATGTGAACAATGGAATGGCAATGATGTAAAACAGAAGAGCTAGAGAACTCAACTCTGATGGCAATAAAGATAAGAGAGGGAGAGACAGAGAGAGGCGTCCCCTTTTCAATATTTATAGCCAATATTTAATACATTTTGATGTTGCCTCTGGATTGGTTGTGTCAGCTGAATATTTAAATGTTAATTGCTAATTTTATTGTGCAATTATTATATTTTGTTTATTTGTAGACCTGTTCTATTACTTTTATTCTATCTATTATGACCTGCTTAAATCAAATTCTGTTTTTTTTTTCCTGTTAACAAAGCAGACTAAATTAAAATGTAAGAAACAACCCATGAAATTGAAGCCTGAATCTCAGTTGTTCTTAAACTGTTGTATCTTTGTCTTATAATTACACATACACACATTTACATTTGCTTTTAATCATTAGCAGACACACACACACACACACACACACAAATACGTTGTGTGGTCTCAGACACATTCACACGTGCTAGAGATGAATCTCTTCATCAAAGGCAAAATAAACAAAGGGGCTGAGCGGAGGTGTGTGATGTGAGAGAGAAGAGAGCGTGAGGCGGGAATGATGTGTGTGTGAATATGATTGCATGTGTGCCCGAGAGAAAAAGGAAGTGCAGCCCTTTGGCAGGGAGAGCAACAGGAAGTAAGCATCTATCATCGCTCTGACCCTCTGATCTCCAACTACAGAGAGATTTCATCATTACTCACATACACACACACACACACACACAAGTTGACGGACAATAACTGACCCATAAGGTAAAACGTCGGCTCTGGGCTGAATTATTATGATGGATTTAACACACACACACACACACACACACACACACACACATACACACAAACACACACAAACTCTCTCTTTGTAAGGAGACAGCTTGAGTCATGTACCATTTCCTTTATTAAGTATAAAATGTTCCAACAACAATGAATCTTGCTGCTGAGTCTGGGTAGTGCTTCTCTCTCTCTGCTTGCAAAGAATTATTGTGGATATGAGACACAGTAGTAGATGTTGGTGAGAGTGTGTTTGAGAGATGATCACTGTCAGTTCCCGCTCAGGTCCTGAGATTTGTGGTAGGTGACACTTCTGCATGCTTCATGAGTATTGATTGGTATTGTTAGCAGCAATAAAGCAGCCATATGTCTTAATAACAGATGCATATGCTGAACCAAAATGTGCGCACAGAGGAAGAGAGAGGGAGACTGAGCTTTACTGAGCTTAAAGAAATGTACAGAGGAAGGCATTTTAATGAGAAGCAAAGGACTCAACCCTTGAAAATGAATGAAGAATTACAGCAAAAAAGAAAAAGAAAAAGGCGTTTGGTCACTTAAATCACATTTAGATTTAGATTTTAAAGCTGGAATCCCTTCACTAACTTCTAAACAAATTATCTTCCCTTTTCTTCATAAATGTTCACGATAATTTGGTAATAATGGTGATTTGCAGTCACTATTTTACAAGTTGGCTATTTTGTACAGACTCATACAACAATTTGACAGTTTACAGTTTGTATAAAATGTAAGCACGAACCTGCTTCTCACTGTAAAAATGTATGCTAAAAACAGCAGCTGTTGTTGCCAGAACTTTACCATAAGAAAAAAACATACGGTAGCAACATTTTAAGTTTTACAGACTGAAAATAAATTTACAGTAAAAAAAAAAAAAAGTTTTTCATTAACTGAAATAATGTTAATATAATAAAATTACTAAAATCTATTTTTTACCCTAATGCTGACAACCACCATAAAAACACAGATGGTAATGAAAAATGAGGTAAAAACTATATGGTATACACATGATGAGGTAAAAACTATATGGTAACACTAGTTGCTTATTAGCATGCATATTACTAGCATATTGGCTGTTTATTAGTACTTATAAAGCACATATTAATGACTTATTCTGTATGACTATATTATAGATCCGTTAACCCAACCGCACACTTAACAACTACTAACTATTAATAAGTTTATTATAAATTATAAGTTTACTGAGGGAAAATTGTGAATATTGTTCCCTAATCTAAAGTTTTAGCGAAAGAATTTATATATATATATATATATATATACACACACACACACACACATATATGAAGAGTTCATTTGCAAAAACAGATAACTGTCATGAATCAAGTCCATGGACGTCCATTCGCTCGCCACCAGAGGTCACTCCTCCATCACATTCACCCTCACATTGCACAGACTGTTTCACATTTACCCCGGACTACATTTCCCAGCAGCCATTTCACTAATCACACACTCACACCTGAAAACTATAACACAATCCCACACCCTACATAAACTATGGACTTCCTTTCACAGATCGCCGAGTATTGTTCTGCGTATAGCACTCTCCTAGTGTTAGCTGCCTTACCGAGCCATTCTGTGTTTCTGTTTAGTTCCAGTATTGTTCTGCGTTTATTACTCTCCTAGTTTTAGCTGCGATACGGAACCTGTTTCTGATTTTCTAGCCTGTGTTTCCTGGATCTACCATTGTCTCGCCATTTTGACTCTGTTTGTGCTTCACTTGGACTATTGCTCATGTTTCTGGATTGCCCCTCTTGTCAAGCCCTCTGGATAACGTTCGCTGTTGACTGACTCGCGCCTGGTTTGGATAATTCTTGTTTCTCGTCTGTGCCATACCTGTTTGCTGGTGTTTTGACCCTGCCTGTGTTTTGACCACGTCTCTGTATAATAAAGCTTACAAATGGATCCGCACGTCTCTCGTCTCATTCGCCCCATTACAATAACTCTCATAACTCTCATGATTAATTCTCAGAAACCATATTTTTTTTTCATTTAATCTCAATCAAACTGCATATGAGTTATTCTGACTAGGTTAAAAAATAACTAAAAAAAACAGCTAACTAAAACAATGAAACGTAATAGAAACATGATATATACACAACCCGAATTCTGGAAATGTTGGGAATTTTATTTTTTTATTTGAATAAAATTAAAACTAAAAGACTTTCAAATCACACAAGCCACTTTTTTAGTCACAATAGAACATGGAGAATATAACAAATGTTTAAACGGAGAAATTTTACATTTTTGTCCACTAAATGAGCTCATTTCAAATTTGATGCCTGCTACAGGTCTCAAAAAGTTCGCACATGGTCAACAAAGGGCTGAAAAAGCAAGAAATTTTGAAAAGATTCAGCTGGGAGAACATCTAACAACTAATTAAGTTAATTTACATCAGGTCTTTAACATGTTTAGCTATAAAAGGGATATCTTAGTGAGGCAGAGTCTCTCAGAAGTAAAGATGGGCTGAGGCTCTCAAATCTGTGAAAGAGTGCGTAAAAAGATCATGGAATACTTTAAAAACAATGTTTCTCAACGTCAAATTGCAAAGGATTTGCAAATCTCATCATCTACAGTGCATGACATCATCAAAAGATTCTGAGAAACTGGAGAAATCTCTGTGCGTAAGGGACAAGACCGAAGACCTTTGTTGGATGCCTGTGGTTTTCAGGCCCTCAGATGACACTGTATCACTCATCGGCGTGATTCTGTCATTGACATTACTAAATGGGCCAAGGAATACTTCCAGAAACCACTGTCGGTTAACACAATCCGTCATGCCATCTGTAGATGCCAACTATCATGCAAAAAGGAAGCCGTATGTGAACATGGTCCAGAAGATGCTATGTGTCCTGCGGGCCAAGGTTCATTTAAAATGGACTGTTTCAAAGTGGAAAAGTGTTCTATGGTCAGACGAATCCAAATTTGGCATTCTTGTTGGAAATCACGGCTAAAGAATCATGCCCTCCAGGCTAAAGAGGAGGGAGACCTTCCAGCGTGTTATCAGCGTTCAGTTCAAAAGCCAGCATCTCTGATGGCATGGGGGTGCATAAGTGCATACTGTATGGGCAGATTGCATGTTTTGGAAAGCACTGTGAATGCTGAAAGGTATATAAAGGTTTTAGAGCAACGTATGCTCCCCTCCAGATGACGTTTATTTCCGGGAAGGCCTTGTATATTTCAGCAGGACAATGCAAAACCACATACTGCAGCTATTACAACAGCATGGCTTCGTAGTAGAAGAGTCCGGGCACTGAATTGGCCTGCAGTCCAGATCTATCACCTACAGAGAACATTTGGAGCATCATTAAACGAAAAAATACGTCAAAGTTGACCACGAACTCTTCAGCAGCTGGAAACCTATATCAGGCAAGAATGGGACCAAATTCCAACACCAAAACTCCAGAAACTCATAACCTCGATGCCCAGATGTCTTCAAACTGTTTTGAAACAGAAGAGGAGATGCTACACCATAGTAAACATGTTCCCGTCCCAACTATTTTGAGACCTGTAGCAGGCATCAAATTAGAAATGAGCTCATTTTGTGCATACAATTGTAAAAATTTCTCAGTTTAAACCTTTGTTGTGTTATCTATGTTCTATTGTGAATAAAATATTGGCTCATGTGATTTGAAATTCTTTTAGTTTTAATTTTATTCAAATTTAAAAAACCTCCCATCATTTCCGTAATTCGGGTTGTATATATACACACATACTTACAGAACTTACAGTACTGTTAACCAATTCATAAGGTTTTACTATAATAATTGTTACTGTGTTTTACTGTTAAATTACAGTACAATCATTATTTATTGTGAAACTCTACCGCAACCCTAACATTCAGTGGGGCGCAAGCAGATTGTATAAAAATCCTATGACATTTACAGGTGTATTTCATGACATCAACTAACCTGTTACAATAAGTTTTGGCAACCAAAAACAGCATCCAAATACATTTTGTCCTAATATTGAGCAATATATCTATTGTTTTAACGTTTTAAAATCCAGCAAACTTATTTTATATATATATATATATATATATATATATATATATATATATTGCTTTTATTTTCTGCTGAGGTTTTTTTATTTTTTTTTACACTTGCTTTGATATTTTGTCACAAAATTCATAAATTTTTTAAGATACTTTTTGGGGTCACTGTGTTCTGATTGAGCAATTTATTCCTGTTCATGGGTCTTGTTTATATAATTCATGTGACTAACGCTGGCAGGGAGGTGGGTAAATCTATACTGTATTTCACTTTAGACAGAAGCACTGATAACATGTAAAGAGTTGGAGTATGTAGAAGTTCAAACTGAATGACACAGTAGTGGACCTGAATGTATTTAGATGAATGTGTGTTTCTGCTCTCATACGTCAGTACTAACATAGCATCTCTGCCTGCTGTTTTTGCACTCTCTCTACCTCATCTCGAATGTGGATAAGAGCTCAGGAAGATTTGGATGTGGAAGAATTTGGTGAGAAATAATTGAGTTTATCTATAACTCAATAAATTGGAGCACAATTTGAGATGCTGTCTCTTCTGAAACTCCAAAGAAGACACATGAGAGACAATTTGAGAAGCAGAAGATGCAAAAAAATTATATTTTCTCTCCATTTAATCTATTTGCTGTCAACGAGAAACAACTGCGATATCAAAGGCATCTCGTTTGTGATTTTTCTTTCCTATAGGTGACAAATGGTAGGGGTCTGGGGTCGGGGGATTTGGAGTAGGCATGGTGGCCACCTGCAGAGCAGCCTGAACTGTGTAATGAAAAGAGCACAGCCCTGCTGGGGACAGAGGGACGGGGGTGTGATTGATTGTTCTGGAAACTGGTGAGGGTTCAGTCACAATTAAATTGTAGGGCAGAGCTGGGAGCTGTGTTTGTGTGTGCGTGTTAGATGCCTGCTTGTTGATTGATTGTAAAATCATAACTACAGTGTATTAACTATAGGGTTCAGCACGGGGTTAAGGTGACCTGAAAAACAGACGCTCTTGTTAGATTGCACTGAGGGGCAAAACAGGGTCAGATACAGAATAGATGCGTTTATTACAGGATCTGCTGTTTCAAAACTGTCTGTTGAATGACCATTTAACCACAAGCTTCTCCAAAACACTGTCTACAAAATCTAGTCCAAATTTTAAGAGCCTTGTTGTCAATTACAAGGCAGCAGTATAATCCCATTTATGGCTGACCAAGATGAGTGCTAGTGGTTAAAAGCAAGTGATTTTCAGCAACGGTTCCTGTAGTAAGTGTAAAGTGAGTCAGTGAGGGAGTAGACCTAGTCCAGTGGTTTAATGGGTCAGTGCAGTAGATGTTAAGAGGCCCCACACTGTAAAAAAATATAAGTAAATAAAACAAGTGGACCATATTTTACAAGAAAATACAATTTCAGTCTTTCTACTTAAAAATTTCCCTTTCAGTTCATAGTGTTGCTTGCTGTTTCTTTCTTTTTGAGTGTTTTTTTGTTTCCCCAAATACGTCATGCTATTTTCAATTTTAATTAAAAGGGGAAAGGGAAGTGGTGTGTGGCCAAGTATGGTGACTCATACTTGGAATTTGTGCTCTGCATTTAACCCATCCAAGTGTACACACAGTGAACATACACCCAGAGCAGTGGGCAGCCAATGCTGTGGCGCCCGGGGAGCAGGTGGGGGTTCGATGCCTTGCTCATGGGTCTCACCTCAGTCATGGTATTGAGGGTGGAGAGAGTGTTGGTTATTCACTACCCCATCTACAATCCCTGCCAGACCTGAGACTCGAACCCAAGACCTCCAGGTTACAAGTCCAACTCTCTATCCATTAGGCCACGACTGCCCCGTGTTACAAATGTCTGATGTTACTTTTTTCCAATCAAATTATGTTGCTAGCACAACAATTGAGTGTACATATTGATTCATTTCACAGTGTCTCATTATTTATGCTATTTGGGATTTTTAATTAAATTAATTTTATTTTATACAAATAAATACTTTTTTCAGCAATAATGCAACAAAAGTGACAGTTTGCATTATTACAAAAGATTTATATTTCAAATAAATGTTCTTCTTTTGATCTATTAATTATTAAAAAAGGATCATGGTTTCCACAGAAATATTAAGCAGCACACCTGTTTACGACATTGATAATAAGCAATGTTTCTTGAGAAGTAAACCAGCATAATAGAATGATTTCTGAATCATTCTATTCTGGATTCTCCTCTATTCTCCTCTTTTAATTCTGGATCATGTGACACTGAAGACTGGAGTAATGATACTGAAAATTCAGCTTTGATCATAGGAATAAATTACATTTGAAAATATAATCAAATAGAAAACCGCTAATTTCAACTGTAATAATATTTTTTTAATTTTACTGTTTTTAATGTTTTTTTTTTTTTTTTTTTTACTGTATCAAATAAAAGCATCCTTGGTATCCTGCTCACACGATCAAGCTCTTGTGTTAGTGTGTGTGCACAGGTTTGTGTGTAAGTGGACAGTTTCTCGTTGCAGTAGGGATCAGGTTTCAGTACAGTACAGTACAGTCATGGTTCAGGAGACACACTCCTGAAATTTACAAATCACAACAATGGTATATCCCTGAAAACTAGCCGAATAAGAGAGCTTTCCATCTCTGGTGGAGGCATGAGGCAGAGAGCCCTTCACTGACACATGGGACAAACACACAGCGATTTGAACACAGATTTCCCCCCTAGTGGACAGCAGCACAAATTAGAGCCACATTACCACAATGCAGATGTAGCACTAAGTGTGAAACAGCTATTTAGACAACTTTACAACCCAAGTTATAAGCATTTTTACTGAAAAACTGAACAGACTTACATCAAGCTGTAAATAGTGTTATAGTTGTTATAGTTTTGGCTGAACTATCTCTTTAATTTCCATTCTTGAGTTACATAATAGTCTTGTGTAGAAAGACATTTGACAAACAGTATAATTCTGGTCCACTTCCAATCTTATTATGGCATTTGTTTTTACAGACAAAACTGAAATTCCAATTTATGGAATTTACAGTTCAGCTCATGGACATCCAGTTTACTTACTAGTTTCTAATCCCTCATTGTACTGACTTTTGTTAATCTTTGAAACACAAATGAAGATATTTTTAATGAAACCTGAGATCTTTCTGTCCCTCCATTGAATGTTCAGGTAACCAAAACTCAGAAGCTCCAAAATGGTCATAAAGGCTTCATAAAACAAATCCATATGAATCGAGCGGTTTAGACTTGTAAAGAGATACGATCACTTTATATGATGAAGAGATTGAATTTAGGCCTTTATTATTTAAATGGTTACCTGGACTTTCAATAAAGGGACATACATCTCTCAGGTTTCATTAAACATATCTTCATTTGTGTTTCTAAGATTAACCAAAGCAATATGGGTTTGTAATTACATGATTGTGACTAAATGATGACAGAATTTTTGGGTGGACCTACCCTTTATCGCTTTAAGTAACCTTATCCAGTAATATTTTTTCTCCGCATTGACAGTAATTGACCTGAAAGACTCAAGTGACAGAGAAGAAACCACAATAGTGCCCCTCGCAGCAGCACTGATTCTACAATAATTTGTGCTTATGTATTTGCACAGAGTATGATTCAGGGCAGGCCTTAGTGCAGAGGTCTGGAGAGGCTGTGTGAAATGTTTTCTCTCTATCCTTCACTGCATCATCTCTGATCCTTCAACACTTCTGATAGAGCAGCTGCCCTTCTGCCCTCTCGTATCCAGAGCCTGCAGAGATAAGCACCAGTGAAGAAGAGCACAGCGCTCTCCCACATCAGCTGTCTGTAGCAGAGATCAAACACTGGACTCACGCTTTACGATATCCGCTCTCTGAGAGTTACCATACACCTACAGACACACACAAATGAAGAGGTATCATACCAATTACAAGTGCAGTATGGAGTTCCTCAAGGCTCAGTACTTGCCCCCTTACTTTTCACGCTTTACATGTTACCCTTGGGAGATATCATTAGGAAACATGGTGTTAGCTTTCACTGTTATGCTGATGATACCCAACTCTATATTCCGTCGCGACCTGATGAAACTTACCAATTTGCAAAACTAACGGAATGTATAGTTGATAAAAAAACTGGATGACTTGCAATTTCTTACGGCTAAATTCGGAAAAAAAAACAGAGGTGTTAATTATTGGACCAAAAACTTTTGCATGTGATAACCTAAATCACTGTCTAATACTTGGTGATGGCTGCTCTGTAAATTCTTCGTCATCAGTTAGGAACCTAGGTGTACTTTTTGAAAGCAATCTTTCCTTCGAAAAAACATGCTTTTAGCATTTGTAAAACTGCATTTTTCCATCTTAAAAATATATCTAAATTACGACATATGCTCTCAATGTCAAATGCAGAAACATTAATTCATGCGTTCATGACCTGGAAAGGGTTCAAATATGCAGAAGATGCTGGAAAACTGAAGATTCTTCATGACATGGAGGATTTTTCCTAAGAACAGTGCTCAGTTTAACTGTTCAGAACAAACAAGGGACTCATGAACAAACATCACAAAACAAAGAACAGTCGTGGATCATCCAGGTAACCCACAGACTGTAGAGCCAAGGGTTCCCAAACTTTTGAATGGGTTTATTTTAATAATTACAGCTATTTTTTTGTCTTGTGGACTAAATGTAAACATCTTTTATGTAAAATATCTTACTCGGAACAGTAAATAAAAATATCATGCATTTTGTATGATCTCTCTTATTTTGTTAAAATTACTTACATTTTCACAGATTCTGCAAGGGGTTCACAAACTTTCAAGCAGCACTATATATATATATATATATATATATTTTTTTTTTTTACACCATTGTATACACTGTCTAAATTTACACCATTGTAGCTCTATGTCATCCTGGAATCATTCATGCATGTGGTTTTAATTTAGTTTTGACAATTTACTATTTTTATTTATAATCTTTAAGTATTTATAGGATTTAAAGACAGCACATGAATTGTTGGAGAAAACAGAGGAGAAAAAAAAGAAAGGTTGCGAGCTGGATTTGAACCTGCATTGTTCATATGAGCTCCACAGCTCATAGGCCATGTGCTCAAGCTGCAAGGCCTCCAAAGTAACAGTATTATCTAAATATAAAAACTATAGATCATCTTTGTGTCTTATGTTAAAAAGTGGAGATAAGAGTTCTTCACAAAAACACATTCTTTCTTTATAGGCACTGGCTCCCTTCAACAACTAAACCGCATTCCTGCAGGAGACGTGTACTTTGAACATCTTACTATTTTTGTAACACTCGATTCATTCTGCTACGTAAATGCACTGGATAACTTCACAGCAGTTTTATATTGAAGTTATAAGGTGCTAGAGGAATTGTGTTTGAATTCAGTTTTTGTTTGTGAAAATAGCTGTGATGATATCAAGAAAAAGAAACAGGAAATTTTACTGATCATTTGTTTTTATATTGCTGTGGCATCATGTTAATAAAATAATAAGAGGCGTGGTATTTTTAGGCATTTAAACAATTTTTGACTATAACATTAAACCAAGCTCGTGGTGTTTCTGGTCACCGGCCAACCTACACTGTAAAACCCAACAAGTTAGGGTAACTTCAACCGTTTGACTAAACCAATCCCCTTGGCTTTAACCATGTAAGTTTTAAAACTTGCAGTTAAGTGATTAATTAAGTGTTGATTGAGCATTAGTGATGAACACCTGGTGTTAACGAACAGAATCACTGAAGAAAACAGAAACACAAGAACTACTACAACTGACTTCAGACAGCCTTAGATGAAATCAAAGCAGTCGTGGCCTAATGGATAGAGAGTTGGACTTGTAACCCAAAGGTTGTGGGTTCGAGTCTCAGGTCTGGCAGGGATTGTAGGTGGGGGGAGTGAATACCACGACTGAGGTGAGACCCTTGAGCAAGGCACCGAACCCCCAACTGCTCCCTGGTTGCCGCAGCATTGGCTGCCCACTGCTCCGGGTGTATGTTCACTACTGTGTGTACACTTGGATGGGTTAAATGCAGAGCATAAATTCTGAGTATGGGTCACCATACTTGGCCACACACCACCTCTTCCCTTTCCTCTTATTAATAGCCAGACTGACTTTATTTCTGTCAGACATCTACAGAAGATCTTATTGAGAATTAACTAAGGTTTAGATGTTGATTTATGGTTTCATTTGAAGTAACCATGTTAGAGATCAGTGTCTGCTTTAGTTGGGATCTTGACCCTTGACTGCTGTGTTATTTTTTTTTTTCTCTGGCTGTTGTAACCATGTGTTCCTCAAACATACGTTTAACAACTCAAAAGCCCAGAGAAAATTATCAGTAGTTGGTTGTTATATGTTTATAATGACAATCATCTATTAGTGAACTGATCTCATTGAGAGTGAACATAGACTCATTGTGTGTCTAATCTCTGATTAAATGGATGTTGTATTGAATATAGTAAAAGTGATTTTAAGAGCCAGTGGTTCTGATAGTCAGTTAATATAAAGCACTTTTCAGACAGTTTACAAAAAGTTTAAATTTTTGAAAAAGTTTTCAAAAAGTGTTCTGTAGCAACTGTCTGCTCTGTGATGTTGTTTGGTTGATTTTGACTCTGAATTTGTCTTCTCCTTTTGTTCTCAGCTAAATTCTGATCACAGTTTGAGGCCAGCATGACTGCTGAACTTTGACCTGTCAGACGACCTCTGCTCTGCTAAGCAAGTTCATGGCAGGGTCAAAAAGTCCTCCCTTCCTAAAACACGCTGACACATACACACACACACACACATAAATTCACATAAATTATTGTCTCATAATTTGCTTCCAGCACAGGAGGAATTGAATTAACATTCAACTGCATGTGGATAAATTATGATGCGGAGTAAAACTGTTGAGCCAGTTTTAGCAAAGCTATAGTCTGAATCATGTGAATGAAATACTGCTGACAAACTTTGCAGAGTTTCTGTCTGGCTACTTGTAGAAGCACTGCAATAAGATTACTAACAGCCTTATTCTGCATAAGACAGTTAACCTATTAAATCGTTTACATATTTAATGACAAGATACACCCCTGAACACCTTTGATATTTAATGATTTTTTTTTGCTTCAAGTAATTATTTTACAGTTTAATAGTTTAACCAATTAAGATATAAAATTTTTACAGTTTAAAAGCAGATTCTCTTTAATGCTTGGTTAAAGGAATAGTTCATTCAAAAAATTAAATTTTATGAAAAAATATTCCTTGCTGCCATCCAAGCTGTAGATAAGTTTGTTTCTTTATGAGAACAGATTTAGACAAATGTATCATTACATGGATGCTCTGCAGTGAATGGGTGCCGTCAGAATGAGAGTCCAAACAGCTGATAAAAACATCACAATAATCCACAAGTACCTGTAATCCACACTCCAGTCCATCAATTAATGTTTTAGGAAATTAAAAGTTGTGTTAATCATCTAAACCAGGAGAGAATAAGAGAAAGCAGTCCAAAACTGTTCAACAGAACACATATAAGTTTGTCATCTGGAAATGGAAAATTGTAATTTGTCATGTCTAATAGATTTGTTAGGTCAAAAGGTACAGTGAACAGCACAGTAATACATTACATGTCCACCACCCACTGAAGTGTTTAGCGTGAGTGTTAATGATTGCTGCTGTGTTAATGATATGGACAGGTTACAGTGTAGATCGGGCACACGACAGCTAGATTCCACTGAGCAAATGATCTCTTCACAAACACCTACTGCTGAACGCCACACACTCAGAGACGACAGGGCCGAGGGCTTTGGGGAGGGTTTCCAAAGAAAATTAGCCTGTGTGTCCTGCACAGTACAGTGATGAGCGCAGTACAGAGGAGACGCTGACCTCTCCACTACAGCAAGAATATCTCATGACAGCCAGCTCAATGAACTACACACCACCCCGTTAGTAGGGCATATTGTGCTTTTTAAAAGATTCGATCATCCATGACAGTCAGGAGCTGATGACGGACATTACCACCGTACAGTCACTGTTCAGCTCAAATGGACGCTTGTTTCAAATAAAATGGTCTCACCTCAGTTGTCTGCACTTAGAGGTGTAATTTGAGACACTGCAGAAGTGAGGAAAAGAAAAGTCATTTAAAGGTACATTAGTGAGGTGGTTGGGAAAAAAAATGGGTTGCAAGTCAGCATCAGGGGATAAAAAAACTATGCTAAATGTAAATAATACTATGCAACTAACCATGCAATTGTGTATAGTTATAGCTTGGATAGCAAAATGAATAGTCATATGAATAGTTTTGCATATATGTTATTTATGGTTATTTTAATGTTTCTGTTTCATTTTAGGGGTGTGTTGCAATTTTATGATTCTGTGTTGCGTCGCCAGTTAATACCCAATTTAATATCTGGGTCCTGAAGCAAAAGCGCTTGAGTGTACCTGCAGTGGATGTGTCAAATTAGAGAAGACATTGCGTGTAAGTGCATGTGACCCCCACCTGAACCCAAAGATGAAAAATTCCCTCAGCTGACGAGTGTGTGTGTTTGTGTGTGAGAGAGAGAGTGAGTGTGTGTGTATGAGCAGGAAGATTGATGTGAACAGTGAGACTCCTGAGTCATGATGTCAACAGCAATCTCAGCAGCGTACATTACAACCATCACAACAAAACACACAGCCCATTCAGCAGGGCATTTGCTCAACATCTCTAGGAAGTGCAATTATTCATTATAGAATAACTTTAAACCTTAGGCCAAGACTACTCCTACTACTACTATTATTATTATTATTCAAAATAATATAAAAGAAAATAATACATTTAAAGAAAGGCCAATGAAAGCTTGGTAATTTGATCATGTGACTGTAAATCATGTAATAGTAATAATCAAGCAGATCATGAAGTCTGTTTTGTGGTTGAGGCAGGACAGTGCATGCCTGACTGTTTCATCTGCCAGAGCCAAGTCTTTTATTCAGCAATCCTTTAAGAAGAAGAAAAAGAAGAAGAAAGGAAAAAGTAAAGTGTGTGTGCATAACAGTGTGCATATCATTTAGGTTTGTGTGTTTTTTATGACAAGCCTACGCAAATACAACCTCACAACAATCAATAGAACGTTTTGCTGTATGCACAGTGTTAAAACACTGTATTGACCTGACTGTCGCAATAGTGTCCACTTTTCACAAAGACCACACACACGTATGGTTGAACAGGAAACACTTTACTCAGTTGTGTTGCTTTATTTATAACCCCCAAATCTTTTTCCTTCAGTCTTTCACTTCACATGTGGCACACAAAATACATATTTTACAGTCTAATGATGGTAGTTGAGCAAATAAATAACAAAATAAGGATGCAAAATATGTTGAATGTACAGACAAGTGTGAACTGAGAGAGTACCAGTCAACATTTTAAGACTTCTGTATTTATAAATTCTTATAAACTTACTAGTTTTTTAATGACATTATGAATACCGTATGTCATCTCTGTCACTTTTAAAAACTAAAAAAATATAAAAAAGGTGGGGAGATTTTTGGAGTTACTTTGCCCCCTAGTGCTGAATGTGGATGTGAGTGGATCAGGATTCGCCTGCATTGTGGAAAACAACCAGGACAGCATGAAATCAGAGAATATCCTCATGAGAAAACAGCTTAATGGACATACTAAATAATGTCTTAATGAGAAAATTAAAATGCTAAATGGTTTGTGAGGGTTAGGTTTGTGTGTAGGGGATAGAAAATTTCATTATCTTAGATTCAAAACATTAGAAGTCAGTGGAAGTGTGTGTGTGTGTGTGTGTGTGTGTGAGAGAGAGAGAGAGAGAGAGAGAGAGAGAGAGAGTCCACATTTCATCCTCAAAAATGACCACCTATGATCTTCCCATCATTAGATATCAGGGCCACAGATTTCACACAATGATTCAGTGGTTGAACTCTGGGTGAATCTCAATAGCAGTCACAGTAGGAGAGTCCATTGCTGGACCTTTTAGCATTTAGTAGAATTTAACAAGCAGATTTTAATGTTTATAGGTCAATGGAATGGCAGGCAGGATGTGTTTTTAGACCCATATAGCAGAGATTCCACACACACCGATCAGCTCCAAAGAAACGAGATCAGGGCTTCTGTGTGTATTCACAAGTCACCATTCACTGCATCTTTCATACAAAGAAAGTGAATAGTGACTCATCCTGTCAGCCTGCCTATCTTCTCCTTTTGTATTTCACTGAAGTATGTCATATGGGTTTGGGAGTACATGATGACAGATTTAGGGTGAACTGTTCCTTTAAGGACACAAACTGCAAAACGGTATGGTTTTAAGACCTTGGTTTTGTTTAAAGTGGGAAATCATTTATTAAATAGGCAAACAGTCTGATTTGTTAGCATTTATTTGAGTGTTTCCACCTGCGCATTGGGGTTTAACACCTGCTCAACAACCTGAAGAAATTAAGAACACTTCCATCCTTCTCCTAATGCCAAATTTACACTGCAATGATGGCACAAAAGTGCTTCTGAAGTGGCATAATCCAATCAAAGGGCAGTTTTGACAAAGGTTTGCTTCAGCATGCTATCAAACTGCACTGTATTAGTGTGCTATATTAGCATTTTACCACACTTTTAGCATACTATATTAATACCACACTACCTACATTATTTCTGTAGGATACCTTATCAGATGACAGAGTACACTTACCAAAAAGTGCAGTATCCACTTTTTTTTATATATATATATATCTCTATTTGAGATGTATAATGATATAATGAGATACTATGTGAGACTTTCACTAGCTGCTAAATAACTAGAAGAATAACAAAGTTCAGTAAATGGTAAATCTATTTGTGCTAGAAACCAATGTTTATCATTATGATAATAAATTAAAAAAATCATGATAAAAAATATTAAAAATTTGATTTACACAGAAGAACATACTGCACTGAACACTATTGTATCCCACAATGCAATGCATTCAAACTGAGCTTATCAGAAGAGAAATTACCCATGTTTTTACGCATTATTTAATGGGATAAAATATTTAACACAAACTTGGATTCTAAATTCAAAATATCCACATTTATTTCTAAAAACAACAGGACTCCATTTACAGCATGTAGTAAACAATAGTATTTCCTTCTTAACATAGACACATTTTCTGGGTTACTAAGTGGATACTGGATGACACCAGCATCTAACACATTATATATATGACTGCTGGTGGCCCAGTGAAGGTGTGAGACATACGTATATGTGAGTGAGTGAGTGTGTGTTGATTGATATGACCTCTCATGCCAGCTTTAGAATTTGCTCTGGCAGAGAAACTGGACACAACCTGCTTCACAACCTCAGCCTGTGAATTAAGGAACTGGATCAGGCAACAAATACACACAGATGGACAGACAGAGACACAGGACACCCAAACATGTGACACCACACACAGTTTGTGACAGGACCACACACAGCACATGTTGAACTGCAGCAGGATGGACGATCACAGACTGATCACATGACTGAAATACATACACAAATGGATGAAATGTTTAAATAAGTGAAGTGACATACTGCCAAGTATGGTGACCCATACTCAGAATTTGTGCTCTGCATTTAACCCATCCAACGTGCACACACACAGCAGTGAACACACACACACCGTTTTGTTGCCATTTATGCTGCGGCGCCCGGGGAGCAGTTGGGGGTTCGGTGCCTTGCTCAAGGGCACCTCAGTCGTGGTATTGAGGGTGGAGAGAGCGCTGGACATTCACTCCCCCCACCTACAATCCCTGCCGGACCTGAGACTCGAACCCGCAACCTTTGGATTACGAGTCCAACTCTCTAACCATTAGGCCACGACTTCCCCCCATACAGATGTGAATAAAGTAATTATTATCGGTTATTCAGTCATGAACAGACCACTGAGGACAGTGAGGTATAGTGAGGTGTAAAAATCGTCTGAGTGAACTCAGAGACGCTGAGAGCAAAGAGGACCTGGGGTGTACAGAGCATGATTTCTTCTGTGTCACTGTATTTCCTGAGGCATCCTACCAACAGCTGTTTCCTCAACTTCACCTCTGTCTCTCTCATTCTCTCTGTTTTTCTTTCTCTGAATCCACCTGTAAAAGTGTGTGCACCCTTAGTCATCATGTCTGGCTTCCTGTTCTCAGTTTTCTCATGCTGTCACACCCTGGATTCAAAGCCTGTCTGCTATATATCTCTAGAAACCACTGAAATGACTGTTGAAATGTATCCAGATCTCAACAATAACAGATAAATATTTTACTTTGTATTATATTGTATTAAGCCCAAAGTAAAATGTTATTGCTCACTTTTGCTCTTTCACAGCTCAAAAAAATTGTAATGTAGCCTATTTGATTGGAGATTTCAAAACCACATTACATTAACATTACATTACATTTAAGTACAAATCTTCCCTTACACAGTAAAGTGGAAAGTAACAAAGATACTGTGGCAGTACCAGAAAAGGTCACATTTACTGGTTTTAGGCAAATTTCTGCTGGCAAATTTAGATCATTTCAATAGGCATCCATGCAAACTAGAATTTTGCATTGGGGCAAAGATTTTTCCCCATGCAGATTTTGCATTGTGTTTAAGTTGTTTATATGAACTTATCACATTGGCCAACAGAAATTGGTTTGGAAGTGACTTCTTTGTGAGATGTGCTTCAAGCATCACTATACTATTGACAAATTAACTTTTTTTGCCTGCAGGTTTCACCAAATGTTTGCAGTAAACACTTTTTTTTTTTGCTGTTGTGACGTAAGGCTATGAGTCTCTCGAATGTGTGCAGCCCATTCTGAGACATCAGCACCCTTATTCAACAGCCTGACAAATATATACAGAGATCTGACGGCGCTCTGACACCCCATTGGTCCGCCTGTCTGCACAAGAAGGAAGTAGTAAACTGAAGAAGGTCCCCGAGCAGGAAGTGCCTGTCCAGAGAGGCCAAATCTCACAGTGAAAACTCCCAAGCCACAAACTACAGCCAAATGAAACAATCCGAGTCCACACTGGGGTTTCCTAATGACCTCACATCACTAAATCATACTCTCAAATAGACAAGAAGCAGCTCAGATCACTTCATCCTGCCTTGTTACTTTATGTCTGAGGGAGCACTAGTCGTAAAAGGATGGGAACATTCAGCTGAGTTTCTGAAGTTCATGCTAAAGCTGTAATTGTTTTATTGTTTGATTAATAAACCCCTATACATGCTGAATGGATTATTATGACTTGAATAGCTCAAACAGCATAGTAGTTGCTACATTAAGGTCATGGGTTCGATTCTCAGGGACTGTGTGAACTTATAAAATGTTTAGCTCCAATGTTAGTAGCTTTGGATAAAAGCATATGCCAAATGCATATGTGTAAATGTTCATGCATTTGCTTGCTGCTCAGACCACAAACAGCTATGCAGATTTGTTTCAGATGCACTGCCGTTCAAAAGCAGGGTCTATTTTTATGTCCTTGAAAGAAGTCTATAATGTTGATCAAAACTGCATTTCTTTAATTAAAAATACAGTAAAAATGTAATATTGTGAAATATTATCTTTTTAAAATGTATTGTATTTTAAAGTATTTTATAATATTAAATGTATAATATATTTTTTGTGGAAACTGTCACTTTTAATCAATTTAATGCATCCTTGCTGAATAAATCAAAACCATAGATAACACTTAGGAATTAGGGAACACATATTCACTATTAACTAAGAGTTTTCCCTATATACTGTATATATATATATACACACACAGTATATATACTGTATATATATATATATATATATTAGTGCTTGTTTATAGTAAGTAAGGTAGCTGTTGTAGTAATGTTTAGATGTTTAGGGTTAAAGGAACTAAAATATGATCATGCAAAATAAGACATTAATACGTGGTTTATAAGTACTAATAAACATCCAATATCCTCATAATATGCATGTTAATAAGCAACTATGTAAACATGAATAATGTTCCCTAATCTAAAGTGTTATCAAATCTGGTACCACTTTATATTATGTGGCCTTATGTACTATGTACTTGTATTTAATTTATTCATTTGATACAATGCACTTATTGTGTACATGCTTTTACATTGAACTTATATTTTAAAAAAATATGTGCATGTAATTACATCTGTAATTAATTTCTGTAATTACATAATACTTGCACTGTTGACCCATCCTTTACACCTTAACCCACCCTTAAACCTACCCATACCACCAAAGTTGTCCCTAACCTTACCCGTATCCCACCTCAATAGCAGCAGAAGTGTTTTGCAATACAATACGAACACAATAAGTACAATGTACTTCGTTTTTGATGTAGTATTTAAGGCCACCTATTAAGTGGGACCAAAAAACTTACTGTCCCCAACATTGTGAACAGTTATGCCAAAAAAAAAGGTTTGGCTGTTTTTGTTGGCTTTCTGAACAAGTCTTCCATTCAATCTATACATTGTATCAGTGTGTTCCCTGGGAATCAAACCCATGACCTTGGAGTTGTCAGCGCCATGCTCCACCAGCTGAGCTACAAGAAAACAAACAGACATACAGGAAATATACAATAAGCCCTCACAAACTGATACACTCACACATCCCCTCAAACTCTTGAAACACACACACACACACACATGAGTAGTGTGGAACTGGCTGCCTGTGGCTCTGTTTATGTCGGGCTGTAAAAGCAGGGCTGTAAAAGCCCAGCAGAGAATGAGGCAGAATTCCGTCTAGACGGGACAATGCTTTCTGCAGAGGTGTAGTTCACCAGCATTCAGAGCAACCCTCAACCCCCACCAACACCCCACTAACACTTCACCATGTGTGTCCATGCTAGAAGACGCCTTTAATCGGATGCACATCTACGTGGCGCACAAAAGGTTAGGCTAATAATCGCTGCAGATTACACACTTGTGAATTAGACCCACCGCAGGGACAGAGCTCCTTCATTAATAACAGATGCAGTGAGTTCCTGTGCCGTAAACATTACCTGCTGTCACCAGCCAACAGACCTCTATTATATCACACTGATCAGATACTCTACAGGGTGGATTTATTTTCAAAGCAAACATGTTGAGTAGTCAAACAGCCATCCGTCTTTCTGCCAATGCAGGGCCGGAGTCGCCGTTATAAATGCAAGCATTGCAGTCAAGTGTATTCACATAAAACAGGATAAATTCTCTCTTTTTTGGCATCTGTACTTATGACATTGTTATAGATTTCCTCATGTGGTCCCAGAGCGGAGTGCCCTGGCCAGCCGTTTGATTGTTTAGGAATGAGGGGTGTGAAGTACGGAGCAGGAGAGGAAGGAAGAGGTGCAGGCAGGCGAGAGAGAGAGAGGGAGGGAGGGATGGAGGGATGAAAGAAGGGTGGAGGTCTCAGTCTATTCTAGCTGATGGGTTTCACTGCCCCCCGCATTGTTCTGTTTCATTCCAGCCCCATCCCTTCGGAGAGCCCTACAGCAGAACACATCCTGTCATTTTACTGCAGATATGGCACACACACACGCACACATTCATTAAGAGCGGGCCAGCCATTATATTTGTTTGACCATGAGGGGTCTTGCGTTGCACCGAGAAATCTGAAGTTGTGGTGGTGGTATTTAAAGCAGATTTGGGTAACACGGAAACATAATGTTGCACGAGATTCCCAAGCCCAAATGTGTGATATAAGGGCAGAGTGTGTGAACACTGCAGGGTTTTAAAGAAACACCCACACACACACCCCTCCCCCACTACCACCATCATCATCATCACTAAAACTCTTCACACAGCACCATCTAGTGGTCACTGATTGTCATTCACGTGTGCAAAAGGGCTTTGACTTTAACAAAAAACAATTATTATGAAAATATATAATGTAAAGAAAACATGACAATACCATTACAGTACCATTTAAATACCATGGAATTTGTACTGCTGCACTACTATCAAAAATTGCACCAGATGGTATTATTATAGTACTTTTTTGATATATATTTTTATTTTATTTATTTATTTATTTATTTTGTAATTTGATGCTTTTTTTGAGTATGGCAATCAAACATATAAATAAAAATAAAATAAAATAAAATAATAATAATGGAAACCACTGGTTTCTATTGCTGCTGAATGATCATATTGACACTGAACATCATTGACATTGAAATTCTGTGTCAATTTTTCCACTCATTGAATAAAACAAGAAATTTTGTAATAGAAATACTAAAGTAGTATTTTTTGTCAAATTTACTCTAATAAGTTTTAATAATTTTTTAGAGTGTAAATTTTGGCATTAAAATATATATATATATATATATATATTACTTTAAATAATATCTAATGTAAGCACACACACACACACACATGAATGTGTGCGCGTGCATGTGTGTGTATTTACATTAATTTTATATAAAATACCATAGTATTCTTTGAGGTATTTTACAGTGCCATTTAAATACCATGAATATGACCCTTACATACTTGAATGAAACACAGTATCAGATTGCAGTATTATGGTACTTTAATATTTAGCATGGTGCTGAAATTCAGTACTCTTACATTTTTCCAAGAAGACCTTCTTACTATCCAAGCCTAAAAACATGGCAGTAGCATGATAGACGAAGTACTTTTTTAGAAAATGTTAATCTGGAAAATTTTCCATGAAAAATTTACAATGAAAAAAATACGATAATGCCATGGTGTTCTTTCAAGGACCATATTGTACCATTTACATACTATGGCATATGAATATGGTTACAGCACAGTTAGCATCCATCAATCCAGTTAGCAGAAGTATTTTGATCGATATGTTTTTTATCAAATTGTAAACATCTCAGGATAGAAATATTCATCTTTGCAGAACATAATGAAAACCACTGCTTTCTATTGCTGCTTAATGATATAATCTGCATTTCCTAGAGCGAACGAAGAACTGCTGGCTCAATGATTTTTCCCTCCGTGCTCTTTCCATAGATTGGATTTCTTTCAGCTAATGATCTTGACAGACGGATACACCAGTGTTTATAGGTTCATGGAGAATTAACACATTTATATTGGTTCCTATGAGATTTAGCTCAGCTGACATCAGTGTGTTTTGGTGCATGTGTAATTAGCAGAACTGTGCCCTCTGGTGGAAGGGGAATAAATCATGTTATATGCACCTAACCGAATGCCCATGGGAAATAAAATCACAAATGAGATTGTTTCTCAAAGACAGCAGTGAGACAAAAATGAGACATTGGCTTGTCTGACAGTTTTCTCCTGTGAAAAAGGTAGGCTATATCTCCTATGAACTCAAGCAATGCTTTATCAGTTTCTCTAAAACCAAATTATCTGGAATATAGGATACACTACCAGCAATGTTGGGGAGTAACTAGTTACATGTAACGGAATTATGTCATTTAATTACAAAATAAATGTAACTTTAATCTGTTACAGTTACTGAGAAAAAATGTGCAATTCAATTACAGTTACTTATAAAAAAGCTAACAATTGCAAAGGGGGTTACATCTGAATATTTTCCCAAACATACAGATTTGATTGATTTCTTTCATAAATTGCATTGAGTGCTCTAAAATACGAGGAACCGATGTTCCAAGCGTTTAGGATGCAGAATAGCACACATGGTTATTCTATAACTGTTTTATTTTCTATTTTGGTTTATGTATAGGCCTATGCTTTTTTTAGATTAATTGTTATTTTGATATTGTTAGATGCCAGTGTTTCCTGTCATATGTATGCAAAGATTTGATTTCAAAAACAGTATCACAGTTAGTTTCTTTTTATGATTTTAAATCTGTATTTAACCTCAGAACGATCTCACAGTAAAAAGAGGTGCTAAAATCTAATGTTGTGGTCGCTGTGCTTTAAAATTAAATCTTAATTTAAGTGTAGAAGGATTCTGAAAGTGTGACAGTAATCAACGTTGAGTGTTAGGTACAACCTGCCTGCTTTAAATCTCTCAAAATGATTAACAGTTGAAAACATTCTTAGAAATTGAGAAAAGTAATCAAAAAGTAATAAAATGTAATCCGTTACATTAATAAAGTAATTGAAATAGTTACACTACTTATTACATTTTAAATAGGGTAACTTGTAATCTGTAATCTATTACATTTCCAGAGTAACCTCCCCAACACTGTCTACCAGTACAGTATCACATATAGCCAACAATTAGGCCTATGTAGGAATGTGGAAGTGCTAAAGGAAATATCTACATGAGATTCCGCCGAAATTAAACTTCCAAAAACACGTAAAGGAAGAGAGACGGTGTGTTTTAGAGCTTCTGTGTATAAGGTGCTAACCACAACTCAGTAGCTGTTAGACTAATTCAGACACACTGTTGTAAAAAACATCTCATAAATCACGGCTTATGGTGAGCTGGTGGCCTCCACAGCTTTCAGACGTGGAATGAGATACGCTATACGTGTGTGATGAAACCATTAAAGGTGTACCTCACCTGAGCAAATCCCAGTCGTGGCCGCGACAGCGTGGAGGTCATAGCACTCCCACACAGTGAGTAAACAGAGCGCATGATAAATGTGTGTACATTGCTTATTTCACTACATTAATTCAGAGAGAACTTCAACAGTTCCGCCAGTACACACTCTGAAACTTAAACAGCGCTTGTAGACTCGCTCAATGAGAAAACTGAAGATGGACAATTTGGTTATTTCTTAAGTTATTTTGAAATGTGACAGAATTCAAAGTACTTATGTATGTACAGTGTGTATTCATTTAGCTACCATGGTGTACTACAATGATGCCCTTGATATCATGGTAGCCTATAAGAGTATGAAAGGCTCTCCCTTACAAAAATATTGTGGCAGTACCACACTGAAGACATACTGCCAATGTGTAGATAAATTAAATTAATCCATCAATTAAAATATGCATTCAAATAAGTAAGTATAAGTAATGTTGTAATATGAACATTATTCTGCACAGACCTACAGGTATAATATTTCCCCCCATCATGCATTGCAATTTTAATAGATATGATATGTAAGTTGGTTTACATAATAAAAGAGAGGCAGCCAAGCTTGTGTTTCACTATCTGCTCCAATTTACAGTATCCATTAAAATAGATGAACATTCATCAAAACTCCTTCAATACTACTTAAAAGCATCACAGGTTTAAAAAGGGGAATATACAGGGTAAACATATTACATTGCCATGGTACATGTGAACAAGAATATGTTAACTTTTTTTTGTTGTTTTTTTGTCATGTGATTTTAAAATATGTTTATCCTGGCAGTGAAGCTTCCTGGAGGTTTGACAAGAGAGAGATATTAATGCATTAGTAGTGTGATGTAAACAAACAAACAAACAAAACAAGTTTTCTGAGGAAAATATTAATAAAATAAATGATTGTTTTTCTATATAAATTAAAATTTAAAGTGAATTTATACATATACATTTTTTTTTTTACACTCTAGATTTTGCATATTTTTACATATTCTTTACGCAGCCTATAGTCCATTTATTCTACCAGATTTTGCAGGTCACAGCATTGCTCCCATCTGTGTCTGTCTCTGGCTATGCAGATCCAGGTTTTACCAAAACTCTTCTTTAGGGAAGACCATCGAGTTGGTGGATCCCACAGGTACAAGGATGTCACTTTCAGCATCCATCCTCTATTTGTGCTACATGTTCAGTCTCTGTGTTCGCATCTTTCACTCTTGGCATCTCCTGCAAAAGTTTATTTGTGATCTTGTCTCTTCATGTTTTTGCTCCATTGTTCTTTCAGTTCCAGTGAGTTTCTGTTCATCAGACCACGTCTCACTCCCATGTAATAATGCTGGTAGTATGGTGGTATTGAAGAGATGTGCTTGAACGGTTGGCTCGTTAATGGTAGTGTTCACCTCACTGATGGTAGAATAACTTCACCATGCTGCTTTCCATCGATGATATACAGTAGCTTATAGCTGTTCATGTATTTCACTGCAATTTATTTTTCTTGGCCCAGTTAGGTGTAAATATTGATTCTTTGATATATATATATATATATAATTGGAAACAATACAAGTTTATGGAATGCACTTTATATTTATACAGCCAAGTAGACGTGTGTGTGTGTGTGTGTGTGTGTGTGGAAGCAGGTCACTGCCCTCTGCTTAAGCCTAATGCAGCATTTGAATGTTACAAAAATACACTGAAAGGCATTTATTGTAGGCAAGGAAAAGGCGAGTGGGGGAGTTGCTACACGCATTTACTTTTCATTAGTAATGTAATTTTATGTTTTTCATCACTCTGCTGAGATACGGGCAGAAAAACCTCCGTCATGTTAGCATATTAGCCTTCCACCCCCACCTGCAGCTGCATTCAACACATAGAAACAGAGGGGATGTGTTGTGTGTGTGAGCACATGACTCTGTGTGCCTATGTATGTTACACTGTAAGTGTGTATGGAAGGTTTCACAGAAGGGGGTAAAGGAGGACTTCCTGTGAGAAGCACGATGACCGGCGGGCTTGTTTGTGTGGACCTCTGTGAATGTAGGTTTTGTTCAGTGTATGTAAGGCTAATGAGGGCCAGCTAAATGTGACAAAACTGGAACAGTGCGGTCTCAGTCAACAAAGGTGTCCAAAACGCTCTGAAGTAAATCCTGATCTGTAGCAACATTGCTGATTATAACAGGACCATTCAACTTTTCTAGTTTAGTGAAGTTGCTTGCTTGCAGATAGGTATGGTGTAAGAGGAGAGCAACACAACTAAACTACAACACACCCTTTTTAATCAACAAAGTGGATCTGGTGCACTTGCAGCTTTGCTGGTATATATGAGAGTGATCTGGTGTTGTATCTCTTGACAAACATACAATTGATTTAAATTTTTCCTTTGACATCACAGCTCTCTAGTGAGGAGTCTTTGAGACCATGGGTGTCCTTGTGGTGCCATCCGCTTATCACAGTTATGATGTAATTTCCTGTGGCTCCAGGGTGGTTAGTCACATGGCATTTACAGCTGACGTTATTGCCTCAGAACTGTTAGCAGAACCAATGACTCATTAGTCAAAATGGTAGATATCTGGTGCTTCTCAATCGAAAAGCTGCATATCTTGGCTGCCGCGTAATCAAACTCTGTTGATGGACATCTCAATTTGAAGCATCCTTTGTAGGCAGTCTTCATTTTGTGTCCTTCATTCAGCCTGTTGTGAAAAAAAATAATTATCTGAAAATGAAGATCATCCAATTTCATTACAAATTACAAGACAAAAAAAAATGGTGTTTGATGATAATTTTTGGTCACACTTTATTTTAAAGTCAAATTCTCGTTCAATTTACTATCAACTACAACTTTTGCCTGAATAAAATCCTAATTACTGCTTATTAAGGTAGATGTTAAGTTTAGGTATTGGGTAGGATTAGGGATGTAGTATATGGCCATGCAGAGTATGTGCTTTAAAAGTACTAATAAACAGCCAATATGTTAATAATAGGCATGCTAATAAGCAACTATAGTGAGAATTGGTTCCTAGAAAGTTTTACCCATTTGCTGTTGTTTAGTTGTAATGACATAATTCTAAACTGTGCATAATGTGAACCACTGATAATATATTTGATAAACATGGCTTAAGATAAAGCAAAAAGAGACAAACCAAATACTAAGGGATTATGAAAATCATATTAATTTGGCAGATTTTCATTCAAATAGTTATGGAGATAATATAATTTGTGATAAAAATTGAGTAAAACTTTAGTTTAGGGACCAATTCTCACTATATTAACTAGTTTCTTATTACTAGCATACTGGCTGTTTATTAGTACTTAAAGCACATATTAATGCCTCATTCCACACAATCATATTCTAGATCCCTTAATTCTAACAACTACCTTACCAACTAATATTAAGCAGCAAAATAGGAGTTTATTGAGGCATAAATTGTATTTAATAGTTAGTTAAAGGTGAGAATTGGTCCTTAAAATATAGTGTGGGTCAAAATTGTTGGATTCAATTAGAAAATAAGAGCATTTTCACTGATGGTCTCAGACAAGCCCCACCTGTTGCATAATGAGAGCTAGAGAGTGTTTTTCCATAGTATCATTACACAATAAATCCATAAACGACACAGTCATTTATACATACTCCAACTGATGCTGTCTCCACATGGACCATCAAGTGAAAATGGGTTTGAAATGGGGCAGTGGTTAGCAGAAAACATCCAGATGATGGCATGACGTCTCTGAACGAGATGAACAGAACTCTGCGGTTCTGGAAAACGCTCACAGAATGTGACCTCATATTGCGCTAATCATACTAATTAAAATAACATCAGTTGGAGTTACATATAAAGCTCCAAAATTAGCAACTTTACATTATTAGAAAGGACCGTCTGGAATAGAAACTCCTTCAGAGGTCAGGAAAACAAATATCTTGCAAGAAAGCGCTTTCAAACTTTTGGACAATAACGTTGTAGTGAATGAGTCTGTCCCGTTTATTGATTACATCTTCTGAGTATTTTGGTCGACAGCACTGCAGCATATGGAGGAGCTAAAAGAGCAGGATTGTGTGGCCTCCTCTGGGGCAAAAACAATCCACCACGGAGAGAAGAAACATATTAAGCTAAACTGCAGGAACAATGCATCCAGTTTAAAAGTGTTTTACTCAACAATATAACAGGCCACTGGAGACAGGGATATGCGTTGGAGAGAGACAAGAAGAAAAGAGAAACCGAGAGCAGGAGAGAGAGAACGAAACAACTGACAATGAGATGAGAGATATTGGGCTTTCTGTAAACTTAGCGGCATAGAAGCTCCCTGAACAATTAATAGTGTTGCTGAGAGAGAAGAATAGTTCTGATCTGAACACTAAACCACTGCAGTGCATCAATATAGGCAAATAATGATGGAGTATGCTTTCATCATATGCAAAAACTTAGCAAGTTGCTGCCAACTGCATACATGGGCAGCTGCCTTTAAGGTAGGATCCCAACTGAAATAGACCCTTATAAGACAAAACTAACTCTTCACTGCACTTGCTAATGGCCGGTGTCTTGAGAAAATGTACCAGCCATAATTTTTTATTAGTTTATTATTTTTATTTTATTATTATTTTTTTACCAGGCTTGATACTCTATTTGCATTATTTCATTAAAAGGGTCATTAACTGCCTTTGTTTTTTATTTTGCACTGTTCTCTAAGGTCCATTTCTAATGTAATCAAGATTTTTACTTAAAAAAAAACATAATTTGAAGTAATAGTATAATTAAGTTATAGGCCATTTTCTGTCCTGTTTTTAACCCCCCTCATCAGAACGCTCTGTTTGAATGGGCGTGGTGGCGGATTGTAGACTCGGAAGTAAACACCCACTGCTATGATTGGCTAATAGTTGTGTATGTTTGACAGCCTACATTCTTCACAGAAGTACAATGCTGTGTTTTAGGTTAAAAGTGCATACATAATCTGTAAGAAGAGACAAAGCAATAGCTACCATGCAATAAAAACAGTTACTCACACTTGTATTGTGACATTACTGTCAGATCCAATATATCGTCTTCTGCGGAGGCGGCGCATATCCACACTATTACATCATAGAGTGGCATATTCCACAAGCTGTTGTTTTAGCAGATTGGTTTCAATATAAGCTGTTTTAAGACTAAAGAGAAAGTTTTGAGTTCTGAAACTTGCAGGATGTTTTATTTCACTATAACCTTATATATCCAAAGATCAAGGGAATTCTGAATTCTCAGTTCATGTCCACTTTAAAAAAAGCAGCTCAACACACCTGCAATTTGTAACACTTTTACTTTTATGCGAATTGGTGGCTAATTCATATGAATTCATACAGTCTCATTTGTATGTTTTCGTTCAATCTGCTTATGCCCCACTACTACTGCTTACTACTGTGATTTGGGAAATAAATCTAATTGTGATTTGTCTAATTAAAACTGCAATTTATAATGCAATTTTTAAGCACTCTAGGCTATTTTTGTGTGTAGGGCTACACAATTTAAAGTAAAAAAGTAATAATTATTATTTTGTCTTATATCATTTAAAAAGTACAATAGTAATAATATTAGTGTACTATAGAATACAATGTATTCAATAATTATAATAATAATTCTATTTTACAACGGTACAACAGTAAAATTACAATTTATATTATTCTTGTCTGTGTTAATTGATTTGCTTTCAAACATTAAACCATAGAGGTTTTATTTTACTTGAAAACTGCAAGGAGAAAGCTTCTCTTTTGTTAACAACAGATTAATAAATTATTCTCATTCCAAATCTAGGAAAATGGTTGGCATGTAGGCCTATTGCATTTTAAAATGCAACTGTTTACTGTGAGAATTGTTTACTGTGAGAGACTGAAATAATGAGCTGCTTGCACGTAAATGAACACAGTTTGTTTTGTGTGTTTTTACTCTAAAACACAAAAAACACCTGATATGTATTTTAATACTATTAAATTGGAGCCTTTGCGATTTAAGCCATATTGCGTTATCACAACCATGCACTTGGCCATTTCTGTGGACACTTTTTTTGGCAGTTTTGCCAAGTTTGCGGTTAATTGGGCTGATTTTTATTTTTTTTTGCTTTTGTTTCTGTTGGTTGTTTTTTTAGTCTGTGGATTGAGGCATTTTGCCGTTCCCTCAGACCATTATTTTAATGGAAGAGACCCCTGACGAAGGGGAAAACCTTGAAAAAAAAGTGATTGGACTAGTTTTGGGATAGTTCTGTTTTCCAGAGCTGGCAACCCTGTTGGCAAACCTTGGGTCCTTGGGTCATATCAACAAGTGTGTTACGTAAATGTAGATATTGGATGTGACTCACATTTAAAATAAAATGTAAGCTTGTCATTGAAAAAAAAAAAAAAAAATCTATCTATATATATATATAGATATATATATATATTCAACAAATGTGTATCATAATACACGGCTACTTTTGAATATCCTTCAATGGAGAAAGATGCTTTTTGCCACCCGAACGGCGTAGTTACAACATCACTGTAAAAAATGAATCATGGGTCTTGTAATTTTCATTTAAAAAATTAAGGTGATACTTAAAAATAGTGTGTATATTTCATTAAATAAATTGTGATTCAGTGTTGTATAGAAAATATTGAGGACTTTTTACTAATAATGCCAAGAGGTGTTTTCCTCATTTTTTTTAAAGGAAACTTCAGCAGTTTTGAGGCTTGAATTGAGGAACTGATTAAACAAAAAAAAAAAAATAAGGAAATAAATAAATGAGCACATTTCACTAATTATATTTAATTCATTGTGTCATAGATTAATTAAAGAGATTTTACATGATTTTTTTCAGGTAGATTCCATTAAAAAATAAAGTCTTAAAAACTACTCAAAAATATTAAGTGTAATATTGTTACCATTATTTTTTTAAAGTAAATAGCCCGTTACATTTTTTTACAGTGTAGCAGTATAGAGACTTAGTGCCCATATATTTTGTTCCTCCTCTCTGCTCTCTCCATATATTAAAAAGGACTTGTACATATGTATTATTAATGCACCAGATTTAAATGACAGAAGGGAGGAATTTCAGTGAACACCACTTTTGCACTAAGCTATCATATGACTTCAGAAGACTTAATAGGCAACACTAAGATAGTACAATTTGACTGCAGGCCATGTTTATTCATTTCCCGAGCTGCCATGTTTCTTCATCCTAGCCCAGTTTTACTTTATGTCTTATAATTGTTACTGCCCCAGCTGGAGGGCAGGAAGCTGATCCAAGACCAGCTGTTATAAGCGGATCTCCTCTCGGCGTGTGTGTGTGAGTTGGATACTCCTCCAGCGCTCTGCGGGAGAGGGGGCGAGTAAGCGGACCCACAATTGTATTTTCTCTCTTGCCAGGGGGTCTCAATCTGGCAACCTGAGTGAGAGATGTGACTTCTGCCCAGCAGGACGTTTATGGTGTTAGATTATAATTAATACAGGAATCTAATTCCACCTACTCTGTGTCAGAGTAAGATAATTATAGAGACGCTGATTGACGTCATCTGGCTCACAGTGTGCTGCAGAGAGAGAGCGAAGGTCATATCTGTACTGCAGATGTGTGTGTGAAACAGGTGTGGGCAGAGAATGAACAGAAAATAAATAAACACTGCAGCTCAAGCTCCAGTATACTAAACGTGTGTGAATATGCATTCCTGCCAAGAGTGTGTCAGCCTGAAACAACATTTGAATATCACATTCAAGATTTACAGCTTTGAGGTACCAGGTACACATGTATACAGAACAACGTGCCATTTCATTTGTAAAGGTTATTATAAAAAATTATTAAATAAAATATATTTTATTCCCTTGTACCTAATACTCATGACCACACAGATATTCGTCTTTCCCTTCCCAAATATTCAAATTAGAGGTCAACAGATGAGGGTGTTTTATGGGTCGCCAAGTCTTTATCACCTCCAATCCTAAATATGCGGTTTCTAGTGCCAATGGGCTTTTTTATTACAGATGCTACATATAATTTTGCAGTGCTACATTTGTTCAACCATGTCACAGTACATTTGAACTTCCCTTATATAAAGGAATATAAGGACGGAAAACTAAAAACATTATTTTCAAAATTTGTTAAATGTCACAGTAACAGGGTAGAAGAAAAAGTGCATTTCTCAAAAGTATACAGCATTAAGCAACAACAACAACAAAAACACTACAACTAAAATATCCTACATTGTGAAACTAACCGTGAAAGCATAATTATTTTCAATGAAAGCAAATATAATATCACCATTAGTTACAGTCAAAATTATTCTGCTTTGGGTCAAGCATTTTTCTAATAACAGGGTTGAACTATTGAAGCGACAGTGATCAAGACTATCACCTACCTCTGTACCACTAACTGAGCTAAAAAAAAAAAAAGTAATAATAATTTCCTTAAATAAGATGTTGGAAAGATCAAACCATAATGTTCAAAATGTCACAGTATAACAGGGCTGAAAAGAAAGTGCATTTCTCAGAAATGTAAAGCATAAAACTGACAATGAAAGTTTTTTTTTTTACAATGAAAGTAAGTATTATGACAGTGATAAGTACAAATAACATTACTTCTGTACATCTAACTAGGCTAAGTGATTAAAAAATCCCTTAAATATGATACCAGAATGATCAAACCATAATTCTCCAGAAGGATGGAAATGTCACAATGTAACAGGGCTGAAGGGAAAGTGCATTTCTCAGAAAATGTAGGCTAATTTATAAGTAAAGCGTTAAAAAGAAAGAAAAATAGAAAGGCAAACTTAGATTTTTTAGATAATCCAATGTAATGTAAAAAGGCTTATGAATTTGGTGATATTCCAATAAACATCAAAAAAAAAAGTGAAAATAAAAGAGTTAAATATTTAAAATAACATACTGTAGGTTCAGTAACCTGTTAATTATATAACAGACACAGGTGTTCAGAACCGAGATGCACAAAGGAAACAGGTACACAGGTGTGATTAGGTCTAGAGCCTGAAGGTGTGTGTTTTTCAAGTCAGTTGGTTCTCTAACTGCTTGCGGTACATTCAACACACACTAAAGGATAAGAAAACTGAGTGAGAGGGAGCCTCGAGGATCATGATATATGTTGCATCTGTAAGGGTAAAGAACGCACACACACATCAGCTTTCATTTCCTGAGCTGGGCTGAGTCCAGATGAAGCGCTGTCATACTCTTTCTCTCTGATGGAGTGTTTTATTAAGTCACTGTCTAATATGTGTTCTGTACTGGCTCTACTGTGTGGGTCAGTATATTGTCCAGACAGTGATGTTACTGTAAGACTGATGTGCAGAATATTTCACTGTTATGGTCTTTTATTGACATCCATTTGTTAAAGTGACTGCCCATGGGATAATGCATCTGTCTATATCCATCCACACAGACCTCCAATATTGTTTGACTTACGTTCAGCATTCATAGTAGCTTTCAGTAACATATATATATATATATATATGTGTGTGTGTGTGTGTGTGTGTGTGTGTGTAAAAGTGTGTGTGTGTGTATATATATATATATATATATATGTGTGTGTGTGTGTGTGTGTGTATAAACACTGCAATTGTGTGTTTACCGTCTCAAACAAGTTGGTGCTCTCAAACTATGAAAAGTGGTTCTCTTTTGGCCGTCTCGCTTTAAATGATACTATTGCTTGATACATTTGACAAAATAGTAGCGTTTATTCTGTTTATTTACAAAAGGTTATATTTTGCTAAATTTCACATTAATTACAGTTAGGCTTAATTTTAAAGAGTTGTGAGAAGCTTTGTGGTGGTGACATTGAAGTCATGCAACCATGGTGTAGTTTGTTTATTTAGCATTTTACTTCTGGCGACTGCATTTAGGCTTTAAAATTCATAAAACGTATTTAGATTATCATTATAATCAACCAAACGTGTATGAATAATACATTTTATTGATCACAGAGCTAATTTTGCAGCTCTCCATTTCTCACAAGACAGCACTACTCGCATTTCTTTGAGAAAATTCAAAAATCTAGTAAAAATCTAGGGGCCTGTTTACACCTGGTCACGTCATGCGTTTTCTCTGATTTAATAGCCATCTGATTTGTTAAAACCATTTACACTTGGCCACAAAAATGTGTCTGCGATAAATGGATATAAATCCGATCTTCAATTCCCGCTCTTTATGCAAATTTAACAGAGTTCACATTAGCAAAAGCAACAGAAATGCTAATGCGCTACATTTTATTCATATTCAGCTAATTTCAAGATCAAAGACCACAACAGCAGAAAGAGCTGCATCAGCACTTGAAAGATAATTTAGTCTCACTACGTTTAATGAAGACGATGTGTTGAGCGTCTGCAACTTACTTTCAGTTTAATTTGCTGCTGTTTGCGTGTCGGCTTGCTGAAGAGATACTCGGCTACACATCTGCGGCGATGCGTGTTGCTTTAGCACTGTCATTTCTGGCTATGACACATCATATAGCCCAGGGTTCCTCAAATATTTCCCTGGAGTGCCAATCTGCTGCAGAGTTTAGCTCCAACCCTGATCAAACTCACCTACCTGTGATTTTCTAATGATCTTGAAGACTCTGATTAGCGTGCTCAGGTGTGTTTCATTAGGGTTAGAGCTAAACTCTGCAGGAGTGGGACAGATTTGAGGATGCCTGAAATAGCCTATATTTACAAATGTAGCTTCAACAACCAGATACATTTACACTTGTCTAGTTTCATCTGGAATGCGGCTCAGACCACCTCCTGAAATGGTTTGAGCGATCAGATTTAAATCCATCTCGAAAGCATTTCGGAGTGTATTTACTCCTGGTCTTTCGGATAGCCTTCTGTGGCCAGGTGTAAACAGGCCCTAGATGTTAAGTCCAGTGTTGATGAATGTTACTTTTAAAAGTAATGCATTACAATATTGTGTTACTCCATAAAAATGTAACTAATTGCGTTACTTTGTTACTTTTTATGGAAAGTAATGCATTATATTAGTTTTGCATTACTTTTTGTCTTGAGCTGGGCTTGTTTATTTCTTGTTTAATAACAAAAAACCCAAAGGTTACAAATTTGTGAACTGTAAAGTTCCTTTTTAAACTGAAAGTGTAATTATTAAGCCTCAGGCTGAAGGAAGTGCCTCTGCACCTCAATTCCAATTTCTCTCAACACAGGGACAGGAGAGGTATCAGTGAACAAATGGGAAAACAATTTAACTTGCTTTACTTATTTGAAAAAGTAACTTAGATATTTTGTTGTAAATTTAAAAGTAATGCATTACTTTACAGTTACTTGAAAAAAAAAAAGTAATCTGATGATGTAACTTGCGTTACTTGTAATGCATTACTCCCAACACTGGTTAGGTCTGGTGTAACAATGTATCTATTATTTAATTTTGTTTATTATTAGGGCCCAAGCCAGTAAGGCGCAGGGCCCTATTGTTCTTCTAAGGATTATTATTAGGGCCCAAGCCAGTAAGGCGCAGGGCCCTATTGTTCTTCTAAGGATTATTATTAGGGCCCAAGCCAGTAAGGCGCAGGGCCCTATTGTTCTTCTAAGGATTATTATTTTTTTTTTATTTTTTTTTTTTTTTTTTTATTTTTTATTTCAATCATCCGGGCACTTTTGGGGGCCTTAACGTGCCCGAAAACTCTTGAAAATTGGCACGCACATTGGAACCTGCGGCCATTAGGACGCCGCTGAGGCTGGGACCCGGGCGTGGCACAGGGGCTCTACGGCGCCCCCTGGAAAATTGTCAGAAAACTTGATGTATAGCTCACACATACTTGCACGTATTCATATGAAACTCGGTACACATATAGAACTCATTGAGCCGAACAACTTCCGTGCAGCATGTCTTAGGCTCCGCCCAACAGGAAGTCGGCTATTCAGGGCTGTTTAAAAAGCACATGCTCTGGAATTTGATATACTCCTCTGAGGATTTCCATACGATTGCCACCAAACTCGGTGAACATGATCTCAAGACATTGGGGACGCTAAATTGCGAAGATATTTTTGATATGTCGAACGGTTTGCCCGTGGCGAGGCGATGAAGTTATGGCGAAAAATGAGACCCAGGAAATGCCTAATAACGTCCACATACATTGTATGATGTAGATCAAACTTCAGAGATTTGTTCGTTGTATGATGCCGATCGGATAGATGTGACTATTATGACTGAAAGTTATAGCGCCACCAACTGGCTGCAGGAAGTGTGTCGTTTTCAAAATGCTTTGAATTCAGCATCTTATTTTTACTCGATTTGCTTCAAACTTCACCAGAATAATGTCAAAACACGGCCGATGTAAAACTGTGAAGGGAATATTGATATCTAAAATTGTGTTGCCATGGCAACGTGTCAAAGTTGAAAATTCGTTTCTGGTGATTTTGAGGCAGATAACATGTTTAGAATGTCATGAAACTCAACACACATATCCATTTTAATGATAGTTAGAAACTGGAAAAAGCTTATAAACGGGCGTGGAAGAGACACTCTATAGCGCCACCTTTTGTCAAAAATGGGGGGGTTAGTTTTAGCTACAGACACCAAACTCGGTACATAAATTGTTCTTATTAATCCGGACAACTTTCTAATTTACAGTCATTAGCTACGACCAACAGGAAGTCGGCTATATTTATTTTAATGTGGGTTTTTTTTTTAAACGGGCTGTAAACAAATTCATACTCCTCCAAACAGAAACACGGAAATCACACCAAACATTTTTTCTCATGATGCCAAAATACTGATGATGCTAAATTGCGGACGGATTTAGGATATCTTGAACGATGATTTAATGGAAATTTATTAAAGTTACAGTAAACAAGAAAAAACATTTTTTTTTTTATCTTTTAAGAGCAGCTTCCAAACACTTCATAAAAAATTACATACACAGAACAATACAGTCTGAGGTTATGGGATTAATTTCATGAATTTACAATACACTATGCGGAGGAGAAAATTTAAAAACTATCAGAGCTGCTTTTGAGTGAGAGCTCCCTGCCAGCCTGCCTCTGAGTGAGAGCTCCCTGTCACTGCTGCTGAGTGAGGGGTGGGGGTGGGCTGTGAGTGACTGTGTGAGTGACTGTGTGGATTGAGTGTGGATTGAGTGTGGATTGAGGCAGTGGGTGAGAGAGAGAAAGAGAGAGAGGGTCTGTTTTTTAAAATCTTAAAAAAATGCTTATAAATCATTAAAGATTTTGATAACACTTTATAATAAGGTCTCATTTCTTAACATTAGGAAATGCATTAATTAACGTGAACTAACAATGAAAAATATATTTTTACAGCATGTTAATTCTTCCATGATAGTATGAAATAACAAAGAGCAATTTTTTTTAAAGCATTTATTAATCTTTTTAATGTTAGAAAAATAGTCATGTTCAAAAGATAAACTTTAAAATTTAATAATATATTAACACATTTTGGAATTAATATTGATCAACATTAAATGGTATATAATTATTAATTTGTATATATATATATATATATGATAGCTACAGACACCAAACTCGGTATATAAATTGTTCTTATTAATCCGGACAACTTTCTAATTTACAGTCATTAGCTACGACCAACAGGAAGTCGGCTATATTTATTTTAATGTGTGTTTTTTTTTTTTAAACGGGCTGTAAACAAATTCATACTCCTCCAATCAGAAACACGGAAATCACACCAAACATTTTTTGTCATGATGCCAAAATACTGATGATGCTAAATTGCGGACGGATTTAGGATATCTTGAACGATGATTTAATGGCAATTTATTAAAGTTACAGTAAAAAAGAACACTTTTTTTTTTTATCTTTTAAGAGCAGCTTCCAAACACTTCATAAAAAATTACATACACAGAACAAGACAGTCTGAGGATATGTGATTATTTCTTGAATTTACAATACACTATGGCGAAAAGAAAATTTTCAAACTTATCAGAGTTCTCCTGTCTCTGTGCTTCTAATGTGTGCGGTAGGTGACTGGGTGGGTGACTGACTGTGTGAGTTTAGTGAGTGTGGAGGGGGAGGGGGAGAGAAAGAGAGAGAGAGAGAGGGTCTGTTTAAACTTCTCAATAAAATCCTTAAAAAATGCTTATAAAGCATTAAAGGTTTTGATAACACTTTATAATAAGGTCTCATTTCTTAACATTAGGAAATGCATTAATTAACGTGAACTAACAATGAAAAATATATTTTTACAGCATGTTAATTCTTCCAGGATAGTATGAACTAACAAAGAACAATTTTTTTTTAAAGCATTTATTAATCTTTTTAATGTTAGAAAAATAGTCATGTTCAAAAGATAAACTTTAAAATTTAATAATATATTAACACATTTTGGAATTAATATTGAACAACATTAAATGGTATATAATTATTAATGTTTATATATATATATATATAATGATAGCTACAGACACCAAACTCGGTACATAAATTGTTCTTATTAATCCGGACAACTTTCTAATTTACAGTCATTAGCTACGACCAACAGGAAGTCGGCTATATTTATTTTAATGTGGGTTTTTTTTAAACAGGCTGTAAACAAATTCATACTCCTTCAAGCAGAAACACAGAAATCACACCAAACATTTTTTCTCATGATGCCAAAATACTGAAGATGCTAAATTGTGGACGGATTTAGGATATCTTGAACGATGATTTAATGGCAATTTATTAAAGTTACAGAAAAAAGAGAACTTTTTTTTTTTTATCTTTTAAGAGCAGCTTCCAAACACTTCATAAAAAATTACATACACAGAACAATACAGTCTGAGGATATGTGATTAATTTCATGAATTTACAATACACTATGGAGAGGAGAAAATTTAAAACTTATCAGAGTTCTCCTGTCACTGCTTCTAATGTGTGCGGTGGGTGACTGGGTGAGTGACTGACTGTGTGAGTTCAGTGAGTGTGGAGGGGGAGAGAGAGAGAGAGAGAGGGTCTGTTTAAACTTCTCAATAAAATCCTTAAAAAATGCTTATAAAGCATTAAAGGTTTTGATAACACTTTATAATTAAGTCTCATTTGTTAACAGTAGGGAATGCATTAATTAACATGAACTAACAATGAAAAATATATATTTTACAGCATGTTAATTCTTCATTGATAGTATGAACTTACAACGAACTAACAATGAACAAAATATTTTTAATATTAGAAAAATAGTCATGTTCAAAAGATAAAACTTTAAAATGTAATAATATATTAACACATTTTGGAATTGATTTTGATCAACATTAAATGGTATATATTTATTAATGATGTAAATTAACAACAGTTAAATAATGTTGTTTTTTAACATTGGTTAATTCACAAATAACATTAAATATTAACAATATATTTTTTACTTTATTCATTTGTGTTAGAAAAAAATATTCATGTTAGTTAATGGAAAAATAAATCATTAAAACCTTTGGTAACTATAATAATTTCTCATTTGTTAGCATTAGTAAATGCATTAACTAACATCAACTACCAATGAAAAATATATTTTCACAGAATTTAAAGTTTTATATGTTGTTCTGTGTGTGTGTGTGTTTCACAGAGTTGATGGTTTGGATTAACCCTTTAATTGCCGTATCCCTTAAAACCAAACTGCCAGAGGGTTACTGTGATGCTTGTGCTCGCTGGGCACTGTTTTATCGATGCCACCGGGGTGGCGTATGCTGACGGCTTGGGCCCGTCATCGCTGCTCGCAGCTATATTTATTAGGGCCCAAGCCAGTAAGGCGCAGGGCCCTATTGTTCTTCTAAGGATTATTATTTTTTTTTTTATTATTTTTTATTTCGACTATCCGGGTACTTTTGGGGGCCTTAACGTGCCCGAAAACTCTTGAAAATTGGCACGCACGTTGGAACCTGCGGCCATTAGGACGCGGCTGAGGCTGGGACCCGGGCGGGGCACAGGGGCTCTACGGCGCCCCCTGGAAAATTGTCAGAAAGCTTGATGTATAGCTCACACATACTTGCACGTATTCATATGAAACTCGGTACACATATAGAACTCATTGAGCCGAACAACTTCCGTGCAGCATTTCATAGGCTCCGCCCAACAGGAAGTCGGCTATTCAGGGCTGTTTAAAAAGCGCATGTTCTGGAATTTGATATACTCCTCTGAGGATTTCCATACGATTGCCACCAAACTCGGTGAACATGATCTCAAGACATTGGGGATGCTAAATTGCGAAGATATTTTTGATATGTCGAACGGTTTGCCCGTGGCGAGGCGATGAAGTTATGGCGAAAAATGAGACCCAGGAAATGCGTAATAACGTCCACATACATTGTATGATGTAGATCAAACTCCAGTGATTTGTTCGTTGTATGATGCCGATCGGATAGATGTGACTATTATGACTGAAAGTTATAGCGCCACCAACTGGCTGCAGGAAGTGTGTCGTTTTCAAAATGCTTTGAATTCAGCATCTTATTTTTACTCGATTTGCTTCAAACTTCACCAGAATAATGTCAAAACACGGCCGATGTAAAACTGTGAAGGGAATATTGATATCTAAAATTATGTTGCCATGGCAACGTGTCAAAGTTGAAAATTCGTTTCTGGTGATTTTGAGGCAGATAACATGTTTAGAATGTCATGAAACTCAACACACATATGAGTATTAATGATAGTTAGACACTGGAAAAAGCTCATAAACGGGCGTGGAAGAGGCACTCTATAGCGCCACCTTTTGTCAAAAATGAGGGGGTTAGTTGTAGCTACAGACCCCAAACTCGGTACATAAATTGTTCTAATTAATCCGGACAACTTTCTAATTTACAGTCATTAGCTACGACCAACAGGAAGTCGGCTATATTTATTTTAATGTGGGTTTTTTTTAAAAACGGGCTGTAAACAAATTAATACTCCTCCAAGCAGAAACACGGAAATCACACCAAACATTTTTTATCATGATGCCAAAATACTGAAGATGCTAAATTGCGGACGGATTTAGGATATCTTGAACGATGATTTAATGGCAATTTATTAAAGTTACAGTAAAAAAGATAATTTTTTTTTTTTTTTATCTTTTAAGAGCAGCTTCCAAACACTTCATAAAAAATTACATACACAGAACAATACAGTCTGAGGATATGTGATTAATTTCATGAATTTACAATACACTATGCAGAGGAGAAAATTAAAAAACTATCAGAGCTGCTTTTGAGTTAGAGCTCCCTGCCAGCCTGCCTCTGAGTGAGAGGTCCTGTCAGCCTGCAGCTGAGTGAGGGGTGGGGGTGGGGTGTGAGTGACTGTGTGAGTGACTGTGTGGATTGAGGCAGTGGGTGAGAGAGAGAAAGAGAGAGAGGGTCTGTTTTTTAAAATCTTTAAAAAATGCTTATAAATCATTAAAGATTTTGATAACACTTTATAATAAGGTCTCAATTCTTAACATTAGGAAATGCATTAATTAACGTGAACTAACAATGAAAAATATATTTTTACAGCATGTTAATTCTTCCATGATAGTATGAACTAACAAAGAACAATTTTTTTAAAGCATTTATTAATCTTTTTAATGTTAGAAAAATAGTCATGTTCAAAAGATAAACTTTAAAATTTAATAATATATAAACACATTTTGGATTAATATTGATCAACATTAAATGGTATATAATTATTAATGATTATATATATATATAATGATAGCTACAGACACCAAACTCGGTACATAAATTGTTCTTATTAATCCGGACAACTTTCTAATTTACAGTCATTAGCTACGACCAACAGGAAATCGGCAATTTTTTTTTAATGGGTTTTTTTTTTTTTTAAACGGGCTGTAAACAAATTCATACTCCTTCAAGCAGAAACCAAAAATTCACACCAAACATTTTTTCACATGCTTCCAAGATACTGAAGATGCTTCATTGCGGACCGATTTAGGATATCTTGAACGGTGATTTAATGGCAATTTATTAAAGTTACAGTAAAAAAAGAACACTTTTTTTTTTTATCTTTAAAGAGCAGCTTCCAAACACTTCATAAAAAATTACATACACAGAACAAGACCGTCTGAGGATATGTGATTAATTTCATGAATTTACAATACACTATGGAGAGCAGAAAATTAAAACTATCAGAGATCTGCTGTCACTGTGCTCCTAATGTGTGCGGTGGGTGACTGACTGTGTGAGTTCAGTGAGTGTGGAGGGGGAGAGAGAGCGAGAGAGAGAGAAAGAGAGAGAGGGAGAGAGAGAGGGTCTGTTTAAACTTCTCAATAAAATCCTTAAAAAATGCTTATAAAGCATTAAAGGTTTTGATAACACTTTATAATTAAGTCTCATTTGTTAACAGTAGGGAATGCATTAATTAACATGAACTAACAATGAAAAATATATTTTTTACAGCATGTTAATTCTTCATTGATAGTATGAACTTACAATGAGCTAACAATGAACAAAATATTTTTAATATTAGAAAAATAGTCATGTTCAAAAGATAAAACTTTAAAATGTAATAATATATTAACACATTTTGGAATTGATTTTGATCAACATTAAATGGTATATATTTATTAATGATGTTAACTAACAACAGTTAAATAATGTTGTTTTTTAACATTGGTGAATGCACAAATAACATTAAATATTAACAATATATTTTTTACTTTATTCATTTGTGTTAGAAAAAATTATTCATGTTAGTTAATGGAAAAATAAATCATTAAAACCTTTGGTAACTATAATAATTTCTCATTTGTTAGCATTAGTAAATGCATTAACTAACATCAACTACCAATGAAAAATATATTTTCACAGAATTTAAAGTTTTATATGTTGTTCTGTGTGTGTGTGTTTCACAGAGTTGATGGTTTGGATTAACCCTTTAATTGCCGTATCCCTTAAAACCAAACTGCCAGAGGGTTACTGTGATGCTTGTGCTCGCTGGGCACCGTTTTATCGATGCCACCGGGGTGGCGTATGCTGACGGCTTGGGCCCGTCATCGCTGCTCGCAGCTATATTTATTTTTTTTTTTTTTTTTTTTTTTTTTTTTTTTTTTTTTATTTCAATCATCCGGGCACTTTTGGGGGCCTTAACGTGCCCGAAAACTCTCGAAAATTGGCACGCACGTTGGAACCTGCGGCCATTAGGACGCCGCTGAGGCTGGGACCCGGGCGTGGCACAGGGGCTCTACGGCGCCCCCTGGAAAATTGTCAGAAAGCTTGATGTATAGCTCACACATACTTGCACGTATTCATATGAAACTCGGTACACATATAGAACTCATTGAGCCGAACAACTTCCGCGCAGCATGTCTTAGGCTCCGCCCAACAGGAAGTCGGCTATTCAGGGCTGTTTAAAAAGCGCATGCTCTGGAATTTGATATACTCCTCTGAGGATTTCCATACGATTGCCACCAAACTCGGTGAACATGATCTCAAGACATTGGGGACGCTAAATTGCGAAGATATTTTTGATATGTCGAACGGTTTGCCCGTGGCGAGGCGATGAATTTATGGCGAAAAATGAGACCCAGGAAATGCCTAATAACGTCAACATACATTGTATGATGTAGATCAAACTTCAGTGATTTGTTCGTTGTATGATGCCGATCGGATAGATGTGACTATTATGACTGAAAGTTATAGCGCCACCAACTGGCTGCAGGAAGTGTGTCGTTTTCAAAATGATTTGAATTCAGCATCTTATTTTTACTTGATTTGCTTCAAACTTCACCAGAATAATGTCAAAACACGGCCGATGTAAAACTGTGAAGGGAATATTGATATCTAAAACTGTGTTGCCATGGCAACGTGTCAAAGTTGAAAATTCGTTTCTGGTGATTTTGAGGCAGATAACATGTTTAGAATGTCATGAAACTCAACACACATATGAGTATTAATGATAGTTAGAAACTGGAAAAAGCTCATAAACGGGCGTGGAAGAGGCACTCTATAGCGCCACCTTTTGTCAAAAATGAGGGGGTTAGTTTTAGCTACAGACCCCAAACTCGGTACATAAATTGTTCTAATTAATCCGGACAACTTTCTAATTTACAGTCATTAGCTACGACCAACAGGAAGTCGGCTATATTTATTTTAATGTGGGTTTTTTTTAAAAACGGGCTGTAAACAAATTAATACTCCTCCAAGCAGAAACACGGAAATCACACCAAACATTTTTTATCATGATGCCAAAATACTGAAGATGCTAAATTGCGGACGGATTTAGGATATCTTGAACGATGATTTAATGGCAATTTATTAAAGTTACAGTAAAAAAGATCATTTTTTTTTTTTTTTTATCTTTTAAGAGCAGCTTCCAAACACTTCATAAAAAATTACATACACAGAACAATACAGTCTGAGGATATGTGATTAATTTCATGAATTTACAATACACTATGCAGAGGAGAAAATTTGAAAACTATCAGAGAGTTAGACTTAGACTGCTTCTGAGTGAGAGATCCCTGCCAGCCTGCAGCTGAGTGAGGGGTGGGGGTGGGGTGGGCTGTGAGTGACTGTGTGAGTGACTGTGTGGATTGAGGCAGTGGGTGAGAGAGAGAAAGAGAGAGAGAGGGTCTGTTTTTTAAAATCTTTAAAAAATGCTTATAAATCATTAAAGATTTTGATAACACTTTATAATAAGGTCTCAATTCTTAACATTAGGAAATGCATTAATTAACGTGAACTAACAATGAAAAATATATTTTTTACAGCATGTTAATTCTTCCATGATAGTATGAACTAACAAAGAACAATTTTTTTAAAGCATTTATTAATCTTTTTAATGTTAGAAAATTAGTCATGTTCAAAAGATAAACTTTAAAATGTAATAATATATAAACACATTTTGGAATTAATATTGATCAACATTAAATGGTATATAATTATTAATGATTATATATATATATATATATATATATATATATATATATATATATATATATATATATATATATATATATATATATATATATATATATATATATATATAATGATAGCTACAGACACCAAACTCGGTACATAAATTGTTCTTATTAATCCGGACAACTTTCTAATTTACAGTCATTAGCTACGACCAACAGGAAATCGGCTATTTTTTTTTTTTATGTGTTTTTTTTTTTTTTAAACGGGCTGTAAACAAATTCATACTCCTTCAAGCAGAAACCAAAAATTCACACCAAACATTTTTTCACATGCTTCCAAGATACTGAAGATGCTACATTGCGGACTGATTTAGGATATCTTGAACGGTGATTTAATGGCAATTTATTAAAGTTACAGTAAAAAATAACACTTTTTTTTTATCTTTAAAGAGCAGCTTCCAAACACTTCATAAAAAATTACATACACAGAACAAGACAGTCTGAGATATGTGATTAATTTCATGAATTTACAATACACTATGGAGAGCAGAAAATTAAAACTATCAGAGATCTCCTGTCTCTGTGCTTCTAATGTGTGCGGTAGGTGACTGGGTGGGTGACTGACTGTGTGAGTTCAGTGAGTGTGGAGGGGGAGAGAGAGAGAGAGAGAGAGAGAGAGAGAGAGAGAGTCTGTTTAAACTTCTCAATAAAATCCTTAAAAAATGCTTATAAAGCATTAAAGGTTTTGATAACACTTTATAATTAAGTCTCTTTTGTTAACAGTAGGGAATGCATTAATTAACATGAACTAACAATGAAAAATATATTTTTTACAGCATGTTAATTCTTCATTGATAGTATGAACTTACAATGAACAAAATATTTTTAATATTAGAAAAATAGTCATGTTCAAAAGATAAAACTTTAAAATGTAATAATATATTAACACATTTTGGAATTGATTTTGATAAACATTAAATGGTATATATTTATTAATGATGTAAATTAACAACAGTTAAATAATGTTGTTTTTAACATTGGTTAATTCACAAATAACATTAAATATTAACAATATATGTTTTACTTTATTCATTTGTGTTAGAATAAATTATTCATGTTAGTTAATGGAAAAATAAATCATTAAAAAATGCTTATAAATCATTAAAACCTTTGGTAACTATAATAATTTCTCATTTGTTAGCATTAGTAAATGCATTAACTTACATCAACTACCAATGAAAAATATATTTTCACAGAATTTAAAGTTTTATATGTTGTTCTGTGTGTGTGTGTTTCACAGAGTTGATGGTTTGGATTAACCCTTTAATTGCCGTATCCCTTAAAACCAAACTGCCAGAGGGTTACTGTGATGCTTGTGCTCGCTGGGCACCGTTTTATCGATGCCACCGGGGTGGCGTATGCTGACGGCTTGGGCCCGTCATCGCTGCTCGCAGCTATATTTTTTTTTTTTTTTATTTTTTTTTTTTTTTTTATTTCAATCATCCGGGCACTTTTGGGGGCCTTAACGTGCCCGAAAACTCTCGAAAATTGGCACGCACGTTGGAACCTGCGGCCATTAGGACGCCGCTGAGGCTGGGACCCGGGCGTGGCACAGGGGCTCTACGGCGCCCCCTGGAAAATTGTCAGAAAGCTTGATGTATAGCTCACACATACTTGCACGTATTCATATGAAACTCGGTACACATATAGAACTCATTGAGCCGAACAACTTCCGCGCAGCATGTCATAGGCTCCGCCCAACAGGAAGTCGGCTATTCAGGGCTGTTTAAAAAGCGCATGCTCTGGAATTTGATATACTCCTCTGAGGATTTCCATACGATTGCCACCAAACTAGGTGAACATGATCTCAAGACATTGGGGACGCTAAATTGCGAAGATATTTTTGATATGTCGAACGGTTTGCCCGTGGCGAGGCGATGAAGTTATGGCGAAAAATGAGACCCAGGAAATGCCTAATAACGTCCACATACATTGTATGATGTATATCAAACTTCAGTGATTTGTTCGTTGTATGATGCCGATCGGATAGATGTGACTATTATGACTGAAAGTTATAGCGCCACCAACTGGCTGCAGGAAGTGTGTCGTTTTCAAAATGCTTTGAATTCAGCATCTTCTTTTACCTCGATTTGCTTCAAACTTCACCAGAATAATGTCAAAACACGGCCGATGTAAAACTGTGAAGGGAATATTGATATCTAAAATTATGTTGCCATGGCAACGTGTCAAAGTTGAAAATTCGTTTCTGGTGATTTTGAGGCAGATAACATGTTTAGAATGTCATGAAACTCAACACACATATCAGTATTAATGATAGTTAGACACTGGAAAAAGCTCATAAACGGGCGTGGAAGAGACACTCTATAGCGCCACCTTTTGTCAAAAATGAGGGGGTTAGTTTTAGCTACAGACACCAAACTCGGTACATAAATTGTTCTTATTAATCCGGACAATTTTCTAATTTACAGTCATTAGCTACGACCAACAGGAAGTCGGCTATATTTATTTTAATGTGGGTTTTTTTTAAAAACGGGCTGTAAACAAATTAATACTCCTCCAAGCAGAAACACGGAAATCACACCAAACATTTTTTATCATGATGCCAAAATACTGAAGATGCTAAATTGCGGACGGATTTAGGATATCTTGAACGATGATTTAATGGCAATTTATTAAAGTTACAGTAAAAAAGATAATTTTTTTTTTTTTTTATCTTTTAAGAGCAGCTTCCAAACACTTCATAAAAAATTACATACACAGAACAATACAGTCTGAGGATATGTGATTAATTTCATGAATTTACAATACACTATGCTTAGGAGAAAATTTAAAAACTATCAGAGAGTTGATATAATGCTTCTGAGTGAGAGGTCCTGTCAGCCTGCAGCTGAGTGAGAGGTCCTGTCAGCCTGCAGCTGAGTGAGGGGTGGGGGTGGGTGGGGTGTGAGTGACTGTGTGAGTGACTGTGTGAGTGACTGTGTGGATTGAGGAGCTGGGTGAGAGAGAGAAAGAGAGAGAGGGTCTGTTTTTTAAAATCTTTAAAAAATGCTTATAAATCATTAAATAAGGTCTCAATTCTTAACATTAGGAAATGCATTAATTAACGTGAACTAACAATGAAAAATATATTTTTACATCATGTTAATTCTTCCATGATAGTATGAACTAACAAAGAACAATTTTTTTAAAGCATTTATTAATCTTTTTAATGTTAGAAAAATAGTCATGTTCAAAAGATAAACTTTCAAATGTAATAATATATTAACACATTTTGGAATTAATATTGATCAACATTAAATGGTATATAATTATTAATGTTTATATATATATAATGATAGCTACAGACACCAAACTCGGTACATAAATTGTTCTTATTAATCCGGACAACTTTCTAATTTACAGTCATTAGCTACGACCAACAGGAAGTCGGCTATATTTATTTTAATGTGGGTTTTGTTTTTAAACAGGCTGTAAACAAATTCATGCTCCTCCAAACAGAAACACGGAAATCACACCAAACATTTTTTCTTATGATGCCAAAATACTGAAGATGCTAAATTGCGGACGGATTTAGGATATCTTGAACGATGATTTAATGGCAATTTATTAAAGTTACAGTAAAAAAGAGAAAACTTTTCTTTTCTTTTTTTCTTTTAAGAGCAGCTTCCAAACACTTCATAAAAAATTACATACACAGAACAATACAGTCTGAGGATATGTGATTAATTTCATGAATTTACAATACACTATGCGGAGGAGAAAATTTAAAAACTATCAGAGTTCTCCTGTCTCTGTGCTTCTAATGTTTGCGGTAGGTGACTGGGTGGGTGACTGACTGTGTGAGTTCAGTGAGTGTGGAGGGGGAGAGAGAGAGGGAGAGAGAGAGAGGGTCTGTTTAAACATCTCAATAAAATCCTTAAAAAATGCTTATAAAGCATTAAAGGTTTTGATAACACTTTATAATTAAGTCTCATTTGTTAACAGTAGGGAATGCATTAATTAACATGAACTAACAATGAAATATATTTTTTACAGCATGTTAATTCTTCATTGATAGTATGAACTTACAATGAACTAACAATGAACAAAATATTTTTTATATTAGAAAAATAGTCATGTTCAAAAGATAAAACTTTAAAATTTAATAATATATTAACACATTTTGGAATTGATTTTGATCAACATTAAATGGTATATATTTATTAATGATGTAAATTAACAACAGTTAAATAATGTTGTTTTTTAACATTGGTTAATTCACAAATAACATTAAATATTAACAATATATTTTTTACTTTATTAATTTGTGTTAGAAAAAATTATTCATGTTAGTTAATGGAAAAATAAATCATTAAAAAATGCTTATAAATCATTAAAAGCTTTGGTAACTATAATAATTTCTCATTTGTTAGCATTAGTAAATGCATTAACTAACATCAACTACCAATGAAAAATATATTTTCACAGAACTTAAAGTTTTATATGTTCTGTGTGTGTGTGTTTCACAGAGTTGATGGTTTGGATTAACCCTTTAATTGCCGTATCCCTTAAAACCAAACTGCCAGAGGGTTACTGTGATGCTTGTGCTCGCTGGGCACCGTTTTATCGATGCCACCGGGGTGGCATATGCTGACGGCTCGGGCCCGTCATCGCTGCTCGCAGCTATATTTTTTATTATTATTATTATTAAAAAAGTGATCACCACGGATGAGATGCAGTATGTCAGATATGCAAAACAGAGGATGACATAACATGATCAGATATTTTCTTCAATTATTTCAGACTAACAGGGTATGAAGATTTTGTGAGAGAGCCATGAGTTGTGCGGTTGATGACAATGGTGTATATGAGTGTGTAGATGATAGTGGTATAGATCATAATGGTATATGGATGTTATAGATGTGGAGGACAGTGTACTTTGTACAGAATAGTGTACTAGTGCTTTACATGTTGTACAGTGATGTGAATACACAGTGTAAAAATAAAAACGAGAATCAGCATCTGTGTTCTATATAGGCTGGAAATGTGTTGGCTCAGCTCTTTGGTGTGATCTGTACACATGGGTATTGAGCTCGCTGTAGAGGAGAGTGATGTCATGCACTGATAGATGTCATATGTTTGAGAAAGCCCTGCTACGACTCTCTGAATAACTTGAATGCATTACTATAAAAAAAAATGTCATTGTGATTTTAAGCATTAATTTTACATGCAAATATTGTAAAACATCCAAACTCAATGAAACCGAGAAATACACTAAATTAAGATATAAAATGAAAACAAATTATGTTAAGTATCAAGAAACAAAATTCAAAATGTTCATTTTGATGAAATGCTCTCATTATACATCCAGATTTATTCTCTGAAGCTGAATCACTCAAATAATTTATAGAAATTCTACAATTTAGTTGTAGTTGTAATATGTGATGTGTGTAAAAAAAAAAAAAAAACGAAAACAGATTCACTGAAGATACGCTTATTATATTATATGATTTCCCACTAAATAGTTTAATAGTAAAGCACCTCACATATTCAGAGCAAAGAGGGGAAACAGATGCAGATAATGCTCTGAGGACTGTTTCCAACCTTGATGATTCATGAATCTAGAGTTTTAATTACTGTAATTCGCTTATAAGCAAATTTAACACAACAGTAAAAGCAGGTTTAATTATGAGCTCACACAAATATCTACCTCCACCGCCACAGGCTGCTTTTATACTCACTGAGAGAGGCTTCAGAAAAATCCCAGCAGTAAATATAAACTCTACATGTTTTAAATGCCTGTGGCTGCTGTATGATTTTCTTATTAATGACATGTGTGGGATTTAATTCTCTTTATCACGGAACACAGCAAAATAAACTAAGCCTAAGAAAATCACAGTAAACTTTTCAAAAGAATTGATATAATTAAATGATCATAAAATGCTAAATGGGCTGGAGAAATAGCCATAATTGTATGTGTGTGTGTGTGGACACATATGGACACAAATTTGTATAATGACATTGCATATAACATAGGTATTACACGGAGAAGGTGATTTATGAGGACATTTCCCCATGTCCCCATATTTAAAAAGGCTTATAAATTATACAGAATTAGTTTTTTGAGAAAGTAAAAATGCACAAAGTTTCCTGTAAGGGGTAGGTTTAGGTGTAGGGTTGGTGTAGGGCGATAGAAAATATGGTTTGTAAAGTATAAAAACTATTATGCCTATGGAATGTCCCCAAAGTTCACAAAAACAAATGTGTGTGTGTGTGTGTGTGTCATCAAAACCAGTTCTGTATAATACTTTTTATGAGATATGATTTTAATTCTAGTTTTTAATTGTGCCACAGTGAATGTTTTGTTTTAATGATTTTTATTGTGAGATGAATAAGTGATTTTATAAGTGAGATGCTTAGCATGGCATTATTGTTTATTCTTATTTATTTACTTATTATTTGAAGTATGTTCTTTGTTGTTGTACAGCACCATCCGAGAAACATTTCCTTTTGGGCTCTGATTTACCCTGCAAACTATATTGCTGATATAAAAAAAAAAATATTGCTATCATCCACAATTGTTGCTTTGTAGTGTGTAACTTGTAACTAGTAGGACAACAAAACTGAAAAAGGACAGACTGATTCAGACAGAGAGCCTCTTTTAGCTCCATACAGATGAAGTCCATTTGGCTGATTTGATCCTGTGGTGTGCTTTGATGTGTGTGTCCTGGTCTTCCTCATTTGCTCCTCATAAGGACAGGCTAATTTCCTTTCATGTGAGTGACTGTAATCTGTCACATTTACACACACACATGCTCACTGAGTGAGTACTGATAGATGGCCTTTAAGCTCAGTGTTACAGACAAAGGCAAGGCACTTTGTGTGAGTTTGTATGGGAGAGTAAAAATGTCTTTAGTGGTATTTGCTAAGGCAGACATCACTATTATTATTGCTCATACTAAAGCTGAAGTATGTTTCAGTTTCCATTTTCTCTTCTTAGTCAGAAGAGTCTGCATTGACTGTGGCTGCAGCACACATTTTCAAGCTGCATTCATGTGCGCATCTGAATTTGACGTCTGGACATGAGCATTTGGTGGGTCCACACTCACAGTTGGGTCATTGCTTTTAGTAACTAATCAAAGAAGAAGACAGAAAATGGCAATAAAACAACAGACAAAATATATGGAAACAACAAAAATAGCTATGAAGGTACACAATTGTTTGGGTTTGGTAAGATTTAATGTTTTTGAAAGAAGTTGGGCGTTGGAAATTCAGAGTACTCAGTAGGAACTTTTAACTGGAACACTACCTCAGGTCAGAATTCCGATTCAGAAACTCTAAGGAACCACAACAACCCTGACTTCAGAATCCAAAATGGCTTCTAAGTGCATCAACAGATATATTGTTGATTAGCACTTCTATTTGTCTGTGTCTGAATAAACTCAGTGGTGCACAAAGTACTATCCACCCTCTATCTGTGGACATGATACTTCAGTATTATCTGTGCAAAAAACAGCTTTTAATCAACAGATATTGCTTACAATGGACTTGCCCATCTTGGTTTTACAACTTGTATACTGGAACATGTCAACTCATTCCCATCATTCCCATCTCTGACTTCTGAGGTAAATGGAATATTGCATTAGCTCCAACTCTAATCAAACACACCTGGACAAGTTAATCAAAGGCTGTATCCGAAATCGCCTCTATACCCTCATTCACTATTTCCTACATTAGGCCACTAATGCAGCTCACTCGAAGGAGTGAACTCTGTCATGGAAATTATTTATAGACCCTGGTTAAGCAATTTAATAATCAATTTACAATCAATTTATACCTGTGTTATATTACGATGTACTACGTCATGGACGAGTGCTTTATAAAATGAATAGATGGATGATTCATCTATGGGCACCATCTTCTGGTGAGACGCGGGCCAAGTTTGTGATTCTCACTGTCACAAACTTGGCCTCTGTGGCCCTCCCCGAACACCACCGGAGGGCACCATCACCGGAGTATTAACAGAACTGCATTTCCCACAATGCCCTGTACCTGGGACTGATTGCGGCCCAGATGTTTCCCATCACCGTTACCCCTTATAAGCTGCAATCTCCAGTAACACTTCGCAAAGTCTTGTATTGCCCCGGCTACACTACTGAGCGTTATTCCATGTGTATTGATCTCCCGTTTTTGACCTTGGACTGTTTATCCGACTCTGTGATTCTCTGCTACTTGCCTTGTGACCTGATCTTTGGACTGTTGTTTACCTCTCCTGACTGTTGTTTACTTCCCCTGTCTGCCGTCTGCCTCGACTCTAGCCTGGATATCGTTTATGGATTCTGATTTACCTCTGACACGCCTATCGCTGTTGACTGATCTCTGCCTGTTTGACCCTGTCTTATCAATAAAGCTGCAAATGGATCCCTCTGCCTCAGACCCATCAGTACACTCACAGTGCATTATGGAGATTATCTAGCCGTTGAGCATGCACCAGTTGTACACTCGTTTTTGTGGTGCATTCTGGGATTGAATGAGTGCATTCAAGAATGTCCACTATGGTTTCGGACACCACTAAAATGGCTGTCCCCTCAAATAGGGCCCTATTTGATGGAATAGGGGGCGATTTCAGATACAGCCAAAGTCTTCAGAGTGATTAGATAGTTAAAAAAGGTTGGATCAAGGTTAGAGCTAAACTCTGCAGGAAAGTGGACCTCGACGGCCAGAGTTGATAACCCCTGTCTTTTATCCAAACGGTTGGATCAAGGTTGGATCTAAACTCTGCAGGAAAGTGGACCTCGACAGCCAGAGTTGATAGCCACGTCTTTTATATCATGATGAAAATATACAATGTGACATTAAAATGCTTACAGTTCAAACACACAACAATGCACAGTATATACATATACATGTTATGCCTTGTTTACAATTGGTCTTAAAGCAATTTTGCTGATACATTCATGAAAATTAGTTTGTCCACTTTTAGCCATTTTCAGAGGTAGTCGAAAACACATTAGACTTGATTGCTTGGATGCTCATGTGGTCAAATCCATTCAAACAGCCGTAACTACTCGTGACCACTGACCTAACATAAGATATTGCATATGATATGGGATGCGTTTTGTGAAAGTGCTCTAACAACCGATTCCAACTTTACTATATTGTATCAAAACACACTGATTACAATTAAAATCACCGTTACTATTCACATCCTTTCAATTTGCCCTCTTTCACTCCTGAGAAAATGGTGTAGAGTGTGACGAAGTAAGACGAAATCCAAACACAAGTGGTCACAGGAGATGCATTTGAAATGCACGTTAAAGCCAGGTCTAAACGGTAATGCGTCTCGGCTGACCACTTGTGCTCAGATCACTGAAAACGCATCTCAATAAAAGCTGTAAACACGGCCCTAGAACAACAACAGAACGACTATGAACACCCACTCCTAATACACACGCTCATACTGTCTCTCAGTGGTGGGCCTCGTCCTAACGACTGTTTCTCTTTCAGTAAGTCTGCAGCCCGCAGGCTCCTGAAACGCTTCATTATTCTCTTCTCTTCTGTTTCCTGTTATTGATACACTCTAGATTTCTCCGCTTCATTGATCCCATGCAGCTTTCAGATTAAATGAAACAACAGTGTGTGATGAGAACAAACCAAGAGCTGCCTAAGGACTAAATCAACACGATCAAACCATCTATTCTAATCTATAAATAACATGATGAGGACTTAGGCAAGAAGTTGATTTAGAGTACATCTACCAATACAGAGAGAGAAAAAAAGCAACTCCAGAACACGCATATATTCTGGATCACACTGCATTTTGATGTGGTCCTTGGCGGTCGTTCCCAGTCCATTTGTAGGGATGGCATCAACATTAGCCATTAGTTGTGCCCCATGGCAGGACAACAGAAACACCATTTTCAGAATGAGTGTATCGCGGCCTCTCAGCTCTGTTCCTTCATAATGAGGATTCAAAGGTTTAGGTTAATGAAGGCCTGGACTGGCAAGGCTGAAGCCCTGAAGCTCAGCACTGCTGTTTAAAAACCTGCTCACACGATCAGAGAACTTTTTTGTAAAATAATTCTGAATCACGCTAGCCAGATGAGATTTAAACTTTGCCGACTGAAAGCGTAACTTTAGTTTAAAGGAGAAAAATTATAAAAAGCTCAATGTTCTCTTTCCAGTCCTGATTCTAACACAAACCCACAATGCGCAGCCTAGTTTTGAGGCAGAACAGAACAGAGAACAGAAACGAAAGCTGTTGCTCTCCATTTCGTTTTTCATTGCTTTCCCTCAGAAAGTGGTTGAAAGCGGACAAAAGAGCAGGTTTAACAGCAGGTGTAAATGGGAATGAGTCTCCCTCATCTATTAGTGATCCATTTTTGACCAAAACATATCTTAATACCAGGTGTAAACAGGGCATGAGACAAAACATATTCCAGAGTCCCTATGAGTCCCTACAGCATATAGGACCTTAGTGGGCCCCCCTCAACACTGAGTCTTCTGTAGGCTAATATTTCCAGTTGTTCTCCCTCAGATGATGGCCCTGGTGTGGAGTAAGCAGATTTTCTGTGTGCTTGGAATATCTGGATGATCTACTGCATTGCCAAAATCTGCGGTATAAAACAGAGCACATTGCATGGAATTTTGTGTCCCATAATGCATTGCGCTCAACTTGACCTTCCATTTCCATTATGACGAATGAACAGGAACTAATACCAACATTTGTTCTGTTTCTTTTGATCCCTTCAAAAGAAAAAGTGAAACTTAAGCGAGGCACTTGATTGTAAGGAATGTCCACTTGTATTGTACTTAAGATATTTAATAAATTTAAATATTAGATATTTAAATTTATTTGGATGTGTTGACTAACATACTGAAGAACAAGTAATGTACTTGATTATAATTTTAACTCTAGTGTGTTATTTGATATTACATTTAAAGTTGATACATTTTAAATGTACTAAACTGCAACTAAATTGGATCCTTACAAATATTTAATTACAAATATATTTAAATGAATGATAGAAATGGCATTAAAGTATATTTTAGTTTACCATAAATGCTTGTACAGGAAGTAACGTACATCTGTTTAATCTGTAAGATTTATGAAAATATATATAAAGATGTACTTAACTCCTGCTTAAGTGAATCAAAAGTTCAACTAATTGCCTTTAATATAAATTTAAACAGCAATACATTTCCATGTAATTGCAATTAACATTACATTCAAACATTGCATTCAGTTCACTTAAGTAGATTTTTTAAATGTTTTATTTCTGTACTAAGCACTCTTTTTAAAAGTAAATGAAAGTGTACTTCTTTTTGTTACCTTGACTGAAAGAAGTTTAGAAATCAGATTTGTCATGCTGTATACAGCACAGTCTTGTGCAAGTTATAGCGATTTGGACATTTGAATAAGACCCTTTAAAAAAGAGGAGAATTGCTTCATACATAGCAATACAATCATGAATACAGTGTGTCTGTGCATGTGCGCGAGCGCGCGTGTGTGTGTTGGGGATTTTATGCAAATAAGACTGTTGGTTTTATCTTGTAAATTATGGCTTTGTTCTTCTTGTTTCCTTGCTTACATAAATCCTGAAGTAGTTAATCAATGCAGAGCACCAAACACAAAGTAGCGCAGAGGAGTTCATTAGAATTTAGAGCACATGATTGCAATCAACGTTTTTTTTTGTATTGTTTTCATCTTGCTGTGCTTTTAATGCATCTTGATTACATTTGCAATCGCACACAACCATGTTTCAGAGAAATGCAGACTCATCACATACAGCTGTTTATTGAAAACTGAATAATTCACACATTCACAGTTCTGACCTGTGCAGAAAAAGTGACCCATAGAGCAACAGGGTGAGAGAGCTCTTGGATTGTACTTGGGTATCAATACGGAATTCCCAACTGCAGCCAATCCAAACAAGCAAATCATTCCAGCCCCGAGAAGCTTTACATCACACATAAATCATGAGCTGCATCCCATAGAGTCCTGGCACATCTCCAGCCCCAATCATCTCAAACATTCAAAGGTGCTCTTCACACGTTACTGCAGGGTTTGTGAACATGATTTCCCCTTGTTCCTCTGTGATGATTACTAATTTTGTGAATGTATTTGAGAGAAAAGTGTGTGCAAAAGAGATGATGAAAGGCTGTATGTAGCAAGTTGTAAAGCTTTTCCTGGTTAGCCTGGCACTGTCTGTCTAAATGCAGCTTTTTTAAAATTATATTTATTTTATTTATCACATCATAAAAAATTTATTAACATGGGGTAAATTTTAAGTCATTTTTACTACTTTGGGTTGAACAGATGTTGTAATTTTTGCCATGCTCCCTGGTGCAATGCAACATATTACATGAAAAAACTTGACCTAAAATTAAAGTCCAATCAAAAAGTTTTGGCCCATGTAACTTTCGTGGCATTGGTAAGCCCACAATTCATTGCACTGATATATCAGTAAAAACAGTGGACAAGGGAACTGTCAATTCAAAATAAATACAACCTTTTTTAAGTAGCTTCATATTAACTATTAATATTTTGATAGTTACTAAAAAGTACAAACCATTTGTATTTGTTAATTAAGAATATAGCAGCCCTTTCGCTATACAAAATAAGGTCTGAAAGTCATAAAGATGTTCTTAACCTTCACAAAATGTTGATTGTCAACCTTAAGATGTCAGATGAAATTTTGCATTTGATCAATAATATTTTATTCATATTATAAGGTTTGCATTTTTTAACAAATTGGGTTTTGTGAAAAATATAGTTTAAAAACCTGATCTGTTGGATATTGTTTAGCAAAAGAAAGAAAGAAAGAAAGAAAGAAAGAAAGAAAGAAAGAAAGAAAGAAAGAAAGAAAGAAAGAAAGAAAGAAAGAAAGAATATCTATATTTTTAAAAATCTAAATTAGGTATTCGGAATGTAAATCCGTAAAACAAAATAAGTAAAATAAAAGTTATGCCAAAATAGATAAATTGCAAATTCAGGTGAAATTAAGATACTGTTTAGGGACTAAATGTTGTTTACTATTATTATTAAACATACATTTTCCATATATTAAAGAATATATTTGTTTGATTTTTTTTTTTACTTACACTAACATACAAAGTAGGTAAATGGTTGATGAATGAATTGCACATAATGAAATGAGTCTTTTATAATGGATTCATTACCTGCAACGGTATTTATTGTAGTAAATCTCTCTGTAATCTTGAATTATCTCACCACAACAACATACAATCCATACAAACAGGACGCCTGTCATTCTAAACAACAGGCCACAGCAAATACACAGCCTTGATTAAACACTGGAAACACAACATCCCGGAGCATTAGACCAGAGGAACACACAGACACGCAAAGAGCCCTGCGTGAGGAGAGGGGAGAGGTCAATGGTTTCAGTCTGCTGCTCCACACATGCCGAAGACATTACTGAGCATGTGCTACTTTTGTTTAGTTTTTCTGGATTCGGTCCAGTTGTATCAGATGTAATTCATGAGATTAGTGTCGGAATAAAACAGTTCTGCATTTGTTATTCTTAGCAGAGCTGTACCAAATAGCTTGGAATGTTATCAGAGTGATCTGTTATTAAAACATCGGCTTATGGCTGTGAATATTTGGCAGATGTATATAGTCTGTTCAAAATGAATACTGACTGTATAATATCAGCGCTGAAAGCATATCGGATCATCACAAACCACTGACAACAATTCAGCAAAAGACATAGCAAATAACCTAAAACACGACATATTTCTCTCCCACGGCCCCTCAAAATACACAGAGTTTATGGAAGCTACTCTTATCAAATTGTTCAAGTCTTTAATATAACATTCAATATCCTGGGTGAATTATTTTAATAGAATAAGTCATATTTCAGGTAGCCTGGCTTTCAGATGCTATCACAACCACACATTTGTCACCTGTCAAATTATTATCCACTGTCTGTCACGTTCATTTGTCAAAAGGAAGCCGCTCGGAGACACCGACTGTTTGAACCTAGCGAAATCAGATTTGAATTTTGATTCAGATTTGGGCTTCATATTTATGGTAATGTTAAGCTAATAAAACGCTGAGATCCTGATGCCCATTTATTTACGTCTAGGAATGTATGAAATGCCCACAGTTTTATATATGGCTTTGGTCAGAATGAAAGTAATGGTACTAACATACTGTATGTGAAATACAGTTTGCACCAAAAACACTTATAACACTGAATGTGTTTACATAGATAAAAAAAGTGAAAATTGAATTGCTTTTTGAAAAATCTGTCAAAGCAAGAAAATCATATGTATGTGAGTATTTCAAATTCTCACCTTTGGGCTATCCAAGATGTAGATTGGTTTGTATCTTCATTGTGACAGATTTGGAGAAATGTAGCATTGCATCACTTGCTCACCAATGGATCATCTGCAGTGAATGGGTGCCGTTAGAATGAGAGTCCAAACAGCTGATAAAAACATCACAATTATCCACAAGTAATCCACATCACTCCAGTCAACCAGTTTATGTCTTGAGAAGTGAAAGGTTGTGTGTTTGTAAGAAACAAATCCATTAAAATAATTTTAACTTCTAACCATTGCTAAAATATGAATCCATACTATTGCTTTCTGTAGTGAAAGAGTGGTCTTGTCTGAGTCAGGAGAGAAATATGCACAGATCAAACACCATTTACAAGCCAAAACAGGCCAAAACTGTTCTAAATATGTGGGCGAATTTTGGTGTGAGAGGACAGCAGGAGATGGACTTGTCCACTGATGGAAGTGTTATTATGGATTATTGACTGGCAATTTGGCCAGAATGATGTTTAAAGTTAAAACTTCTTAATGATGAATTAGTTTCTTATAAACAAGCAGCTATTCACTTCACAAGATGTTAACTGATGGACTGAAGTGGTGTGGATTACTTGTGGAATACTGTGATGTTTTTATCAGCTGTTTGGACTCTCGTTCTGATGGCACCCAATCACTGCAAAGGATCCATTGGTGAGCAAGTGATGTAATGCTACATTTCTACAAATCTGTTATGTTGAAGAAGCAAACTCATCTACATCTTGGATGGCCTGAGGGTGAGTACATTTGCAGGAAATTTTCATTTCTTTCATTTCCTCAGAATCACTGGAAATCTATGTTAAATGCATCGTGGCAAACAATATTCCACAAAGTGCATTTAGTCATCTGGGAATTACATTCATACTGCATTAAGTGCTAGAATACCATTCCAAACTTGCCCATAGACACTACACTGGTGGTGATGGCGCAGTGGATAAGACACATGCCTTTGGTGTGAGAGACCCAGGTTCGAATCCACTGTGAGACACCAATGTGTCCCTGAGCAAGACACTTAACCCCTAGTTGCTCCAGAGGCGTGCGACCTCTGACATATATAGCAATTGTAAGTCGCTTTGGATAAAAGCGTCAGCTAAATGAATAAATGTAAATGTACACTGACGCACATGACTTTTCACTTCAATCTCATTCCAACTCATATTTTATGAATTGAAGCTTAAGTCATGAAGCTGGTTTCAGTAGCAGGCATTATTCCTGGAGAATTTGACTTGGCAGGCCTCATAAAGCAAGCAGAACTTGGCCAAGCCCCAAAGACAGAGAGAAAGAGTTACTACAGGCATTTACCAGGTTTTTAATATTTCTGTGGTGCCCCCTGATCAATGTGGGAGAAAAGCATTTCTTGTAATTCTTCCAACTACTTAGAGGGGGGCAGCTGAGTAACGGCAGACACATCCTGCCGTCATTAATTCCACCTGTCTGATGGGTTTATGGAGCTCATTATCTGCGTGACACTCAGACTGAGTGTTGTGTGCTGCAAACTTTACAACGCTGAGCAAACAGAGAGCGAGTGAGAGAAAGAAATTGATAAAAGGAGAAGAGAAAGGAAAGAGAAGGATGGAGTGCTTGAATGTTGACCTTAGGTGCTGGGCATGTGCACGCTGAATAATAATTGCTGTTCAAGATAGCACACTAAATAATAATATGCAGTATGCAATGAATACTATATACTATTAGTTCAACAACATGCATTTCAGTTATGATATATTATCGCAACATTCCTTACATTAGTAAAAAACAACTGTTATTTTGCATTTTAAATGTCATTTTTGTGTCTGAAAGCAGTAATTAATATAAGAAAAGAACATGGAACAAAGAAGTACACTTCCTCTTCTTTGTGTTGACTTACATACTAAAGCACACGTAACATATTTGATTGTAATTTCAGATGTTTTTCAGTGACTTTAAAGTATATTTTAGTTTACCATAAATGCTTGTCAGTACATTTGGCAGCAAACTTGAAACACATTTTACAAACACAATAGAACCTACGAAATTACATAAAAAGATGTACTTAAAGGAGTAGTTCACCCAAAAATGAAAAGTAAATGAAAATGCATTCACTCTCAAGCCATCCAATATGTAGATGAGTTTGTTTCTTCAACAGAACAGCTTTGGAGAAATGTAGCATTACATCACTTTCTCACCAATGGATGCTCTGCAGTGAATAGGTGCCGTTCCAAACACACAGTTTTTTGCGAGATGTTAATTGATGGACTGGAGTGGTGTGGATTACTTGTGGATTATTGTGATATTTTTATCAGCTGTTTGGACTCTCATTCTGACGGCATCCATTCACTGCAGAGCATCCACTGATGAGCAAGTGATTTATTGCTATATTTCTCCAAATCTGTTGAAAAAATAAACTCATCTACATTTTGGATGGCTTGAGGGTGAAAAATTTTCAGCAAATTTAATTTGTTGGGTGAACTGATTCCTTTAAGTCTTTCTCAAGTGGCTCAAAAAAGCATGTTTAAGTTCAACTAAATTGCATTTAATTTAATTTTAGTCAATAAATTGTATGGTAATTTATTTTAATTTAATTGTTAAAAAAATAAATAAGTGCAATTAAGTGTCCGAAAAAATGCATTCAGTTCATACTTAAGTGATTTATTCTAAAGTATGTTGTTTCTGTAATAAGCACTTCTAAAATGTACACACTGTGCTCAGTTTACATATGCAGTGCGAGAAACAATACAATAAATACTGTTTGGTAGTATATTATATTATATTTTGTGTGTGTGTGTGTGTGTGTGCATGTTTATGTGGTTTATGAGGACACAAATTTGTATAATGGCATGGGAATGACAGAGGTATTACAATATGAAGGTGGTTTATGAGGACACTGCCTATGTCCCCGTAATTCAAAAGGCTTAAAAAACATACTAAATGGTGTTTTTTTTTAATTCTAAAAATGCACAAAGTCTCCTGTGAGGGCTAAGTTTAGGTGTAGGGTTGGTGTAGGGCAATAGCACACACAGTTTGTTCAGTATAAAAACCATTACGCCTATGGAGAGTCCCCATAAACCACAAAAACCAACATGTGTGTGTGTGTGTGTGTGTGAGAGAGTGTGTTTTGTGTGTGTATGAACCAGTGATCATGTCCCAGGACCCTTGTGTGAGTCGGTTCATTATAGGCGTGTTAATGGCTTGCAGATGTGTCAGTTTTTGAGCTGTGTATGTTTGGAGGCTCTCTGCAGGGTGAGCAGTGTCGAATTGGGGGAGGAGTGATTGTGAAGTGGGTGTGTCCATGTGGAGCTGGTCCAGGCTTAGATCGGTGCATTTCTTCACCGGGGAGCAAAGATGCCGATTTACAGCCCTGCAGCACAGTGAACATATGTCTCTCTCTGCTCACTCAGCACACACACCTAATGCCACACTGACATTCACCGCCGTAATACTGCTTACTTATACACTTCCTGGATACATTGTCTCCCCTGTGCACTCACCAGTGTTATGATACAATGCTTCACGAAATTAGTTGTCACAGTCTGTAAGCTCTGCGCTGATTCTAGGGTTAGACTTAATATCATAATTACTACTATTGTCTTTAAAATATGATTAAAGTGTACTGCTGAATATACTGACAACCATTTATGGCAAACTAAAATATACTCCAAAGTAATTTCAAATTAAATGTGTATGTTTTGTTAATATAATTGTAATTGCATATATATAATCATGTAATATAATACATATTAAATATATTAACTTGAATGAATGAACTTTAAATGTAATAACACTAAAGTTAAAATTATAATCAAGTACTTTACATCTTTACATACTTTATTATGTTAGCACATCATCAGCACATTAAAGCATGACAAAAGATTAAAACAATGATTTACATTGTACTTAAAATTTTTTGATATTATTACAAATTGCAATTTTTGAAAGTGTTTTTTTGAAGTGTTTTTGTTATTATTATAATTATTATTTCATTAACATTATCTGCCATTTTTTATATAGGCCCTACATCTAATATTTTAAATACACTGCAAGTGCACTTTCTATACAGTTAAGCACACTTCTTTTTCACAAGAGGTTCTTTTAGTACAACAGTATCGCTGACAAACAAAGCCATATTTTTACATTCACACGTAGTATTTATATATTGCTGTTCTGTAATTAAAAATGAGGGAAACTTTGGCACAAGCATCTTCAACATCAGTTTTCAGGAGGTGTTGGTGATCAGCTCATCCTATAGGCAACATACAGAGTTTCTCACAGGGCCATCATGTGCCTGGGGCCAGGAGATGGTCTATAAAAAACTAGTAAATTACAACTTCTGATGTTAGAGCACTTAGGGAAAAGAGAGGCATGTTGCTACAAACTCGAACCTGTTCTTTGAATGGAAATAATCTGTAATTTTTCCTCAAATATCTGCTCTCTAAAGGTCTGTTTATATAGTTGCTTGCATAAGTGTTTATATGTAAATATCGTTTTTTTTTTGTTTTGCTTTTTTCTATTCACTATTGTTGTTGGCACAAAATCTGTTTTGACTTATTATTGTACATGCATGTGTTTGTGTGTGTTTCTTCAAAGGAAAGAAAACACTCATCATGGTAAAGTGCTTCTATAGGATGTTGCCATTTTTACACTGCTGCTGATACTAGTCAAGAACAATGTTCAGTTTTTTAATGCACTGTCCCTTTCAGTTCAGTCTGACAACAGCCAAAGTTATCTTTTTCTCGGGACTGAAACCATGCCAGTTTCCATCTCATAATTGCAACACCTTGTTCTGTTTACATTGCATCAGAAGAGGATGCTATTTCTGGATTTGCATTACCTGATTTGGATGCTATTTCATAATTAGGATTCTTGCCTAATTGTGAGAAATCCAATGATGAAGCCACTTACCCACAGGACTCTGAAGAGAAAACGCAGACGCAAAAACACAATACCCAGATGTGTGAAGTTAACAGTCTTGTTATTTAACTAACTAGACACTTTGATGTTCTGGATCCATTGTATTTAATTGTCTGTGTGGTTTATGACTATCAGTATCTACAGAGCTCATTAATCAGTGCTTTTATTAAATGTCTGAAATGTGTTTTTTTCGTCTCCCTTTAGTGTCTTTGTCTGAGAGCCCATTGCCAGCCAAAACCTGCTTAATGACACTCTTTCATACAGGCGTTTTTGTGTTTTATATTCATGTTTGATGATTTTCTTTTAAGTTAACTAACAACTGACAACTTAAATACTTTAGTTCATCTAATGAGTTACTGGAAAACAACTAAAGATTGTTTTGCATTTAGCATTGCAAGGTTCTTTCACCTTTATGTTTGATTTTCAAACCCAGTTAGCTGACTATGGCCATTATTTGCTTCTTAAAACTAGAGACAAAGTTTGAGACAAAATTATTGGCTCCTATGACAGATTTTTGAACAGAAAGTCTTTGTTCAAGCTGCTTGATTTGTTGATGTATTTATCATTTGTAAGAGAAGAACTTTGCAAGTTGGATTTTTCACACTGTAAGCTTAAAGGGTTAGTTCACCCAAAAATTAAAATTCTGTCATTAATTACTCACCCTCATGTCGTTCCAAACTATTTTACAGAATCAAGGCTTGTGGGCAGATTATTTATAATTTTTCCATAATATTTTTATTGCAAATTATATTATTAGCATAACCATTTGAAGTACTGACTTAGGAACCATTTATACAGAACACATTTTTGAGCATGTGAAAAATGCAAGATGCAGGCAGTAAACACAAAGTATCAAGTTTTGTTTTTTTGTTTTCAAGTTTAACTTTAAAATTTTAGCGGTATTTTTAGAATGGTAAAAAATGCTTACATAGAAAACTACAGAAACATAGTACAGTAAAATGTAAAAATGCATTTTGTGTTAATGGCCCCTTATTCTACATTTAGACATCATACATTACAATAAGCATGTGAAATAATAATAAAACATTAATCAATAATCAAACTTTCAAAATCCATGTGTGGCTTGGAAGGGCATGATACAGTACATCTGCTTTCCATGTTCAGCTCAGGTTATGTTGTGTATCTTGGCAATTGCCTGTATCTGTAGTCTGTTTTTCAGAGACAGGAATGTGCCAAAGAGCAGTGAGGCTGGGCAAACAGGTCTTCTGTCTAACACGAGCAGGCAATAAAAGCCCTCTCTCCTCCCATCTCCCCTGCTCCAGGCTCATAACAGGAACAACGATGATGCTGTCTGGGTTGGCATATCTCTTCTTTATGGGTTCAGGTAGCTGACCTTCTCCTTACTACTGAAATAAATGTAAGCAATCAACTGAAACGATTTGCAAGCTGACTTAAATTTGACCTTGGGTCTGTTGACATTGCTCACTGAAAGAGGAGAAAAGCGGGACTGGGAGCTCATACCGCCAATGTTTCTACAAATTTGCTTCCTTCCTGTGGTTAGTTTGATGATCTGTAGGACAGAGTGAGAAATAAACATTTATTAGACACTTTAACTCAACGTGAAACAACATTCACAATACAACTTCAGTGAAACAGAATATTCAGGGCATGAATTTTGGGGATTTTTAACCATTAGGAATTTACAGGTCGGACTTGAGAAAAAAAAGAAGAAAAGGACTTGACAGTGTCCACAGCTCCAACATTATTGGCTGTTAAGATTAACATCATCAAAAAATGAGAGCAGGAAATAAAGAAAGGTGTTATAATATTCTTCTGGGATTGTTTTATGCTGTATCATGCTGAGCACACATTTACTCAAAACAGGTTTCCTGTCCCACTCAGATATTTGCATCCAAATGGAGCATTTGTGTCAAAGAGTGCCTCTTCTGCCGCTCTGCTCTGTGACCTCACTTCCTCCTTATACAAACCTAACATGCACTCGCAATTGCTTCAGTAGATCATCCATCTCATTAGACTAATCGAAATTCATCCATAAGGTTGAGAGACATGCTGTAATAGTAGTAAAACTGTTACAAGTAAAAAATGCATTGGTTTGAGTGAGTGCGACTGTGTCCTCTGTGCCTGGGCAATCTCCCATCAGAGGCAGAACCCTGCCGAGAGATATTAAAAAGATAAATGGGTGACTTCCCTTTGGTGACAGAGTCCTCGCGTGTCTCTGCTTGCTTCCATTGATCAGAGTTTATTGTATTTGTGTTTTTAGGTTATTAGGCTGCATTAATACAAGGTTTTTATGAGAACTAATGCCACAGAGGAAACAGTTATAGGCCATCAAGGCATTTTTACGCTCCCTGATTACACATTTTTCTCCTTTTAAATTAATAAATGAGATTTGGTTATCAAAATTAAAATTTTGTTCTTCCATTGTGAAAAATATATGCACTTTTAGTGTATTTCAAATAAAATGAATAACTATATATATATATTTTTTTTTACTACTTGCAGATAACATTAATGCAATAAAAGGCTTAAGTGTACTTAAAAAGAGACACTTTCATGACTGTTACTTAAGTGCACTTTATAATGATGTTAAATTAAGAGTTGTACTTTAAAGTATATTTTAAAATCATTGTTTTAGTAATCTTTTGTTGTACTTTTAACAAATTACAGTTATTTTGATGTGTTGACTTCACACTTAAGCACATGTAGAGTACTTGATTTTAATTTTAACTGTAGTGTGTTATTCAATATTACATTTAAAGTTAATCATTTTAAATGTAATAAATTGCAACTTCATCATTACACATGCGTAATTACAAATATATTTGAAAATACAACTTACAAGTTTCACTAGAAATATTAAAGTATATTAAAAGACATCTGTAAGCATATTTTAGTTTACCTGTACTGGTACATTCAGCAGTACACTTTAACCATATTTAAAAAACAATACAATTATGAAATTACTTATAGAGATGTACTTACTGTAAGTTCTACCACTAATGTAGAATTAGTTTAACTCTTAAGTTCAGCTATTTGCATTAATTTAAACTTAAGCTATAATACATTTTAAATTGTAAATAACATAATTAAGTGTCTGAAAACATTGCATTCAGTTTTCATATAAGTACATTATTTTAAAGTACATTATTTCCATAAAAATACTGTTTTTAAAAGGATGCAGTGCTTTGGATCACTATGCTTACAGATTGATTTGATTGGTCAAACTGCCATGATTATAAGTTTTTTCTCTGAATCTGATATTTAACTATTTGAGGAAACTGCTGGCTGAAGACGGATGTATGAGACATGTAGCTTGTGTACTGTATGTGGCTCATGTGTTGCTCATAGCTCATGTGTAAGACAGCGCTGGGCTATAATGTAGATTACAGGTGCACCTGTGTGATGAGTTCCTAAAGTTTTAGTATGGTTACCTGACTGACCCCAAAAACACAGCTGTTGCATTCTGCACACACACACATAGATCCTCTAGATGTCCTCCCATCGTGAGCTGCCTTGTTGTCTAACTACACTGGCAGCTAATGTATACAGCAATATTTTACTTTAAATAGATCCTCTTTAATGAAACAGTCCATCCATGTTGGCAACCAACCAGCTGACGGTACATTGACTTTCATAGTGTTGTTGTTTTTTTGTTTTTCCATACTATGTATGTCTACAGCTGTTTGGTTCCCAACATTCTTCAACATATCTTCTTTTGTCTTTAACAGAATAAATAAATTCAGGTTTGGAAAAACATGAGTGAGTAAACCCTCTTGCGACCTAGAAAAAAAAAAAAAAGTTTTGTAAATTTTTTATTTTTTTCATGTTATTACATTGTTTAGAGCATAAGAATTTTGGAATAAATAACAATTTTGAAAGATGATATTTTATTCATATGTTATGCTATGTCCTGGACAACAGGATCAGGACATGTATAGACATGAATAAGCAAAAAACAATGGATTTCTTAGGTTCCATGATTCTCAACTATGTTATGAAAGATGTAATAGAATGATTTGATATACCATTTTGGTTTATATAATATGTGTGTAAAATAGCCATAAGAGGGTTTTCCAATGATAAACATTGTATCTATACACTGTCTCTAATTTGCATATTATTATGTTTTGGGGCAACATGTAATGAAAAAGAAGTGTAAGAATGGGAGTAATAATTGGCAAGATTTTCATAATAATTTATAATATGTCATAGGAATATTGAAATATAATTTCTTTCCCGATTCATTTGTTGAGTCCCAAAATGTGTAATAAACATGCTTTAAGTCCTGGTGTCCTCTACAGTGGTCATGTATGAAATCAATGTCCTGTTTCATAACAGAAAGTCATATTTTGATTTGAAACCCCATAACATTTTCAACAGATGTTGATTTTTGACAAACAATTAAAAAATTAGTCAGATTAAAATAAAAAATAAAAATCATATTTCCATAAGAATGTTAAATTTGATCACAAATTTTTTAAAGAATAAGGAGAGGGCCCCAAAACCTCCAAACATTTGGTATCTCTGAAAAGCCCTCAATGTGCTCTCCAGAGTAGAAATTGTGACATGTAAGATCTCAGAGAAATTCACTAAAATATAATGTCCACTACAGAGAACAAAAGTCTATACAAAAGTCTATCTTTAATATATTTTAAATATACAAAATTGTAGTAATAGTAACTGTGTTAATATAAACATATTTAAATACATCACATGTTTCGTAACATTATTTTAGTTTACCATACATGTTTGCCAGTAAGTTTGGCAGTACACTTTAACCAAAAAAGAAACTGAACGTTTAATGTGGTCTCAGTCTATGCAGCTTTGGAATGGAGTTGGGTCTGAATGAAACTCAGTGTTTATGTAAATTAACACCAGCAGTACAAATCCAATGCAGTATGCATAAAGAATCTGAAAGATTAAAACGAGACTATTGCAGTTGGTTCTGGCTATATTTTTTATAGTGAAAAGTGCTCTGGGCTGGTTTGATGGTGATCAAATTACCGTAATTGCATTGGGTTTATAATTATTGGGTCATTCATTTAAAGGTTTCTACCACAAAAAGATCAATATTATCTGGAATCTCTGGCCATTAAATGTTTGAGCTCAAGGTGGGGTTTCGATTCCAAACGCACTTCCATTGTCGAGAGCTGCCAAATAGCCCTGTGGAAAGAAGCTACACAAACAGGAAGTGACCCAGACATCCTCAATTTCCATGTTTATGTGCTTCTTCTTAGACCTACGGTGTTTTACATGGAGGGTATTTACGCAGTGCCCAACTATCTGTTCCTCCAAAACACACACACACATACACACGCATAGCTGAGTGCATCTCTGGAGCTCTGGAGGCTTCTGGAATGCTGCCGTTCTTGCATAGAGCTGATTTGCTCTCTTGGGATCCAACCGTGCCATTTGCAGTACATAAATGTGAGCCTATTGGCTAACAAAGGTTGTCCTTTCTTTTTTGCATTCAGCAGGGAATTGCTAGAAGCATGTACTGTATCACTGATCAATGTGCACACAGTTTATGTACAAAGCACACATATATGCACAGCAAGTCATATCTGATATTGTTCACCACATTGACAGTGTGATACTGTCTGTTCATATTATTGTAAAACAATTGTGCATTTACAGTATAGTCATGTCTACTGGCTATTTCACAGCAATTGTTACTGTAGTAACTAGAATTTATTACCATTATATGACAGCTGTAGACATTAATTTCAAAGGGAACAGGGGCAGGAAATGACTGTGCTGTAAAATCAATGATTATCTGTGTCTTCATTACATTAATCTATTGTGCATCTACAGATAATCTGTAATAGTCCAATCTTGATGCTCAAGTTCCTGCTGCATTGCAATATGAATTAATTATGTATTTACATTTTATTAAAAAAAAAATCCTGATTTATTTCATAATGCTGTTGTCACTTAGTTTATTGTCATTCTTAATTGCAATTAGTTTAAAAAAAAAAGTTCATAGGTTTGGGGTCAGTAAAATTTTTAAAATCAATACTTTTATTCTGCAAGGATGCATTACATTGATCAAAAATGACAATAAAGATGTTTTTATGGTTAAAAAAAAAGAAAAAAAAAAAAGACTTAAAATAAACATTTAAACTTTCTATTAAAAATCAGATTCCATTAAAGAATCCTGGGGGGGGAAGTAATTTTAGTCATAACACAAATAGTGTTTAAGCATAAAAAGCAAAAGCTTATTTTCTATACTTAAACCAAAGCTGTAGCACTATTACACTGGCTGTGAGAACATGTATCTTAAATATGTTTTATTTACTTTTTTTCAACAGTAATTTCTCGCATTGTGGCAAATGAATACAGCAGTAACCTGTCAAAAAATACATTATTTTTTTCTTCAATGGATGGCTACAGTGGGTTCTGCTGTATGCTTACAGTAAGATTAAAAGACTAATCAGATTCAGAGCTAAGTGTGAATTACCATATTATTACACAAATGTATTCTTTTGGGAAGACGCTTCATTCAAGGTGACATTGCGGTGTGCACATTATGCTATGACACTATGCAGAATACGGTTTTATGAGATTCATTCAACTTGCCGTTTATCAGAGGGGTTAAATAAACAGGTGCATTCAAGCAAGATGCGCGTTTGCCATGTCAACACAAGCCCAGTCTCTCCTTAGCATATTTCCCAATGCCTCTCAGCTTCCAGAGGAGATGATATTTACATACGTAGCTGCTTACTTTTGTCCACTGACCTCCGAAAGGTTATTTATGACCCAGAGCTCATCTTTTAATTCCAGATCTGTATTTTTGGTGATTTGAGAGCACTGACACGCTAATGCACTGCTTTAGCCCCTGGCTATTTTTCACTCTGACGTTGAATATTTAAAAGATGTGCTTAAGAAAAGAGAGAGTGCGACAGAGTAGGGGTACGATAGGAGGGGGCAGAGAGAGAGAGTTAACATTAATTAATATTCCACGCAGTAAAAATGAAAGCGAGACCAAGGCTAATTTTATGGGACAATTAATCATGGCTCTCAGTAATTACACCCGGGAGTTTACAAATGATTTTTTAGGGGCCGATAGTAGAAGAAAGAGAGATAATACACAGCTATCAGACGCTCTGAACTCCCCCAAACTCACCAATTAAAGGCGTCTGCAGCTGCTGCGATTGCGCGTCGAGGGAAAGGCAATGAGAGGCAGAGAGAATAAAGATGACAGGCTTTAAAGAAACACCTGAGGGTGCTGTGCAATGGAGGAAAGGCAGGCTAGAGCAGGTCTGGGGGCCCGTCCAGGTGCACACTTGGTAAAAATAACAGGCCTCACAACACAGCACTGCTTCATTGGGAATGTGTCACATGACAATGCAGGCATCTAGAGCAGCTCTGCTTCCTGCTGCAGTGGCACAACACACACACAAAGACACACAGACACACAGCCGAGACAAGCTGGGTCTCGTTGAGGCATCAGTCTCTCTCACATATGAGAACAGGAAAAAAATTGCATTGTTCAGTCTTAGAGGATTCTCTAGAGGATTCGATAATACAGTGGATGTCATTATTTATCCTTCCACTGAAACTTTGTGTCAGAGACCTTAATGCAAATGAGAGAAAATAATTAGGGAATCTGATGTTTTGCGCTCTTGTGTGTTGAACTGCATAAGCACCCAGTCAAGCCACCAAACTTTCTTCAAACAAGCTTGGAAATGCATATAATCTGTTTGTCGTCCCTCCAAGGTGTATTGCAGGCAAAACTGAATGTAATTTCTCAATCCACTAAAATCTAATCTCATTGGAGTCTAATCTCATATTTTTTTATCAATTCTCCTGGAAACATACTTCCAATGTGGGCCAATGCAATGAAATTACATTTATGTGCTTGCATAAAGTATGTTTTGGGCCAAAGACACCAATTCAGGAAACGTTCTCCCTTTTTCTCTCCACAGAGCATTTCGGATGTATTATTATTTCATATGATGAGTAAGCACTGCAGTGATTATATTTTTTCTAGGTAAATCCAAAAGTTCACATTACCCTGGTTCCCTTGAGAAAAACAAAAAAACTACAGGATTTTTCTGTTGGTTTTTGGATTGTAGCAGAAAATAAGCTCTGTGGCCAACAAAAGTTTATGATTCTTATGATAATCTTGACAAATGAACACAGATTTTATGAATTTTGAAGAATTTTGAATGAATAAACAAACTAGACTGCGGTTGCAGCATCACCACAACACTTTCGGTCTTTATTTAAATACTTTTTTCATAAGTTTGAGTTAGAATAGTTTGCAAGAATGCAATTCTAAACACAATAAGACTATGAAAGCAGACTAGTTGATAAGTTTACCTGTTCAGTGCAATGTTTAATGTCCCCGACCACATCTGTAGCCCCATTTTGATGGCCTTTATTATTATTAAGGGGGTATTATTGATGTATTATATGTTGTTGAATAAAACATATGAAAATATATTTTGTCAGCCACAGACCTTATTTAAAGCATTTAACCAAAAACACATTAAAAAAAACTCTTTATTACAAAAAGAGAGTATGTTTAAAGTCAACAATAGGAAATACTGACAACCACATTTTATACAAATCAAGCTAATGTCCACCAAAACTTTAATACGTTGAAACTACCAACCGAAACGACATAAATTCCTATTACTGCTTTTCAATTTTATTTTTTTATTTTTTTCACTAAACTCGTGGATATTTGCAGTTGCGTTGATGTTTTATTGAAAACTCAGGTTTAGTCTCAGACATTTTGCTTATGTAATTTTCTCAAATATCTGAAGTATTGCACCTGCAACAGAAGCTTGTGTTATCACAAGTCTCATTGGGACGCTGTGGAAAAACAAGACTTCCAGTGGCCAGTTCCATGCTGTGTTCTTTAGGGTCAGGAAAAGAGGTTGATTATTGGTCCCTTCCTTTTCCTTGGCCTGTTGATTTTTATGAGATTATGTGTGTATGTCTAACCTAACCCACTTTATGGCCTCTGCAGCCACTAGAAGTCATGCAGCGGATCTGAGTTTGTCTTTGCTAACACAATCATGCCGGTTGACCTTCCTCCATTCGGAATGGATGCAGGCTCAGATAACAGATGATTGGCAGCAGGAGTAAATGCAAGGGGCACCCAGCATCTCAGAGAGTAAACGCACCGCGCCAACTCTGACATAACCTGATCCTGCCCTGACGAGACTCACACACAGTCATACATCAGTGCCAGACAGCGAGCACAACCGTACACACACACATACACACACACTCGAGTGTTGAAGAAGTATACATTTGAAACAGCCTTGTGTGACACTTATAACAACTAACAGCTGCTGAAATAGTATATGATAGATAGATAGATAGATAGATAGATAGATAGATAGATAGATAGATAGATAGATAGATAGATAGATAGATAGATAGATAGATAGATAGATAGATAGATAGATAGATAGATAGATAGATAGATAGATAGATAGATAGATAGATCTCTATTTATCTATCTGTCTGTCTATCTGTCAGACTATTTGTATGTCTGTCTGTCTGTCTATCTCATCAAATTAAAAGCACTCATCATTTAAGCATTGCAGTAAGACAGGTCTCTGCTAAGAACTAGTAAATTCCCTCTGTGTTTTATGTGTCATGCTGAGAAAGGCAGTGTAAAGAGATCTTAGATGCAAAACCATTGTAATATCAGTTTATTAAAATCATTTTCTCTTTAGACATAATAATATCTTTCCAAGTGTGTGATGAATTTGAGACTGGCCTTTGATTCATTACACAATCAAAGCCTTTACAAGATGAGTCAGATTACTGGATTTGTTGTTTTTAATAATGAAAGTTGTAATGCCCTCCTATAATGGTATTAGTAGAATGAAAATATCTTCTAATATAATGAAGCCATACTGCATACATCTTTGGCATCACAAAAAAATGATACAACAACATTACAACAATCAGATGAATCATATTTTATTCTCAGATTGCTGGGCTTGAATACAATGCATATCAATGACTGGAAATTATTTGCATCTTTACGTTTCCATTTGTAGGAATGTGACAATATCAAGAGCCAATCAGCATAGAACAATCCATAACAATGACACATCTCTGAGGTCACGTAAAATTACTTTTTTATAGGATTGAATTTTGTTTTGCATATTGTTTGTCTAGCTCACTCAAGGACAAACTATGATTGGTCTGTGATTGGTCTTGCATGTGTCTGAATATGTGCACATTCATGAGTTTGACCTACCTTGTCACCGTTCAACTAAACAGCAGGGAAACACATTTGAATCACATTACCAGATAAAAGTCGAGACAAGGCTTTTCTTTGCAATGCATTGGTCTGGTCTAGTCTGATGCTAAGAGAGTCAGCTGTTCCAAATCCTAGTCATCTGTCCATGTAGACAGTATTTTGGCACTGAATCATGGACTAAGGAGTTCAGATAAACCTTAAGAAAGTTTTATGTTAGCATTAACCCAATGGGAGGGCCTGAGACACCAGGGCCATATAAGGAGATTCCAGTAACAGCCAAAGACCCCATTATGGCCACATAATAGTGTAGTTAGTGTTGTTCAGGGGCATTTCCTCCAAGGAGGCAGAAGAGGCAATGCTTCTTAAAAAACTGGATGAAAAAATAATCCATAGTATAAAAATAAAACACTGCAAATATTACAAAATATGACAATAAAAAGTGCTTAAATTAGTAATTTTTCTAAAGTAACACTGTCCAACAGCAACATCAGTGAGTAAAGTTACACCAGGAGGCTGTCTCTCATGCCTCCCCTGAGCCCATTGAATTTTAAAAGACCCCTTAAAGCATGCTTTTGGTGGGGTGGGGGGTAACTGAGAATGAATGGGGGAAAGTCACGTGAGAGGAAGTGATGCCTCTATTGCGCTATGATTGGATATGATTGGTTCATATGATAAAACCTACCTCTTGCTTTTGTGCGGGCTCAATCAGTCTGAATGACCAGAATGATGGTGTTGATGGGAAGACTAATTAAAAAGTAAGTAAACAATTCACTCACTCATAAATCTCCACTTTGTCACATCAAATTAAAACTTAAAATGGCCTGAAAACATGATCTGCAAGGTTTTTTTTTTTTTTTTTAGTGAGCTTTGTGAAATTAAAGGTGAATCTTCGTGTCTGTGACCAGTGTTTAACAAGCTTTGGAGAATGATAATCTGAAAATAAGTTGAATATCAGTTTCTAAATTAAATATATAGTTTAAATTGTTACTTGTAACCTTGAGTTATTGTAATAAATGATGAGTGCACTTGATCGGAGCAGTGTACTTCAAATCTTGAAAGAATTAGTTTTAAAGTTGCACTTGCTATAACATAATATTTTTGAGATAAAGGTATATTTCAGTGTACTTAAATACAGTTTCATGTATACAGTATGTATCCTAATGTCTGTTGGCATTGGCCAGGACGATTGAACATGTTGAATTAACACTTGTCCAGTCTTGTAATGTCTGAGAAGTGATGTACTCGGTCTGCTGTTGGTGTTAATCTGTGTCTGTTGGCACAGTGTGAATTGGCCTTTGGTGTGAAGTTAGTATATTCTTTCTGAAAAAATAGGTTCCCTTTTTTTTTAAAGTATTCTAAAGTGTACTTTTTTCACAAGGGAATGCAATTCCAGAATGCACTGTTACATTTTTAGTCCAAAATGATGAAAGGAGTCAAGAGAAATGTAGATAACTGTGTATTTAATATGATACCGTCTGAATGTGTATTAATATATGATTCAAGCTAGAGAGAGATTCACAGGCCTCAGACGGCAAACATGACATCTTTATAAGTGAAGTAATTTAATTGTGACACCATAAATAACACTGTTGCTCTCTTTGTTTTAGTCCTTAGTAATACTGCAATCCAATTAAACTAATTGCAAGTTCTGTGTTTTTATTTTATTCTGTAATTGGACATTAGGACCTTGGAACATATATCTTGGAGTGTAATTATTCATTTGAAACACCTCTTAACATGCTAATGTCTTAAATTAAAATGCTGTCACCGTGGCAGTAACTGGAACAATAAAGAATATTGATTTAGAGAGATTCTTGTCCAATCTAGGATATTATGTATCCTGGTGTGGGTATAGTGATCATTGAACAGGGAGGGGAGGACAGTCGACCAAGACCAAGAGAAGAAGGAACCACAGCCTAAAAGTAGTGTGCCAGTATGGTACTGTGATGATACTGAATACCATATACATGTGCGAAGGTTGTATAAAAAATTGGCATCTATTCAAAAACAAACAGATCAATGCGTCAAAACTGTTTAGTTTATTTGCCAGTGCAATGGAAGTATATTGTGTTGTAGCATACAGAATTGCACACAGTGCGCTTTGTTCATATTTTGCAAATGTAGTTGATCATTTCAGTTATTTGGTAGATAATGTTATTATGACATCACATAATAATACCACTCTTCTTTTTGCAAGTTTGTGCGGTGGCCGAGAGAGCTCAGTGCGCTACAACTGAAGAAAACACATGCGTATGAAGGATATCACCAGTTACAAGTCACCATCCCCAGCGCTCTGGAGAATCGACAACTGGCAGACGATTTGAATGATTTTTACTGTAGGTTTGAAAAAACAACCCACACCCGCCCTGAACACCTCTCCACACAACCATTAACACCTCCAGCAACCCCCCTCTCCCCCACACCTACAATTCAAATCAGTGAAGATGACGTGTGCCAGGTCTTCAGAAAGAACAAAAGAAGGAAAGCACCAGGCCCAGACGGTGTGTCACCAGCCCGTCTGAAATCCTGTGCTGACCAGCTGGCCCCCATCTTCACACAGAACTTCAACAGATCACTGGAGCTGTGTGAAGTTCCTTCCTGCTTCAAACGCTCCACCATCATCCCCGTCTCAAAGAAACCCAAGATAACAGGACTTAATGACTACAGACCTGTGGCTCTAACATCTGTGGTCATGAAGTCATTTGAAAAACTGGTTTCTGCTCATCTGAAGGACATCACTGGACCCCCTGCAGTTTGCCTACAGAGCAAACAGGTCTGTGGAGGATGCAGTCAACATGGGACTGCACTACATCCTGCAACATCTAGACAGACCAGGGACTTATGTGGGGATCCTGTTTGTGAACTTCAGCTCGGCCTTTAACACGATCATTCCAAACCTCCTCCTGACCAAACTAACTCAGCTCTCCATGCCCACCTCCATCTGTCAGTGGATCACCAACTTCCTGACAGACAGGCAGCAGCTAGTGAGGCTGGGAAAATACACATCCAACACCCGTACGATCAGCAGGAGCTCCTCAGGGCTGTGTTCTCTCCCCACTGCTCTTCTCCCTCTACACCAACTTGGAGATAAATACGCTCAAGATAGTGGAGATGATCGTAGACTTCAGGAGATACCCCCCTGCTCTCCCCCCACTCACCATCATGAACAGCACCGTAACAACAGTGGAGTCATTCAGATTCCTGGGCAGCACCATCTCTCAGGACCTGAAGTGGGACATTCACATGGACTCTATTGTCAAAAAGGCCCAGCAGAGATTGTACTTTCTTCGTCAGCTGAGGAAGTTCAACCTGCCACAGGAGCTGCTGAAATAGTTCTACTCAGCCATCATTGAATCCGTCCTCTGCACTTCAATAACTGTCTGGTTCAGCTCAGCTACCAAATCTGACCTCAGAAGAATACAGAGGGTAGTCCGGACTGCTGATTGAATCATTGGTACAACCCTCCCCAGTCTCCAAGAACTGTACTTAGCCAGAGTGAGAAAAAGGGCAGGCAAAATCACTCTGGACCCCTCACATCCAGCACACTCCCTCTTTGAACTGTTGCCATCTGGTCGACGCTACAGAGCACGTAGCACAAGAACGGCCAGGCACAGGAACAGTTTCTTCCCTCAGGCAATCCATCTCATGAACATTTGAACTCTTAACAATAAACATGAAACACACAACACTAATCATACTTTTTTTCTTTTCTTTTCTTCTTTATTTAACACACATACTTATTACATTTTAAATTTGCACCTAACATACCTGTACTTACTAAATTGTCTATTTTGTATATTGTGTTTGTTCTATTTTGCACAGTCTATTTTGTATATTGTACATTATTTTTTTATTATCTGTGTCCTGTCCTGTCGCTGCCATTCTGTCGCACTGTGGAGCTTCTGTCACCAAAACAAATTCCTCGTATGTGTAAACATACCTGGCAATAAAGCTAATTCTGAATCTGATTCTGATTATCTCGAAGAGCCATAATACTGGACAAATGGACCAGGTCTACGTAAATTTGCTACAAAACACACACAACACAACCAAATACAGCAATGCACTGTAAATAATCACAATGCTACCAATTACAAAAACACACTGCAAATAAGCACAATGCTGCCAATTACAGAAATGCATCGCAAAGAAATACAGAAGCACACTGCAAATACTCACAACACAACCAAATACAGAAATACACTGTAAATACTCACAATGTAACCAAAAACAGAAACGCACTGCAAATGCTCACAATGCAACCAAATACAGAAACGCACTGCAAATGCTCACAACGCAACCAAATACAGAAACGCACTGCAAATGCTCACAATGCAACCAAATACAGAAGCGGGCTGCAAGAACTCACAACACAATCAAATACAGAAACGCTCTGCAAATACTCACAAGGCTACCCATACAGAAACACGTTGCAAATACTCACAACACAACCAAATAAAGAAATGCACTGTAAATACTCTACAAAACCAAATACAGAAATGTGCTGCAAATACTCACAATGCAACCAAATACAGAGATGTGCTGCAAATACTCACACCGCAAGCAAATACAGAAATGCGCTGAAAATACTCACAATGCAACCAAATACAGAAACATGCTGCAAATACTCGCAATGCTACCAAATACAGAAATACACTGCACATACTCACAACCCAACCAAATACAGAGAGTGTGTGCAATGTGTTTCTGCATTTGGTTGCATTGTGAGTATTTGTAGCACATGTGTTGTCAGACTGATGATATTTTCTTAATTTGCTAGTGTTTTTCCTCTTTATGTGTGTTTCTCTCAGTTGCAACACGTTGAGCTCTCTCGGCCTCCGTAAAATTGCCTCTCAATGCATCCCAGAATATGTCAAATACAAGTACACTAGAACATACATATGGTCTTGAGCTGCCTTCCAAAACCCATCCCTGCAACCATCATTATAACTCCCTCCTGGAACCGGGCTGGAGAGTTGTCATGGTAACACCTATCCAAATAAGTGAGGTCAGCAACCATTGTCTGTCTTTCCAGAGAGAGAAAGAGAGCGAGAGATGAGGAGCGAGAGACAGGAGTGGAACAAATACAAAGCTAGATGATTTCTTTGTGAATTTCCCACTGTGCAAATACTTGCATATGCTTCATGTTGCGAAGACTGGGTTTTGTGAAAATCGTTCGTAAGCTACTCAACAAGTCCTTAAACTTACAAGTCCTGAACCTCACATTAGCATTGCCACAGAGACTCCAGACAGAATTAGCTATTGATTAGGACAACAAAGTAAAAGAGAAAAGGAGAGCAAGAGAGAAAGGCTTCCGCCAAAGAGGAGGAAATGTTCCAGCACTGCGATTTACTGCTGGGGATCTCAACAGCATACAATCCCCACTGGAGCCAATTTACACACACACACACAGGACACACACACGGTGTCTGCAACAGTCAATAATGGAAATTGGATTCCCCTCTACATCACCATGGCGACACCCCCACCTCCTCATTAATGCACCTTGAAAGTTTTAGGCCAATCCATGATCCTGATAGATTTCCAATGGAGTCGAGATCCTCACGTAGCCAAGGTGGAATTTTAGACAGGTTACCCATGTTTCAGAATTAATGTCACAACAGAAAAAAACACAGTTACCAGTTACTGCATTCAGAAATGTTAAAGGATTACAAATGTCCAAAGACACGTACATGTTTACCCTTTAAAGTGTGTTTATGTCATTCTGAAGATCAACCTTCCTGCAAAGTTCAGCTCCAATCAAACACCTGAACCAGCTGATTTATATCTACAGGAACACTTGATAATAACAGACAGGTGTGTTGGAGTGTTACTTCATTGGGATAACTATTATTAATATTTTAAATTAGTTGTTGTGTTTATATTTTGAAATACCTGTTTTAATTCTATTGAAAAACTGTTTCAATATAAATGAATTTTATTTCAGTTTACCATAAATTCTTGTCAGTTCATTCAGCAGTATACTTTAACTAGATTCCAACGTCAATAGAATTATGAAATTACATATAAAGATGTATTTAAGTCTAAATTAAGTGGATCAAATTCATAAATAAATAAGTGCAGTTAATTGCATTTAAAATTAAATTAAACTATATTACATTTTCATTTATTTGAAAGTAACATGCAATTTATGCCTGGAAATATTACATTAAATTCTCACTGAAATATGTTATTTCCATAATAAGTCCTGTTTTGAAAAGCATGCTGAAGTCTACTTTTTCACAAGGGAAGGAAATCCCAGAATGCACTGTAACAGTTTTAATACAAAATGGTGAAAAGAGTCAAGAGAAATGTGGATAAATGTTAAAGATGATACTGGCTGAATGTGTAGTTATGTGGGTTAATGTGTGTTAATTAATTAAAATGAGAAATGTTGTCTTGCATGGCAACTAGCTGAAATAAAAAATAAAAAACTTTTTATATTTTATTTATTTCAGTTAACCTTTATATATATTTTTTTATTTTATGATTTTCATTTTAGGTTTAGTTATTGTTAACTATAATAACTACGGCTGAAACTAAACTCTGCAGGATGACAAAATTGGGCACCTCTGCTTTTGTATTATAATGTACAGCACAAAACCCCACTTGTGCGATAACAGATACAAAAGACGTTATGCACAAAGTGTCTGTTTCCCGGGTCCATTCAGACCTGTCATGGTTAAGGACATATTCTCATTGTTCTCACTGGTTGTTCTGTCTGCAGTGAGAAAGAACCTCTGTTCCCATGAGGCATCACTGTCCCAAAGACATAAGAATACACTCTTTCGAATGATTTTAAAGACAAGAAATCAAGGTTGGGAATGGAAAAAAATTACTTCCAGAGCCAAGAGTGCTGAAACAGTGGGTGGTCACTCTTGCACTTTATTCCATTTGGTGCCGCTAGTGGCGCAGAAAAACCTTACACCTTCGATAACATAATAAAGAAAACTACAGAAATACTGATACAGGATACAGCACTGGCACACTCAGATGTAGGGCCGAAATCATCCGCGACAGGCAGTGTGAGCACTGATGCCATCAAATACAAGCATTACTGCTAAATTATGGCTCCATCATCAGTGGAGCAGTGACAGCTTCATAAACTTTGATTTAATCAGATGGGGGAAATTGAAGCATTATATGAGATAATGTACGGCTGAGTGGTGATATATCTGCAGAACTGGCCACCCACGACTCCTATCAGAATTCATTACGTCCTCTCACTGGACACCGCACCAGTGTTTATCACCTAAACCTGAACTTCATCCAAGAAACCCTGAAAGAAGCAGAACACAAAGAGAGCGATCAACAAGAAAAGAGAGACAAAGACAAAGTGTGTGTGTGTGTGTGTGTGCATTAATTAATTCAGGTTGAGACCAGTCTGTGCAAATTGGAGCGTGATGGAGACACTGGCCCCTGTGCTGCAGGGGTCAATGTCATCCCTTTGTTTTTGTCTTCTAATGCAATCAATGAAGTTCTTCCACTATCTATTGAAAGTCAAAGTGGACGTATCTACCGAGTGGCTGAGGGCTCTGTCAGATAGGAGAATCAAGCCCATATTTCTTACAGTCATGTTGTGCCCGCGCTCAGTCTTGTCTGTGTACGCTCGCTCCTAATATACAAAAGGATCTATTGAAATATGCATGAGGGCCACGATGGCAGCTCTAAAAATACTCTCAGATGGGAAATACATCGACAGCCCTGTCATTGAGCTCTCCTTGAGATACAGCATCACACCTGAACCTGATCCAGCGAGACTGATCTTTCTCCCTTACTCCCAGCACTCCCTCTGTCAGAAACACTCTGTCGTACATGAATACGCACAAGCACACACTACTCATACATGAATACACAGTGGCTCTGGTCCAAACACTGCGGAGCTGCAGAGCTGACTTGCTGTCTGCTGGCCATGTAGGCAGCTGTCTTCTAAGAAACCTTATAAAATCACTTGAAAGACACTTCATGGGCAGCAACTCACACAAATACCTAAGTAGGTAGATTGAGACTTAAGGACATATTTATATAACATTTTATAAGCACTTTTATTGTCTTTGAAATATGGTTAAAGTGTACTGTCGTATGTACTGACAAGCATTTATGGTATATAAACTATATTTCAATGTCAATTTAATTGAAACTTTTATGTCATATATTTAAATATATATGTAACTACACATTTGTAATGATAGGGTTGCAATTTAGTATATTTAAACTATTAACTTTAAATGTAATATCAAATAATACAGTTAAAAATGATAATCAAGTACTTTTACACGTGTTTTAATGTTAGTCAACGCATCAAAATAAATGGGCTTCTTTAAAGCAGGACATCAGATTAACATAATTATTTAAAATTTGCTTTGACAATATTACAAAGTGCACTTTTAAAAGTGTACTCAAGTTAAGAAACACAGTTATGATAGTGTCATGTTTTTAAGTGCACTTCAGTGGCCTTTTATTGAATTAATATTGCATACAAGTACAGTTTATATATATATATATATATATATATATATATATATATATATATATATATATATATATATATATATATTAGTAGTGGGAAAATTCTTTGAGCCCCGACTTCAAAGAATCATGGAAGCTAATTGCTATTTAACACAATAATTTATCATTTACATCGCATGCATCATGTACTGTTGATGAAGGATTGTAATAGTGCTTGCCAAAAAATACATCTCATTTAGCTGGTTTATGAAGTGACAGATTAATACAAGCAAATTACATTTCCTTTCATTGTCTGTAGCTGTGACAAAAATATGATAAAGTATACACTTAATGCAAACCTTTTGCTTTTCATTTTATTTTATTAGTTCAATCGTCCTGTCTGTGTTGGGAAGTTAACAAAAGAGAAAGAATTATTAAATTGCCTTAATGTTATTCCAACCAATATCACATCGCAGTTATGAATTTCCTAAATTGTAAGAAAGAACTCCCAAGGAGGAATTTCCCAGAAATTGTATGAATCAAGGGATGCTGAGTTAGATTTTGGCCACAATTATGAATAATACAAGGAATCGAAACTGGAACAGCTTTCAGCAGCATCTCACTTCTGTTTGAGTCACTCACTCTGATAGATACACACTCCATTTCTCTGTCAGATGCACTCTGTTAAAGGCGAGTGGCGCTACGAGCTCCCCTACAGTGCGGAGTGGGTTTCGGCTCCGATAACACCTCTGTAATTGGGCTTATTTTTCCGGATCCGGTGTGAAATATGCCTGTGTGAGTTTAATAAGTTCCAGAGTGTGTGTCTGCATGCAGCTATTCCCCCAGTGCAGCTGAGAGTTCACCAACATTTATCACCTCCGTATCCAGCAACACTCAGCTTAAAGCAGACTAATGCCTTCCTGCTCCTGTGGCCCCTCAGTTGCCCGCACATCCAGGCCAACAAATAGGCCTCTAATAGTTATCTATGGAGCCCCAAATATGCCTCTAATAGTTATCTATGGAGCCCCTCGCACCCAATGAAAAGTCACATTCATTTCATTGCTCTATCCAGTTCAGGGTAAGTGGATCAATTGAGGCAGACTACAAATTCAGCAGGTTTACACAAACTATACCAGCTGTAAAGCTGAACTTGAGTGATTATCCGGGATCTATTCGCTCTTGCTTTGCCTGACGTCACTCTGAACTCATTACAGCACACATACTGGAAAATACAACCTTGGCACATGACTATTCGTGCTAATTGCCCTCAGATTGATTTTTAATTAGTAACACTTTTAGATCAGGGCCAATCACATTGGCCTTTTCTTGCATAACTAATCTGCAGGAGAGTGGGTATTCGTAGGAAGTGAAGAGAGGCTAAAAGTTTAAGATTGAACTCATGCTCTAAAGACAACATGACCAAGTTTTACCTTCAGGCCGAATCTGGACTTGATACGTGAAAATTAATGTTCCTCTGGACCAGATAACATGTACTCATTTAAAGGACAGGAGATCCGAGAGATGCTTCAATATTGTTGTTACATGGTTTGTACATTACAAGATCCTGGAAATGTCATATTGACTGGTAGTATACTTCTTGACAAAATAAATCAAGTAAAGAGAGTTGTAAGGAACTTGTGTTTCGTTGAGTTGTTGAGTTGTATTCACTCCATCTCCACTTCAACTCAAACTAGTTAATTTCTCTACATAGGGGCATGTGTGATATTTGAGAGGTCGGTGCAGTTTGTTTCTTGGGAGGCTCAGAGTCTCTTTGTGGAGATCAGGTTATCAACAAAGGAAGGAGTCTTGGTAACACTCATTTATTACAGTAATGGAGTAACAAATCCAATTATTCTTACAAGACTCTCAGAGACGCTTCACACCACAAAGCTGGAGCAATGTGCTGCTACTATGGGATACTTAGTAGTGTGCTACAATAAACTGCCTAGTTTTGCAAGATTATATTTTTTGCCAAAAATATTTCTTTTTTTTCCAAAGACAAAAACATTCATACAGAATAAAAATAATATTTATTATAAAGACCATACCAATGTTATCAATATACATTATTCATAAGCCAAAATGTTACTTAATTTAGTTTACTAACATACTAAATGGTGTTTTTTTGAAAATCTAAAAATTCACAAAGTCTCCTGTGAGGGCTAGGTTTAGGTGTAGGGTTGGTGTAGGGCAATAGCACACACAGTTTGTTCAGTATAAAAACCATTACGCCTGTGGAGAGTCCCCATAAACCACAAAAATCAACGTGTGTGTGTGTGTGTGTGTTTGTGTTTGTGTTTGTGTGTGCGTGTACATGTACATGTGTGTACTTTATAAACTTAATTTCACCATAAACAAAAGCTGCATTGGCTATAATATGAAAAGTTGAAAAGTAGAATTTTCACTTGTTTTGTTAGTAAATGTTTAGTTTAGTTTGCTGACAATGAATATATACAACTTGCTTCTTTTGATGTCTTTTTTAAATTAACACTCTAAATCTAGTTGCTGGGCAAAGTATTTGGAAAACATGCAAATTAGCAGTGACCACGAGCAGCGACTGAAAGTTGATGCTACTAACTTTAGTTTTTTAGCAGTGTGACAGCAGATGGTTTCAGAACAGCTTTAACAAGCTTCTTTTTTCTAGCTCTGTACACTGACCAAACACTGCATTATAATGTCATTTTATTTGATAACCTAATGTGAGCTGCGACAACAAATGCACTATAAACAACAGTCAATGCATTCTAGTGAATCATTAAATTATAAATCATTTTATTAGATATTTACAGTTAGGCCTGTATATTTAAAATATATTGTCTTTAGTTCCTTTATGCTAGTAGTTTAGCTAACTATTCTTAGTACAACTATTTTAGCACTACTTTACCAAAAGACTTTGGCACTACTGTACAAGTATAGTTTGTCAAGCTATAGTCTAAAAGTGGCTTAACCAAGCATGTCTTATACTATCCATGCACCTTTCATAATTGTATCATTGTGTGAGGAGCTATTGCATTGTTGCTTATTGGATTTAAATATTTGGATTTAACATTTTGTGTATATCTTGCATTAAGACATTTATTGTTAATCTAAATGTAGACAAATATTTACCTTATATGCAAATTAGTGATGCCCCTAGGCAGCATCAACGCATGGCAAATGAGATGAGCCTGTGCAAATGGCAGACATTAACCAAATTCAGAACGGTTTACTTCCACTGACAGTTTGTGCTTTTATTACCAGTACATACATGCAATTATGTGTAATTAGATCAATCACTAATCTTAATCTGTTACATAATAACATATGTAGGCTGCTCACTGACTACTTTTTGAAAAAGTAGGCTTAAAAACATTGAAAATATCTGAATTGGACCAGAGAACTTCTCTTTTCCTGTACAAATAAATTAAATAAAAAAAGGGATGCTAAATGTGTTTGCTCCTGATTTTACTAATGTGACCTTACAGGTGCAACATGATACAACACATTCAAACATGTTCAGTACTGAATCCATAAGATGCATTTGCTACTTCTAATGCTACTATGCTTGCTTGTTCAGTGCATTTTACTTGATTTAGATATTTAACAAGTGAATAAAGAATTCTTTAAAAGTTAACTAAATGAGAATTTTTTATTTTTTATTTTAATATCTCAGTTTCGAGATCAGTCTTAGATTTAATGTTTATATTAAATATTGCCTCAGATGCTCTGTAATACTTTTCAAAGTTGTAGATTATTGCAGTACGTTAACACAAAAAAATGCTGTTTCAGTATAAATTTCACATTTAATTCAAGGTGTTATTTGCAATTTCTTCATAATTATTTGTGAAATTTACTAGCAATATCTGAGTGAATAGTTTTAAAGTAAATCCTACATCAATTATTTTTCAGTGTACTCCAAACAATAATTCTTTTTAACCTCTGTGTTTGGTGAAGGATGTGGCAGAGTCAACTGATAAATCATGTTTTCTTGTGTTTTCAGCACTGTCCAAGCTTTCCGGGCACATTGTGAAGGCAGGTGGAGAATGGATGGGTGCTTTTCTTCGATACAATTTTAAATCATGAGATCCAACCTCCTAATAAAAAAATTTGATTATTTCAAATAAATGGTCAAAGAAATGTGCATTTATTGTTACATCCAAAGCAACAGTACTTTCCTATACATCTGTACATGTAATGTATTACATACATACACAAGGATTTAAACCCTGTGTTTAACACTAAGGGCCAGTTTTACTAAACAGGGCAAATGCATGAGAGCATGAGATCACAATCCCAAAACAGCGCAGATGGGGCGTGGAAATTTCTGCGGGTGATTTACTAACAACGTGCAAATTAAAGAACACAGACGCAACATCTCATTTACACATCGACCAACGCAATATTCCAAGCGCAGCATAAACTAGTCTCGAATAAACAATAAAGAAATAAATAAGTCACAGTACTTTGAAAAGAACCGGAGGCCAAAAAATTAACGGTTGCAACAGTTTTGAAAGACCTGGTATTGCGTGACTCCTAGATGAGGGTTCCAAGTAGTCTTTTAATTCCTGAAGCAAATTAAAAATAACATATGTTTGGATAATGTGTTCTTTCCAAATAAATTAATTGGGACATGTGGAAAAATCATCTCCCTTTTACCACATGCTCTCTGTTCTCTACGGTGCCTCTCCTAGCAACAATAATTGCAGCCATTTCAAGCGCAAAATCGTTTAATACATGCTTTTTTGGGGCTTTATATAATGGGGCAAATAATAGTAATTTGACTTGCGCAAATTGTTAGTAAAACGGGTTGCGTGATTCATTTGAATACTCTCCTCCCATAAATTTTGTGCCTGAAAGGGAAACTCCTACAAATGCATATTCAATGAGGTCAGGTGCAAAAATAACTGTGTCCACGCCTTTTCAGAGCTAATTCGTCACTATTCAGTAAAGCCTGACAGTACAATTTTAAAGCCAAAATGCTCTGGCACAAGCTGTTAGTAAAACTGGCCCTAAATATTAAACAGCGGGGGGGAAAGCAAATAGACGGTGCCTGAGTCCATAAAATGTACAGTAAAAAACTGGCAGCTGTGGTTGCGGTAAAAAAAATTACCGTAAAAAATACGGTAACAAAATTTTAGGTTTTATGGATTTAAAAAACGTAATTTCATTAATTGATATAATGCTACTACCAACCTACTGAAGTACTGAAATCTGTTTTGTACCTTTGTAATACACTAATGACCACCAAAAGCAGGTGGTGATGAGAATGTCACATGACGAACCAAAGCCCATCACAAGCAACTTTTAAATACAAACATATATGGAAGGTTCACAGAGTCATTCACACAAACAATAAACTGAATCATGGTAAACATGAAACATGAAATAATGTAATAAACATTAATTTAACAGCATTAGATGTAACATACAACCTGATGTACAAAACTGATCAGAAAAAAACTAAGAAGAAACATAGTTATTTCAGCGAAAAAACATCAAATGTGAAATCTAACACAGTTATTCACTGTAAATTAGACATTCTTTTCCCCTTCCAAAAACTGTATATGACCTTAATATTACATGTAATGTCCAATACAGTTTTTCACCGTAGTAGGGGAACTTACCGTTAACTAATTAATAGGTTTTTACTGTAGGATTTTTAGTCTTTTACTTTTAAAATCACAGACATTTTTTACCAGAATGTATCAAAAATCCAGTTAGCAGAAGAATTAGGTATACGTCATAAGAAATAGAAAGATCTAAGAAAGATCTGGCAGCGCCCCTAGAGTCACACTCACACAACCCATCAGAATCATGTGTGCTTGTGATTCAAGAACAGAAAGAGTGTCTCAGAACCGCTGTAAAGAGAAAGCGGTCAGTTCAGAGCAGGACAGCACAAGGTCCCTCACCAGTGAGTCTTGACAGAGCAGAAGAACACAGCTCAGATTAATCCCATTGGGCGATAAGGTGCCGAGACCCTGTTTCAATGGGGTAATGATCGGGAATAATAAATGTGCTCTCTAATTCCTCTTCAGTGTCTCCTCACAAAGGCCGGAGCAGTTTTAATTTAAAGGGAGTGGGAGGACGTAGGGACAGACAGAGCCGATAGAGATAGATTCTGAAGTGTCACAATGAATGTACCGGGAGAGAGCAGAGCTATTCGATCCATCACATCTGAATACATTCAATTAACTCCCACTAAACGTACAGTAGCAGGTTTCTCGTCTTTGCACAGGTCTTCATTGCCTCCCTAACTTGCTCCACTGCTCTCTTATTTCAATAAAAATGCAAATATGGACAGTCGGGAGAAGAGAAACGATCAATGGCAAAGAAACATTTTATAGCCCCACTGTCAGACTAATGACCGCTGGGCAATTTTCTTCAGAAAACAGTGAAAGACATTATCATATAATCTCCTGATATTATGAATTTGTAAATCTAATGATGTCCATGAGGTGGAATTTACACTAAATAAGACATTTGGAGAGTTCATAAGCTTGTTAATATTTTGAGTTGAAAATAAAGTATCTCATATAGATTTTTTTCAAAATATTATAGGCTACTAAATTCTACCAAACAAACCTTTACAAGCATTGCTGTGACGGTTCAAAGGTAAAGTGATGGATTCAGACAGTAACGACTTTCTATTCATCAAAGAATCCTAAAAAAAAAAAAGTTATTATTCTTTCCACAAAAAATAATAAGCAGCACAACTGGGCCAAGAATTACTGTGTATTAAAATAAAAAAAGTAAATTGCATATATCATATATTGTTTAAAAAATAAAAATCGATAACCAGAGCTGTAGTCCATTAGTACAAATTGTAGTCCATTACTTATTACAGATTACATGATGAAAACTGTAGTCAGTACGTAGGTTACTAATATTAGATAATGTATTCTGACTACTTTTTAGATTACTTTTAGACTACTTTTTATTTAACTTGTTTAAAAACTATCATTTAACATACCATATAGATGTAAAAAAATAGCAACGAGAAAGAAAATGTATTCTATAGTTTGATATCATCGTCATAAAACGCATTAAACACTACATTAAACCAGGGTTCCCAAACTGGGGATGCAAGAACTGCACAGGGTTTGAGAGTTAATAAAAGGCTAATAATAAATTGAGAGGTGCTTTTTTCACCAAAACACATGGTTTGCAAATTACATTTACATCTCAATTCTATATAGTGAATAAAGTCAAAGCAAAATGGTATGACACACAGCATGATTTTTAGAAAGGAGAATTTAAAAGAAAAAAAAGAAGAATTGGGAATTAATACATTATTAACAATTTACTGCCATTGTGTGAATAATATACAATCATGTAATCCATAAAAAAGTAACTGTAATCTGATTATGAGCATTAGAAAATGTAATATAATCTAATTACGAATACTTGATAACTGATTACATAATCTAGATTACATTTAATCAGTTACTACCCAGCACTTACAGTAACAGATGATATTTTGCTTTTTATGTAATAGTAGAGTCTAAGACATTGGATATCTCACTGTGTGGTGGATCTCTACGCTGTAAAATCCTTAATGTTGGAACACCTGGGCTGAGGTCATGTGACTGTGTTGCCAGGGCAATAAGAACAATGAAAGTTCACCCTCAGCCCATTTGTTATAATGCGTTGATTCTCATCCATAGTGCGGCCAGGGTCCCCTGAGTGTCGTTAGCAGGCTGTGAGCCATTGACCTCTGATGACTACTGGAAAACCTTAGTCTTAAGCAGAGTAATCAAGTAGAGCCATTGATTGATTCTGTTCCCCAATCTGGCCAAGCGACCGCTGATTATTCAACTCATCAAATCTTTATTAGTACACAAAGCACAGTCACTTCGCCAATCTTTAATTATTCAGCACAGAGTGTTTGTTTGTTTTTGTAACTATCACCATGTGGTGTGATCATTAAAATACTGCAATTTGCTTAATGGCGAAGACAGAACTACTTCCCAGCCACTCTGACAGTACAGCAGAATTTCACCACCCATCTAGGTTCATCAACAATAATCCCATCGAGTTCAGCCAAAAATCTTGGGGTAATCATTGATGACCAGCTGACCTTCATTGCAACGACAACAACATCATGCAGCAACATGAGGAAGTTAAGGCCCTTCCTTACTGAGGAGGCAGCAAAACTACTATCCTTGTCATTACTAGCCCTGCTGAAAAAAACTGTAGAAACCATCACAGAAATTCTAATGGTTTCCACTACAAATACCTTTACAAACATTACAAACTATCAACCATTAAAACCATTAAAAAATTGTTTTCTGTAGTGTGTTTTGGGACATACTCCATTAGGATTTAGTGGTTTTAACAAGCCCCCCACAGAATGTGTCCAATAGGCACCATCACAGTTTCCATAAAAACCAATACAATTACCATTATAACCAGGAAAACCGTTACAAATTCTGTAATAGTGTCTATTTGTTTTGTTTTGTTTTGTTTGTTTTTCAGCAGGGAGACTGGACAACTTCAAGGCTCTTATAGCTGGACTTCCAAAATGTGCAGTCAAACCTCTACAAATAATCCAGCACAGCTGGTCTTCGATGACCCCAAGAGTGCACACATCACTTTATCTTTCTGCAGTGGCTATCGTCATTGACTGATGCGTCTACGGTCTCTTATGAGTCTACATCCCTTCTAGAAGCCTGCGGTTGGTGAGTAAGCAACCCTCATGGTACCATCACAGAGAGGCACAAAACCAATTTCCAGAACATTCTCATTCACTGGTCCTTGCTGGAGGAATGATCTTCCTAATTCTATTCAAACAGCCGAATCCTTGACATTATTAAAGAAACAGCTGAAAACTCATCTCTTTGTGTATGTGACAAATAAAAATCTTGAATCTTGAATCTTGAATTTTCCGTGAGCACTTAACTACATCCTGCTGACTCTTCTGTTGCATTGGGCTGGTTTTCATTTCTATTTGATTGTATTCTATGTATTTCAATTCAAATCTATCATTTGAGTTCATCTTATGCCATCACAAACATGAAAATAACATTGACATTTTATCTCACTTTCTGAGCAGGTTTGGACTGTTGCTTTCACATTCACATGAATTGTATTAGTTTTATTGCAACCAAACTCAAACCACCTCCTAAACGTAGTTTCAGTTTCGGTACCGTGGTGCCCACATGAAAGCAAATGACAGATTTTTCATGCAAACCGTGATCTGGTTCAAACTAAATTGCCAATGTGAAAGCCCCTTAGGGCCAGAAACAGAGTTTGCTTAGTTTTCATCTGCTCTCCGGTCCGTTGCTGTTTGAGCGTCTTAAATTTGTCGCCAATAGCTGTTCCACATGTTTGCTGTATTATTTTTATACCAACTGTAAACCACACTGGACTCCACATGAACTGTACTTCAGGCCAAGGAGAACTTTCCATTGGCATCCCCATTCATCTTAATGGCAGTTGCTAGGCTGGCACAGGACATCCAGAATTATGTGGAGCTATCCATGTTCATGGGTACTCTAATCACAGGAATCCCATAAGACTAATCACTCTGAAGTCACAGGAAATTGATATACTGATATGCTAACAATGCTGATTAGCTGGTGGACCAGTCTCAAGTCTTCACTAGCATCTATCATGAGCTGTGATGTGCAAGGCAGCAGAGAAGTCTAAAGCTTTTCAAAACCCAGAAACTGGTAAAACATTTACCTCAGGTCCTGCTTCTGAAGGGGCCCTGTCCTGCAGAGTTTAGCTCAAACCCCAATTAAACACACATGACCCAATGTAGTCAAGGTCCTCGGGATTAACTAGAAGCTTCCAGGCCAGTATGTTGGACAAGAGCTAAGCTCTGCAGAACATTGACCCTCCAGGGACAGCCTACTATAATATGACTGTCAGTCCTCTTTCGTGTGTGTCATGTGTTCCTGCCTCTTGTGTCCATATTTGGTTTGTTTCCTGTCCTTGTTAAATGTAATCATTAGTTAATTATTGTCCAGCCGTGTTTGGCTAATTGTCTATGATTATCCCTTGTATATTAGTCCTGTCTGTTCAGTTAGATTGCGTCTGGTCTACTCGTTACTCCCCGGTGTTCCTGTCTGTGTCTTGCCCTGCCTTGTCTTGCCCTGCCTTGATGTCATCAGTAAAGACTATTATTTGAAGTTATATCCTCGTCTGCGTGTTCCTGTGTCCTCCCTCGTGTGTGCACCGTGACAATGACAATATAATTGCGATTATATGTTGTTAATCATCTGTCAAAAGATGCTTTTAGCCTCCACGGTGGTGTAATTGAATCATCTACAAGCAGGGGTTTACTGGACCAAGCCAAACCTTGCGGTTAAAGGGGACATCAGATGCAAAATTCACTTTTACATGTGTTTGAACAAATGTTTGTTGGCAGTGTGTGTACACAACCACCCTATAATGATAAAAATCCTTTTTTTAAATCCCCATGAATAATAAGCTCTTTCTCAGATCAAGCTGTTCACTAGGGCTGTGAATCTTTGGGTAGACAGCGAATCAATTCGATTCATGATTCATATGTTTTTAGATTCTCAAGAATGATTTTTGCAAATTTAGAATGATTAGATTCAAGATGATTCACAATTAAATTCAATTTGATTCGATGAATGATTCGATTCTGCATTCTTTAACTGCATTCACAGGATTATTTAAAATTTAAATGCTTCCCCTAAATTTTTTAAATGCTTAGTCAGGGTGCAAATTACACAGCAACACTTTTGTCAATTCTTAGATGTTAGTTTAATGATGCTATGGTATGCAATGGCATATGTAAAAATTTATGTAAGCCAAGCCAATATTTTTTAAAAGAGCTTTAAAAGTATTATTTCATGTTTAACTGTCAAGTGTTTGTTATAGGCTAACATTTTGTCACACCAGGGGCGTATCCATTTCAGAAAACACAGAAATGTCAAATGCAATACTTTTATATATGTTTGTGTATGTGTCTTTATATATTTTTATTTTTTACTAGAAATTATTTTCTTATCTCTTACTTTCAATTGGCTATTTAAAAAATCAAATACACTATTGGACAATAATCAATAACTGGTAATTTATAATTTTTTACAAATGGCAATTTTATTATTGCTTTTATGTAGCCTAGCCTACTACAAACAATTATTTTCATTTTCTGCACAGAATATAGTAGAAAATATACTTTATAGTTTCTGTACTGTAATAAATGATATGTCAATTATCACTGCATCATTCATAAACTTTATTTATTTATTGTGTTTATTGTCTAAATGTTTCATCAGTTCATTCTGCTATTTATTCAGCTTAGCTGCAGCGATAGATGGATGCCTTTGTCCATATTTGGGATTTCCTGGCATGTCTTAAATTCTATGAGCACGAGATTACTGCCTTTCAGCGCAAAAACTTTATTTTAATTTCATAAAATAAAATGCTATGTTATTTAACGTTTTCTCTCCATCGGCGAATGATGATTCTGAAAGAAAACACGCCAGATGTCTGTTTGCTAACGAATGCAACTTTTGTGCATCTGATTAACAGATAAACTTTGCGCTCTTATTTCAAGGTTGTTGTTATTTTAACAGTTTCCTTCGTACATTCGGTTTAACGACATGCTAAAAGTCATCATTCAATGGACTGTGTGTATGCTTTAGACACTTACATTGTTTTTGCTCCTTCCATGCTTCGGCTGCTCAGGTAATGTCGACGGTATGACCGAAAGCCATTAAAAAAACTACAGAAAAGTAAAACTATTTAGCTTTACTTGCCACGAGTAGCCTACTAAGGACAGCTCACACTCTTGCACATATTGGCTGCTCAAAAAATGTGTCAGTGAGAGGAACGGAGCGCGAGTGCAATCCTGTGACAAGAGGTAAATAGTGGAGCACGTGAAGGAGAGATGTGAGGGCACAAACAACACTGTTCAAGGTGTCCATTAATTTGTGCTTGTAGCAATTTAATGTGTATATATTTTGAAAGCATCGAATGGCTATAGAAATCGCAATTCATTCGATTCTTAGCGTTTTAAATAGATTTAAATAGATTACTGTCCGAAATCAATGATTCAAAAATCCAGATTCTTGGCTGTGTGACGTAGCACTGCCCAGGCCGCAAACCTCTTTGCCCCAAAAGACCTTTTGAAATTAGTTAAGTTCAGAAAATGCTTTCACACCAACCAAATACGCCAATCTGTGATGAAAAGCAGACTGAAGTCCATATCAAAAGCTCTTGTGTGAAAGTAGCCTGGAAACAAGAAGTGAGTCGATCCAAACAGGTTCTTTCAAAGCCTTCACCGATTTCTTTGCGAGACAGTATATATGATTACTCCACAGCGCAGCTGTCTGCATCTGTGCACGAAATCAATCTGGCTGCTTGCCTTATTTGATGATGAAATAACCTCTTCCCCTTTACTTGATTGCATGTGGTTATTGGAAGTTGAAAATATAGCACAAGTAATTACAAACCTCATCCATAATACACTTAAACCGCATCGCTGCTAGCCGAGAGCTGAGTCTATCGCGGAGCTTCCCGGATCTCTGCGCGGTGATGATGAGTGATTGTGTGTTTTAACCCTGTGAATTTCTTAGGGAGCTGCGCTACGGCTGCTCTTATTGAAAGCAGAATGGGTAGACGAGTAATTAAAGCCCTGCAAACAGCAGCGAGGATGAGCCCCAGCCGTTCGACTGAGGCCACGGCATGAAAAATTGCCCCTCCACTATTTCAATTAATCAGTTGTATTTGGCGTAATGCTGTTTGACGTTGACAGGGGAAACGTCCTCCGGGAGGGTCTGTCCTCCGACCGGCCATGCTCTTTTATTTTCTCATCGGATTGCACGCGCATGAGCGAAACTGCGCCAAATACATGCCAATGACCACGTGTGTGTGTGATATTAAGCATATGTGAGTGCCAGAACTGACAATCTCTTTTGCTTTATCAACGCTCTCTCATTCAGCCGAGGTGGAGTTGATTATGAAGGCCACACAGCACAGCACCAGGACCTGATTAACCTTCTAGTGACTCTCCGGCGTTCGACGGTGGACACAAACACCCCCTCGCCCCCCTTCCCGTCTCCCTGTGATAAATTAAACAATGGAGGAATCCAATGGCCCAGCAATTACCAAACACCTTGGACACGTTCACATTTTTCAGCTCTGTCAAGGGCTTGTCTTGTGCGGTGGGTTTTCGCCTGATCTCCGGCGGCTCTTCGCTCTTCCTAACTTTGTTTTTTCTGATGTAGATTAGATCTGCCACCCCATTACAGATTCATTTTCCTAATTTTTCATGTCTGCACCGCGCCCCATCTGTGGCTGGCTGATAATTGTGAGGACCAGCCCTGGTGATTAGCATCAGCAGAATTAATTACAGCCGCCATTAAGGCTGCAGTTTGCACTTGGTGATCAAGAGAAATTAACTTCCTCCCAAGCCTCTAAATCATCTCACCTTTGGCCCCTTTGACAGAGGCACGCCCCGCTCTCACCTCCTAAACACAACACGAAACGCACACAAACATACACACAGGACCTCACACTTGGCGCATCCGTGGCTAGCACGTCAGCTAAATGTTACACACGCGAGCGCGTTCGCAACCAGAGCTCATTAGAGGTGTCCTCGCGTGTATTAGCTCCAGTACGGTGCGTTCGGGGTGAGTCGAGCGAGGGTTTGAGTTTGGGCTCCTCTACAAGTTGGGAGCAGGGCCCTGTTGTCATGCACACAGATGGCATGGGAGATGATGATGGCTGTATTGATAAACTAGCCACCAATAAACACCAGCACTTAGAGTATTAATGATGAAATACATCTAGGTTGAGTGAAGTTAAATGTATTGAATTCAATATTAATCAGAACTACATTTTCACAGTTTTTGAAGAAACATGAGTGGTGGTTATGTGTGTAGGGTGCAGTGGATGATTGTTAAGGTGTTGCTGTACATTTTCTAGGTGGGTAAAGGACATTTTAGATGTTTAATAAATAGAGTTAGAGGTTCATGTCACTAACACTAAGTAAGAGTAATACTGAAAGTGATGTACGCTGTCAGAAAAAAAATGTGGAAAAAAGTTTACATTTAGTGCTACAAGAGCTAACCCTAAAGTGTTCACAATAGAACCGTAAGACTCCATATCGGTGTTGAGGAATGTTACTTTTACAGTTTTTTTCAACTGCTTACACACCAAATCTTTACTTGTCACACAATTTCTGAGACCTGACACTCAAACACCAGAACCACACACCAAATCTGTAAAACCATATGCTAATTCTCAGCCTTTGACACAGTTTTCAATTTCATAAAACACTTTTTGCAAAACAACACAAAATTCTCTATGTAGCACACACAAATCTAACAGGAATTAATATTATGGCAAAGGGGTTTGCAAATGTTTGCTTTTTTGATGTGTTTGCGATATTTTGAATGCAGTGATTCATTTTGCAAGGGATATGAGGCATTTTGCATTTTGTTTGTGCAGTTCTTGGAATTGTGTGTAAAGTTTTGAAATAAAGAGGCAAAGTTTTGAAAATGTGTGAAAGCAGTTGAAAAAAAACTGTTAACATAACGCATTATAATGCTTCCTAGTAACTAAAAAAAGTAACTAATTATGTTACTTGGTTGCTTTTCATGGAAAGTAATGTGTTATGTTACTTTTGCATGGCTTTTTAAATCTGGGCAGGGCTTGCTTGTTTGTTTTAAAATAAAAAGTTTTGGCGAATGTAAAAAGCCCTTTCACAACAAAAGTGAAAGGCTGAAGGAAATATAAAGTCACATCTGTACAGTAGAGGTGCAGTTCAAACAAACCTTTCAGCTGTGTAGCTATTCTGGATTGCATGAAGAATTTTTGTGTTAACATTAACATTTAATTATTGCAGGTTTGCGTCATATTGAGTTTGCATTTTATTGTTTTTATTAATTTTGAGGAATACCGAATCTGTTATTGTGCAAGTAAGATGGGTCTAGAACTGCAGTAATATCGTGTTTACACAGAGCACACAACGCCTCTGTACTTACTCCTGATTTCTATCAACATGGCAACATGAGAGCTGTCAGTCAATAAACGGGAAAACAAGTAACTGGCAATACTAAATATATTTCCTTTTAAATTAAAAAGCAATGCATTACTTTATTAGTTACTTGAAAAAATTGTTCAGAAAAAGATCAGATTACTTAACTCACGTTACTTGTTACTTTACACGTTTCCATTAACACTGCATATTACTGCTAATGTACTAATGCACTTTACCCCTTAGTGGTAAAGAAGTGTCCTTTGGGTACTACCCCAGTGACAAGTTGTTGTATCTCTAAATGTACAATTATTTTACGTTTTTTGACAGTAGTTCCCAAGCTGGAAAAAAAAAAACTTTCTTAAACAGCCAAAGTTAATCCGTAAACATTTGAAAACACATCTTCTTTTTTTTCTCTACATTAAAAAGCATATTTACAGTGGCATTCATTAAAAAATTTAATTAATGAAGCAACAGCAGTGAAAGACATGTTGCAGAATGTGTAAGGTACAGTGTGTATGAGAGAGTGATGTATTTGTAAGTGATGTTAATGGCACGGCCCTTGGGTCCTGCTGAGAGGTCTATGGAGCCGGTGTGGAGTAAGATAAGCAAATTGCGGGCTGGATCATACTGACTTGTCAAGGTTAAGCAGAGAGACACAGCAGCAGGCTGCAGCTCTGATTACTGAATTACACACACACAGACTCCCTACTCTCATTCTCTCGCTTTCTTCTCACACACACTGACAGAGAATGGTTCGGCACGGCAATCCACAGGAGCCTAATCTTCACTGGTGGGTGTTATCATTAAAATGAATGTGATTTAGTTGTTCAGGATGTGACAGGGTGCTGAGCGCCTCTGAAATCTCTGCCAGTATATTGAGAAAGAAGTACAATAAAACACACATGTGTGATTAGTGTCAGCAAAGGACTTTATAAAGCTGCATCACACATACCCTTGATAACATTTCATAACACACACACAGACACACAGTAGAGAATTAAACCGGTGCCAGTATTACACTGCAAGAACAGGGTGGATGAAATAATAGAAATACATCAAACTAGGGCAGTCAACAGACTCAAATAATTTAGAATAGAATTAGCTAAAATTGGCCACCTAATGTAATATTTAATGTAATAGTTTTCAATCTATGGTACATTTAGTTGTAATGCATTCACTTCGCCTTAATAATGAAAAAAAACTAAATATGCTCACAACAGTCTGATACCCTTCCGAATTATTGGTATTTCACACGTACATTCATTTTCATACTTTAGCTCTGAATATAGATTCAAACTGCAAATGGCTTTACTTTTGGGGCAAAAGCCCCATCTGCCAGCCCCATTTGATTTATACATTTGTTGATGAGAACAATTTTTCCATTGTTTACTGTTAGGTAGATTAATGTATTAAGTATAATAATATAATTAAATTAATTATTTAATATATACAGTTCATTTTGTCCGTTATCGTTCTTGCAATCCTATTATAAATAGAGAAGTAAATAAATAAAAACCCTAATAAAGAGTATGCCATTCTTTGTCTTCTAAAAAGGTGTTGTGTTTGTCAAATATGTTCAGAAATGCCTGGCCATTTGAATATACTAAACTCATTGTCATGTTCAAGAAACCAGTTTGAGATGATTTGAGCTTGAGCGTTATCCTGCTGGAAGTAGCCATCAAAAGATGAGTATACTGTGGTCATAAAGGGATGGACATAGTCAGCAACGATACTCAGGTAGCCTGTGTAGCTGTAGCCTTTGATACTAGGCAGGATAGATCCATGCTTTCGATGTTTGCTCCAAATTCTGAATGTTGCAGCAGAAATTGAGTTTCTGAAATATTCAGTCCAGCCCATCTGGCACTAACAACCAAGTCACTTAAACCAATTTTATTTTCCATTCTGATGCTTTGAACTTCAGCAGATTGTCTTGACCATGTTTATGTGCCTGAAGGCATTGAGTTTCTGCCATGTGATGGTTGATCAGTTATGTGCATTACCAAGCCGTTGAAGATTTTTATCTAATAAAGTGGCCAGAGTGTATAGATTCATATGTGCCAATTGTTGCGTTGTTTATTATTCCCCTATACAACTTAAAACCCATCAAGACACTGTAAGTCAGTTTGACTGAATTATTAAAAAATAACTATTTCAAAAGAATGATCTACTCATGGATTGAGCATTAGTATTACAGAGGAAATAATTATGTTTACATTTATCCATTTAGCATATACTTTCATCCAAAGCAACTTAAAGTGGTAAGAAGAACAAAAGCAATTCAAGGAGCAAACAATATTCATAATATAAAATGCCAGGTTTATTAGACAACTAGATTAGAAATCAAGCCTGAAACTACTGTTTTATTTATTCAGCAGACAGTAAGGGGGAATAATTGTCATGAGGCAATCATGTAATCACCTCATTCTGTAAAGCAGACTCATATTCCACAGCTGTTCTGGCCATGCGAGGCAATAATCAAACCAAACGACTCTCATGAGACGGCTGCCAGTAGGGTATGGATTCCCAACAAACTGAAACAGTTACCAACCCATTATTGGTGATTGTATTTTTCCAATCAATGCTGTAAAAAAACAACTACATATATTTCAGTTTATGGGACCTTTTACTAAGAAATATGAATTACTTGAAACTTCATAAAAATCAGATTAGACCAACGGAATCCCCCCCAATGTTGTCCCAACTAGTCAAATATTTAGTATCAAACTGACTAATAGTGTTGAAATGTTAAGGGTTTGTGAGTTCCCAGTATACATTGCAGGTTGAATATACTGTAATAGGATTATTGTATTGCTGTTTGCTGACTTTGTTGTTGTTTTGTCATTATTGATAATTATATGTGTTGTGATGTTAAGAGGTCATCTTTTACAGTTGTTAATTGCCATTCTTCTTCATGCTTGTGTGCTGAGGCCCATGGTCTCCATAAACTATATCCCAAAAATATTTGCTTTGTAAGGTGAATGTGCCTTCAGAAACGAAGAATGCATAGTTGTCTTCACATATCCTATAAAACTATATATATATACATATATATAACTATATAAACTACCAAAATTATGCATCAATTTATTGTGTTAACTGAAAATTTGCTGAACAAGGAATCTGTTGCCTTGATTAATTTATTGGCTGAATGAGGAATTTTACATTAAGTAAACAAACTCATTCAAACTGACAAACTTGTTTTATTATTTAGGACGATTATTGAGACAGAACAATTGAGAACCCAATAGCCCTGGTATACTTCAAGCAAAATCAAAGAAAGAACTGGTGTGGCATCATTTCAAGCAAAGTCAGGTCAAAACAAAGTTTGCTTGGAGTTTGTTTCGTAAGTTCAAAACAGTTTGCCAAAGCTAACTTTGCAGAACAGTTTGGTCGTGGCTGCTAAACACATTCAAACTACCATTGACTAAAAATAAAGATCCTTTATTGGCATTTATGGTTCCATTAAGAACCTTTAGCACCCATTAAACTTTTCCAAGGTTCTTTAAAATGATAAAGGGGTTCTTTAGATTTTTTAAATGTTCTCCACACCAATTAAAAAATTGTCTTTTAAGCATGAAGGGTTCTTTGAGGAACCTAAAATGGTTCTTCTATGGCATCCTCTATTTTTAAGAGTGTTGGTCTGTCAGTTACTTTGGTTCATTTCTTCTGTTCAGGCCGTTGAGGTCAGACATCCAGGTAAAAACATGAACGCACTGGAGAGCTGCTTTTTAGTGGAAATTGAAATTATAATTCTATAAGCAATACTGACACTGTTTTTCTTCTTTAATAATGTATAGCTAATTGCTTTAAAGAAATTTGTTGTATAAAATGCTATTTATATTGCAGAGCTTCTGCAAACATATTCACTTGCAACAGCATAAAATAAGATGTTAGGAGTATTATTCTTTCAAGCAGACATAACGCAAATTAAAGGTTTTCTGTGCAAGTGAGAAAAAAAAATGCAAAGGATACTATATGTTCATGCATCCTTCCTTCCTCTGTTTTTGTCTCTCTCTCTGCCCTCTCTCAACCTCTCTCGCTCTCACTCTCCCTAGTGTTATCAGTCTCTTCTCCAGCAGCACAGCTGTGTGCTGATTTAAAAGGTTAACAGACTAGTCAGCAATTACACTGCACTGTGCAGTAAAACACAATTACATTACAGCTGAGGACAAATGCCAGGCACTCCGTTCAGAAGAGAGAGAGAGAGAGAGAGAGAGAGAGAAGATTCAGACAGTCTACAGCGCCACTAAACCACAATACTTCTTTGTGTTTCTGCCGAGACTCAACTGTTTGCATCTATACATTGTGTATCTACAATCTAAAATGATTTGTTTTGGTAAGTTTTGTCAGAGATTCAGTTTTCTAAAATCTGAAGAACATCTTAAACAACCTAAGATATTAGCTGGTCACCTAGTCTGGCCAACGCTAAGCTAGGAAAGGAAAGGAAAGGAAAGGGGTGGTGTGGTGATGGCGCAGTGGATAAGACACATGCCTTTGGTGTGAGAGACCCGGGTTCGAATCCACTGTGAGACACCAATGTGTCCCTGAGCAAGACACTTAACCCCTAGTTGCTCCAGAGGCGTGCGACCTCTGACATATATAGCAATTGTAAGTCGCTTTGGATAAAAACGTCAGCTAAATGAATAAATGTAAATGAAAGGAAAGGAAAGAACTACTCTTACTAAAAGTGTACAGGGAAGCTGGTTTGGCTGGTCTGTTTAAAATGGTTTTATAGGGTTTGGAGCATTTGTTAGACCAACAGGCCTACTGCCTAACCAAGAAAACCACCTTAAGCTGGTTTAAGTGGCATTTTAAGCAGGATGGGGTTACGACAAAATGTTTTGTGACTCTCGAGTGTCTTCGGATTCAATATTTCATTATATTGTTTGTTGACGCTTGAAGTCCAATAAAAATCTAGATCCCGAGGCAGAACCAGTTGAGAACCACTAATATAAAGCTCGTCACGCACACATCATTCACCTCAAACCACTAACACTCAACAAATCACAACTCAGACAAGCAGCTTCAGAGCTTCAGAGTCCTGCGTGCATGTTCAGCGTTGCGTTCAAGCGTGTGTAATTTACCAGACCAGTGGGCACCAGGATGGAACAAGCACGGCACGGCGGTCTGGAGTGTGTCTGCTGAAGGTCTGTGTGGTTTCAAAGATCATTCATGAAAGAGGAGAGAGGCTGTTCATTAGGGAATCCTTCCAGTGTGAGAGCTGCGGTCTCAGCGGCTGATTTATGATTCGCCGCAGCTCTGCTCATGCTACGCTAACAATGCTCATTAAAAAGAGGATGTCATCACTCTGCGACACCGCGGGAGTCATACGTGTCACATGCATCCTCAATACAGCGAACTGCTGACCAATACGGTCCACAACATCCTGTAAATCTGTCATCACAGCCACGGCCCCGGAAACACACTCACTCACACACACACACACACACACACACACACAGAGAGACTATTAGAGTGTAGTGATCAGAGGTTTATGTGGAGCTGTTTGCTGGTGTTTAGTTTAGTATTAGAGGATTTTATGTGTTCACAGTTATTTGTAAGTGTGTCTGAATTATTGTTTTTGGTACTTTAACTGTGTGTGTGGCAAGGATGTAATCAAATTCTTAAGATTTAGAGGACCAAATGCAAAACTTAAAGGGATAATATAGAAATGGAAATTCTATCATCATTTACTGCCCTCATCTTTCCAAACCTGTATGACTTTCTTTTAACTTATGGGCAAAAACAATAAAAAATATTTGTCATATATTCTTTTCTGTTCCACATAAGAAAAAAGTTTGGAATAACAGTATACGTCAGCATATGTCTTTAAAAATAGTACTTATCATGGAAATTATATGCTTCAAAATAATACTTAAGTATTAAGTCATTGTAATGTCAATTACAAAATTAATTGTATTTTAGTGATTTTTGACCCACTCATAGGACTTTTTATGTCATTTCATTATTACTTCTATTGTTTTTGAAATATGGTTAAAGTGTTTATAGTAAAAAAGTAATGTAACTGTAATTTCGAATAGCACATTTCAATTAAAATTATAATCAAGTACTTTACATGCGCTTTCATATGTTAGCACATCAAAATAAGTGTACTTCTTTAAGTCATGACAAAGGGTTATTAAAGGATAATGATTTAACTTTTCATTTTACATTACGACAAAATGCCGTAATGACATTACAATTGCAATGACTTTTTAAAATTGTACTTAAGTGTGTTAAGAAACTTAGCCATGAAAGCGATCACTTAAGTGGCATTTTAGTTCATTGATGTTATTTATTATATAGCTACTTTTAAGACCCGATACACTAAGTGTACATTCAGTTAAACTAAGTGCACTTTTTTCACAAGAGAAAGTAGTAAACCCCATTTTAGCAGACCACCATTCTAAATATTGTCTATAGTGATTATGGCTAGGATGTGTGGGTTTAATTTAGCTGACAAAATTGCAACATTTTCTTGTAGCAATAATGTTAAAATAAAACAAGTGTTAGAGTTTGGGTTAGTCATTAAAATGAGTGTTATTTGGAAAGACTAAGTGTATGCCCTCATTTAGGCAGCTAAGTGATCGTGTGTGAGTGTTTGGTTTCTCTCTTGTTCATGGTTGGAGGTTTGGGCTCTGGGCTCTGAGCAGACCTGCTGCTGTACACTCAACAGATAAGCAGCACAGGACAAGATAAGAGAGCACTGCCAGCCCACTCACACACATACGCACACACACACACACACACACACACACACACGCACACACACTGAAGAACGAGACCCGACAGACAGGCTAACTGCCCCTTTCTGCCCCTTCAAGAACTGGGCTGTGTTTCCCAAAAGTAAGCCTAAATAGATCATCGAACCGTTGCCACCAATGATACGAACAACTTAGCTCACGATGCTTTTGTGAAACGCCACGCTGGTCTAATACTCCAAACAGGTTCATCATCTGGTGGAAATCAGCTCAACAAACCAAGGCCAAAACCACTTACTTCAGATTGGGGGAACCGTAGTGTAATAATCGTTCATAGAAAAACATTTTCTGCAAGTAAATTTTATTTTAGGTTCACAGACATTTTCTTTAAGCCTAAAACACAATGCAAGACATAATTCAAAATACGGGTAAAACCAAAATCAATAGACAACAGAAAATTCCTTTATTTTACTCTGAGCCCTATAGACCTTGCTTGGAGTATGCGGTGAGGACACACATTTTCAGCTTATATTTTGGCCAGCTTCATGTCATTCTAAACCAGTGTGACTTTATTTTTTGGATGAAACAATATTTGACAAGGTCTTCTTACCAAGATATAAAGGTGAAAAGTGACACATGTCTGCTGCAATTATGTTGCAATCGGTAACAGAAAAGAGAGGGAACCACATGGTCATGTGGCAGATGAACCACTTTTATGGCACTGTTAAGAGGTTCTGGTCACTGTAGCTACATGTTCATACAATGTATGGAAACAAAAATCATGCAGAGTGACTAAATGAAGGTGAGTAAATGATGACAATTTCATTTTTGGATGAACTATTCAAAACTGCTTGCACCAGAACTCTTGAATTGTACACCATAGAGAGAATATTACACTGCAAACCACAGACTAACTGAAGCTATAAATTATAATGTTCTACACAACAAGGTCTAAACAAAAGTAAAACAGAATAAATAACCAGGGACACCCTTTTTAGCATACCAATGACAAGCTTTGGCTTTATAGTCATTGTTTTTTTGTTTTTTTCTAAACCTGCACTTCTTCTTTTTCGTCTTTCTCTGTAGTTGCTTAGGAATCCAGAAAAAAAAGAAACAGAAAGAAAGAGAAAAGTTGAGCGAGCCCTAGCCACATGTGTTGTGTGCTGGATGAGAATTGGGGGGGAAATCAATTCAGATGCTAATGAGAGCGTCTCTAATTTATTAGCTGCTGAGGAATGCGTGTTACTTTAATTTCAACTGTAAACAATTATTTCACCTGAAGATTTATGAGTATGTGGGGCGGCGATGCACACTCAAAGCAGCTTTTCATAACGCCTTCAAAGCGTGTTACTTTTAGATAAGATTAGCTTCCCATTTTCAATAAGCCTCAAAGGTTTTTGAGCGTAATATTGGAGTCCATCTATTACTGTCAGACACTCAGACTCTTCGAGTCTGTTCAAACCGATGTGTATTTCCTTGTGTCTACTATTGCAGGCGAACCTCTGAGGTACAATAAGACTTTCATGAATGAAAAATTGATTCTTAATTTCATGTGCAATGGTAGCTTCTTAAAGGATAGAGATGCATTCTCTTCAGCTCTGGCCACACGTGTTTTGTGGAGCCGGTGTGAACACGCTGCCCTCCACTGATTACCGCAGGAACTGCATGTCCACAAAACACAATTGAGCACGCCATTTTGATCGGTATCACATTTCAGGGATGTCTAATGAAGGATTATAATTAAGGCTTGATCATTTTCATATGATCGCACTGAATTGTCATAGAGTGATATGATCGTAAATCTCTCTATTCGGCCAGAATTTTACATAAGTGAATATTTCTCCTAGTAGGTTTATGTAGAAAGCCAATTTCTGGATGGGCACACAGAAAAATCTTATATTTCCATTTAGGGGAATAAATTAATTAATTTTAAAAAACTTCATTCAAAAGCAGGGCATTGTCTGTTTCAGGCTAGTAAACAGATTTGAGAATAATGTGTTTTAAAATTGGGTATATCAAATCTGCATTCAAAATGTAGCTCTATTATGGAATATGTAAGGGTTTTGTTACACTTTATTTTAAGGTGTCCTTGTTACTGTGTAATTAGGCCTACTGAGTAATAGGCCTATTAATTAACTACGTGTACTTACTATATGGTTAGGGTTAGGATTATGGTTTGTCTTAGGGTTACTTAATTATGCATAATTTATTATTATAATGCACAGTACATGTAACGTGTAACAAGGGTACCTTAAAATAAAGTGTTACCCAGGGTTTTTCTGTTAAATTGAAATTTTAAAGTGATTATAGAACAAAATATTGTCATTTGAAATAACCTAATACAAGGTTTTAAAACCATTGTTTAAAACCAAGCATTTGTGTAATTGGACTTTTGACTCAAAACTTGTGTTAACTACTCTGTATGATTTAAATAATCTTACATATGGATTAATATTGTGTTTTATTTGTTTTATGATTTGCTGCATAGCCATGGTTAGATAGATGATCTACTTCTGAATGCGATGCAGATGACTAATGACATTTGTTTAGGTGAAACATGATGACTCAGTAAGTGTCAGTGGGACGGTGTTAAACGGCTGTTCACTGTTAGCTTGTGTAATGTGTAGATTTTAGGAATCTGAGAGGAGGCAGGTGTTTGTACTTTATAAAGAAGCTTTGCTGAAGAGGCTGTTTGCTCCGCGTGACACGGTGGGTCCACAGAACCATTTCCTAAACCAAGCAGTCTCCTTCCCTTTACTGCCCTCATCAGTCCTGCTCGAGCATGAGGCTGCAGCCTCCCCTGCCGACGCTAAAAGATGAATGTCTGTTATTGTTTGTGTGATGACAGAGTGTTTCAATCAGGTCCTGTGCAGGGCTAGAGCGCTGAGTCAGTTCCTCTTCCATCGATCCATCACATGGCCTGCAGCCGGCAGGTGTAGTTGCTTTCTCCCTGGGGACGCAGGAAACACCTGCCCTGCCCAGATCTCCTCGCCACGATGATCGCTAGAGCGCTGCACTCTTGTTCAACGGCACAGCGGCCGCAAACTGTCAGAACAGCACTTTCCTGCTCGTTTGTTGTGCTTGTACAGGTATTAAGGGAGTGAGGCGGGATGAGGTAATTTCATCCTGAGCTGCCTGGCCTTCGCCTGGGGACCCTCAATCTGACTCCACCATGCAGCTTTATAGGGGTCCTTCCTTTCTATTATGCAGTACCTTTTGAACTCTGTAGAGTTTTTAAAAAATGAATAGGTCTATGCTTCTGCAAGGAAGTGTATCCATTTAATGGTGTATTTGAATTTTAACAAATTTTCCTAATTTTATCAAACTGTTTAAAAGTGAGTATAAACCAACTAATACCAAAGTACTCATAAAATCGATTGTTGATACTTACTGGATTATATACAGGGTTGGGCAGTAACTAGTTACAATTAACTATAAGGTCGTGGCAATTTTTCTATTTCAATAAAGGCATGAGACAAAAAGATTTATTTTCTTGCGAGAAAAGGTCAACAGTCATAGATTGGGTGCAGAGTGTGACAAAGAGAGACACGTTGACTCAAATCTGATCTCATCCAATTATACTGCATATATGCGTCCATTTAAGGTATCTAACTATGTCCCCTAGATGCATACCTAAGTAATGCAAATTATCCTCCAAGAAGCTAGGTCCAAACTAACTTTTCACACTTGTCTTGCACACACTCACACATCAAATAGATTTCCTGTTATCTCTCAGCTCACCGAAAACTAAAGCATGTTAATCAAGCATTTAAGAAAGGCAAAGAACACTCTTTGGTAGAGTAGAGCAAATAAAGCTAATAATAATAATTAATATAAAAAAATGAAATTTCCTCCTCACTAGTTACAGTAATAATATATATTTTTACAGTAACTAGTCGTTTTACTAATTACTAATAAGATTTCAGTAATAATATTACAGTTACTATTCATAAAACAGCTTGTTGCTTAGTTACTTTCGATGCTTCAACCCCTACTGATAGTGTAGTCCAGCAATCCAATAATTCCTAGATTTATTTTCATAATTATCACAACTTGCACAGGCACACGAAGTCACCAGTGCAGCAGGCATATGGAATATGAAAAAGCTTACATTCATCGGATGGAAATATTGCCATTACATTGATTTTGTCAGGAGAAAAGATCATCTGGAAGTTGTGGCATTATGGAAGTTAATATCATGAAATATAATCATATATTAATATTACAGAGAAATTATGGCTACAGTTAGCTTCAAGCTAAACATGACAATTAATACAACACTTTTACTTAAACGTCACTATAAATCACCACTGAGTGTTTGCAATCACTTCTGACTGTGATCCAATGTGGATTTTGGTCAAATGATGAGGCAGAAGCATATTGTTAGTAGCATTTTAGATGAATTTGGTAAAATATGTGATCTATTTTAATTATTTCGAGAAACAGTAGTTTAGATGGAATAGGGTCTAACTGTTACAGATGAGGACTGAGACAGAGGAACGGTGTGAGTTATATTTATTGAATTCTGGATAGGGTTGAGTCGTGATGAACTTGTGTAATACTTCTTTGCAGAAGACGCCACACACACGGAGAGGAGTGGAGAGAGAGCACACACACCGCCGACTGGGAGCTGACCCTCGGGAACTCTGGAGCAGACGAGGGACCAGATCCTGAGGGTACAGAGAGCAGGTAATTCAAGTAGCAGGTAAGTAAACTTCGCAGCTATACACACAAGAGCTTGGAGTAGCTGAGGTAGTCCTCCTTCGTCAAACGAGACCAGACATCGAGTGTTTGGCGGTGTGTGTCTTTATGGGGAGCAGTAACGAGGAGCGTGATGAGGGGCAGGTGAGTGTAATCAACACAGGTGAGAGTGATTGCTGTGACAATGTAGTGGCAGAACCTGGCAGATCTGTAACACTAACATACATGTTGTTGGTTTATGATTTAACACGTTTGTACAATTCTTCCTCTCCTATAGAAGTGAATGAGTGGAATTGTTCCTCAGGGGATCTATAGTGCATCTGATGTGCTACTGTAGCTGACGGCTGCATGATTACAATTTTATCTCTGATAGTATCGATCTTGGAAGTAAAGTAGTTCATAAAGTCATTACTGCTGTGCTCTTGGGGAATGCCAACACCTGTTGTTGCTTTATTTTTCGTTAATTTAGCCACTATATTGAATAAATAGCGGGGGTTATGTTTGTTTTTCTTCTAGCTTTTTTTAATGCTATTCTGTAGGATAGGGTACTTTTCCGCCAAGCTATACGAAATACCTCTAGTTTTGTTTTCCTCCAGCTGCGCTCCATTTTCGGGCTGCTCTCTTTAGGGTGCGAGTGTGTTCATTATACCACGGAGTCAGACTGTTTTCTTTGATCGTCCTTAAGCGTAAAGGAGCAACTGTATCTAAAGTGCTAGAAAAGAGAGAGTCCATAGTTTCTGTTACATCATCAAGTTGTTCTGAGCTATTGGATATGCTGAGGAATTTAGATAAATCAGGAAGATTACTTACAAAGCAGTCTTTTGTGGTAGAGGTGATGGTTCTACCATACTTGTAAACAGGAGTAGAATTTACAGTTTTAGCTATATGGAGTTTATACAAGACTAGATAATGATCTGAGATATCATCCCTTTGCTGCAGAATTTCAACACCACTAACATCAATTCCACGTGACAGTATTAAATCTAGAGTATGATTTCGACAATGAGTTGGTCCTGACACGTGTTGTCTAACCCCAATAGAGTTCAGAATGTCTATGAATGCTGATCCTAATGCATCTTTTTCATTATCAACATGGATATTAAAATCGCCAACAATTAAGACTTTATCTGCAGCCAGTACTAACTCAGATAGAAAATCAGCAAATTCTTTAATAAAGTCTGTATGGTGCCCTGGTGGCCTGGTGTATACAGTAGCCATTACAAACATCACAGGGGATTTATCACTAACACGTGTTTCTCTAGATAATGTTATACGCAGCACCATAACTTCAAACGAGTTATACTTAAAGCCTGCCCTCTGATAAATACTGAGAATATTGCTATAAATTGTAGCAACACCTCCCCCTTTACCTTTTGGACGTGGCTCATTTTTATAGCAGTAATCTTGGGGGATAGACCCATTTAAAGTAATGTATTCATCTGGTTTTAGCCATGTTTCTGTCAAACAGAGCAAATCTAGGTTATGATCATTGATAAAATCCTTTACAAAAAGTGCTTTTGTAGAAAGGGCCCTGATATTCAGTAAGCCAAGTTTTATAAATTGTTTCTCTGTATTGTAAACATATTTTATTTGTTGAACATCAATTAGATTGTTACTCTTAATTTGGTTTGGATGTTTTCTGTAATGTCTAGTCCGGGGAACTGTCACGGTACGCCCCCAGGAATGGCGTGGAAAGACGAGGTCAGGGTCCAAATGCAGGTAAGGCTTTTAATAATATAAACAACAAAGGCCAACACGGCACAGCAACACTTAAAACACAGCAGATGACAAGACATAAACAGATAAGTACGAACCCAGGCAGAGTGGTGGGAGAGGGGAGACTAAATAGTCTGTGGCAAATGGGGAACAGCTGTGGGTGTACTGAGTGTGATGATGATGCGGCAGGTGTGTGTGATATGGCAGGTGTATGTGATATGGGAGATGAGTCCGGGAGAACGGGAGATGGCGGCCTCCTGTGGGGCCAGGGAGAAGTACAGGACCCGGACTCGTGACACTACCCCTCCCCTAAGGAACGGCTTCCAGACGTTCCACCAACCGCAAAAGGGAGGGGACCAATCGCTGGAGGGAGGTGGAACCGGGGGATGGTGAAACAGGGGGAGGGATGGCGGGCCAGGTCCGTGTGGAGACAGAGGCCGAGCAGGAGACCGGGGCGGATTCGGAGGGTTGGACCAGGGAGACTCCAGCCAGACAGGAACTCCAGCGAACGGCCAGGGTGAGACCGGAGGAACAAACCAGGCAGGCCCCGCCGCCTCGGGAGCACTGAGAGCGAGACCAGCTGTCTCGGGAGCTTCGTGAGTGAACGCCGCGCTCTCGGGAGGAACGGGAGCGATCACAGCTGTCTCGGGAGTTTCGTGAGCGAACGCCGCGCTCTCGGGAGGAACGGAAGCGAGCACAGCTGTCTCGGGAGGAACGTGAGCGAGCACAGCTGTCTCGGGAGCTTCGTAAGCGAACGCCGCGCTCTCGGGAGGAACGTGAATGAGCACAGCTGCCTCGGGAGCTTCGTGAGCGAACGCCGCGCTCTCGGGAGGAACGTGAGTGAGCACAGCTGTCTCGGGAGGAACGTGAGTGAGCACAGCTGCCTCGGGAGCTTCGTGAGCGAAACCCGCGCTCTCGGGAGGAACGGGAGCGAGCACAGCTGTCTCGGGAGCTTCGTGAGCGAACGCCGCGCTCTCGGGAGGGCCTGAAGTGAGCTCCGCTGCCTCGGGGACAACATCAGCGGGCGCCGCCGCTTTGAAGAAGCCTGAAGTGAGCTCCGCTGCCTCGGAGACAACATCAGCGGGCGCCGCCGCTTTGAAGAAGCCTGAAGTGAGCTCCGCTGCCTCGGGGACAACATCAGCGGGCGCCGCCGCTTTGAAGAAGCCTGAAGTGAGCTCCGCTGCCTCGGAGACAACATCAGCGGGCGCCGCCGCTTTGAAGAAGCCTGAAGTGAGCTCCGCTGCCTCGGGGACCACATCAGCGGGCGTCGCCTCTTTGAAGAGGCCTGAAGTGAGCTCCGCTGCCTCGGGGACCACATCAGCGGGCGTCGCCTCTTTGAAGAGGCCTGAAGTGAGCTCCGCTGCCTCGGGGACCACATCAGCGGGCGTCGCCTCTTTGAAGAGGCCTGAAGTGAGCTCCACTGCCTCGGGGACCACATCAGCGGGCGCCGCCGCTTTGAAGAAGCCTGAAGTGAGCTCCGCTGCCTCGGGGACCACATCAGCGGGCGTCGCCTCTTTGAAGAGGCCTGAAGTGAGCTCCGCTGCCTCGGGGACCACATCAGCGGGCGCCGCCGCTTTGAAGAAGCCTGAAGTGAGCTTCGCTGCCTCGGGGACAACATCAGCGGGCGTCGCCTCTTTGAAGAGGCCTGAAGTGAGCTCCGCTGCCTCGGGGACCACATCAGCGGGCGCCGCCGCTTTGAAGAAGCCTGAAGTGAGCTCCGCTGCCTCGGGGACCACATCAGCGGGCGTCGCCTCTTTGAAGAGGCCTGAAGTGAGCTCCGCTGCCTCGGGGACCACATCAGCGGGCGCCGCCGCTTTGAAGAAGCCTGAAGTGAGCTCCGCTGCCTCGGGGACCACATCAGCGGGCGTCGCCTCTTTGAAGAGGCCTGAAGTGAGCTCCGCTGCCTCGGTGGGACAACATCCGCGGGTGCCACCGCTAACTCTACCCTGAGGCCCGAGCCGCTCATCCACAGAGCCAAGTTAATGTAACTCTCCAGCGACTCCTCGGGGTCCCAGTAGGGCATCAGGGTCTTGAAAGGCTTGGCCAGGCCTCCATGAAAGAAGACCATGAGGCAGGTCTTCTCCAACGCCGTCTGCCGAGCCAATCCTCTGAAGTCCCTGACGTAATCCTCAATGCTCCGGTCTCCCTGGCGGATGCCAAGCAACCTTCCTGCTGGACCCATGATTGCTGGGTTCGTTCTGTCACGGTACGCCCCCAGGAATGGCGTGGAAAGACGAGGTCAGGGTCCAAATGCAGGTAAGGCTTTTAATAATATAAACAACAAAGGCCAACACGGCACAGCAACACTTAAAACACAGCAGATGACAAGACATAAACAGATAAGTACGAACCCAGGCAGAGTGGTGGGAGAGGGGAGACTAAATAGTCTGTGGCAAATGGGGAACAGCTGTGGGTGTACTGAGTGTGATGATGATGCGGCAGGTGTGTGTGATATGGCAGGTGTATGTGATATGGGAGATGAGTCCGGGAGAACGGGAGATGGCGGCCTCCTGTGGGGCCAGGGAGAAGTACAGGACCCGGACTCGTGACAGGAACAGACACAGTCTCTATAGTGTGATATCCAGGTGAAAGAATATCTATGTGCTGAGAATTAACTGATTTTTGTGACGTGAGGGACTAGCAGACAGTCGGTTTAGCCAGTCTGTCTGCTTCCTGACCTGGGCCCCAGTTAGTCAAGTACGAACTCTAAGACTATGTGCCATATTTCTAGAGAGAAGAGCGGCACCACCCCAAGAGGAATGAACACCATCTCTTTTCAACAGGTCAGGTCTGCCCCAAAAACTTGTCCAATTGTCTATAAAACCTATGTTATTCTGTGGGCACCACTTAGACATCCAGCCATTGAGTGACGACAGTCTGCTATGAATCTCATCGCCACGGTAAGCAGGGAGGGGACCAGAGCATATTACAGTGTCTGACATCGTACTTGCGAGTTCACACACCTCTTTAACATTATATTTAGTGATCTCCGACTGGTGAAGTCGAACATCATTAGCGCCGACATGAACAACAATCTTACTGAATTTACGTTTAGTATTAGTCAGCACTTTTAAATTTGTCAAGATGTCAGGCGTTCTGGCTCCCGGTAAACAATGGACTATGGTGGCTGGTGTCTCTATTTTCACGTTCCGTACAATAGAATCGCCAATAACTAGAGCACTTTCATGATGTTTTGATCGGAACGGAAGAGTGGTGTTTTGACCCGCAACTATGCCTTCTCACTGTCACCCAGTTGCCCTGCTGCACGGGCTCTACCGGAACCGAACAATGTACATGACTCACTGAGCTGGTGGCATCCAAAGCCGTATCTACAACCCTCACGTTCTTACTGTCCTCAGTTAAAGTTTGGATGCGTGTCTCTAGTTCTAAAATCTTCTCTGTCAGCCTAAATATATCCCTGCATTTATCACATGTGAATCCCTCATCGCTGACAGAGAGAGATAAGCTGTACATGTGTCATGAAGTGCAAATAACAAGAGAAGGAGAAGCCATTACTCACCGTGATAGAGGAATGATTTACTTACCACTGATGTTTGATGAACTCGTGAAAAAAGATAAAATAATATTAATAATAGAAATGCAAATGGAACCACGAGTGACAAGCTAACCGGCTAACGAATGCTAACGCACTGCACGCACGCTGTACTCGCGGTTTTAAAAAGCGAAAGATCAAATTTGTTAGATTAGTTTGATAGATAATACCAGAAATATGGTGGGAATTAAGTTATATATTATCACTTTAAACAACAGAGAGTGAAAGTAAGATAGAGATTCAACAGAAAAGCGAAGCTACACGGAGTTACAATCGCAAACCTCTCAGCAGCACGGCAAGCAGGGACAGACAGAAGCAATCAATCAGCAATCCCCCCTTGTGATTTTTTTAAAGCTTTCACTTGTCTTGAAAAAGGCGCCTGCTAAACAAGTGGCTATGGGTCTACAGAGCTTGCCGAGGACATTAAACATCTTCACACTGATCTACTCACTAGTCGCTTTCACAGCCTCGTTGAGTTTATAATTGCTGTTATCAGAATCAGAATCAGAATCAGAATGAGCTTTATTGGCCAAGTATGTTTACATATACAGGAATTTGTTGTAGTGACAGAAGCTCCACAGTGCAACAGAACAGGACAGAGATAATAAAAGAATAACAACAAATAACCAAATAGGCAAAGTACAAAGCAGCAAAAACACAATATATAATATAGACAACTATGTATGTACAGGTCAAGTATGTGCAAATTATAAATGAGAAAATAAAAATCAAATTAGTGAGTGTGGTGAATGGATAGTGTATCATAGTTGTGTGTTCCACGTTTATTGTTGAGTGTTCATGAGATGGATTGCCTGAGGGAAGAAACTGTTCCTGTGTCTGGTCGTTCTGGTGCTCAGAGCTCTGTAGCGTCGACCAGACGGTAACAGTTCAAAGAGGGAGTGTGCTGGGTGTGAGGGGTCCAGAGTGATTTTACCAGCCCTTTTGCTCACTCTGGATAAGTACAGTTCTTGGAGAGTGGGGAGGGTTGTACCAATGATTCGCTCAGCAGTCCGGACTACCCTCCGTAGTCTTCTGAGTTCAGATTTGGTAGCTGAGCTGAACCAGACAGTTTCAGCAGCTCCTGTGGCAGGTTGAACTTCCTAAGCTGGCGAAGAAAGTACAACCTCTGCTCTGAATATCCCACTTCAGGTCCTGGGAGATGGTGGTGCCCAGGAATCTGAATGACTCCACTGCAGTCACAGTGCTGTTCATGATGGTGAGTGGGGGGAGAGCAGGGGGGTTTCTCCTGAAGTCCACTATCATCTCCACAGTTTTGAGCGTGTTAAGCTCCAGGTTGTTAAGACTGCACCAGACAGCCAGCTCCTTAACCTCCTGTCTGTAAGCAGACTCGTCACCGTCCTGGATGAGGCTTATCAGGGTGGTGTCGTCTGCAAACTTCAGGAGCAGGACAGAGGGGTCTTTAGAGGTGCAGTCGTTGGTGTTGAGGGAGAAGAGCAGTGGGGAGAGAACGCAGCCCTGAGGAGCTCCAGTGCTGATGGTACGAGTGCTGGATGTGAATTTACCAAGCTTTACTAGCTGCTGTCTGTCTGTCAGGAAGCTGTTGATCCACTGGCAGACGGAGGTGGGGACGGAGAGCTGGGTTAGTTTATTTTGAAGGGTTTCTGTGATGATGGTGTTAAAAGCGGAGCTGAAGTCCACAAACAGGATCCTCACATAAGTCCCTGGTCTGTCCAGATGCTGCAGGATGAAGTGCAGTCCCATGTTGACTGCATCATCCACAGACCTGTTTGCTCTGTAGGCAAACTGCAGGGGTCCAGTGATGTCCTTCAGATAAGCCAAAACCCCAAATCTTTCAAATGATTTCATGGCTACAGACGTTAGGGCCACAGGTCTGTAGTCATTAAGTCCAGTAATTTTGGGTTTCTTTGGGACGGGGATGATGGTGGAGTGTTTGAAGCATGAGGGGACTTCACACAGCTCCAGTGATCTGTTGAAGATCTGTGTGAAGAAGGGGGTCAGCTGATAAGCACAGGTTTTTAGGCAGGCTGGTGACACACCATCTGGGCCTGGTGCTTTCCTTCTTTTGTTCTTCCTGAAGACCTGGCACACATCTTCTTCGCTGATTTGAATCGTAGGTGTGGGGGAGAGAGGGGTTGCTGGAGGTGTGAATGGTTGTGTGGAGAGGTGATCAGGGTGGGTGGGGGGTGATCTTTCAAAACGACAATAGAACTCGTTCAAGTCATCTGCCAGGTGTTGATTCTCTACAGTGCTGGAGGATGGTGACTTGTAACTGGTGATATCCTTCATTCCTATCCACACTGAAGCAGGATCACTGGAAGATAATTTTTTCCTGAGCTTGTCAGAATAATTCCTCTTTGCCGCTCTGATCTCCTTTTCCAGTGTGTAGTTGGCCTGTTTGTACAAGACTTTATGCCCCTTTCTGTAAGCATCTTCTTTGGCATGACGGAGCTGTCTGAGTTTTGCAGTGAACCATGGTTTGTCATTGTTGTAGATTAGATGAGTCCTGTTAGGAATGCACATATCCTCACAGAAACTGATATAAGATGTTACTGTCTCTGTGAGCTCGTCCAGATCGGTGGCAGCGGCTTCAAAAACAGTCCAATCAGTGAGGTCGAAACAGGCTTGTAGATCCCGCTCTGTTTCGTTAGTCCATCTTTTAACAGATCTTAATACAGGCTTTGCACACTTAAGTTTCTGCCTGTAGCTCGGAATAAGATGAACCAAACAGTGATCAGAGAGTCCTAAAGCTGCTCGTGGAACAGAGTGATATGCGTCCTTTATTGTTGTGTAACAGTGATCCAATATATTACTGTCTCTGGTGGGACATGTAACATGCTGTCTGTATTTTGGCAGTTCGAGGGAGAGATTTGCTTTATTAAAGTCCCCGAGAATGATTAAAACAGAGTCTGGGTGTTGTTGTTCTGTGTCTGTGATCATATCAGTGAGTTTCTTTAAAGCTGTGCTCACGTGAGCTTGCGGTGGAATGTGGACACTCACGGGAATGAACGAGCAGAACTCCGTGAATAGAACGGCTTGCAGTTAATGAAGAGCGTTTCTAGATCTGAACAGCACATCTTCTTTAACACAGTTACATCTGTACACCACCTCTCATTGATGTAAAAGCACGTCCTGCCGCCGTGCGATTTCCCCGTTGATTCTGCGTCCCGATCTGCTCTGATCAGCTGATAATTAGGCAGATGTAGCACACTGTCTGGTATGTCGCCATTCAGCCAGGTTTCCGTGAAACACAGAGCAGCAGAGTTAGAAAAATCCTTTTTTGTCTGGGAGAGCAGAAGGAGTTCGTCCGTTTTGTTGGGTAGAGAGCGGAGATTCGCCAGATGGATGCTAGGCAACGCCATTTGAAATTTGTGCTGACGAAGCTTCACAAGCGCTCCGGCTCGCTTCCCCCCCGTCTGCGGCTCCTGTAGCGTTTGACCAGAGCTACGGGTCTGCCAACTACATGTCCAGCAAAACGTCCGAAAAATCTAAATCCGGTAAAAGATTTTGTGGTGTGTTCTGCCGAATGTTCAGCAGGACATCCCTGGTAAAACTGATCGTATTTATAAAAACAGGAAAAACTAACAAAAACAGTACAAACACTGGAAAGCAACGCACAATAGCTGCCATCATCTGCGCCATCTTGGTCCATCTTATAATATCATTATAAGCTTTTAACTCAAACTTTCCGGCAAAATGTTTTTAAATAATGTTTTTAAATAAAGACTGAAATTGGTAGTGACGTTTAAGTCATGTGACTATAGTGTAATTTGTTTATAGTAGAATTGGGGCACTTGGATTTAAATCTCGGACTGCATTTATGAATTATTCAGTGAATATTATTCAATGAACTCAGGTGGACTTGTATTCAAACTTGACACAGATTCAGACATTTTGAACTCAGAGTTTTTCAGAGTACAGATGAATGCAAGTCATGTGTAACATGAAAGATAAAAAGTAGCCTAAGTAAAAAAAATATTAAGATAAAAAGTCATTAATAAACGTCTCCCACTCAAACTTAATAGGCTAAGGATATTTGAAAAGGTGGACTCGAACCCAACACTTGTTTATCGCCTATATGTTTAGCCTTTTACTCCTGTGATTGTATTTAGGCTTCAAAGTTCATGAAAGTTATGTAAATTTGTAAAGATTATCATAAGAATCATAAACTGTTTTTGGTCACAAATCTTATTTTATGCCATAATCCAATAGCCAGTTGAAGAATCTTGTCAGCTTTTTGTCAGGAAACCAGGGTGATGATAATCTGGTTTTGCCTACAAAAATACATAAACGCTGCATCACACATTTAAGGAACTGGCTTTAGTTAAAGGAATTTCACAAAATATTAACAGGATAGAAAGAGATACTGAGGAAACAGGGAAAAAATTCAAATTGAGAAGTGAGGTTGTATGGAAACAAGTAGATTATGGGTCATGTTTTATGCAAATTACTAACTGCAGGTAGTGGTCTCCGATTTACATTAATTCAAATTGATTAATATTAGAATAGAGTTAGGAACAAAAAACATGTTTATTTATTGAAATTCAATTAGAGAGGTGAAGAAGAAACACCTGTAATATGTCATAGTTTTCATTCTAGAAGCTAGTGTGCCGGAGACATGGCAAAAATGAAAAACATTCAAACCAAAGTAATGAAATTATTTCAAATCCCCTTTATGTGCTTAACTTTAATAAAGACAACAACCTAATATGATTTAATGATTGAGTGTTTAATATTTTATCCAATATATTAACGCATACGATGGGGACATAAAAAGTGTTTTGCATAAAAGGATTGACCCATAATGCCCTGGAGATTAACACACACAACCCAGCTCGCTTATCACAGTCAGAGATGATTTTACTTGACAATGACTTCCTAAATGAATAGCCAAGCAAAGTAATTACATCTGAGAGCAGGGATGCAGGAAGCGCGATAGAAAGGTGCGTGTGCGGACTGGGGGCGAGGAAACGCTATTGAGGCTCCCTGCAGTCGACAAAGCTTTATTACAGCGCAGTATTGATGTCCCCTTCACAAACATCAATAGTTCCGCTCCATCTCCACACACCGCTATCTTCAGCGACAAACTGTGTGGTCTGCCTTTAAAACGGACGGCCCTCTAGCTATGACTGAATTATCATTTTTAGACATTTCTGTTTGTGCAACTCTTTTTTTTACAGTTATTAATCACGTCTTTGTCAGTCTGCGAGAGGCCTGTAGCATTTATTAGTCCCAGAGCTTTGTTGTGCGTCTCTGTGTTCACGGTCCGTGGAGCGAGCTCATTATCTGCCACAGTCACTGAGAAGGCTTCAAGGCATCAATACACTCTAACTCCACAATAGAGTATATAAAAATCAACTTGGTTTATATTCAGAATTATGTTAGTCCCCTTGACAGTGAATCTAAGGCTATACTGTTTCATAATGAAAGCTCTGGAAGGGTCTTACGATTTGAACTTCACACACATTTATAGACTGATCAACCATCTGACTGATTTGTTTAGATTTGAGTGGAAAATTATATCAGCACACAAAGGAATAATTTGTTTCACAGACTTAGAAAGCCAAATGGGATCGTTTTTACAGTTTGTCAGGAATAACATTAGCTGTTTTCCAAAAGCTGTGCTGCCTACAGTATTTCAGACATCATAGATGCACTCCTGACATACCAAATGGTAAAAGTAACATTCAGACAGTAATTCATAACTTTTTTACTCAAATACTCCCCACTGTCCAACACAATATTTGAAGGCCTTCTTATATAATATTATCACCATAATATACGTATTATTATACAGTACTCGACATATTATATATAATTATATTTAATAGAGTATATATAAATTAGGTCACACTTTAGTTTGGAGACCAATTCTTACTATTAATTAACTATTAATTATGGCTTTTGCCTCAATAAACTCCTAATTAGGTATGGAGTAGGATTAATGGATCTAAAATATGGTCATGCAGAATAAGGAATTAATATGTGCTTCATAAGTATTAATGAATAAGAATAAGAAGTAGTCCCTAAAGTCTTACCATAAATTATATAATATTATTAACAGAGACTAAGAGTACTGATATTTGTAAAATTAATTAACCACAATTAATTTTGTGATTCGGCAAGTTTCAAGAACTGTATTTCATTTAAAAGTTATTGAGAGAAAACAAAAATGAAAATGATTTCAAGTTCCATCTTGATTACATTAGATTGTTTTAAAATATCAATAATAATATCAATTAGATTCACAATAATCTATTAAATAAAATCATTTTAAGTCTTCCTGCGGCTCCTTTGAATGTTTATTGAGTCTCCTAGGGGCCACGGGCCCCTGCTTGAGAGCCACTGCTTTAAGACGCCTCATTTTGGCCAAATTCTAAAGCAGCATTGCATAGATCCTTCATGGAAAAGACGATCCAGAAATGTAATACAATGGGGGATGTGAATTTTTCATCCATGATGGTGAACAGAGTTGAGAAAAATGTAGACTAAATCCAGTTACTTTTCATAAACTTATGAAGAGTCCTTAAAAAGCAGCTGCCTATATGCAGGCAGTAGACAGCAAGGTTTTGGAACTGAACTAGTAAGTAAGCAGTCCAGTATTTAGTCAATGGTCTGTTCGGTCATGCTAATCACAATCCACACTGCAATAAACACCGACAGCTGAAGAATTCGTGTGGAGCTCATCGTTGTGGGCTTTTGGCCTTGGTGAAGCACCATGCAGAGCTGTTTACGAGATTCTGGGACCAAGAACGTGCTTCTGCTGTTTGAATTTCCATACTCTCCAAGCTATTCAGATGTGTGATTTAATACCCACTTTTTGGCCAGATGGCACTGGACATATTTCAATGCATAATTCACATTTTATTTGTATCAATAGAAAATGTAAGCTAATATAAATTTGGTAGCTGCCAAGCAGTTGCTGTTTTCAACAGATTACATGACAGGCTTCTCTTGCTGTGCTATATTTTCATTTCATGACATAGCAAAAATAAACAAACATCGATTAATATTATTTTTTATAGCAATCGATTTGAGGAAATATAGGAAAGTGATGAAGGAACACACACACACACACACACATGCATACCCGTACAGCTGGATATATTTACAAACTGTAGTCCATTATTGATTTGATCGTGTATTCTGACTACTTTCTAGATTACTTTTGTTTTACTCAAACTTTGTTTTAAATTTACCATTAAACGTACCATATTGACATAAAACAACAAAGAGAAACAAAATATTTTACAAATTTTTAGCCCAACATCATAAAATGCGTTAAACATTACATTAGTGAGTTGATAGTGAGTGAATAGTAAATAGTGAGTTGATAAAAAGCTAATAATTAATTAAATTATAAATATATATAAATATTGTATTTGTTTACCTGCATGTCAGAGTGACCATTAAACTGTAAACATGTGAATGTGATTTTAAATTATTTACAATATTAACTTTTACTTTATTACTTATTTTAAGGGGTTTGGCTGACAAAAACGTTTATAAACAAACATTACTAAACATGAAAATAACAGTGACATCCCTTACGAAAAAGAAGTTTATTCAAGTGTGCTATTAGTATACTTCCTTTAAACAAAAAAATAGGAAAGTATACTTTTAGTTTACTTTTTATGTACTTCTCAGAAATGGGCTTTATGTGCACTGCCCTCCAAAAGTTTGGAAACATCCCTGGCAAAGTGTGGTTTTGGACGATATCAGCATAAATCCTTATCATTTTTTGGTGCAAACACATTAAAGTAACATGACATTATCATTGAAGACCAGCAATAAAACATAATAATGGCAATATATACATGTCAAAGTCAGACATGCCCCTTTGCTGTGATGCCTGGATACTGGTTTAAACTTGATCCAGGTTTTTAAAAGATTTTTGGGTCAGCACACCTTAATACTGTTGCTTCAACAATTGATTGCCAATTCAAAGTCAATGTTTGAATAAACTGACAGCTTGGATGCCCAGATTATGCAGAGCTGTAATAGCTGCTAATGGTGGATATTTTGATGAATCGAAAAAAAATTATATGTATAAACTGTTTATGTAATCAAATATGTTTTCGTAGTTTGTGTTGTCCCTTATCAGTGCAAAATTATCACAAATTAAAAATAATTAATGCCAATATTGTCCAAAATCCCATTTTTCTAGGGCATTTCCGAACTTTTGGAGGGCTGTGTACTTCTCAGAAATATACTTAAAATGACATTTAAGTATACTTGACTTATACTTAGAAAAAGTCTAAATATATTTGAGCTATACTCGTGCTCCTGGAATCGCGCTAGTACACATCTTCTGTACAGAATTTCCAAAAAACACAAGTGAAGAAGAAAAAGAACCAACAGATGCTTCCACATGTAATCTAACACCATCATCTGACATTAAATAGCATCAAAACTGTGTAACGTTATGGAATAAAATGTCAACCAATGAAGAGGTAATAATGACTGTCAAGCTTTGGGGTGTTGATCGACTCCATCGACATTTTGATTATCATTCTGAATCCAATTCATTGTCTTTTTTCAGCTTTTTGTTCAAAATGTTGTTTATTTTTTTATTTATGAAACTTACACACATTCAAGTGTTTAAAAAAGAATGCATGAAGCTAGAATAAAATGTGTTTTGTTTACAAGCAGATACCCTGTTCTTTCTTCAGGTATTCATATAACAAAATATATACAAATTAATACCTAAATAGGGACATGGTAGTATACTTAAAGTATGATGTAAAGTTCACTTAAAGAAAACTTACGAGCTTACTGAGGCTATACTTCAAAGCGTACTAAAAATGCTACAAGAATGTAATTGATAAACTATTAGTATACCTATAAATTCACTTTTAGTAGGCCTATAGTTGCAGTACAAGCTAAAAACATTGATGTAAACTAGTTGTGTACTCAAAGTTTACGACTATTAGACTTAAAGTATGCTTAAAAGTATACTTTTATATGCTAGAAAGTGGGCCAATTTAGTCCCAAGGAGTATTGAAATAGTACACTTACAAGTATACTACTAGTACATTGATATTTGTATACTTACTACATAAAGTATACTTAAAAATACACTTGAACTTTACTTAAGTATACTTAATAAAATAAACTTGAAGTATAGCCTACTACTTTTTGTTAAGGGATTACACACCCTTAGTCTTCCAGGATTTAAATATTTAGAAAAAGAAAGAAAATAAAAGAGCATTTTAAAATGTAATAGCCTATCCCTACTCTAATTACAAGTAGCCTACTTAATTTTGGAATCTGATTACATAATCCAGATTACATAATCACTTAGCACTATAGCCTACTGTAGGGGTGCAAATTAAATTTGATTAAATTATAACTACTTTTTTTAATTTAGTTGTTTTTAGTAGTTAGAAATTTAATAGTTTGATTATTATCTTAAATACGTGACTATAAAGAAATTACATTTAAAAATTACAATTTTAAAAATAAACTTAGCCTGAAATATTCAAGTGTGGTAACAAGCCTTGTCCCTCCACATCCAAATAGACTATTTATTTCTAAAAGCATAGCCATATATATTGTAAGAATGCAAATATAAATGCGTGCCAGGCATAGAAAAAGCCCAATGCAAAGCCTCCGAGATCCGTCTGAATAACAGCCCGATTCTATTTTTGTTGGGTGTGATTTACGCCCAGTTTCCTCCATGCGCTGTCTGAGGAAACAGATGCGCGGGATTGTGCTTTTCCTCAATTCCTGGGAGAGGGATTCTGGCCCAAACCGACTCAAGCTCTCGTGAGAGAGGGTGGTAAACGCTACTTATATTGACTCTTTGGTTCCCTGTCTGCAATTTCCTTCTGGTTTCCACTTGCGTATGTCCGCGTGGGCCGGGCCTTGTGTCGCTCGGGCTTCCCCCGAATGATCCTGCCGGTCATTTCCCAGGGCAAGGTCAACGCTCAGCCCCAGCCCTGATCGCTGTAGGGTCCCGCGACTTGAGCTCCGCCGCGGGACACGGCGGCCCTTTGATCAGGGGGATGCAGGTCTGGCTCAAGCGCCATTGTGATCTGCTCTGAACGCTTATCAGTCACTGTGCTAATGAGCTGTGCGGAGACATCTTGAGATGTGGTCCAGCTCAGAGGCTGCAAAAACTGTCATTTAAAACATTGTTGAAAGACGGCAGATTTGGGGTCGTTTACGGTGTCCGCACTGCACAGAACGCATCAGTTTATTCAACACTGAAATAAATTCATTTACATGTTTTAATCATACTAAAGAATTAAAAAAAACAATTTAAATGCAGAAATTCTTGAATAACAAGGATAAAAATTATATTATTATTATTAGTATTATTATTTTTACTATCAGCCTAATTAAATTTTGTTGGCCAAACCAAGCCGGAAGTATTATTATTATTATTATTGAAAATAGGATCTTAATTTTTATTGAAGGTGTACAGAAATATCTAAGCAAACTATAATTTAGAAATAATAAAGAAAAAAATTGTTTTTGTAGTTGTTTGTTTGTTTGTTTGTTTGTGTGTGTGGGGGGGGGGGGGGGTTGTCAGTCATCCACGCCCCACAATTCAGTTTTATTAAAGACTATGACATGGTGAAATGTAATCTTGATTTTTTTTTCAGATATTGGGTTAAGAGGAAAGTTGGAACTGATTATGAAAAGGAAAGTGAATGAAAACACGTCGTCAATAAATTATTTAAAAAAAAGAAAAGGAAAAAATAGATTTACTGGCAGCTGATGCATTGTTGTGTCATAAATAAATGGTCAATGATTCTTCACGAAGTGTGGCGCTTTTCGTGGATAAGAGCGCCATCTACGGGATGTTTTAAAAATGCAACACATTCGATGTTATATAGGTAAATCACTGTGGTTGTTAACAATAATATGCAATGATCCTTTTTTTTTTTTTTTTGCCGTTTTTCCTCATGTGGAAATCCTTTGCGTTGCGATAAATGCATGCTTCCTTTAGCAATGATTTATTTAGAAAAATGTGAAAAATCATTTGCTATTGTAACACAAGCTATCAGACAATTCGTTAAATAAGAGACCTAGGCCTATTTACCTCTTTTATCATTTACTTAACCTACCATTGCAATACACAGGCCTCTGAGATACAAACAGTGTATGAATTCCAAATCACATGTTGATGAAATTATGTCATTATACAGTTGTTCAAAAAAAAGCTTTTAGTTACCTAAATATATAGCCTACAGAGATTCTTTTTCTAAAAATATGGTAGGGGTTCATTTAATTATTCAATTTCTTGGGTATAAACATTTATGCATCTTTTATCCTCAGACCGCAATAATATAATAATGGCTGCTGGACTGAATGTGTAAACAGAAATTTGGCCTTTCCTCTACCTTTTTGCACTATAAGACTCTCTTTATTTATGCACTAGGCCTATATCATCAGTGCATGGCTGCACACGTTGGCTAATATTTTCAAATGTAATTTATTCTACATTTATGCTACAAATATGGGTGAACTACAGGTAATTACATGCTAATGGTTTCAGGTGTTCAACAAATTTTATTATTTTATATCAGTGCTTTTTATGCAAGGATATACTAGAGAATGAAAGAGAATAACTAGAAAGCTGAAAATCAGCATTTATTTACACAGAGCACATCATTTTCTCTATGGTTGTGATGTTACCAAAAAACTAAAAAGATGAAAAGATCAACAGCGTTCAGTCCAGCAGCAGACCGTTGCTGGCAGACGCATCCTCCGCAGGGAGATTTATTTGGAAGACTTGCTGACCGCAGCTGCTGTCACACAGAGCCAGTCTTAAATAATTCATTTATTTTTAAGAGGTTATAAAACTTTGGTTAATTATTGCTTTAAGTGCTGTCCTAAAACCCAGAGAAGATCATGCACTCTGTCTGTCTGAGCAGTGAGTGACGTCATAGGACTTCAGGTCAAACCTGTGATAATTCATTTTTGGGCTGCCTCTTGGTTTATATATTTAGCATTTTTTAAATTCTTTTTTGCTAGTTTAAATGAGTTCAGAGTTTAAAAATACAACACCTGCAGGATGTAGTTTTATGGTGATTATTTCAGCATAAATGTGATGAAAAGCAACTCATTTACACTGAACCTCTGCAACTGTAAAATGACTTGTTAAAGCCCCTCACCTGGTTTTACAGGGGTCCTCGTTCAGACAATTATTTCACGAGTTAGAAAACATTCAGTCAGCAGCTCAGGGCCTTTGGGACCTGAAGCATGTGATGAGGCTATGAAGCAATCAGCCTTATGATTGTGTGTGTGGGAGCCCTGGTTTATTGAGAATGTGTGTGGGGGGGGGGGGGGGGGGGGGATTTTTGATACATCCATTGTCAGGCGCCTGTCGACTCTAAACTTTAACAGAAAGGTGTATGATCAACAGCTGAGCGGCAGATCTGACAAAGTGTCTCAGCAAGACATCACGCTCAAGACATCAATCATACTACATCTGTACAGCTCAGATACTGAAAAACACACACCTGCCTTATAAATGTGCCCAATGACCTGCCCACAGACCAGCACTGCATTGTGTGTGGGGAGATCTCAAAGAATCAATGGATCAAAGTCACAACATACTCAGGAGTAAATGGGGAGGCGGCATCCCTCCTGACAATAACCGCAAAAATATAGCAATAATAAAGAGTCACATAAAATCAAAATAAAGGTCCATTTGGGCAATATATGTTTACTTTCTGGAGATGCAAAGCTCTTGATGTTTCATTAGAGGCTGTTCAGATCAATGTATTAAGTTCTTTAAAGAAAAAAAACTCTTTGTGGGGCTTAAAATGTTCTTCTGTTCAAATGTTACACCTTTGTAAATTATGTACTCCTAAAAGGAGCATGATACCTCAAAAGTAAATATTAGTAATTAAAGTATTAATACCTAACAATAATAGTATCTTTTGAAAAAGTACTGCCCTATAGACAGCTTTTGTACCTGTGTTTCTGAGAGTGTGGCATCTGACCACAAAACCGTTTTCATTCTAATTGGAACTTGTATTTTTTAAGAGGAATCTCAAACAACACGGAGCACCCGATAGGTAAGAAGATACATTCAAGCATGTCATAATTGCTACATGACAACCTGGGAAACAATGTTTTTCTGTGGTAACACTATAACGCACAAAGAACGTGTAATTTGACGAAACAATAGACAAACCAGCAATACAAAACCACAAAGGACAAGAATGCTTTTGTATTGCTTTTGAAGACTGAATATCATAATTATGGTAATTCAACCTGATCTCACAAGAAAACATAACTATTTTGCAAGGTTGGGACTTCGTACGAAATCATACAAAAGAGTTAGCATGAAGGTTAACCCCTAAATATAAAAATCACTGGAGTGCAAGCAGATAAGACTTTATTTTAATTGAGATGTTCCAGCAGCATGGACAAGACAGATCAGTTATTAACAGATTTATCACCAAAACACAAATTTTTTCAGAATTGCCATGAGACTGTCTTGGTAATTCCAACATAACGTGAACACATCCATCATTAGCATTGAATCCTAGCATATATGGCAAACTGTGCAGAATACTGCTTGATATTTAAAAAAATAAATAATAATAATAATAATAAAAATGGAAATTGCATGTAGACTTTAATCAGGTTAGAAGCAAAGCAGTGCAGGAAAGACTTGCAGTCTTTGTAATGGCACGTACTAGGTCATATAATATTCACAACTCACAACTTTCAAAACTGTTTTATGGAGTTTTTGTCTACTGAACCTTTTTTCAGAAAGACATTTTGTCAGCGGAACAATCAGTACAATCCATTGAACACACTGTATATTTCTGTCCCTCACAGCCTTGTTTTCATTCCTGTTACAAATTAAATTGGCATACCCTGACTAAGGGCCATATGCAACGATAATGTTTCAAACAATAGTGTGCTGTATGTCTAACTCAAGGACAACTTTTATTTTGACTTTTATTTTGAATACCGTACTTAGGACCATGTGATATTTCAGTTTTTCTTTTTTAATAAATCTGCAAAAATGTCAACAATTCTGTGTTTTTCTGTCAATATGGGGTGCTGTGTGTACATTAATGAGGGGAAAAAATGGCTGCAATATAACAAAGAGTGAAAAATTTAAGGGGGTCTGAATACTTTCCGTACCCACTGTATTTTCTGTAAATTCAGTTAAGAGTCAAAAATGGGAAAAGATGTTAAAAAATACTGGTTGATGAAGTGCTAAAGTGGAAAGTCAAGCATTATGGGATACCTTGCAAATCTGGTGTGCCATATGGGTATTCCATGTATAGAAAAATAACATGTGCCTATATACATGTGTCCATAATATAGGCTACATTTTTATACTATGGAATACAAAAATGTAAAAATTATAAGAGTAGACCTAGTGATTCCATTCCAAACATAACGAAATGGCTGCTGCCTTTTGATAATGTGTGTGTGTGTGTGTGTGTGTGTGTGTGTGTGTGCCACATTGCAGCTCAGACACATTGAATTTCTCTCGGGCTTGAATGACACAGTTTTACAGCATTGAATGTGCTGTTTACAATCAGAATAAATCAGAATATAACACACAGACATTAGATGCAATGATCCAAGAGGCTCATTAAAGGTCACAGCGTTCAGCAGAACATAATGTCACGCTGTCCAAGAGCTTTTAGCTGTTTAATTTAGAAACAAATGAGCTGGAACCAACATGCATTTACCAGTCCAGCATTAGCTTCACTGTTGTGAAGAGAGATAAAGAGAGAGAAACCCTTCATTTCGTCTCCTCTTTTAACTATAACCAAATACGAAATGCTTCTCTAATAAATCTGAAGCATACATCTGCCAATAAATAAAAGTGCTCTAATATTGGAAGTGAGAGATGAAATAGTACCATAATAAAACGGCCACTATCACATTGAGGTAATGATGATACACATTATAACCATCTCATAAAACTCCTATAAATCAGCATAGGCCCTGCATTCACGCTTCTGCCAGATAGCTTTTTACCAAGGCCATTGACGTCGATTTATTCAACTATTAAAGGTAGGATGCTGCTTACATGTTAATTTTATTAATGATTCTGTCATATTCATAGGTCTCCTACTCCAGGCTGCATTTTCAACAAACACGCCAGTGTGTTTTGAAGTGCTTAATGGCCAGCAGGTGGCGCAGCGTACTCTATTTCCATGGCCTTTTTATAATAACTCGTGCGTAAAACCAGTCTGATGAGTCTGGCGCAAACTGGTTCTTTGATTGTGGACGATATGTCATGCAAACATGATAATGGTTAATTGCATATGAATAGCCCTCTGTATTTACAATAATTTCTAATGGCTATGAATCACAGTGTTGATAGACAAACAGACACTACACACTGTTTACACTCATCACAACTGCAGTGTCTTGTTTAAGTTGCATCACTTCAATTATAGTGTAATTACATTATGATCAACAAGATAAGGCAAACTGCGTTCAAACATGAGTCAAGGTAAATGGTTCAGTACACTGTCAGAGATTTTTAATAATTGTTTGTTATACTACCAGCTCAGATTCTTACATGATAGCCTGAAGCATTTTTACAGGCAGGAAGTTCACATGGGTACAACATGCTCACGTTACAAGCAGTGCTCCAAAAATGTTCACCATCCAGCCTTTCTAGAAAAAGATGACTAGGATCACATATAAACTTTAACCTACCAAAAAAAGTTTTAATTTTGCAATGGACCTTAAGGCCCCCATTGGATGGATGGGTGAGTGAGTGAATGAATGAATGAATGAAAGAATGAATGAATGAATGAATGAATAATAAATAAATGAATGTTAAGATACACGTTCCTAGTTCAGATTTAGGCTATTTAATTTTGGCAGGTTATTGAAAGTTTATTTCAGGTACAAGTTTCAAGCAATTAACAAATTTGTAAAAATTTCAAAAAAATACACACAAAGACAAAAAATAAAATAAATAAAAAAACCTTATCTGTCACACAAGTACTGTGTGGATGAGCAGGATCTACTTAAAATCTCTGCAAATTAATTTGCTAGGCCTATTTCAGGTCTGTTGAATCCATCGGCCTGAGCCAGACACAGAGAAAACAAGCACAGTTGATCCAAATGCAAGTGGCTGATATATAAAAAACAAAAACAACAGATTGTCAGATCACTTGACCCTAATAATATAGGTATCCCCCTTATATTAAATTATAGAAGTGTATTCATAAGCGCCAACATTTGGCAACCCTACTGATATAGTCCATAGATAGATAGATAGATAGATAGATAGATAGATAGATAGATAGATAGATAGATAGATAGATAGATAGATAGATAGATACAGGTACATCTAAAAAAATTAGTATATTGTGAAAAACATTTTTTTGTAACTTATTTCAAAAAGTGAAACTTTCATATATATTTTACATTCATAACATATAAAGTAAGACATTTCAAAAGTTTTTTTGTTTTAATTTTGATGATTAGAGCTTATAGCTCGTGAAAGTCTAAATCCAGTACCTCAATATATTAGAATATTTATATTTGAGATTCATAAAACGACCATTCATACAGTATAAATTACGGGTATCTCTTGTTCTTTGAAACCACAATAATGGGGAACACTGCTGACTTGACAATGGTCCAGAAGATGAACACTGACGCCCTCCACAAGGAGGGTAAGTCACAGAGGGTCATTACTGAAAGGAGTGGCTGTTTACAGAGTGCTGTATCAAAGCATATTAAATGCAAAGTTGACTGGAAGGAAGAAATTGGGCAGGAAAAGGTGCACAAGGATTTGCTTTTCCAGCAGGACTTTAATCACCTTCCCACAGTGCTGTCCATGATATTACTGTGCTTGATTGGCCAGCCAACATGCCTGACTTGAATCCCATATGGAATCTATAGTATATTTTCAAGAGAAAGATGAGAAACAGTCGATCCAACAATCCAGACGAGCTGAAGGCTCAATAGTGCCTCAGCAGAGCCACAGGCTGATCGCTTCCATGCCATTCCTCACTGATGCTGGAGTTTGTGCTAAAGGAGCCCCGACCAAGTATTAAATGCATAAATGAACATACCTTAAAGAACTTGAACTGTTCTGCTTTGCAAGTCCTTTTTTTTTTTTTTTGGTTGATCTTAGGAAATATTCAAATATTTTTAGATACTTTTGACTTTCATGAGCTGTAAGCTCTAATCATCAAAATTAAAACAAAAATTTTTTGAAATGTTTTACTTTACATGTTATGAATCTAAAATATATATGAAAGTTTCACTTTTTGAAATAAGTTACAAAAAAAAAAAGTTTTTCACGATATTGTAATTTTTTTTAGATGTACCTGTATAATTGTATATCAAGTGAACTATATCCGGAAGTGTCCTGCAGCGCCTCCAGTGACTGGAGTGTGACATCACAGGTGCAGACCGAGGGGCGCAAAACCTGCAGCATGGAGGTAATGCTTATCAATATTCCTGATATAATACAGAGTTTGCGAAACAGTTTGTGTTAACAGTATCCACAGTAATAGATATCTTAAATCAGTGTATTACACTGTCTTTGTGTTAAGAGTGCTGCATTCTGCTGTCATGTTAAACTGAGTGTCTATGACCGAGTAACGTTACAGAGCAGATCCTGAATGCATGCTGTTCAGGCGGATATATTAATATCTTCGTCTCTAGGTCTTACATTTAACCTTACTCTCTTAAACACCAAATTGTGTGCCAAGAATGAACGCGTTTCTGAACGAGCGGCTATGTTTTGGTTAACTTAGATATGGGACTGTTCACTAGCGATAACAAAATATTGAGCCAGTTTTTTGTAAACATGTTAGTACAGAATACAAATACGGGGATTTAATATTAACATTAATATGGAGGAAACACTGTAAATAAATCTAAAATGGCGCACGGAATATTCTAGACGCTCATCAGCCGCCGGGTTGTTTCCAGTCGTCTCCTCATGAATTTAGTGTATTTATATATTATAGAGTGGTAGTCGTTAGAAATTCCTGGACAGATACCCACTCTATTCCTTTAGATGTAGTTCGATATTAGAAACCTACGACCACCGGCTAAAATACCGATCTTACTATGGCATTGGTTTAGCTCATGAATATTAATGAAGGCTATGCTGACGTTGCGCCATAGTTTTCCTGGATCATCCAATCACGTACCCTAATTAATATTCATAAGCCGAGCCTTGAAGTTAATTGGCCAGCTGACTAGCGTCAGTCTTTCAGCCAATCAGGAGGAATTGGTGAGCCCACGTCACTCAGTCTAATGATTAATATATATATATATACATATATATATATATATATATATATATATACATATATATATATATATATACATATATATATATATATATATATATACATATATATATATATATATATATATATATATATATATAGCCACCGAATTTGGCAAAAGCATGGCCGGGTGTCATCCATCAATCCCACAGAGCAGCATTCATAGGCAGCTGAAGAAACACCCACACAGAGAAACCAAACCAGCTCTGCGGTTTGAAAGCTGTAATCAATGAGCGTGTCATTATCAGCTTTATACAATTCATTTAATAGCTTTAGAGTATTATGTAACACAGAAGGCATGCCCTACGGGGCCAGTTTTATCAGTCTAATGACGCATATTTCTAAAGAGGCAAAAGTTCAAGTCTGATTATTAATTGTGTTTTATGTGAACAGGGTCGTGACAGTAAGGAGCCGGAGCAGCTCAGGAAGCTGTTTATTGGTGGACTCAGTTTTGAGACCACAGAGGACAGTCTGCGAGCTCACTTTGAGCAATGGGGCAAACTCACTGACTGTGTGGTGAGAGACCATCACTTCACATTCAGGATTTGATTTATAGTTAATTGTAATCGTTTTGCAATGTGTCAGCGTCAGGAACAGACAACTAGAAGCCATCTTTAATATTTATAAGATTTGTCAATAAAATTCTAAAAGTACCAGGGTATTCTGTGAAGCATCTTGGAGTGCCATAAAAATACCATGGAGTATGAATATCTAATGCTATTGCCACCGTATTGAGAAGGAATAATTAACAACGAACCATTGAATTATGGAAAATCAGTTCAATCACAGCCATGCTGATATTTAATATCGTGGACACGTACAGCCCTATTGCTCCTATGATATTGCTTAAAGAAAATAATTCACCCCAAAAAATGAAAATTTGCTAATAATGTACTCAATAATCTAATAATGTACTCAAATATAACTATTCCTTTGAAAAAGTAACAACATCTGTAAGTCAGCCAATCAGAATCAATCAGCCAAACGGTCCTGTTCCGTAAGAGCTGTTAATGCATATAGATATAATAATGAAAGCAATAAAAACACTGTTGATGATAATACTATCAATGATTATCTTTTCTCAGGTAATGAGAGATGCCGCTAACAAGCGCTCACGAGGTTTCGGCTTTGTGACGTACTCCTGTGTAGCGGAGGTTGATGCTGCTATGGCAGCGCGGCCACACAAAGTGGACGGTCGAGTCGTTGAGCCCAAACGGGCCGTTTCCCGAGAGGTGCAGCAACATACATTTAAACCAGAAAGCTCCACATGGGTAGCTCACATATACTGTATATACTAGTGACTGAAGTTTCTTGGACTGTGACCTGCTTTATCGAAAACATTTTGTAATAGCATTTTTATAATTCTTTTATAATTATTACATGTGCAGTTTTTATGCATATATTAATTGTGAAAATAATTGTACTAATTTCAGATATCACACTCCAGGATGGAAGTAAATTAAAAAGGAAAAAAGTCAATAAAAGTGATTTTTAAACAAGTCCTATGAAAACTCATTTCTACAATGGAATTAGAAAATAAAAAAAAGGTCATTGCAAATTTTTATTATTATATCTCACAATTTTGAAATCTCGCAGTTCTGACTTTTTTTCTCAGAATTGTGCTGGGGTTTTTCAGACTTTTGTTTTGGGAAAATTCAGAGCAAAAAATCTGAATATTCTGAGACAAAAAAATCTGAATTGCAGGATATAAACTTGCCATTCTGTGGGGTTAAAAAACAAAACAATATCTGATATAAATTGTGTGCAAGAAACTCGCAATTCTGAGAAAGTTTATGTTGTGCAATGCTAACTCACAATTCTGACTTCATTTCTCAGAATTGTGAGTTAACAGTCAAAAAAATATAAGAAAGTATTTGATTCAATGGCTTCCATACAAACCTTTTCTCAATTTACTCTAAAATTAAGATACATTTAATCAAGATGAAATTTCTTTGATTATGCAGGACTCTAATAAACCTGGAGCCCATCTGACAGTGAAAAAGATCTTTGTGGGTGGAATCAAGGAGGACACAGAGGAGTATCATATCAGAGAGTACTTTGAGCGCTATGGGAAGATTGAGACTATCGATATAATGGAGGAGCGTTCAACTGGGAAAAAGAGAGGATTCTGCTTCGTCACTTTTGATGATCATGATACTGTGGATAAAATAGTTGGTGAGCTTAGATGGAAAACATTAACTTTTAGCTTCTAGCCAGACACTGACTGACTACAGCGGAATCTGTTTTTTGGGGTAAATGACATGACCTCATCCAGATGATTATTTTATAGTTATTATGAATGCAGCTTTTATGAACTTGTTCAATGAAAAATATAATCATTTAAGTGATTGCAAAAAGAATATTAAAATTAAATCCCAATGAAAGATTAAAATAAACAAGTTACCTTATAAATTGATAATTTTCACATAAAATCATGATACTGATATGTAAAAGTTCATGGACATGGTATGTGTCATCTACCCCGATTATGATCGAATAGCAAGAAATACTAGTTTAGACAGGTTTTATTCAGTGGCTGAGAAAACAGATTTCTGTTTTTCCTTTTTCATCAGCACAAAAATATCACACAATCAACTCCCATAACTGTGAAGTAAGAAAAGCACTACCAAAGCAGGAGATGCAAGCTGTTTCTAATCAGAGATGTAAGTAACATGTTTCATATCTAACTGCCTTTCTGATTCTCATTTTTATTTTTTTGTAATTAGGTTAATTATGTTACTGTAATATTCAAGTTGTCGTAGGTAATCATATATAACATGTTGCTTTGGATAATCATGTGCTTTTTTGTTGTCAGATCGTGGTGGAGGTGGAGATGGAGGTGGAGGTAATTTCATGGGCAGAGGAGGAGGAAACTTTGGAGGTGGCGACTTTGGCCGAGGTAAGATGATATGCGATCTTGTATATCTGATCCTGTGTGTATCGATTACATCTACAGTTTGTACAGCAACACTTCAGGTGTGAATAAAGCTGTGGTAAAAACACTGAATGCTGTATCTTTCACAGGAGGGTATGGAGGAGGCCGGGGTGGCTGTGGAGATGGATACAATGGATTTGGTGGGGACAATATCATGATACTAACATGAGCAATGAATCAATTCACACTCCCTTGTAATACTTGCTGTTAATTTGTGCCAGATTTGCACCGGCGTTGAACAGTATATTTTTGAAATGGCTGCTTTGTTTGTAGTCACTGATGAAATAGAGAATCACCGTATGGAAAAGCATAAGAACATTTTCAAAGCCAAAAAAACATATTTTTCCTGTTATGAAGTCAATCATTTCATGAAGCTCAGACTGAAATTATTAGCGCTGAAGTACATGTTTACGACGTGTCTCTGGCAGTAGGTGGTAACTATGGTGGGGGTCCTGGCTTTGGAGGTGGTTGTGGAGGATATGGTGGAGGTCCTGGATACGGTAACCAAGGCGGAGGAGGCTTTGGAGGATATGACAACTTCAATGATGGAGGAAATTTTGGAGGTACAATTCCATTTAAGTGAAGCCAAATAATTGACAGGTGGTTGGAGGGGCGGGGTTTAAAAGAAGAGGTCTCCGTGATGTCATTCAAAAAGGAAATGGTTTCAGAGGCGGAGCAAAGCAAACTTGTATTTGTAGCAACATGGGCCAGTGAATCATTAAATTGAATCTTTACTTTGTTGAGAAGAAAAAAAAAGAAGAGTTTTGGAGTACAAGTTTTTTTTTTAAGTTTTTGAAAACTCTCTGATGCTCACCAAGGGTGTAATTAATGAATCATAAATACATTGAAAATTGTTAAATATTATTATAACTTAAAATAACAGTATTCTAATTGAATATATTTTAAGATGTAATTTATTTCTATGATGCAATGCTGAATTTTCAGCATCATTACTGCAGTCTTTAGTGTCACATGATACTTCAGAAATCATTCTAATATAATGATTTGTTGATTCGCCAATTTCTTATTATTATCGGTTTTTAAAACACTTCAGTTGCTTAATATTTTTGTGGAATTCATTCCGTGATGCATTTATTTTCAGATTTTTTTTGATGAATAGAAAGTTCAAAAGAATAGCATTTATTTGAAATAGAAATAACAATGTAAAAGTCTTTAGGGTCGCTTTTGATCAATTTTGATTTCTTTAAAAATAGAATATATACAGGTGCATCTCAATAAATTAGAATGTCGTGGAAAAGTTCATTTATTTCAGTAATTCAACTCAAATTGTGAAACTTGTGTATTAAATAAATTCAGTGCACACAGACTGAAGTAGTTTAAGTCTTTGGTTCTTTTAATTGTGATGATTTAGGCTCACATTTAACAAAAGCCCACAAATTCACTATCTCAACAAATTAGAATACTTCATAAGACCAATAAAAAAACATTTTTAGTGAATTGTTGGCCTTCTGGAAAGTATGTTCATTTACTGTATATGAACTCAATACTTGGTAGGGGCTCCTTAATTACTGCCTCAACTCGGCGTGGCATGGAGGTGATCAGTTTGTGGCACTGCTGAGGTGGTATGGAAGCCCAGGTGGCTTTGATAGCGGCTTTCAGGTCATCTGCATTGTTGGGTCTGGTGTCTCTCATCTTCCTCTTGACAATACCCCATAGATTCTCTATGGGGTTCAGGTCAGGCAAGTTTGCTGGCCAATGAAGCACAGTAACACCATGGTCATTGAACCAGCTTTTGGTACCTTTGGCAGTGTGGGCAGGTGCCAAGTCCTGCTGGAAAATGAAATCAGCATCTCCATAAAGCTTGTCAGCAGAAGGAAGCATGAAGTGCTCTAAAATCTCCTGGTAGATGACTACGTTGACTGTGGACTTCAGAAAACACAGTGGACCAACACCAGCAGATGACATGTTAGCCCAAATCATCACTGACTGTGGAAACTTCACACTGGACTTCAAGCAACATGGTTTCTGTGCCTCTCCACTCTTCCTCCAGACTCCAGACCTTGATTTTCAAATGAAAAGCAGAATTTACTTTCATCTGAAACGAGGACTTTGGATCACTGAGCAACAGTCCAGTTCTTTTTCTCCACAGCCCAGGTAAGACGCTTCTGACGCTGTCTCTGGTTCAGAAGTGGCTTGGTAGCCCTTTTCCTGAAGATGTCTGAGCTTGTTGACTCTTGATGCACTGACTCCAGCTTCAGTTCACTCCTTGTGAAGCTCTCACAAGTGTTTGAATCAGCTTTGCTTGACTGTATTCTCAAGCTTGCGGTCATCCCTGTTGCTTGTGCACCTTTTCCTACCCAAATTCTTTCTTCCAGTCAACTTTGCGTTTAATATGCTTTGATACAGCACTCTGTAAAGAGTAATTTATACTGTAGGGATAGTCATTAATTGAAACTCAAATGTAAATATTCTAATATTTTGAGATACTGATTTTTGACTTTCATGAGCTGTAAGCTCTAATCATCAAAATTAAAAACAAAAAAACTTTTGAAATGTTTTACTTTACATGCAGAGAATCTAAAATATATGAAAATTTCACTTTTTGAAATAACTTACAAAAACTTTTTCACGACATTCTAATTTATTGAGATGCACCTGTATATAATATAACGATAAACAAAACAAATGTTTTGTTATTAAAGGATTAGTTCAACCAAAAATGAAAATTAGTCCATGTTTTACTCACCCTCAAAGTATCCTAGATGTATATGACTTTCTTCTTTCAGATGAGTCAAGTCAATATTATTTGTATAGTGCTTTTAACAATGCAAATTGTGTCAAAGCAGCTTTACATCGGCTTGATATAAAGCTGGGTGGCTTTATATCAGCTTTACAGTATTTAGAGGGGAAATAGTGTGTCAAAATAGTGCCATTCTCCTCCTCTGGCCAGACAAAATCAACAGTTTTAAATCTAGGTTAAAAACGAATCAAATTTAGTTATAGTTATATAAATTTAGTTATATAACGGAGTTGTATTTAAAAAAATTCCTTGCTCTTCCAAGTGCTAGAATGGTCAAATAAAAGTAGTCAAATAAAGTGCATCCATCCATAATAAACAGTTCCTGACTTCTTTTAGACTGTTGAAAAAAACACCCGCCCATGCCATTATAAAGCTTGGAAAAGCAAGGACAATTTTTAATATAACTTCGATTAGCTTGGATTCGTCTGAAAGAAGAAAGTCATATACACCTAGGATGCTTTGAGGGTGAGTAAAACATGGGCTAATTTTCATTTTTGACGGAACTAACCCTTTAACCCAAATTTGTACCTGCATCGCAGGTAACTTTGGTGGTGGTGGTGGTGGAGGTGGCGGCGGCAGAGGAGGAAATTATAACGATTTTGGGAATTACGCAGGACAACAGTCCAACTACGGCCCCATGAAGGGAAACAACTTTGGAGGAAGAAACTCAGGACCTTACGGAGGTACAGAAAATCCAGTACACTGCATCAAAAGTGAAACCACTGCGTGTGAGCCTGATCATGTGTTATGATTGTTATATTTAGGTGGATGCGGCTCTGGTGGCGGCGGGGGCTATGGGTCCAGGAGATATTAACAGATCTGTTTCTGTGGTAAGTTCAGCACCGCCTCAAGAGACTACATGGACATCTAACACGGGATGACTTGTGATGTTTACCCTGTGTCTGTTCAACAGGCCTCAGATCCAGAGTTAGATGAGAGGAGTGGGAAGGAAAGGAAAGATTACTGAGAGAGTGTGCGAGGGGTCAAGATCTGCCAGTTATAGGTCTTACTAATGTTAGTGTAGTCAGACGCTCCACAATTCGTGTGTGCTAGTGGATGTACATTCCTTCACCCGCTTGACTTTTCTGTGCTCTTCACCTATCCTCAACCCCTTATGTGCACTTTCAAGAGTGCTACCAAACACTTTAGTCAGAACAGTCCTAAATATTATTTGTTGTGAGTATACAATATGTTGTGGCCTTAAGTAAATTATTTGGAGAAAACAGGACTTGTGTTTATCTTTTTGATTTGAAGACAGTGATGTCGTGTATTTTTCAATATTGTGAGTATGCAGTACATGTGTTGTTCATGAAGCTCTGAATGGTAAACAGAGTAGATTTTGTCAGATCTGAGGGCATGTAACATGTTAAACCTGTAAAGAGAGAAGTCTAGATTGCTGAACTATTTTTCACAAATGAAAAAAGAAACCAGCTGAAATAAAGTTGTGTAGTAACTTGCCTAACGAAGTTTAGTGCGTCATTGAGTCTGAAGTGGCGAGTGCCGCTGTCCTGGGCTCGTGTTGTTGTGAATGAGAGTAGAAAGGCCTCCAGGCCCAGACAGACGAACAGTTATGGGCTCTCAGACTGGCAGGTCGATCCCAGCCTCGACTGGACCAGGCAGCCAGTGTGTCTCCAGAAAGCTAGCATCTGTTTCGGTGAGACTAGCTGTACCTGAAGGAAGGCTAGCGGAAAGCCCATGAGTATGAGGGTTTGAGACAGACAGAAGAAGAGGAAGAAAGAGTCATAGGAGCAGGTAAGAGTAACTCTTCTGCTTCATTTACAGATGGGAAAAGCAGCGCCTGATCTACAGTAAGTGGCTGAAAGTCTTTTATGACACGTTTTCAGCGATGGTTCTAGATGGGTAAGATAAATGTGTGCAAAATATATGTGGATTTGTTAAAGATATCCTCCTGCAGAGATACAGAATCTGCATTCAACTCAATTACACATTGTGTGTGGAATAATTTCACTAAAGCTGACATTTCCAGGTCTTATTTCACCTTTGAAAAAAAAATTATAAATGCTTATTATATAATTTTTTTACATATATTTGTACAAACTATATATATATATATATATATATATATATATATATATATATATTTATATTTATTTATTTTTTTTATAAAATTTTTATTTATTTATTTGTGGTGCAACAGAATTTTGATGATAATTAGGCACAATTTCCCCGATTATCATTACCATAATTTAAAAAAGTCTAATTCTCATTACTGTAATCTGGGGAAAGAATTATATTTGAAATTAGTAAATTATTTAGACATCATATTTTGCTGCCTTTATGGTGATTGTAATTGCATTACAATTTTACAAATATGTTTAATTGAAATTGTACGTAACATGGTTTTGAGGCATGGTCACATTAGCGAAACTTTTTTTTTTTTTATAGCTAATTTTATGTGGCAAAATCCAGTAATTTAAATGGAAATTCACTCAATTCTGCTTGGATTGAACGTGTCTAATGTGTGAGCTGTGCTTCATACATCTCTAGACTAATGACAATAGACGAAAGACCTTTTTGCCTGCAAAATTTAGCTACTATGAACACACCTCTAGGTGAAATTTCACAAGCAAAGAAAGTTCATTGTCAATAGTGTATCGGTGAATGAAACAGCACTTTCCAATCCTAGCAGCTTTATATTGGTCCACGCAGAGAATTTGCGTGTCAAAAGCATAAAAAAATCTAATTCACTTGGGGAACACGTCAAACAAGTAAAATTCTCAATCATGCAGATTCCTGTTGAGATGACTGAATTTTGTCGTACAAAGGTAAATGTGTCAGAAGTACTGATAATCTAATGAATCATCATTGAAAATAATGTGAATTACAAAGCTAAGTAAAAAGTCTGGGCACGTTATGGTAATATTAATTTAGAATTTAGTGGCAGATTTACTAACAGCTTGCGCCAGTGCAAACCGTCTTTTGGCATTAAAATAGTACTGTCAGGATTTAGGCCTACTAAATTAACGCTGAAAAGGCATAGACCGTTATTTTTGCGCTTGACCTTATTAAATATGTATATAGGAGTTTCCCTTTCAGATGCAAAATTTATGGGAGGAGAGTATAAAAATTGGTATTTGTGCCATTATTTAATGCCGTAAGTAGATCACCCGCACCTGATGAGCATCGGTTCTGCTTATTTGCGACTATGCTAATTTGCGCTGCGCTTGGTTTATTTAGTTGGTCAGTATGTAAATGAGGTGCTGTGCCTGTGTTCTTTAAATTTGCGCGTTGTCAGTAAATCACCAGCAGAAATTTCCACTTCCACCGGCGCTGTTGGCCCTGTTTAGTAAATCTGGCCCTAAATCTTGAGAAAATGTGGAAATGCTAAGATTGGCTGGCAGCACACATTAGATTTGTTGTTTTAGTATGATTCATTCACAAGTGTACATATTTGCTGAATCTTCACTCATATCTCAGATAATATTGATAGCTCAGATATCAATCAGTTGACAGCAACTTTAATGAACTGTGAACATTTTAGTTTGTCATTATTAAATGCACTGATTCTGGATGTTCATAACGTGGGAGGATGTTCATTCAGGGTTAATCCATGTATATTTACACATATTTTATAGTCATAAAACATCACTCATAATGTCAGAATGAATAAGTGTGATAGCATTGCCAAATGTTGATTTTAATAAAAACACTTGAAACCCTTAAGAATGTTTAATTTACTGTGTTTGTGTTGTTTCTGTGTGAGCGCAGGGCCTTTTCTTCTCAGGCAATGCTTATCTTACTCCAAAACCTGTCATGGGGACTTTGTTCCCTTGGCACCGAATCAAGGTCACAAGCATTGGTAAATGTTTAAGATCATGTTGTCCTAGATAAGTCACATGCTTTCACTCTGACTACTTAAAACTGAAGAAATTAAACATTTAGTGTACAACTCTAACATTTACTGTAACATTGCTCATTTATATAACTGGGCTTTAGGTTGAGTCTGTTGAATGACATGGCAGTTTAATGCTGACATAAGACTGAACAAAAGCATTCAGTGAGCCATGTTTCACCTGCTTTTTATCATACATTAAGCTTCATATAGTGAAAAGATCCTACATGGTGACGTGTAAATGCAGGTCTGTGAACAGGTTGGCCCTGTTGGTGTAGCGTGACTTGCTGACAATGAAGAGCTACTGTAGTGTGCAAAGGAGAGGGTTTGGTGTGTTCAAAGGTGGTGTGTGTGGGTGAAAGTGGCTGGCAGTGCAAACAACTCTCTTTACTGGTGCACTTTGTCCAGTGGGACTTTAATGAAGGCATGTCTAACATTGGGCCACAGCCAAACAATTCAGCTCTGTTGCATAACACCGGGAGACTGGGGCTGATCGCTTGAGGAAGATTCAGTTGAATCTTGTTTGCAAAAGGCCTTTCACCCTCAAAGGCTTATGAATTGTTAAATCTCATGAATTGGGGTAGATTTTGTATGTAATGATGGTGGATAGCCAAAATAGAAAACCTGTTTCCAAGAAAATAACAATTTGAGCCCAAAACCTCAAATATTGAATAACTTTTTCCCAATGATTATGATGTCATGGCGTATAATATACAGTGGCCTCAATAAGATTTTGGACTCTTAAGCTACACTTCAACTAGATTCATGTCACTGCAGTAGAAAACCATTTCAAACCAAGTCGTATCTGCAAATAAATGCTTATTTTTTTCACTTCATTATTTTTGCTCATTGTCTTCATTTTGAGCAGTATAATTACTGTTGTAAAATATAGGCCACTTCTTTTTATAATTTGTATGTACTGTAGTGATTGTTTCCCATAGTTGATTTTGATGCTACTTCCTTGTTCATTCTTGTCAATATCCTCTTCCTTTTTGCTGACCCACTCCATCAACAAACCAACTCCCATTAAAGACTGAATTAGACTTTGCTGGTTTAAATATTTATTTATTATATAAAGCCATAAAGTCAAGAGATGAAATAGCAATAGAATAGTAAATTAAGATATAAAAACTGACATAAGTGCAGACTTAAAATGATCACAACCATTTTTAGCATACCAAAATGTGATCTATTTTTATATATACAGTACATTTGTTCCTATCTCAATAGCAAATAAAATATAAATGTATTTACAAACCATAAAGAATCTCAGAGAAAATATAAAGGAGTACAAAATCCAACGGAGGTTAAGAATATTAGGAAAGTAGAAAACGCAAAACGTATATAATAGTTCTGCCATTTCAACAGTTGGTTTAAGCAAAAATACGCTCCTATTTAGTTTTCCTTTGCGAAAACGTACACCGTGTCCTAACCAGTCGCGATGGATTTAGCGATATTTTCAACAATACATGCGACTAAACTGTGCCAAATAGGAACATATTTGATGATGCTTAATGTACAATAATGTGCAGCCAGATTTTTGACCAATGAGATTTCATTGTGGGTGGGGCTTCCCATCACATTATTCTGTGGCTGATCAGGACAAACACACTGACGTGGGAAGAGCCTTTGTCGCTTTATTGTGTCATGCCTGGTTAGGACACAGTGTTAGCAAGAGAAAAGCAGTACCAAAAAACAGAAGCAAGTGTGGAAGGACAGAGTAGAATGAACCAAGCTAGTTGTTCTTTACGAGAGTCTTTTTAAGGCGAGGAACGAGGAAAACAGTGCCGTCTGCAGTGTGCTGAAGGGAGTATTCGCTGGGTGAGAAGGGCTTGCCGTGCTCGTCTCGAAGCATACTGAAGACCTCTTGGTACAAGGTACTCAGCTGCTGCTTCATCTCTCTCAGACTGGAGCTACGCTTGCTCTTCTCTTTCATCAAATGCTCCTTCTCCTCTTTCAGTGAGTCCAGCTCGTACTCCAGGCCCACAATGTTCTCCATCTTCCTCTTGCGGCAGTTCTGTGCCGCAACCTTGTTCTTGCCTCGACGGCGGATGTCTCTGACGAGGGCGAGTTGGGACTCGCTGAGCTGGTGTTTGGACATCATCTCGTTGAAGTCATCCACAGGCAGATTGATGATCTTGTCCACAGTAAATGGGATCTGCAAGGCTTTTACTCTCTGTTCGTCACGGGAGAGCCGTGACTCAGAGCGTTTCTTCTGCTTGTCTTTGGTAAAGGGAGGTTTGGAGTGGCCGCTGGCCTCCGCCGGCTCTATCTTTGGGTTCTTAGCTTTCATCTCCTGTTGGTCTGCCGGAGGTTTCTCCGAGAGAGATCCCTGCGCTCCGTCGTTAAGGTAAACCAGCGGGAATATCTCAGTATAATCTGACTCCATGCCTTCCGGACTATCGTCCATCTCTTCAGAGTCAGAGTCGCTAAAACCGAAGGATCCATCTCCGTTCAAGGACTTCCCCGGAGAGCTCATGTGAGGACTGGAATCCAGCGACAAGCCAGAATCAGAATCTGGGAATTCGGCCATAGGCTCCGGTTTTCCTGAACTGAAGCTTCCAGGTGAGAAGCTGTGCAGATCCATGGGGTTCACAGGAGGATCGCTGGAGATCTCCGCCAACTGGCTGACCATATTTCCTCCATCGCATGTGAGAGGACCGCTGTTCACTTTAACCTCCATCTCAGGATAAAATAACTCATTGAATTCTTCAGGTCTAAACTCGGCTCCCACATCTGGGACATTCAGATTCATCTGGCTGAGGTTGGGCGACGCCATAGTGTTGAAGGATCCATTGTATGTGTTGATGTATTCGGGAGGACACACCTCTGTCTGCACCGACGAGAGATGGTCCATCCCTGGCAGGTATTGACTGTATGGGTCCTGTGCTTCTGCGGAGGGTTTCATAATTCCATCCATATCCAACGACTCCTGCATCTGCATGTTGAGGCACTGCTAAAAATACAAAAGAACAGCATGTGAACATTATAATCCAAAGTGAAGACACACACTGTATGAAACAAACGATATGAGTCTGCTTTTAAAGGAGTTCACTTCCAGAATAAAAATTGCCTGATAATTTACTCATCCCCATGTCATCCAAGATATTCATGTCTGCCTTTCTTCAGTCACAAAGAAATTAAGTTTTTTGAGGAAAACATTCCAGGATTTTTCTCCATTTATTGGCCTTCATTTGGGTATCAACAGGTTGAAGGTCCAAATTGCAGTTTCAGTGTAGCTCTAAACGATCCCAGCCAAGGATTAAGGGTCTTATCTAGCAAAACGATCGGTCATTTTCCAAAAACATTTATATACTTTTTAACCACAAATGCTCGTCTTGCACTAGCTCTGCGATGCGTGTACGCGAATTCATGCATTATGTAATCACTTTGTAATGGTCACACGTGGTTAGTTCTTCATCTACTTCGGTTAAAAAGGTGGGGTATGGCAAAAAAAATCCCATTTCATTTTCTCCTCCAACTTCAAAATTGTCCCACATTGTTGTTTTACCTTTTTTTTTGCAAAGGGCATTTGATTTAGTCTTTGTTCGTTTGAATTGTAAACACTGGGTCGGTACTTCTGCCTACGTCACACATGTCCTTTCCAACATAATTACGTAATGCGTGAAGTCGTGGACGCAGAGCTAGTTCAAGACAAGCATTTGTGGTTAAAAAGTATATAATTTTTACCATATATATTTTTTTTTAAATGTGCGATTGTTTCGCTAGATAAGACACTTATTCCTCAGCTGAGATTGTTTAGAGCCCTTCAAAGCTGCATTGAAACTGAAATTTGGACCCTCAACCCATTGGCCACCACTTAAGTCCACTATATGGAGGAAAATCCTGGAATGTTTTCCTTAACCTCATTTCTTTTCGACTGAAGAAAGAAAGACATGAACATCTTAGATGACATGGGGCTGAGTAAATTATCAGGAAATTTTCTCTCTGGAAGTGAACTTCTTTAAGACTCACATTGTCTGGCAGATTGGCAAAGTTACTGCTGTTTGAACTTCGAGTGTTTCCACGCTTGACCTGCTCAATAACATAGCAGCTTGATGCTTCTCTCCACAGAGTTCGATGCACTGGAGAATGCTGACGGGAGTCATATGACAGGACCTTAACTTTAAACCTTTTTGTTTAGTTATGAACCAGCTTCCATGTGTACTGAGCTAAAAATGGTTAAATTCAAACAAAAACAAATGAAGCATACATCCCGAGTTGCTCGTCAAACCACAGCATGATCTCAGAGAGGGTCATTTGTTTGTTGCGCAGCAACAAGGTTGTTTGCTACTTTCTAAACCACAGGTGGTATAAATCAGAGTACACACAGAAGCACCTCACAACCTCTCTCTCTAAAAACCATTTTAAAGCAGTTCACATCAAAATGAAATCTATGTTATCATTTACTAGCCATCGTGTTATTCCAAAACCCATAATGAAACCTGAGAGATTTCTGTCACTCCACGGAAAGTCCACACAAACCAAACTTTAATTCTTCAAAAAGTCCATAAAATGTACTAAGAGTTTGAGCACAGGTGCAGTATTTGCTCTACATATGTGCGATGTCTCCTCAGACTTAGATTAAACCAATTCATATAGATTACTTTTACAATTAAAGTTATAGCGGAATGGATTTTCAATGGAGAGACAGAAATCTCTGTTTCAAATATAAGCAAACGGTGAGTAAACAATGACAGAATTTTCATTTTGGAGTGTATTATCCTAAAATAGGTGCAATGTTGAGGTGATTATAAGGTGTTGAAAAGTGTTTGTAGAGTTAGTAGCATCTTATCTGGCCACTAGCCAAGCATTAAATGGAAGTATAAATTGGCTTGGGTGTTTTCTAACAACTTTTACCTAAGTGGAAGTTTTGCCATCAGAAGTTTGTCTAGGATGAATAAATGTTTTGTTTTTTTGTTTTGGGGGGATTTTTTTCAGAAGAGAAAATATTAGAAACTGATTTTTTTTTTAAGAAAGAAAAAGTAATATATATTTTTTAAATATGTGAGATTAAAAAAAAATGATATAATTTACATCTAGTAATATATCTAATAATATTTTGTTGCTAAATATCTGTTTTATGGCCAGCAAGAAATATGTATGGCATTTCCAGGAGTGGCAATAAGTTCATTTTGGACTCAGCACAGATTATAGTGTGTTAATGAGGTCTGGTTGAGGGTTCATACCTGCAACTCTGGGAGTGAAAGCAACTCTATCCAGGCCTGATCCAGAGAGCCTGGCAGCAAAGGATTCTGGGTAAAGGCTGGGATGTCTGGGGGCATCATAAGATCTGTGGAAGGAGGAACGGAGGCATCTAGGCAAGGCGGCGCCGACTGCACAGACAACAGAGAAGAGAGACAATTAGACTGAAGTGCAGTGACGTATACAGTAGGTGTTATGTTGCCGTGAGGTGATATATGGGTGACATATAGCCCATAATTACCTCAGCTGGCTCATCTAGTGGAAAAGTCTCCGCCAGGAGCTGCATGCACTCATCGAATGACATGGCATCACCGTCCTGTTCTGCGAAAACCCCATTCTGCACGTACACAGTCAAATACATACTAATAAAACCATTGCATCGACACACAGAGCAGGAAACATACATTTAAATTAAGATTCTACGACTGGACTGACTTGACAAAGTTTTCAAAGCAGCCTTAGACGTACAATTATGAACAAAGGATGTCTATGATTTCATGCAATGATTTGAACAGGATTGGGATCTGTGAAAGTGTTTGTGTAGGTGTGAGTGTGTTCTGACTTAATTTCCTGCAAACTGAATTACATGTGCTCTGAATGATATTATGAATTAAATTAAATTAATAGTTTAATTATTGCTATTTAACTAATTTTGCATTTAATGGAATTAACTTGAGTTTCCAACTATGCTCAGACTTGCCAAAGTCTGCTGGCAAAATGATTTTAATGTGATCTCAAATCTCAAACACTTCTCATCATTCTCTTTCTTCTAGGATCCGATGGTGTAAGCTAAGCCATCATTTAAGGGCTGTAAACTCTTCCTTGGCTGGAATCTTAATTTGAAATTGGAACATAATATATGCTTTAAATCGAACATAAAAGTCATTTTGCGACTTGCTATTCAAAAACGAACCAACGATCTAATTTATTTAGATTTAAATAATTTAATTTATCTACTAAAAAAATCAATTTGACTTCTAACAACTTTTACCACAATGTCAATTTTGCCATCAGAGGTTTACCTAGGTTTGCCCAAAAAGTTTATTTTTATTTTTACCAGTTTCACCAGAAGTACACAAATTAAATGAAAATAAATTCAATTAATCGTCTTATTAATGCTATTTTAACTCATTTTATTTAATAATGGAATTAAGTTATACAATTTTGTAAGAGATCTCAATAATGTCTCAAACTATGCTCAAGTCTGCCATGAAAAGTCATAGATTTGAATGTGACCTCAAATATTTCTCATCATATTCTTCTAGGATCAAATGGAAAATTTGTCATCAGAATTTCACTTCGTACAGGACTGAAATCACGTAGTACATCTGCAAAACAAATTCACAAAACCTCCTCAGGGAAAACGAGGTCTTTAGTGTCCTATCAATTTAGTGTCAAGTTTATTTGCTTTCGTAGAACTGCGCTTGGGATGAAGCCTGAGCACCTGAGTTCCAGTAATTATGCCATAGTAGCGGTTCCCAAGCAACTGAGCAGCTGCACCCTATGAGGGGAGGGTGAGGCCTGTTCAGCACGTACTGTACGTGTGTGTGTGTGTGTGTGTGTGTGTGTGGACCTGGTATTTATCACGTTATGGGGACCAAATGTCCACACAAGGATAGTAATACCAATAAATTTTGACCTTGTGGGGACATTTTTTAGGTCCCCATAGGGTAATAAGTGTGTGTGTGAGTGTGAGAGTGAGTGAGTGAGTGAGAGACAGATCTCAGATCCGCTCTCCTGTTGCCCTGGCATCGATATGCACAACTCTCTTCCTGTGACCGGACGGTGTACCTGTGTGATTTGGGCACTGGTCGCGCTGTCCTGCGTCAGTGGGGCGCTCCGCGGCACAAACTCCCCGGTCTCCTCATCCAGCTGGAGTTGAGCGAGCAGCGCTTTCTCCTGCTCCAGCTGCCGCTGTTGCTGCTTCTCCTCTTCCTTCTCACGCAGCAGACGCAACTCCACCTCCTTCTGTCTGTAGCTGAAATCAAACACCTCCCTCCCCGCTCCCAGATCCACGTCCTGCCTCCACAGGATATCTATCAGATCCATATCCTGGAGAAACACAGCAAAGATGAAGATGAGAAGAGGAGCTGGCCGCACCCTGCCCGTCGAGGAGGGATTACGAGCCTGTCCCGCCTCAGATAAGCACTCAATGCATTGTCAGCTATGAATAATACATGCCACTTCTCCTTTTTCCCTCCATCTCTGGGAACCACCAGATCACCCACCCACGCAAACACAAGCTGTTAGTGTTACTATAAATGCTAGTGGCAGATTTAAAGGTCAGTTCAACTCAAAAAGCACAGAGGCTGGAAAAAATGAATGCTGCAAACTTTGTATTTCTGCGAGTGAAGCATTCATAGGTTGTTTGTAGGAAGTTGACGTGTCCTGTAGTGTGACATGATTGATATCTAAAACTATATTTAACAGAATTTTTTAATTACTTTAGCAATATTATGCATGCTCATGTTATTTGATAGATTGCATGGGATTATTTAGTTTTTGAAAAGTGAATTTGCCACACCGCAGGGCCATTTAAATTTAATTAGTGAGGCAAATGGATTTTTCTAGTTTCTACTGACGTGGAAGTTTGCTCTGAAAATTAATTTCTGTACATTTAAAGTTATGTAGTAGCCTAAAGATGCATTAATTTAATTTAATAATTGAATTTAATTTGTAATATTTTTAAACATTTTAATTTAATTTGTAATATTTTAAACGTTTTATTAATGTTATTATTTTTAATTAATTTTATGATTTAATTTCTTTTTTAAATGAAATGCAAGCAGCACTTATTTTACTGCTTATCTTGCTTAAGTTTCTCATTCTCCCGAGAAAAAGACTCCAGTAATCTTAAATGTGTGTTCGATCTAGTTTTAAAAAATATGCTCATATTATTTGACAGACTACATGGATATTTATTTTTGGAAAAATTTATTAGTCTCTCTGCAGGACCATTTAAATAAAACTACTGACGGAAAAAGAGGAGGTTTGCTCTGAAAATGTATTTCTGGAAATTTAATGTTATGTGCTCTGATTAATTTTATTTAATTATTTAATAAAATTTTTAAAAGTTTTATTAATATTATGAGTTTTTATTTATTGTATAAATTTTATTCATTCTTTTTTTATATATACATAAAAATATATATATTTTTTTAACATACGTTAAAATCACCCACCCAACCTCCTGAGAAATTTTATAAGTTTTAGTTTTAGATGAGATGCTATTATATGACGGGCTATATGAGATAACTATTTGATAAAATGATTTTCTCACCCTGCAGGACCATTTACACTTAACTAATGAATGCAAATGTGTTGGTGACCAGTTAGAGCACCTTTAATTTTTTTAAACTCTTATTGATTCAAAAAGACAATTGGTGTCGTCGTGTTAAATATATGAGATTAAATACCATTTATATTATGTTAAACTATTTCTATAGCTCTCTGGTTACCACACTTCTTTGTAAATGCATAGCACACACTGGAATTTTATGTTTTGTGGTAAAACACGGCATGTTTTCACCACTTTCTAGAGAAGTGTCCTGCAGAGATCTGGAGGAGTACACAGCGGCTCTGACCAATCAGCAGCCCAGAATGAAACGCCACCCGCCATGTTGCTTTAACTACAGAGATCAGGGTGTTTGTCAAATACAAGGACAGAGAACAAGAAACATAGTTTGCGTCCTTGTCACAGGCATTTTGACGTGACCTTGGTAGACCAACAGAAAGCAGATTTAGATGCACATCCAACAAGATGCATTAGGCTGACCTTTTCATTAGTAATGCTTCTATTATGTGCATTGGTGGACAGTAACAAAGTATTTGTTTTTTTTTAAATACATGGGTACATTTTTCAAGTTTCTGTGCCCTGTCAGTTTTATCACTATTTAATGTCATTTTTCTTTCATTCCAAAGCATAATATCATGTTTTGTTTTGTTTTGATTTGAAAACAAAACAAAACATGATATTTGTTTGATTTCGAAATATATTGTTTGTCATTATTTGGAACTGAAGAAACTTAAACGGATAGTTTAGTATATCGATGTTTAATGTTGTATGACAGTACTTTTTCTTATTTGCAGACTCAATGTCATGCACTAATCTTCCTCCATGACTATCTAGAATAATAAACAAGCTTCATCGATAAGTTTTACTTTTAATATTTCACGACATGAAATAGCAAGTGCAAGTACTTTTATTCAATTAAAACGGACAAGGAGCACATATATTTCTACTGTACTATTATTAAGAAATTTCATTTTAATTGGTCAAAAAGGGTCATTTTTTCAGCTAATGACTAAGAGTGCTAAACTCATTCAGTGATGAGTCCACCGGTGCTGATGCAATACTGAAATTTCCAGGCATGTAAAAAGAGGCTACGAAAGTGTGGTGTGTTATTACTGAAAGAAATTATCTAGAAGTCCATGGATTTCAGCATCTCAAGTGTTTTGCTACAACAGCCAGATAAACTGATGTGCCCAAAACACCTGGAAAACAATGCACAGTTCTGATCCCGGTTTCATAAACAGCATCTAATCAGAATCAGATACTCAGATATTTGTGATAGATGATATATTTGGCCAGACAGATTAATAGCCTGACATTTGGCCATTTTCAGATTCTTGCCGTCAGCCGTAACATCTCCGAAATCTTCTGAAAGGTGAAATAAAATAGAGTGAAATAGTTAATAAATTATCTTCTAGGGAGGCCCGTTTCTGTCACTGAATAAAAACTGAGAAAAAAAGTCAAAATTGTGAGATACAAACTCGCAATTGCAAGAAAAACAAAGTCAGAATTGTGAGTTTATATCCTGCAATTCTGACTTTATATCTCACAATTCTGACTTTATAACTATAATTCTGAGATAAAAGTGAGAATTGCGAGTTTATATCTCACAATTCTGTGAAAAGAGTCAGAATTGTGAGGTAAAAAGTCACAGTTACCTTTTTAATTTTTTATTCAGTGGTGGAAAAAAAAATTGTAATGCTGGTTTTAGCATTGACTATTTTGTCCATCCATTGAAAGCCCATGCATCCAAATCTAGCACACAATAAAAAGTACAAAGGTCATCATAAAAGTAATCCATATGAAGTATTCTAAATAGACCTGATTGCTTGATGTATTAAACATATTCAAGTTGATAAAATATTAAATTAAGATGTTTATTCACATATAATCACTGATAAATGCACATACATAGAGCACATCAAATATGGTAAATGGAAGCTCAACCATTCTTGCTTAAGTGTGAGAACAAACCTTGAAAAAGAACAAAATCTCATTGGTTCTTGTGCATCAAACAAATGCATTTGAGTTTCTGTTGACCATTTTTGATCTGCATTTCTATGTTGTTGTGTTTATGTGTAAATAAAAGCCTAAATTAAAGCAGTGTATAAATGTGAACAAATGTGAACTTTTTGAAGAGTCGGTTTTGGTCACATTGACATTCAATGGAGGGACAGAAATCTCTCAGGTGTCATTAAATATATCTTTATTTGTGTTTTGAAGATGAACAAAAGTCTGAACGACATGACATAAAATATCATAATAATGCCATTATCGGCCAATCAAGCGCTATAACCTGCAAAATCGCAAATGTGACACACCAGCAGATGAGGCATTTATAAATGCTGGTAATTAAAATTCTTCCCAGGCTGAGTAACAAAAATATATTTATGAAACCTTGGCCTCTGTCTTTTCTTGATTGATAGTTGCAGGAACTAAGTAAGGAGATATGCCTTAGTCTTTAACCTCCTCTAGCATTTATTTACACAGCGAAAGCTTTGCACAAACCATCTGCAGTGCTGCATTTATCTGTTTATGAGGTCAGAAAAACCATGTCGGGCATGTGACTCGAGATCTGTAGAAAATCAGCTTCCTATAGTTTCAGATCACAAGGCCCAGGGGACTAAACAGAGAAGAAGCGTGTACTGACAACAGAGGAACTGCACACTTTAAAAAGGAAGTTATTCTATTTTGCAATTCTGAATCATTGACATCAGAGTTCAGAAGATGCTACACTTTAAATAAATATGGCAACAAAAATGTTTATTTTTGACTAAATGACTTATTATCATCATCATTATTATTAATTATTATTATTAATCAGTTGTTTTATTCTTTAGTTATTATTATTATTATTATTATTATTGCCAGCACATAAATTCTTAGTCAATTTAATTTATTTAAACACATATAAAATACTAATTTATAAAAAAAAAATTTTATAACAATATAATAATACAAATGTTTATTTTTGACTAAAGGACTGTTTCTGAATTTTCAATTCATTATTATTATTATTAGTCAAATGTTTTCTTCTTTAGTATTTTTTATTATTATTATTATTATTATATAATTTTGCCAGCACATAAATTCTTATGATTCTTACTATTTGTTTTATTTAAACACATATAAACTTTATAACAATATAATGATTCAAATGTTTCTGAATTTTCAATTATCATTATTATTATTGTTATTATAATTATTATTAGTCAACTGTTTTCTTCAGTATTTCTTATACATCTGTAATTTTTACACATACATTACAAATTTATTTAAAAAATGTTTTATAACAATATAATGATATGTGTTTATTTTTGACTATAGGACTGTTTCTGAATTTATAATCTATTGATTTTATCAAGTGTTTTCATCTTTAGTATTATTTTTTATTTGTTATTATTATTATTATTATTAATAACATTAATAATTTACATTTAGTCATTTCATCCAAAGCGCCTTACAAATGAGGGCAATAGAAGAAATCAACAAAAGAGCAGTGATATGCAAGTGCTGTAATAGGTCTCAGTTATCTTAACACAGTACACGTAGCAAGGTTGTTGGGTTTTTTTATTATAATTTTACCAGTGCATACATTCTTAGTCAATTAAATTTTTAGAAACATCTAAATTATAGATTTAAAAGATGTTTTATAACAATATAATGATATGACTGATTTCACAAACAAGGTCTAGAGAATAATCGAGTGCATGAGATCCTGGCGTCACAGAGGCCTCCAGACAGCAACATGGAGCGACATGCCCGTCTCGCTCTGAGTCACACACATCCTCTCCAGCTCACAGACGGGGCGGAGCCACAGAGATGATGAAACATCGAAACAACTGCTAAATGGCCCCTCTCACTAGAAGACGGACCAGGCCCTCTCCTCTAGCATGAACAGAAGCGCTCTCTTCCTCCTCGGAGCAGAATGAACGATGAATGGGTGTTTCCGACTGTTTATATCGGATGTTTTGTTTGAGTGGAAAGGTTTCTTTAAAGAGCCTCTTGCTGTCAAAACATTCTGTTGTTTATGAGTGCATTACAAAAGCATGTGTTGTTGATTCAATGATACATAGCTAAAAACAAAACAGAACTATTATATAGGTAATAGGTATTATTATCTGTTTAATATTATTCTTTCGAGAAACACTAAACTGTCACGGTGCACACCCGAGGAGGATACAGGAACACGCAGACAAGGATGTAACTCAAAATAATAGTCTTTAATGAAGACAAAGCAGGGCAAGACAAGGCTAGGCTGACACAGACAGGAACACAGAGGAGTAACGAGTAGACCAGACAAAATCAAACTGAATAGACAGGACTATAAATACACAGGATAATCATAGATAACGAGACCGACACAGCTGGACAAGAATTAACTAATGATCACATTAAACAAGGACAGAAAACAAACCAAATATGGCCACAAGAGGCGGGAACACATGACACACGACAGAGGACTGACATAACTCCCCGCTCCTGAAAGGCTCGTCCCGAGCCTTAACAGTTCCACCGGGGAGGGGGGTGGGCACTCTGGAGGCCCCTCAGGACCGACACAGACAGGAACACAGGACGGGGACCTCCAGAGCAGAACAGACAGATGGAGGCTATGGCGGTGCAGGGAGCTCAGGAGGCCATGACTCTGGGGACATGGCACAGCACTCCTGGCCGTGATGTGGACTGCATCCACAGGGCTTGGTAGAGCCGCGGACGGCGGGTTGGCTTTCCCTGCGGACGGCGGACTTGAGGGAGCCATGGACGGCGACATGACTTGAGGGAGCTGCGGACGGTGGGTTGGCTTTCCCCACGGACGGCGGACTTGAGGGAGCTGCGGATGGCGGGTTGGCTTTCCCCGCGGACGGCGGCGTCGATCTCCCGCGAATGGCGGGCTGGAGGGCTCGCGGACACGGACTCGCAACGATCCCGCCGAACTCCCACGCCGACTTGCAGTGAGCTATGGCGGGATGACGAGCGGGACAGACGAACACAGGAACAAAAACAAAAGACTTTCAAAAACGAACAAAACAAAACGGTGTGAAGGGGTGCCGCTTACTGTTAGGTCTGGTCTTCTGTCACGGTGCACACATGACAGAGGACTGACATAAATAAGGTGTTTGGCAGTTAGTTTGAGCTTTTGTTAACCAAGCAAAGGGATAAAATAAAATAAAAAAAAATTAAATGACATTGGAAGCACTATAAAATTCTCATAAAACTTGTACTACTTGTACACTAAACAGGTATTTTGGAGTCTTTTGGAGCCATATTATCCTATTTTCTTGTAAAATTATATTTGGGTTATTATTGTAAATAAATTATCATATCATTATACATATTATAAATAAAACTAAAACCTAAAAAACTAACAAAAAAGATATTTCATTACTTGAAATAAAACATTTCTCATTTTCAAGTAATAAATAAAAAAAAAACTACCACTATATAGACATTTGAAAAATGATTATCAAATTGACAAAAAACGCAACAAAATGACTAACACTTTAACTAAAATGAAAATAAAAACAGAAAATATTAAAACGTAATCTATTTCAAAATATTAACAAAAACTATCATAGTATATGAATGATACTAAATTAACACGGTGCACAAGTTTTAGTGTTTCAAGGGAAAAAAAGAAAACGATATGGATCTGAATGACATAAGGGTGAGTAAATGAGGGCGGAAATAATCATCATTTGTTAGTGAACTATTCTTTAAAGTGAAAGGAAGAATATCTGGTAAACATGATAGTTTTGTGAGTGTTTTTGATCTGATGTAAGCAGGCATGTGCTCTCCCTGCTGATGATGTAAGTTTACATAGCACTCACTATGTATTAAACATCTGTGTAGTGAAAATATAAGTGAATGTGAGTCTAATCAGAGCAGGAAGAGTAATGCACATATGTTTGTGCATCCCTTAGCCAATAGATGGGAATGTATTTAGAAGTGAAAAGTATAGGACACACCTAACTACATAATTAATGCAAAGTGTTGTTATCATTATCCAGGTTACAGGAAACGAGAAACAAGAGCTGGATATTAAAACTGCAAAGTTTCCTGATAAAGAAAAGATTATTTTTCACGCCTGTCTCACTTCCTGTTCCTCTAGACTGCGGGAATGTGGAATATACCATTGGAGGAACAAGAGAACTCCTTGTTCTCTAATTGTTTTTCGCTGCACGGTTGAGGCAGGTGATACTGCACGTAATCAACATCAAAACTGGTTTACCAAACCTTCGTATTATTACACTCTCAGTGTTTCCAAACAGGTGAACTGACTGAAACATCTAAAAATGAACACTAACAATAACTAAACTACTAATAAATGTGTTCTTTTGTCAGTTGATAGGCTACTACTTTATTTTAAAACAGGGTCGTCATGCTGTCCTGGCCCTTGGGTGAGAAGGGCTCAATTTAAATGGCCCTGATTTAAATGCCAATAAATACTAAAACAAATGACTGAGGCCTATACTGTTTATATATAAGATTGAGTGTGTGCAACTTTACTAATTATGAAATTATTTAAATCTAGTTCCCTTCGACATATTTAAATGTGTACTTTGGGCATCAGGGCACACACTTAAGTTTTAGGAGCACTTAATTTTTATTAATAACACTGACAAACTTGATTATACAGTATATGTGCACTAAAAAGATCATTAAGTAGCCTAAAGGATGTGGCACAGTAATTAATTTGATGTCACGTTACTTACGTGTTTTCTAACATAACATTAATCTAGCATGAAAGCTGTGGGTCTTAAATGTGTCAAATATCTGTATCCCCCAATAAAATGGAGATTCACGTGATCATACAATGTCATAATTCTGACATGATCTATAAATAGTAAATAGTATGTATAAAATATGTGACCCTGGACCACAAAACCAGTCTTAAGTCGCTGGGGTATATTTGTAGCAACAGCCAAAAATACATTGCATGGGTCAAAATGATCGATTTTTCTTTTATGTCAAAAATCATTAGGATATTAAGTAAAGATCAGGTTCCATGAAGATATTAAGTAAATTTCTAACCGTAAATATATTCAAACTTCATTTTTGATAAGTAATATGCATTGCTAAGAACTTCATTTGGACAACTTTAAAGGCGATTTTCTCAATATTAAATTTTTTTGCACCCTCAGATTCCAGATTTTCAAATAGTTGTAGCCTATCTCGGCAAAATATTGTCCGATCCTAACAAACCCCACATCAATGGAAAGCTTATTTATTCAGCTTTCAGATTATATATAAATCTCAATTTTGAAAAATTGACACTTAAGACTGGTTTTGTGGTCCAGGGTCACATATAGTAAAATGAATATGTATTTGAATGTAATTTATAGGACATTGTTTTAATAAACAACAAGGCCCTAGTAAGTGACAGCTTCGTTTAGGCTGTTGTTACCCATTCTGATGTGTGTATGTGTCTTTATTTTTATCATGATTATTATTTAAAAAAGAAAAAATGTTTTTCAATGCAGGCTTGAAAAAATTCCAAGAGATATAAATAACAAGAGAAAATAAAATAGCTTAAAAACTATAGTTTGACCTTTTGTGATTAACAATCAATATTTTCTGAAGGTCAAGTGCTTCCATCACTGACTTTTTTTTTAAGTAAGAAATGTAGGTTTTGTACCCTATTCAGTTGCCATTCAAATAATGAAAAATGTCATAAAGCTTGATTCATATATTTTCATGCATTCACTTCTAAATGTGAATGCACCACTGATCTCTTCTCGATGACTTAATACTGAAAGTGTTTTAATGTATTTTACCTAAACCCCATGTCCTTATTTCAGTTAGATACACAGATTTATATTATTTGTGATAGAGACTAATCACATAAAGCCGAGGATCGCTTCTTTACGTCAGGATACGAGGCTAAAGTAAACAGCACATTCCAGATTGGAGCCGCCTGCTATTGTGCAAGGCGCCGGTGAGTGCGCATGCGCAGACGCGTCTGCTGCGGGAAACACGCGAAAACACGCATCTCATGACAGAAGTTTAACCGTGAGCCTGCTTCGCGTCGCGGTACTAGCCATTACGCACTGAGATCATTTATATTGACCTTTATTTTGATATTCCGTCCTTCCTTTCGTTCTTAGGACATCCCAAGTTCAATGACTATGCAGAATTTTGAGTGAAAAGGAGAGTTGCGAGAAAATAGGAAACGCCTACTTTAACACGGACTAATTATATATATATATATATATTAAAATATATAATATATGGACGATTTCGCCACTACAACCACGTCATAAATATTCTCGATAATTATCATCTTGAAACTTTAAAATCAGGAATAATACGCAAGGCTATTAAAAAGTCACTTGGAAGTGAGTGGTGTGTATAAGGCAGTGATCTGGTCACACACACACACACACACACACACACATGTATATATGGCATGAGCAATAAATACATCTGGACACATATGTCCCACATTACCGATTCAAAGGGCAAAATGATGTAACATCATAGTACAATTAGGAAAACTGTTATCCCTTTTTAATTGCAGTATCATTTCAATACTATTAAAAGCGAAACATTATTATAACATAAATGACGCAATTAATTATTATTAAATATAATTTACCTGTTGGCTTGGATGCATTTTAGGCAATTCAATCTCCATCATGCTGAGAGATAATCTCTATTTTTCCGTCGTAACTCCTAGTGTGATTTCTTTGTTTGTAATCCTTCACAGCGAAATAAAATAAGGCTTAAAATAAATATGTCAGATTGTCGTTGCTAGACGATGTACTTCAGAAGGAAGCGCTGTCTGTGGAGTTAAGAAAATTTACGGAAAGCCCCAGTCATTTGATGGCCCCGCCCATTCTCGTGCTGACCAATAGAAGCGCTTGCTGAGCTATTGCGTTATACGCCCCTTTTACCTTCCCACTCAAACCCTCCTGAACTTCTTTCCTTTATTTTAACAATACATTTATATAGATCTATACTTTATTTATATATTTATTTCTATCTGGAAAAAAAATTGCCAAAGAGCAAGAAAGCGATTAGGTGAATAGCATATACTTTATTACTTTAACATAAATATTCTAACTAAATATTCAAAGCTTGAGTTTTTAAGGGTTCAAAAATATATTTTTGCTATTTTTTTTAAATAATAAGCGAGTTCTGTGACAATAGATTCCTAGCAAGCACATCACATGAGGTGCTGATCTAGATGGAGCAGATTGCTGCACCTGCTTTGGGCTCAAAACGATAGGACTGTTTCTGTGTTATGTGACTTTTCTTAGCCCTTAGTAAACCTGTACAACCTTACTAACCTACAACCTACTAACTCCCGTGACCTGCATGTCTGTCTGTTAGATAGCGTCCCCTGCTGTTCAGCCCCATGCTTTTCCAATAGCATATGTGAGTTTTTGCGTTTTTTTGTTGTTGTTTTGTTTCTCACAGTGTAATTAATCTTAAACATTTTAAACCACAATTTAACCACTCTAACCAATTAAAGAGTTTATAATTACAAAACCTCAAACCATACGAACATTAAAATGTTGCTAGGGTTACAAATGGATCGTCCTATGTGAATGCTCTGTCTGGAATGATGCATGGAATGTTGAAATGGTCACTTGACAAAAACTATAATTACTGTTAGTTAGTTAGTTAGTTAGTTAGTTAGTTAGTTAGTTAGTTAGTTAGTTATTTAGTTAGTTAAAAAGCACATTTAAAAACAACCTAAAGGTTGTCCAAAGTGCTGTACAGAACTTTAGAAACAATCAATAAAATAAAAGTAGATAAATGTAAAATAGATAGGCCTACCGTAAAAATTCATAAATTGTTAAATGCCATAGATAGAAAATAAGATTTAAGCTTAGATTTAAACATAGAAAGAGAAGATACCGTTCGAATTGACAGTGGTAAACTGTTCCATAGTTTAAGGCTCTGTCCCCTCTATGTTTTAGCTTAGTCCTGCACACAGAGAGTAGTCCAAGATCCCCAGACCTAAGTGACCGAGTTGGATTATGAGGAGATACAAAGACAGAAAGGTAGCCTGGAGCTAAGCCATGTAAAGATTTATAAACAAAGACAAAGATTTTAAACTCTATTCTAAATTTAACTGGTAGCCAGCGCAGAGATTTAAGGATGGAGTGATGTGATCAAATTTTTTAATACCGGTCAACAGTTGTAAACGCCCAATAGATTAACTGTTAACGCTGTAATAAAGTGATTTACAGTAGTCAAGACGTGTGGTGATAAATGCATGAATCACTATTTCAAATTTCTTGAGGGAAAGAAAAGTTTTAACTCTTGCAAGGCAACGTAAATGGAAAAAGCATGATTTGACAACAGAATTAAGCTTTAAAAGCCTAGATCCAGATTACTACCATCATAAAAAATCACTTGGTCCAAACAACTTCAGCTTTTTCCTAATTTTAAGGTCAAACAAATTTGTGACAGCCATGATTTCAAATCCTGCAGGCAAGCTAGCAAAACCTCAATGGAACATGAATCTTTACGTTTAAGTGGGAGATACAACTGGGTGTCGTCAGCATATAAATTAAACGATACTCCATGTTTAGAAAATAAGGATCCCAGTGGCAGCATGTATAAAGAGAAAAGTGTAGGAGCAAGGATTTATCCCTGCGGAACACCACAGGAGAGGCGTGCTACTGACGAAGAATGTTTCCCAATACAAACAGAAAACTTTCTATTGGTTAAGTATGACCTAAACCATTTTAAAACTGTACCCTGAATGCCTACATAGCTTTACAATCGAGAAATTAAGATTTCATGATCAACCATATCGAATGCTGAACTGAGATCTAAAAGGACCAAAGCAACAGCATTCCCATTATCAGTAGACAGCATAATGTCATTTGTGACTTTCAATAATGCAGATTCAGTACTATGTAATTTTCTATAACCTGACTGAAACGTTTCATATAGTGAATTATATCTCAGAAAAGACTGTAATTGAGAAAAACCTTTTAAAAAAATGTTTGAAATAAACGGGAGATTGGAAATCGGCCTAAAATTACTTAGCACAGAAACATCAAGATTGGGTTTCTTCAGCAAAGGAGTGACGGAAGCATGTTTTAGACAGTCAGGGACCGTACCGGTACTCAGACAAATACTGATAAAAGACAAAAAATATATTTTTTGTTGTTAAAAGATCAACCAACTCTGTGACACTTAGCTAAATCGTGCTGTCAACTGAGTTCAAAGTGTATTCTGTGTTGCCTATAGCAATAGGCGTTTCATCAGCGATGGGCATTTTTGGCCCTGTGGACTTTTATAAACTCTCTTAAAGCACACTTTCACTAGTTTGTGTGATTTGTGAATAAATAATGTCCAACAGTGTGCATCACACGAGGAATCAAGTCATGAACATTTCCATTGTGTAATAAAACAATGTATTGTGTTTTATTGTGTTGCAAATTGTGATGAAATTATATTTTAAACATTTTGGAAGAAAACTGTAGCTTATCTTTAAGGTCACTTGCATAGCATGTATCCTAAATACATAAATAATTTTCAAAGTTTTTATTTATTTATTATTATTATTATTATTTAATAATTTGATAAAATTGCAGCTTGATTGGAAATGATGCACACAAACTAAAAATGCTTCTTTTATGTCCTATAGTTCATTTGAAACTTTTCAGAACTAAATTGTTAAAATTACAGTAGTCAAATAATCAATAATAATCCATATAAATTATTTTCACACAAAAAATATTTAAATGTTTTAATTTATTTCATTTTCTCATAGTGTTAAACATGCAACAAGTGATATTAAGTTACTAACTAAAAGTCTAGATCTGGGGGTAGCGTAAAAATGTAACAGTTATTTGAAAAGTAACAGAAATACATGATGAAGGCATTGTTGTTGTTTTTTTATGTGAACTTCATATAAAATAGTTGAAATCTGTTTTAATAAAAATCAACCATTATATATGTATTTCCCTCTATCTATCTATCTATCTATCTATCTATCTATCTATCTATCTACACTCTCAGAAAGAAAGGTACAAAACTGTACCTTTTAAGGTACAAGTGGCCGTCACTGGGGTGGTACCCTGAAGGGTACAATTTTGTACCTCTAGTCAGAGGTACAACATTGTACCTTCTAGCTTTGTACCATTTAAGGGGCAATTTTGTACCTCAAGGAACATTTGTACGCACTGCAATGAAGGCAAAAAAGTGTACCTTATTAAAAGCATCCTCAGATTACTGTCCCAACCATCTTCATTCTTTTGGTGGCCTTGTGCATGCATGCAAAAAAAACAATAGATACATTGGCCAACAAATACAATTTTATTTAGAAATGTTCTATTTAAAAGAAGTAATTCATTACATCTCATAACAGCAGGTGTGTCAAGAAAAAACACTCAATGAAAATTAAAAGCTCATCAGACCATTTAACAAACACACCAAGTATAAAACAGCCATTTAAAACAGTACAACTTTTTAAAAATGTAATAGGTGTACAAGAAATTGTCCACGGTGCAATCATTACAAATTCAACTGGACAAATACAAAAAAAAGTCCTGTTTAACATTGATATACACCTTACATGCTACTGCACATTGTGAAGTTTACAGCAGTTTGTCTTCAGCAAGAATATCTAATGGTAATAAATAACTTGTCATCAACACTGTATGTATCTAACGCCTGGTAATCAACCTCTTCACCTGGTGAGAGGACAGTCCATTCATTCTCACATCTCACACAGTATGAATAATAATGACGACAAAAGGAAACGGGAATTAACAGCTTGCCACACAATAACCAGTCTGTGTCTATGTTAAGAATGTACTTAATCTGAAAAAACAATGGAACAGCTTCTGCATGCAGATGACCCACAGTAAACACATCTTTAACACAGTATTTGACATCATTAATCACTACTTCTGTTACTCGTTGAAGTTGTTTGCCTTCAAAATTGACATGGGTGTACTTCTTATTGACTTTTACTGAATGCTGTAGAGCCAAAGGCAAAGATCGAAATGGCGTGCTCACACAACATCCAGCAACTCTCTCATATTCTCCCAACATATTAACAGAAGACAATTCCCAACATTGTCTATGTTGATGTCGGTTACTTAAAGTGGATGAAATGTTAACAAAATTTCTACACGTGCTGGCAACCTGCTTGAAATATTGATGTTTTCCTTCAAACCGTAAACACCATAAAGAACGCAAAGGCCCATAGCATAACATCAAACGAGAGTAATGGGTTAAATAATGACATTTTGGAGTAAGAACATCACCAAATTCCTTAACTGTACATGACAAAAACTCAGAAACTAAGAGATCAAGAGTGGGAAGCCATTCTTTTTTTACAACTGGTGCCATTACAATGTCAGAAATTTCACGACAAAGTAGGTAGACATGCCAGTAGCTACAGCCCTCAGGAATTCTGTGTGCTACCAAGAAGGGCAGCAGGCGAAATAAACACCATTTCTGTGAGGCAGATCCTACTATACTGCAGTTGTGTAGAAGTTTTTCCGAAAGGGGAACAGGCTTATTTTTCTTATCATTCTGTCCAAAAGCAAGTTTTCTCAGCTCTTCGTTAAACTCTTGTATGGTTATGACTTTCTCTCTGTGAGCTTTACTTAAAACAAGGCGCAACACTAAAGGAACTACACCTTCCAGAAAGTCATGCATCACATCTGGAGGAAGTGACATTGTAACATCAAAGTAGTCTAGTTTGTCAAAAGGACAGCCCCCTGTAACACCATAAATGGCTTTAGTGTCTGGATTTTCCTTTACACACTCTAAGTGGTATCTGTGGACATCCACAGTTCTTAAAACAAAGTCAGATTCCTTAAAACATCTCTTAATGTCACCATGTGTGGCCATGCAGTACCTACAAATTCTACCAGCATTAAAAGACATGCTGAATCCACCTATTAGGTGAGCGGAAAGGTTATCAGCAGATATAACTGCTACAGCTGCACAAACATTTTTTTCTGAACCATCAACAAGAACATTTATTCCTTCTGATGAAAGCTTTTTAAGATCATCTATCAATGGCTTCAAAATTTCATCTAATCCAAATTGTTTCACATGGCAGTAGCGGACAAGTAAAGCTAAATGAATATGTTTTAACTGAGAACAATACTTGGTACCCACGTTTCCAATGGTATAGTAAATTGCACACAGTTTGTGTTTGTTACGTTTAGACCCCAGGGGATTACATACCTCGAATTCATCTTCATAAAAATGTAACCTTAGGGCTTGTGGGTTATCTGCAAAGAATTTGTGATTTTTGAAATGAAGTCCATCTCGATAATCATTTAGAACAAATTCATCTTTTTCTACATTCAGCTCAGTTTGTATTTGGTCCCAAATGTCCTCATGAGAACAGTACTTCCTTAATACCTCACAAATAGGAACGTAAGAGTAACTTCCAGTCTTGTTACCACTTGAGTCTCTTAGTGTGTACTGTACGGGTTCAGTCAACTCAAATTTTGATTTACAAAACTCTTTGAACATGTGTGGAGACCTAACAAGTCTTGAGGCCTCTGAAAAAAAGTCTGGGGACTGTAGCACTTCTTGAAGTTCTGGACATGCTGCAAGATCAAAGCCATTTTTTTCTAGGTGATATGCAAGAAATTCATCATAGTTCTCTTTGAAAAAACTAAACAGGAAATTAACATCATCCAAAATTTCTTGCTGTACTGACTGAGGCAAGTGATTTTTTTCTCTGCATTTCAACATGAAGGCAAAAAGATTCTCTCTAAATTGCTGCAAGAGCTCATTCATGTTTGGGGGTGCTGAAAAAGCAACATCAGTAGTACATTCTTCCTCAACCTCATCAAGAAGAGGCAGAGGGTCAGTAATCGTAGTTGTAGTCTGTTGTAACACTGTATTTTTATGTTTTCGGTAAACATGACATCTAAAGGACTCATACTTTGTAAATGATCTCTGACAGTCATTAAGACCACAAGTTATTGAAAAATTGGCCTCATGCGCATGAATGAGACCAATGTGCTGGATTAATTTGATGATTGTGAATGTTCTTCGAGAACATTTAGGGCAAATGAACAGGTGGGGCATTTTTGCTGATCTTACTGTAAAAGGTTTATTAGTCTGGTAACTGGGGTAGGAAGCGGCTTGTCACCATCCACAGTAAGTTTCAAAACATACCGCTGAAGAAACATCAGGGTGTTCTTCAAATGAGATGGATATGTCAAATTGAAGACGAAATAAGCAAAAAATGCTGCAAGAGCCCCTTCATCCACACCGCTCGCCCGGCAGATCTCGATCGTATCAACTTTGATGACTGCAGTGACTCTTCTTGTAAACACAGTTTTCCAGTCAGTGGTCTCCTGTACTTGAACAGTTGGATATGGTGAAGATGGTTCCCTCTAAATGACAAAGCACAAAACAGAAACAGATTCTATATCAGTCAAATTTTCTCAGCAGATGACTAAACTGATGTAGAGAAAACTGACATGCATAAAGTCTAAGATAATTATTATTCACCCATTTGTATGTGGCCACAATAAATACAGTTCAAAGAGTTAGTTCACCCAAAAAAATGAAAATTCTGTCATTAATTACTCACCCTCACATTGTTCCAAACCTGTAAGACCTTTGTTCATCTTCAGAACACAAATTAAGACATTTTTGATGAAATCTGAGAGCTCTCTGATCCTGCATAGACAGTAAGGATATTACCATGGTCAACGCACAGAAACGTAGCAAGGAGTTTGTTAAAATAGTACATGTGACATCAGGGGTTGAACTGTAATTTTACTAAGCTACAAGAATACTTTTAGTGTGCAAAGAAAACAACAACATAATTTCCCTGAGTTACCTTATTCTGCCATTTTGGAGAATACCCCAGAACGTAATCAGCGTTGTTTGCATTCAGCATGTGCGTGTTATCTACTGAACGTAAAGAACGCTAATTACATTCTGGGGTATTCTCCAAAATAGCAGAAGAAGGTAACTCGGGGATATTATGTTGTTGTTTTCTTTGCACACTAAGAGTATTCTTGTAGCTTCGTAAAATTACGATTGAACCCCTGATGTCACTATTTTACCAATGTCTTTGCTACGTTTCTGTGCGTTGATCGTGGTAATATCCTTGCTATCTATGGAGGGCCAGAGAGAGCTCAGATTCCTTTAAAAATATCTTAATTTTTGTTGCGAAGATGAACGAAGGTCTTGCAGGTTTGGAATGACATGAGGGTGAGTAATTGATGACAGAATTTCCATTTTTGGGTAAACTGCCCCTTTAAGAATTGCACATAAATACAAAACAAAGTACTATATACATACCTCCCCAAGCACAATGAAGTGTTCTAATTTCTCTCTGAACAAGGCTGGCAACATAAGAAGTGCTGCTTTAAAATCAATTCCTGGAACATAAGATGTGACACACAAACAAATATGTAGTAATCTATCCAAGGCAAAAATTAATTACGAAGTCTTAATAAAGTGCTAAATAAAGTTTAGGAGTCAATTACCAAGATGGTCTTCACTAAGAGATTCTTCTCTAGCTTCTTTGTGCAGCTTTGCTAAAGGGGATTTCCCTTGTGCAAGCCGTAGCACGCTGGATGTAATGTGTCCAAAATTTTCTTGAAAGTGGCGGCTCAGATGAACACCTCTATACAGGAAACCAATTTCTTGATAAAGCTGCAGTTAATTGAAAAAAAGACAAGCATAAGTAAATCAGAGGATTTTATACAGCTTTAGTGTTCTACATGTTAATGAGTTTGTGTAATTTCAGAATTATAATTTGCATACTAACCCCTGACGGACCCTTCAAGAATGGATATTTGTTGATGGCATCTTCAACAGTCATACCACTGGTAATCTCCTTTCGCCTCCAGGTAAAGGTCCTCCTCATTCGCTCTTCCACAATGCGAGTATCTGGCTGTGTCCTTCTATACTGTTCCTGCAGGACTTTCACATGTCCCTCTATTGATGTAGCATCCTCTCCAACAGCATCCACCTCCTTGTGTATAGACAAAAACAAATCAGTTAGAATGTTATTTCTATGGATTCACCGAAATGTCGTCTGCTGAATATTATCGACCAAAATGGCATTTTCGTTTTTTGGCCAAAACAGAAAAATGGCCAAAAATATGAGCTGAAAATATTTGCAGGTTTCACTCTCCCTCTGACCACCGTTACTACGTGGTGTGACGTTCCACTCAATATTCTGCTCTATGAATGTGCGTCCCGCTCGTGCTCAAAGGAAAAGCTTTGGTCAAATAACATGCTGACAGGAAATTTCTGTCTAGAAATTTTCTGTCAAATTCTATCTAGAATTTTCGGATTCATTTTTGACCAATAATTTTTATTTTGGTGCATCCCTAGTTATTTCTAATTTCTAGGCAAGAAAATAATGAAAATTTGCATCTTAATGATACATTTCAGAAAAATACACTGGTAACAAGCGTAAAAAGATGATAAAAATTTGCTCTCACCAAAGGCTTTGTAATTTGTTTGCAAATGGTTTCTTCAGGTTGCAGAGACTTTTTTGAATGACCAAACTTCTGTTTAAATCTTTTCACTTCTTCAATGTCAGCCAAAGGTGTCCGCTCAAATTTAAACTTGCGTTTCAGAGACACATGCCAAGTGTGCTATTTAAAAAAAAAAAAAGTAGTTACACAAAATAAACCGCATGAACCAAGATTCAAGAGTAGAACATTAAAGGTAAACCAGCTACTTACATATCCATTGCCCTCTTTGTCTTTTAAAAAAGGGTACCTCAGAGTCAGGGCCTTAGCCACTTGAACATACTCTTCATTAGTTGGATACCTACAAAAATATTTTAAACGTGAATGTAGAATGAAATGTTTCAAATTGAATGTAAGCGATTAAAATGAGAAATGAGAAATACTTACATTTTGTACTGAGCCATGCTTTCATACAACGTTCTAACAATTTTGATTCGTTCTGATGATGTTAGTTGGCATTCTTTTCGGTCCAACTTGGCCTGAACATCAAATGGAAACTTCGGAACTTGGAAAACTGCAGGAAAAGCTGTTGTCGGGCTGATTCTACTATGGCAAAACGAGAAGTAATAATCAGATATCGCAATGTTGCAGGTATACATAAAATAGTACAAATACTGTGAAGTACCAGTTTCAGTACTGAAAAGACAAATTAATAAAACAAACAACAACAACATCACTAACTTCAGATTTTTACCAAACAAGTTTTATTTAAAATGTGTGCCCTACCCTTTACTTGATCATCTTAGTTGTCAATTCATACACTGTGGTAACCTAATAAATAATTATACAGTAAACATAAATAGTGATGCACCAAAAATTCTGAGCACACTGGGCTGAGTCTGTGCACTGTTTTTTCTCAATGTCAAAGTTTCTGTTATCCTATCTGCTCAAGTAGTACTTTCTCTTGATATTTTTGACAAAGAAAATGGCTGAAATTTCAGAGCCTCTAATACATTGTTACAGATGCAAGAAATTGATAAACTAAGTACTAGTAGTAGTACAGTAAAGTAATAGGCTATGTAGGGAGGCATGGGGAAATTATCTAGTTATTTTTAAGATTTGCTTTTAGAATAGTTCTCTGAAACAAATGAAACATTATTAACCAGCAATTACCTTGCTCCAGCTGATGACTGGCATTCTACAGGCACAGGTTCAAGAGTTAATGTCACTGTCTCCTTCATTTGCTGAACAAATCGATGGAATTTTGCTTGTTTTTTAAATGATCCCTCAAAGAGGAATGAAATCATTGACTCGGTCAGTCCAATGTCAACAGTCTCTCCATCCACATCATTGTCTATAACATAAAAAAATAAGAGAAGTATCATTTAGTTACCCATCAAACTGATGCATGTACTAAACCACTGTTTTTGAAGCTTTTCCTTTTAATTGGATAAGTATATCTATCTTATATTTAAAGCTCCTTATGTTGCTGAATCTGCGCTGGTTTGAATGGGCCGCCTCCAATTCTGCCTCTGTTTTGCCTCCAGCTTGTGCTGTGACGTAATCGTGACGTCGACTCAAAATGGGTCTATACATATCCTTCACTAACTGCATGTTAATCCATAACCAATTGTGATTGGATGGTAATTTTGTTATATAAAAAGCGTAGTTACCTTTGATTAGGCTGTTCTAGCTTGACACAGCACTTCTACTAACTTGTTACTTGCTCTGATCACCCAGTAGTAAAGGAATTTTTAAATAATGGACAAAACATGTTTTTTTTCTAAATAAGTCGGGACACTAAAAATAGAGCTGAATAGGGACTTCTAGTCGCCTTAATTTACGTTATTCAAACCAGCTCTTGAAAATCTCTAAGAGAACACACCTAACTTACCTGGGAAAAAAATGCGGGGGACGAATTCATATTTTATTAAAAGTAAGGATAAATATTACCCGCATAAACATCTACTCCCATGTTTGTAACAAATAAATATTCATTTTGGTGCTGTCCTTTTACTTAATTAATCACTTGCTTTGCCGTCTAAACACAAAATGGCCGCATATAACGAGTTCGTTGGGCAACTCCTGCACCTATTACAAAATGTCGTCATACTAGCAAAGGCGGGAAAAATTGTAAGCAAATGTAAAACGTTAATCACTATTTATTGTACAGTTGTTAATATTGCAAATATATTAAGTGGCGGCCATAGTTATTATTATTTAAGCAACAAGGTAACTTATGAGAGGCGGATAAAAAGATCACGGATAATTGGACGTCACGTTTACACTAGAAAATCCTCAAGAAAACACTCAAAACGTTTTAAAAATGTAACAGAATACTCACCTTCGAATTTTTTCCTCTCCTCTTCAGTGATTTCGATGCCAAACTGTATTAACTCCTTTATTAAGTGTGCTGTAGACATCCTAGCCAGCTCCATCCCGCAGGCCAGTCTGACTGAAGCACTTTTCGCGGGCTTAGAGCAAGGGAGCACAAAGTTAGACAAAATCAACTGAACATTGAGTCACACGTGTAAAAATAAGATTATATAACATTATTCC